>NC_072001.2:47735570-48360570 GCF_028885655.2 Pongo abelii | reverse complement strand
AACGCATTTTGACGCGTTGTTGGGTGGCTATCAATTTAATTTGTGCAGTCTTTCTGAAGAACAATCTAGCAACGTTCATAAAATAGGGCATTAAAATAGTTATATCCTTTGGCCAAATTATTCCTCTTATGAAGATTTTTCCCACGGATATATTAAATTAAAGGTAATTGCAAAAACCCAATTACTTTTGTACTAACCTAATAATTCAAGGGAGGAAAGAAACACATCGAAGCAAATGTTTGCGTAGGGCAAGAACACTCGGGGCGAGGAGAGGGAGGCACGCCCTCTAGTGGGGAGAATCCGAATTACCTGGAGGTGTTTTGGGGTTTGTTTTTTGGTTTTGTTTTTTGCACCCTACACCTGCTTTTCTTCTTTCCCAAGTTTTCGATTTCTTCCCTCACTCTTGCCTAATTCTACTGGTTAGAAATCCCACTCTACCATTCCATCTGTAACTTTTAAAAACTTTATAATTGAAGTGTTAAATGTATTTTAAAAATTTATTTTAAATATATTCCCAATCTCTGCCTTCATTCTCTGGGCCTAAATGTACCATTATCCTGACATCTAGCACTATAAAATGTTTTTTTCTGTTTTGACCTTTATATATGATTACGATTATTTTATACCTGGCTTCGTTTGCTCAACATTATGTTCATAAAATCCATCCATCCATATTGTTGCCGTTTGTAGCTGCAGGTTCTGTTGGCTTGTCCGTTTTTCCGTTAGATATTCCACTGCATCAACATATTTTTCCAGCCTATTCTTCGTGGGCCTTTGAATTGTTTCCAGTTCTTGCTATTACCTGCCAATAATGCTGTTATAAGCAATCTTGTATGCTTCTTAGTGTCCATGTACTCACATTTTTGTTGAACATATATCAAGGAGTGAAGTTGCTGTGACATAGAATACGCCTATGCTTTAACTTTTTTCTAGATAATGCCAAACAATTTTTCAAAGTTATACCAATTTGCACTTTCTCCAGCAGTGTATGAGAGCACCCGCTGCCCCCCATTTTTGCCATCTTGGCAGGCTGCAGTGCAGTGCATCTCTTTGCGGTTTTATTTTGCATATTTCCCTAGGGCAAATTTAAAACAACTAAAGTGGGTGGCACGCCCTGTAGTGGGTAAAATCTGAATTACCTGAAACGGTCTTTACAGCGTATACAGGCTTCCCGGGCTTTCCTCCGCCTTCTCCTCCACCAGTAGTCTCGAAGAATAAAAAGTCGAACATCTTTCATATATTTATTGTGCATTTGATATCCTCTTTTAGAAATTGCCCCTTTAAGCCTCCTGCTTATTTTTCTACTGATTTTTTAACAGCCCAATCGCTAAGATTTTTTATGTTAAATTGTAAGAGTTCTTTATAGATTCTGACAAAAGTGCTTTATCAGTTACATGTGTTTCTGCGCACACCTTTCCACCTATAACTTAAATCAGCTGATTTTCACCTCTATTAACACGAGTCTCAATTCAAATTCAATTTTGTCATATTCAAAATCGACCAGGAGATGGCGCCCTAGCCTTGCGTCTGAGCCTTCCATAGGCTGTGCCTGAATTTAAACTAAACCTCCCAAAATATTTTGTAAGGGATGCTAAAGAGATATTAAACTTTCAACCACTATAAACAGGTAGTATATAGCTGGAGCTGGGCCTCTTGGTGAGAACAACATATTAATCTTTTAGGGGAAAGTGACTGCTCAAAATAAATAAAAAGATCTTTATCACAAGGCAGGAAGCTGGGGTGAGGTTGCCCAGAAACAGGTGAGGACCCAGTGGAATCCATGGAAACGCCGTCTAAGAAGTAACCTGCGGGCCGATTAAGAAAGTGGCACTACCTCGCAGGCCCTGGGACGGCTGTTTCACTGTTTACAAGGGCACCCGGCAGCGCAGGGTCTCAGAAGAGGGTAGAACAGGGGTTTGGTATTTTTCCACCTCCCTTCCCTTACTCCTCTTTTTCGTTTTGTTTTCATTCATTATATTTTGTGACTGCTTAAAACTTGTCCTCCTGCTTCCTCCCAGCACCCCCGCCCCCCTTGCTGAATGAATGAATGGATGGCAAGGTCTTAGCCTTCTTGATCTTAGAAATCAGTGCACATAAACTCCACACTCAAAGGAAGACCCCCAGGGAGAGCCCTACGTTTAGAGGAGGCTCCACCAAGAGGGAGCTCGGCAGGGGGCCTGGTGGGATGGGCTGGCCTGGCCTGTGCGCATGAGAGAAAGGAAAGGCATCTGCGGCCGAGGGCCATGAACAAGGGGCCGAGGCACACTGTGGGCATGGTGGGAAGGCGACCTCTTTTCTCCAGCTTTCACAAGTGCCTGGCAGGAGCCACTACGTGGACATCGTGAGTGGTTCATCAGCAAGAACACAGGAACATCAAGCCACAGATTCTACTCATTTGCTGGGGTAGCCAAGACAGGGTTTTTACCGCTATGAGTCACCACCCTCATGCCTCCAAGGCCTAGTGCAAAGAGGAGCGCATGTGGAATGTGGTGAATGATGTCATCACTGCTGTTCATTCTCACTGTCCAGAAATGGCTCCAGGCTGAGTTGCACCCTCAAAGCTTTCCTCTGTTTCACCTCTGTTCAGACCCAATGCAGGCCCCTTGCAGCCCAGAGGAATAAAGAGATGCTTAGAAAGAGGCCGTCTGTGGCCACTTGTTCTCTTTTGTTTTCTTCACTGGGGAGGACTGAGCAAGCCCACTATCTGAGCAATGTGGAAATTCCAGCCCTCACAGGGCTTCACACCTTCAAGGGGAAGGACATTGCACCATGAAACTTCCTTGCTCTAGGCCTGCCAGGGTAGGTGTCTGGGGGCTGGATTCTGGGCGGGCACCAGGTCCCCAGGTCCAGGCCGGGAAAGAGTGGTCTGCTGAGTGGGAGGGGCTGCCTGGGGCCAGGCTCTGCTCCCACTGGGGCGGACCCCACACAGGGATTCTGAGGCCTGCTGCCCACAACCTGCTGCCCAGACTGATGGTGTCCAGACAGAGGGAGGGTGACAGATGGATGCTGGGAGAGGGTACACAGCCCTGTGAATGCACCTCTTGGAGCCTGAGGTTTGAAGCCTCTTCCTTTCTTCCTGGTGCTAATGGTTTGCTGGATCCAGTTTGTACTGCTTGTAAGAGCTAATTGTGGAATTTTCAGAAATTTTGCAAAGCAGTTGTTAAATTGTCATCATTTTTAAAATTAAATTATAACAACTCATGAAAAAATAAGGTTTTGTTTTTGTTTTTGTTTTTGAGACAGTCTTGCTCTGTCACCCAGGTTGGAGTGCAGTGGTGCAATCTTGGCCCACTACAACCTCTGCCTTCCAGGTCCAAGCGATCCTCCAACCTCAGCCTCCCGAGGAGCTGAGATTACAGGTGCATGCCACACACACGTCTAATTTTTTTATTTTTAGTAGAGACGGGATTTCAGCATGTTGCCCAGGCTGGTCTTAAACTCTTGAGCTCAGGTGATCCTCCTGCCTCAGCCTCTCAAAGTGCTCGGATTACAGGCATGAGCCACCATGCCCGGCTGAAAATAAATTATTTAAAAAGCAATAAATACTGAAAACATATCACTTCCTAATTCTTGTAGTACGTTTTGCAGTTATAAATATTCTTGAGGCTACTCGTGTCTATTGGGTCTGTAGGGTGGAAATATCATATAGCAGGTGCTACTGCACACCTCTTCCCATTCTGCCTTCAGTAACATCTTGGTAGTAGCCTGAAATTGCCCGTGGTGGGAGTATTTGTGTCATAGAAATCAGCTAATGCTGCATTGCTTGACCCCAGAGCCTGTTGTTATCCATTTAGCAGCACACCGCTGCACCTGGCCCACAGCTCCCAGAACCTGAATGTTCAGCAGCTGGGACAGCCAGCCCCCAGCTTTCCACCTGCTCTGCCAGCTCTGGACCTTTTTCTCAGCCAGACCAGAGGGGAAGGAAGCAGGAGCAGGGAGGCAGTGGGAGGGAGAGGTGGTACCATGCCCAGGAAACACCCTTGAGCCCACTCAGGGCACAGCAGGGAAGAGCTTGGCTCACTTGCAGGGTGGCAGGACCGATCTGGGGCGGGGGGGGCGGAGGCAGGGGAAACCTGGGTTATGAGGAGGGTGACAAGGTTCGTCTACAAAAATGAAAGAAGTTCAGTGATGGAGCTGAGGGAAAGTGCGGCAGGCCGGCAGCAGGCCTTGTGACGACGCAGCGGGGAAACCACAGGATTCTGCATTCTTCTGACCACAAGAGGAAGGTGAGCCGGAACCCAGCAGAAACGAAACCCCATGGCATTGGGCTGTTAGTAAAGTGCTGGCGCCTCTCCCAGGCCCCTGGTCCTCCTGCTGGGTAACGGCACAGGAGAAGAGGCAACAGGACCCCCGGGCCTGAGGTGGCCCTCCCCATGTGTCCCCAAGCTCCCTAGCCACTTGATTCTCTGCCGCTTCCTTAACAGTTGTTTCTCCAGGTTACCCCCAGCCCTCCTCTCCACATCTCTGTGTCTTCTCGCTCACACCTAAGGCTTCCAGCACCTTCTAGTTTATACATCAAGCTGGATGTCCCATGGGTACTCAGACTTGTCACCTCTCCTCCAAACCTGCCCCTCCCCTCCGATTGCATCTCGGGGAGAGCACCAAGCACCAGCGGCCAAACCTGGACGGTCTCCCTTGTCCAGTGACCTTCAGGGCCCAGGGAGCCCAGCCGCCTCCTCCACACCCCGGGCTCCCCACATTCCTCCCTGCCTCAACCCAGCTCCCAGGCCTCTGAACACAGCTCACAAATGGAAATGACTTTATATTTTTGGTTTTTTGTAGAGATGGGATCTTACTATGTTGCCCAGGATATACTCAAACTCTTGGCTTCAAGTGATACTCCTGCCTCGGCCTCCCAAATTGCTGGGATTACAGGTATGAGCCACCACACCTGGCCATGAAATGATTTTTTTCTTTTGGGTGCACTATGTCTATGACATTGCATTTACTAAACAGTAATTTCTCTCACCCTTCTGAAAACAAAGTTGTATACACAAATTCCAACCAGAACTTCATCCACTAAACACTAACTGAGCAGTTACTATGCTCAGAGTAACTGAGCAGTTACTCTCATGTGCTAGGCATGAGAGCTACAAAGGTGAACAGAGCCCGCCCTGGCCCACTTGCTGGGGAGAGTCCCATAAAGAGACGATCAATCATAACAATGCCCTGAGGTCAGGATGACAATGTAGACGTGTACACCGTCCTAGGGGCCACGGTGGGAAACCTGCCAGGTCTAGAAGCCTGGCATCCTCCCAGCCACCTCTGTCTCCCTCACTCCTTGCATCCAGTCACTCCCTGCACCCCTGGATCAAGTCTCCTCAAACTCTCAAATCTGTGCTGCCCCCTCATCTCCAGAGACACCGCCGACTTTAGGTCTCAAGTGAACTCTCTGATCCCGGCTGTTCTCCACACCAAAGCCAAAAAGGGATTTGTAAAGGGCAAAAATGACTGTGTCATTCCCCTATTTAAAACCTTCAGTGGGCCGGGCGTAGTGGTTCATGCCTATAATCCCAGCACTTTGGGAGGCTCCAGTGGGTGGATTGCTTGAACTCAGGAGTTCGAGACCAGCCTGGGCAACATAGTGAGACTATATCGATAAAAACAAAAATAAAATCATTTTATTTTATTATTATTATTATTATTTTGAGACAGAGTTTCACTCTGTTGCCCAGGCTGGAGTGCAGTGGCACGATCTCAGCTCACTGCAACATCTGCCCCCTGGGTTCAAGTGATTCATGTGTCTCAGCCTCCCCACTAGCTGGGATTACAGGCAATGCCTGGCTAATTTTTATATTTTTAGTAGAGATGGGGTTTCACCATGTTGGCCAGGTTGGTTTCAAACTCCTGACATCAAGTGATCGGCCCACCTCAGCCTCCCAAAGTGCTAGGATTATAGGCATGAGCCACTGCACCTGGCCAAAATTCTAAATAATCACCAGAAAAAAAACCCAAAACCTTCAGTGGCTCCTGTTGGCCCTGGGATACCATCCAAACTCATTAGCATGGCTTCACAGCCCTTTCTGATCTAACCCAAATTAACATGAGAATTATTTCTTTTACTTGTTCCTGTGACAACAATTTAAGTGAACACTTGCTATGTGCTAGGCCAGTGGTTCCTGAACTTTTTGGCACCAGGGACCAGTTTCATGGAAGACAATTTTTCCACTGACGGGGCAGGATGGTTTCAGCATGAAACTGTTCCACCTCAGATCATCAGGCATTAGATTGTCATAAGAAGTGTGCAACCTAGATCCCTCCCACACACAGTTCACAGTAGGGTTCAAGCTCCTAGGGGAATCTAATGCCACACTGCTGATCTGACAGGAGGTGGAGCTCAGGCGGTAATGCCAGCTCACCCGCAGCTCACCTCCTGCTGTGCTCCTGGTTCCTAACAGGCCACGACTGGTACTGGTCCTTGGCCTGGGGGTTGGGGACCCCTGTGCTAGGCATCGTTCTGGGTACCAGGATGCAGCAGTGAACATACACACTGTACCCCCTCCTGGAGCTTGTGGTCTAGCAGGGGATACAGACACTAAACAAATAGCGACAGAGATCATTACAATTGTGTGAGTGCAGGGAAAGGAACATTTTCCTGTCAACTCCCTGCTTCAGCCACAATAAACTACTCATAGTCCCTGCCTCCTGGCCCTGGCTCAGGCTGGCCTCTCTCCTTCAGTTGGCCAAGTTCTCCAGCCCTCCTGGTCTCAGCTCAAGGTTCTCTTCTCTAAAGGAGTCTTTCCTGAACCTCCTAGGCGGTTCCATGGGATTCTGCTCCCACCCTGGGTCCTCCTGAGCCCAGCACAGGGCTTGGCATAGTAAATGCTCAGTAAATGTTTGCCACACGAATGGTGAACAGGTCCTCTTAATCCATATGTGAGTGTTTGCTTTAAAAAATAATAATTATAGAGTTTTTTACTTTGATTTTATATCTTCACAAAAGGTTAGTGCTGGGTGCTGGGTGCTAATAAAAGTAGAGAGAACCATTACATAAAATAGAATGCTTGTGAACCCGAGGACTTTCAGGGACTGCGACTAACATGTTGGGATTGAGGGGTCTCCAGGATGCCTCAGGCCAGCAGGAGGTGGGTGGGGGCTGAGGGGAGGTGAGCCCGCTGCCCAGCCTCACATAGCCTGTGCTATGGCCACCAGCTCTTCTCTGGGCTCTTGGCCCAGAAGCCTGGCTGACCTCCCACTGCCACCCTCTACCCTTCGGCGGAAGCCTGGGGTCTGCCCCTGGATTTAGCTCCTGTGGGCTATACAGTGCTGGGGAGGAGAAGAGTAGCTGGGATCGGGATCAGAGGGGCCTAGGGCAGCTGTACCCTAGCACTTTTCCCAGGGCCACCTCGCTGAGGTTACTCCGCTCCTCTCTGCTGGGTCAGTGGAGGAGCTCCACTCCCCCACCTCCTCAGTACCTGCCGGGGTTTGAGGCTGTGTCAGGCCTAGGAGCAGCAAAGGAAGGTGAGCTCCGCCACCCACCCACTCTGAAAAGGCTGCTGCTCCCTCCAGAAGAGACTTTGTCCTGTCTGGGAGTCCCCACCTTCGGCCCCTTATCTACAAAATCCACACCGCTCCCTGAACTGCTTTCTTCCTTGGAATTACAGAGTTGAAAGATCACCTGGCCCACTCCATTTAGTTTACAGAAGTTGACACTGAGGTCTCGAGTGAGGGGTTAAGTACCCAAGATGTCACAGCAGATAATGGCAGAGTCATGATTTCTAACAAACAAACAGAAGAGGCAAGTCCCCTGCCTGTCATCAGCCGGAGCCCCTCTGCTACGCCTGCTCCCCTGCCTGTTTCTCATGGGCTGCCCCACCTTTTGCCTCTAGTTTGAGCCTGAAAGTTACACCTCCAATGAATGAAACTCACAGGATCATTGGCATCCAGTCTTCCTCCTCCTCCACACCCACTCTCGGCCATCTGCCCTTCTCACCCACAGGTGGGAGCAAAGCTTGGTCAACCTGATAGGCCTCTTCCAGGCAGGGACAGGAGAAGGGACGGCACAGCAGCTCTGAGTCAGGACTCCTTTCGGTAAGGCGTGGACAACAGGACGGCCTGAGAGAAGGAAACCAGCCCAGGTGCGCTCTGTTTACCTTCTCGGCTCACAAACATGACCAGACCCTCCCTGGCTGGCTGGATGAAGTCCCAGCCTCTTAGTCCAGCCCTGAAGCCTCTCCCATTCCAGCCACGGTCTGCCTGGCCAGTTCCATCCCCCCACGGCTTTCCTGCCGTACCACACCATCCTCGGATTGCAGCTCGCCCTCTTGGGCCTTTCTGGCCTAGCAGGTGCTGTTCCCTCAGCTCCAATGCCTTTCCCTGCCTCTCCACCCAGCAAACTCCTTCTCTTTGTATCTTCTGCACTAACACTTCTCTCCTCCCTCCCCTTCCCCTCTCCTCCCTCCCCTTCCCCTCTTCTTCCTTTGTGCCCCGGTGGCACTTCTGAGACAATGTTACAAGCATAATAAAATAATAAAGTCATGAATCTGTGTCCTCCTCCAGACTCTCCTCAATGACAGCAATTGTGTGTTTATCTTTAAATCCTCAGAGCCCAGTATATAGTAAGAACTCAATAAAGGAAAACATTGCTCAACAAATCAATATATGGACTCTGGATTTATTCCAGAGCTAAACTGGGAAGCAAGTTCTAATGTCACATAAGGATTCCCTTCTGATTCATTTGTTCATCAAATAGTTATTGAATACTGCTACGTGCAGAGCACAATGTAGACAGAGTACGGGGAGCATGAGGCTGGGGTGGACTCACTTTACTTTCAAGGAGTTTGCATTTTGAAAGTACAGACAAGGCAGAAAAGAATTTGAGTTATAAGAAATGGCTAGCATTTACTGACCACCACTGTTATAAGCAGATTATTGCATTTAACTGAACATTAACCCTATAAAATAGGTACTTTTATTATTAGCCTCATTTTACAGATAAAAAGATTGAGGCTTGCAGAAGCGGAGAGACGTGGCCACGGTACAACTAGGAAGTCATGGAGGCAGGATTTGCACCCAGGCACAGCCCGGACCCCACCAGAATTAATGATGGTGGGGAAGCAATTAACTTTGCCTCAGGAGACTGGGAAGTCAAGGAAGGCTTCACCAAAGAATGGGTGGCTGAGATGTGCCCTGTAGGACAAGCAGGATTTCCATAGACAGGAAAGTAGCCCACCCCAAACTATAGAAAGATCTGGTATAAGAATTTTAGGGTTTAAATTAGTGGCCCTGAACCTTGTCTGCACACTGCAAACACCTGGAGGGCTTTAAAAAGCATGGATGCCCCCAGGTCCTGCCTTGGAGATTCCAATATGATTGGTCCTGGAGGCTCTACATGGGGAGGCGGGGAGGGGCCTGGTGTAAAGTGTATAAGGCGACACCTACCTGCAGCCCAGACGCTCCCTGGATGCTCCAGGTCCTGTTTGTGGAGCTTTCCTGTCCCCTTGGGAGGGGCCCCAGACAACATGGGCAGGGCTGGTCCTTCCTCAAATTCATTCCTTTTCTGACCATTTGTGACCTTCCTGTGGCCTGGAGTTGTTGAAGACTCCTTGCTAGGGAAATTCCATGGTTTCCTTGCAAGGGGGCATGGGTTCTGTAGAAGGAAGGCACCCAGCTTGCAGCATGCAGGTGCCGAGACCTGCAGGTCAGAGTGAAGACAGCTGATTTGAGGACCCTGGGCAGGCAGTTTGTGTGCTACAGACCTGACACGGGACAGGAGGGGCTGGAACCCTCCTCCTCTGCGTCCCAGCAGGCAGGCTCCGTGGGGCAAGGGCGGCCATCGGGAGAGGGCACCTGGCTTCACCGTCACACTGCTTGACGCCCTCAGAATGGTGACATCCCCCAGAGCCAGGGGAGCCAGGCTGTGTGGCTGCAGCGGGCAGGGGCTGGATTTCCCCTACTCAGGCCCAGGCAGTGACTCAGGGACAAGTGTTGAAAGCAGACAGTGACCTCAGCTCCCTCACCCACTGGGGAGTGTCACCGTGCCCCAGAGCCCCCTCAGGGGCGGACAGCCTGGGGGCCGGTGAGATGGAAGTTGGCAGCATGGTGTCATGTGGGGCACACAGGACTCTTGCCCTCACCAGCTGGGTGCCCAGAGCTTCCTGTTCCTCATAGAAGTGATGTGAGCATCCAAGGAGGAAGGCGCATAAACAATGACAACCTGTCAGTGCCTGCTGCAATCCATATATTTATATATTATTGTTTTTCACATATTAATATAGTGTTCCCCTCTATCGGGTCTTATTTCCTGTAAAGTTTTTTTTGTTATTATAAATACCACTGCATTTTCTTTTGAAAAACTCCTCAAACTGGCCAGGTGTGGTGGCTCATGTCTGCAATCCCAGCACTTTGGGAGGCCGAGGTGGGAGGATCACTTGAGGTCAGGAGTTCAAGACCAGCCCAGCCAACATAGTGAAACCCTGTCTCTACTAAAAATACAAAAATTAGATGGGCGTGGTGGCATGCGCTTGTAAACCCAGCTACTCGGGAAGCTGAGGCATGAGAATCACTTGAGCCTGGGAGGTGGAGGTTGCAGTGAGTTGAGATCTCACCACTGCACTCCAGCCTGGGCAACAGAGCAAGACTCCGTCTCACACACACAAAAAAAAAAAAAAAAAGAAAGAAAGAAAGAAAGAAGGAAGGAAGGGAGGGAGGGAAAGAAAAGAAAAGAAAAGAAAAGAAATACTCCCCAAAGTGAAACCCTAGGGTACAGTATCCAAAGCTCTGGCTACCTATTGCCAGGTTGTCCTCAAAAAAGTTGACCTAAGTTGTGGTGCTCCTAGCAATATATGATTTGTACCTATTTCCTTATAGCTTTGTCAATGGTAGGTTTCATATTTTTATTTATTTTTGATAATGAATGGGTGTGCAGTGTGGCCTCCAAATAGTTTGAACAGACATTTATTTAATTTCTATCATTGCATAGAGGATCCACCTGCCTACTAGAAAAGGAGCTCCTGTGGGCCAGGCACAGTGCATCACATCTGTAATCCCAGCACTTTGGGAGGCAGAGACGGGCAGAGACTGCTTGAGGCCAGGAGTTCCAGACCAGCTTGGGTAACATAGTGAGACCTCATCTCTACTATAAATTTTTAAAAATTATCTGGGCGTGGTGGCACACACCTGTAGTCTCAGCTACCCAGGAGGCTGAGGCAAGAGCATTGCCTGAGCCCAGGAGTTCGAAACTGCAGTGAACTAGGATCTCACTGCTGCACTTGAGCCTAGGAGACAGAGTGAGATCCTGTCTCAAAAAAAATGGAAGGAAGGAAGGAAGGGAAGGAAGGGAAGGAAGGGAAGGATGGGAAGAAAGGGAAGGAAGGGAAGGACAGGAAGTACAGGAAGGACAAGAAGGACCGGAAGGAAGGGAAGTTCGGTCTCTCTGGAATGTGGTCCCTACTGGATGGCAGGTGGGTGGATCAATGTGCAAGCCTTCATTCACGTCAGGGATGCCTCCCTGAAGCCCAGGCAGGCCTCTTGCCTACGCTTCCACAGTCCTGTGACCCTTTCCTTCAGTCACCTTCTCATAGCTGTCATTTTATGTGCATTTGGGAAACTGATTAGTTTATTTCTTCCCCCACAAGACTGTAACCCCATGAGGACCTACTGTTTTGCTCACCATTGGATCACTTACCACCTGGTGTGTGCCTGGCAGACAGTAGGCATTCATTTAAATATTTGCTGAAGTGTTACAGCTCTTTTAGAATTTGTCTATCAGGCTTTCTGGTTTTTGCTGGAAAGCCCCCCTCCCCCAAGAAAAGTAATTTAAAAAATGAAATACATACATACATACATAAATATTCGTTGAATAAATGAATACTTGAAAATCTCATGAGTAAGTATCCAGAGCTCAACTGTGGTATGTATCTTTGCAAAAGGGTTTGTCACTGGGCTTAATCAGAAACGTTTAAGGAGGACCTACCACGTGCCATGTACTCTGTAGCATGGGGTAGGGGGGCAGTTATACAAAAGTGAGAACACTAGGTCTCTGCCCTTAAAAACACAGGCTGGTGGTGAGACCCACGCGTCTGCTGTGTCTGCTGTGGGGTTGTGCCCTGTTCTCCCTGTAAAGGAAGCTTCAGGGGCAAGTGAAGCTGTTTACCCATGGTCATGGCAGGATGCAGCCATCTGGGACATCCTAGCCCCCAAGATTAGAACAAGTGTGGCCAGCCTAAGCCATAGTCTCCCACGGTCAGATGGCCAGTGACTTAAAACTAGAGAAGTGGGAAGTTTGGGCACTGGGAAGGATCTCGAAAATGCTCCAACACTTGGCTTCATCCTGAACCCCCAGGCGCAAATCCCAGCTCTGCTGATTACAGGGCCATGGCAGCCAGGCAAAGCACTCGCCTCTCAGCATTCACTGAAAAAGCCTCAAGGGCTGTGGAGGATTCAAAGGTGCCTGGTGCACGGTGAGCACTGATACACCTTAGCTGGTGAGTGATTTCCCCAAGGTCCTGCAGAGCAAGAGGAAAACCCACATCTCCTGACCTCGCAGCCATCAAAGCCATATGCTTGTAAAGCTTTTTGGTAAGTATTCCCATCAAGAGGAAGGAGATGTTTTGTTTTGTTTTGTTTTTATGCAAAGCAGCTTCAACTGAAACTGACCTCACCATGGGAGTCTGTTTGTTTTTGGAGAGGAGAGAGGGAATGAGCCAACTCTCCAGGAACTGCGGGGACACACCCAGGTTGCCCAATCCCCCAGGGCAGTGGAGCCAAGTGCCTCCCAGGCCCCTTTCTGGGCCAGAGGGCCCTGTGGGGATGCCCTCCTCAGTGCCAGCTCCTCCACAGCCATGGGTCTGCAGGGACAAACCCAGATAGAACCTTCCCCAGGATCAGCGCAGGGTGAGGTTATCACAGGCAGGCCTGGAGTGACCCTCGGACCAGCAAGAACAGTCACATAGACCACGCTGTCTCTCACCACTCAGGACAGGGCGTTGACTGTTCCCACTCACGCGTTGCCTCTGAAGCTGCTCTCACTGATTTTCAGGGCTCCTGGCTCATAATAATAATCTCGCCAGCCCTGGACACGTGCTGTCCCACCTCGGCTTCCTTCTGGTTTTCTGCGCAGTTCTTTCTCCAGACTGGCTCCCTTTCCGTCTCTACTCCCTCTATAAATTGGGGTGCCAGGTGCCCCTGTGATGGTCTCTCAGCCCTTTCTTTCCTTCAGTTGTATGCCTCTGGCTGGAACTCTGTCTCTTACTTCACCTCTTGGGGGACAGTCTGACCCACGCAATAAACCTTTTCAAGCCAGGACCTGGTGGGCTGAGAAGGGGGCTGTACCCTGCAAGTCCTCCAGGATCTAATCTCACCCAATCTGGTCCTGCTCTGCTTCCTGCTGATCCAACTGTTCTTCCTTTAGGGATAGAGAGGGCTTCAACACAAATGCTTCCCGACACCATGGCTTATAACATAAACTCTGTGCTTGGTTTCCTAAGCTTTAGCCTCCAAAGAAAAACCCTTTCTCAATATACTGCATACAACATATGCATGCTGGTTTTCAGACCATGCTGTCAGCTATGGCTTTTGAAGCCTCTACATTGAACTTTTTTTGTTCTAGGCCAGAGCTGCTCAGTCTTTACCTGTGTATAATAACCTGAGGAGTTTATGTGTTAAAACACAGATTTCTGGCCGGGCGCTGTGGCTCACGCCTATAATCCCAATACTTTGGGAGGCCGAGGCGGGCGGATCACGAGGTCAGGAGATCGAGACCATCCTGGCTAACATGGTGAAACCCCGTCTCTACTAAAAATACAAAAAATTAGCTGGGCGTGGTGGCGGGTGCCCGTAGTCCCAGCTACTTGGGAGGCTGAGACAGGAGAATGGCGTGAACCCGGGAGGCGGAGGTTGCAGTGAGCCAAGATTGCACCACTGCACTCCAGCCTGGGTGACAGAGTGAGACTCCATCTCAAAAAAAAAAAAAAAAAAAAAAAAAAAAAAAAAAAAAAAAAAACAGATTTCTGGGCCTCATCCCCAGAGACTGAGATTGAGATTCAGTTGATGTGGGCTGTGGTCCCAGAATTTGCTTCCCTCTCAGGTAATGCTGATGCTGCCAGTCCACCAACTCCACCTAGAGCAGGACTGTCCTCGAAACCTCAGCCCTCACCCCGAAGTAAGGAATGCTCCCAGCTTAAAGTCAAAGGGGAGAAGAGGAATGAAGGAAAAGATGCAAGAAATATCTCACTTAACACATTCCCAAATACTGACCTACTCCGCAGGTTTACCCTTGCAAAGTAATGAGTTCTTTGCAAAGCAAGGTTTTGAGAAGTAAGGAAATTTGCCCATGTCACACAGCTTTTGATTGGCACAGCCTGGATCCAAGTGCTAACCTGTCTGCTTGGTCCTGGCCCACTGAGTCACTGAATCCATGTGAGATTGATTGTCACTGGTAGAACCATCACCAGACATGGTGACATGGATGGTGAGAACTGTCATCTCTGCTACCCACACGGTGTTCACAAATGCACATGCAGCTATCTATACACCTGATAAATCCCACTGCTCCTCAGGTTAGGGTGCTGGGGTTAGTGTGTCTGAACAGTGGCCGGAGCAGCCTAGCTGAGAGAGGCATTCCTACCCTTGGGTCTTCCATGCCTGGCTTGATCCTGCTCTCCAGATAGCATGACTATGACTGATAGGTCAGGACTGTCCTAGAATATTATTGTGTGAGAATTCTAGAGCACCAAATGTTATAAGGAGTAGAAAGCTTTAGCACCAAAGGTTTAGCACTTTCTCAAAGTGCGGTCCCAGGCAGGTGCAGTGGCTCATGCCTGTAATCCCAGCACTTTGGGAGGCTGAGGCTGGAGGATAGATTGAGACCCAGAGTTCAAGACCAGCCTTGGGCAACATAGTGAGACCCCCGTCTCTAAAAAATATTTTAAAACAATTAGCTGGGCATGGTGGTGTGCGCTTGTAGTCCCAGCTACTCAGGAGGCTGAGGCGGGAGGATTGCTTGAGCCTAGGAGTTTGAGGCTGCAGTGAGCTATGATCAGGCCACTGCACTCCAGCCTGGCTGACAGAGTAAGACCCTGTCTCAGAAAAAAAATAAAAAATAAAAAATAAATAAAGAATTTAAAAAAATAAATAAATAAATTGTGGTCCCCAGACCAGGAGCATCAGCTTCACCTGGGAACTTGTTCGAAACCCAAACACTTGGATCCCAGCCCTGACTACTGAAGCAACAACTTTGGAGTTAGGGCCCAGCAGCCCACATCTTAACATGCCTTCCAGGATTCTGACTCACAGCTAAGGTTTGAGAACTGCCATTCTCAGGAGAGAATTAGCCAGATTCCTAGTATGGCTTGGGAGGCTTTGATTTGGTGGCATGGAGGGTTCCCTGCTCTCTGGGTTAGCTCTGACATTCACCAGTGGAGAAGGAGTTTGTGAAGCATATGGTGATAATCTTGCTGTGGGGTCAACTGCACACTGCTGCCTCAATCGGTTGCAGTCTTGCCCTGGAGGGGATTTATTGCCAGGATAGTCTTGTTGCTGTGGTAACTCTTGCATTCAGGCCAGGCCCTTCCTCTGTGGGGGATAAATTTACATCACTTAGACACTAGATAAACTCAATGTCCTTCTCCGTTCCCCAGAGCCCAGGGAAGCCTATTTATTGTCACTGCAGTGGTAGACTGAATCACTGCCCTGGCCCAACTGACCTTGGTGTATTTCTTTCTTTCTTTTTTTTTTTTTTTTTTGAGTTTCACTCTTGTTGCCCAAGCTGGGGTGCAGTGGCATGATCTCAGCTCACTGCAACTTCTGCCTCCCGGGTTCAAACAATTCTCCTGACTCAACCTCTGAGGAGCTGGGATTACAAGTGCATGCCACCACGCCCGGCTAATTTTTTGTATTTTTAATAGAGATGGGGTTTCATCATGTTGGCCAGGCTGATCTCGAACTCCTGACCTCAGGTGATCCACCCGCCTCAGCCTCCCAAAGTGCTGGGATTACAGGTGTGAGCCACCGTGCCTGGCTGGTGTATTTCTTACAATGTTCAGGAACTCCCAATTTTCTGTTTTAGGAAAAAAGTAAATTGAATGTTATATATGGGGTCGCTGTGGAGGAAAAGTTAAATATTAAATTTGAATTCAATTAAACATGGACAAAAACAATGATCACCAATTCCTGGAACAGGTTGTGTGAGCCCCTTGAGACGTTCATCCGGCACTGTTTCAGAGAAATCTCTATTTCAATCTATTCCTGTACGTTAGTTATTGAAAAACAATAGACAATCGCAAAACAAGTTCACCTTTTTGTGTTCCTTGAGCTCAGTCATGAAGGGCCCTCATGACTGGGCCTCATGCCAAAAAACTAGTTACAAAAAAGCTAGAGTTTCAGACTGCGCCTAAGCTTCATGAGACCTCTCCTCGTCTGCACAGATGAGTGGCCGACTCTGGAGCCCAGGCTGTTGCTTCCCAGTCTGGTGGTGAATCCTCCATAGTCTGGTAAGTGTAAATATCTTTTCCCTTCTTCCCTTCCCATTGCAATTTGCTTATTATATCAATCTGCTTATTATCTGTTTATTATTATATCATTTGCTTATTATATCTGCATTGCCATTTACATGGGATAAAGGTTGTTTACCCTTAAAGGTATTGTGTGTGTGTCTTTTCTTCTCCCTTCACGCGTTTCCCACACAGAACAGTCAGGTACTCTATATGGTATTAAAAAATTATGCTAACCTCTGTTATTTCTGGAAGTGACACAGCAGGTAAATGTGGGCCAAATTTGTGTGTGTGGGGTGGGGGGGAGGAGACATAATTCACATAAAATTCATCCTTTTAAATGGCACCACAAGAGAACTTTCTGGAGTGATAGAAACATTCCACAGCTAGTTTTACATGACTATTCCATCAAAATTCTTCCTTAAACTGAACAGCTGAGGCCTGTTCATTTTATTGTATCTAAACTACATCTCAATTTAAATAGTAATTTTTAATTATCAAATTAAAATGCTATTTTAACTCAAATTTTATTTAATGTAATTAAACATTATTATTTTTTAATTAAATAATTTTTAAATAATAATTTTAAAAGCAAATGGCACTACTTTTTAAAAAATCCGGCACGATTAAAATGTGGGAAACATACAGTGGTTGACTCAATGAAATAGTCTCCAAATTAATATGCAAACAATAAGTCACATTTGCCTTGTGGTATTAGTTCATTTCTCAAATCCATTTCTCATTTTTATTAAGGAGAATTCGGATAACCAAAGACATTATAAGTCAGGTTAACTTGCCTGCAGCAATAGAGCCTTAATATACACCAAGGAATAGTATCAACTTTGTGTTCACACACTTTAGAAAACATCATATATATTACTTGATGTAAATACAAAACAGTTGAGTTTTTTTTGTTTTTGTTTTTGAGACCAAGTCTCGCTCTGTTGCCCAGACTGGAGTGCAGTGGCGCAATCTTGGCTCACTGCATCCTCCACCTTCTGGGCTCAAGCAATTCTCCTGCCTCAGCCTCCTGAGTAGCTGGGATTACAGGCAGGCACCACCATGCCCGGCTAATTTTTGTATTTTCAGCAGGGACGGGGATTCACCATGTTGGCCAGGCTGGTCTGAAACTCCTGACCTCAGGTGATCCACCCGCCTCGGCCTCCCAAAGTGCTGGGATTACAGACATGAGCCACCAAGACTGGCCTTATTTTTTTATTTTTTTGAGACAGATTCTTGCTGTTGTTGGCCCGGGCTGGAGCACAATGGCACGATGTCGGCTCACTGTAACCTCCGCCTCCCAGGTTCCAGCAATTCTCCTGCCTCAGCCTCCCAAGTAGCTGGGATTACAGGTGCATGCCACCACACTCGGCTAATTTTTGTATTTTTAGTAGAGACGGGATTTCACCATGTTGGCCAGGCTGGTCTCGAACTCCCTCCTGACCTCAGGTGATCTGCCAGCCTCGGCCTCCCAAAGTGCTGGGATTACAGGCATGATCCACCGTGCCCAGCCACTGGCCTTATTTTTAAAAATAGTATGCCCACTCTCCAAATAAGCAATAGCCTATTATACATGTAATATATGTAATATAATGTCTTACTATATATTCACCAAATGAATGAGCAAGTTGGTTTTAACATGTCTGCAAGAATTATAACATTTGGGATTTTCCTTAATTTTATTCTAATTTTCATCTTAAAGCTAAGTAGTGTACAAACAGGCAAATGATATAGTCAAACATGACTAAGACAAAAACAAAAAATAGCCTTAGTTTCCACAGAGAAATGATGTAATTATCTGAGGCAATTTTCTAAGCATGGGAAAAAGACATTTTAAGGGACAATCATACTAGAAAAACTAATTCCATTCCGAGAAAGAAAACAAACTTTTATCTGAGGAATGCTTTAGTTATCAGGCCCAGAGAGGCATTGAAATGTGACAGAGTGTGACAGCAGTCACGTCCTTGAGCTAAGTGACTACCTCTTGAAGCCATTTGCTATGTGGGCTCTAGACTAACGCCAAGCAGCCATAAAATGCCATACACTGGACACCATTGTGCATACCCTATAGTTCAACAATATACAGTTAATCATTAATCAGTGTTGTTTCTATAAACCAATAAGCACTCCTGTCAAACAACTTTGTCAGACCACCTTTTGTTCCCTTTTGCCCTTAAAAACCTGCTTGCAGCAAACCCTGGCAGGAGCACTCTGCAGGACAACTGGGAAGTGTGTCCCGGGCTGCAGTTCTCAACCTTGGCCCCAATAAACTCTCTCTGTTAATTTTGCCTCAGTGTCCTTCTTTAGGTCGAAAATTCCTACCGCTGTCTTAGGTATATGCACTCAACTTCATTTCCTTATTCAAACCACAGACCGTTACTTTTGAATGTGAGAATATATGTAATTACTAAAATATGCACATTTATTTATTTATTTTTTGAGACAATAGTCTCGCTTTCTCACCCAGGCTGGAGTGCAGCAGTGCAATCTTGGCTTACTGCAACCTCCACCTCCTGGGTTCAAGCAATTCTCAGCCTCCCGAGTAGCTGGGATTACAGGTATGCGCCAACACGCCCAGCTAGTTTTTTGTATTTTTAGTAGAGATGGGGTTTCCCTATGTTGGCCAGGCTGGTCTCAAACTCCTGGGCTCCAGTGATCTGCCCACTTTGGCCTCCCACAGTGCTGGGATTACTGATTGTGAGCCACCGTGCTGGGCCTTATTTCTAAGGAGATATGTATGTTTTTGTTATGTCTTTTCTGGTTGTGAGATCATCTATATTTGTTATGTGTGCAGGGGTTTTTATTTTAAGCTAGGTATCTATGTAGGTGAGAGTGAATATGGGATGCATTTATCTACAGCTGTGTGTGCACTCTCTCTAAAAGGTTTGTAACTGGGGCGTTGTGAACCAAAGGTGGGCCAGGAGCCACTGGGTATGCATAGATTTCAAACAGAGCTGGGTATGCACGGATGTGAAACAGGCAATGCTCCCACTCATGGAATGTAATCCTAAACACATATGGCAGTTTTAATAGTGGTAATCTCCTTTTTTTCAGACAGGGTCTTGCTTAGTCACCCAAGCTGGAGTGCAGTGGTGCGATCTCAGCTCACTGCAACCTCCACCTATTGGGTTCAAGCAATCCTCTCACTTCGGCATCCCAAATAGCACCACAGGCATATGTCACCACACCCGGCTAATTTTTTTATTTTTTGTAGAGACGGGGTTTCACATGTTGCCCAGGCTGATCTCGAACTCCTAAGCTCAAGCAATCTGCCTGTCTCAGCCTCCCAAGTCGCTGTTATTACAGGGATAATCTTTTTTTTTTTTTTTTTTTTAGGAAGAAGGGAATACTTACTGAACAGCTAGTCCATGTTAAGCACCATTTTAGGTACTTTATAGCTATTATCTCCTGTAAGTAATCATTACTACTAACCTAAACAGGTACGAACTGGCCCAGTTTTTTTTTTTTTTTTTTTTTTGAGACAGATCTCACTTTGTTGCCCAGCCTAGAGTGCAGTGGTGCAATCTCAGCTCACTGCAACCTCTGTCTCCCAGGTTCAAGCAATTTTCCTGCCTCAGCCTCCTGAGTAGCTGGGATTACAGGCGCGCACCACCACACAGGGCTAATTTTTGTATTTTTAGTAGAGATGAGGTTTCACCAAGTTGATCACGCTGGTCTTAAACTCCTGATCTCAAGTGACCCAGCCTCAGCCTTCCAAAGTGCTGGGATTACAGGCGTGAGCCACTGCGCCTGGCCTGAACTGGCCCTTTTTTTTTTTTTTTTGAGATGGAGTCTCGCTCTGTCGTTGGCTGGAGTGCAGTGGCGTGATCTTGGGTAACTACAACCTCCACCTCCCGGTTTCAAGCAATTCCCCTGCCTCAGCCTCCTGAGTAGCTGGGACTACAGGCGTGCACCACCACACCCGGCTAATTCTTTTTTGTAGTTGTTATTTTAGTAGAGACGGGGTTTCACCATGTTGGCCAGGATGGTCTCGATCTCCTGACCTCGTGATCCGCCCCCCTTGGCCTCCCAAAGTGCTGGGATTACAGGCGTGAGACACCGCGCCCAGCCCCACTGGCCCGGTTTTATAGTTGAGGAACCTGAGGCTTTTCCAAAGCAACGTAGTAAGTGGCAGAGCAGCCTGATTTCTGATCCTGTAATTTCATTCTCTACCACAAAGTCTCAACTAAAATGTAAAATAATTTCCTCAAGAAAATGAAAAATGATAAGCTCTCACTCCAGCTTCTAGTGATGCGGAATGTGATATTAACTTTTTTGCTCGGAAAGCATAATATTTGATTTGTATGTAAAAGAGAATTATGGATGTTTGCTTAAAGCTCAACACCATAAAACTGAAAGGACTCTGGGCTTTGGTTTCATTGCAAACAGCCGCAACCTCCTGACTGGGAAGAGCACTTCCTCCTCTCTGGGTTCCTCCACACCACATCTCTCCTCCTTCCCTATCGATCTCTCCTCAGTCCGCATCATAGACGGATCCTCTTTCTCTGCCTGACTCTTATAGTCTTCATTTCAGTCTTCATTTCACTCCAGAAGCCCTCCATAGGCCGCCTCGTCCATGCCCCTGGTTCTACCACTCTTTAACCTGTTTCCAGGCATAGCATCTAGATGGCTCTCTGGGCTCTCCAGCGAACAATTCCAAAGCCTAATTTATTTTCTTCTTTATCCACTCCTCCCCACATTCCACTTTTTTCTCCTGCCTCTTTAAGTTTTTAAATTTTATTTATTTATTTTTATTTTTATTTTTTGAGATGGAGTCTCACTCTGTTTCCCAGGCTGGAGTGCAATGGTGTGATCTCGGCTCCTGCAACCTCCGCCTCCCGGGTTCAAGCGATTCTCCTGTCTCAGCCTCCCGAGTAGCTGGGATTACAGGCACGTACCACCAGGCCTGGTTAATTTTTGTAGTTTTAGTAGAGACGGGATTTCATCATGTTGGTCAGGCTGGTCTCCAACTCCTGACCTCGTGATCCACCCACCTCAGCCTCCCAAAGTGCTGGGATTACAGGCGTGAGCCACTGCGCCCGGCTCTCCTGCATTTCTGTGTTGGCACCACCACCCACCCAACCCTGCAGGTGAGAAATCTGGGAGTCATTGTGAACATCCCCAGCTGCATCCAGTGAGTCTTCATTTAATGAGGTTCTGCATTTATTTCTCCCCAATTTCTTGCAAACACATCCTTTCTTTTATCCCCTGCACCACGGCTTTGGTTAGTCATGGCCCTCATCGTTGACCCCTGGACCATGGCAGCAACTGGTCTCCGGCCTCCAGCCTAAGTTCCTTTCAGCACGCATTGTCTGCGTCTGCTTCCAGTTGCTGTTGCCAACTCCCCATTGAGTAGACCAAGCTTGTCCAACCTGATTCCCTCAGGCTGCATGTGGCCCAGGGCAGCTTCGAATGTGGCCCAGCACAAATTTGTAAACTTTCTTAAAACATTGAGTTGTGTTTTTTGTGTGATTTTGTTAGTGTATTTTATGTGTGGCCCAAGAAAATTCTTCCAACGTGGCCCAGGGAAGTCAAAAGATTGGATACCCCTGGCAGTAGACTATTACCTCCTCCCTCAACTTAAAATCCTTTTCTGGTTCCTTTGCGCCTGCAAGATAATAGCACAAATGTCCTACACATTCCACCTACTTCTTTTTCTCCAATTATCTCTCTTAATATTAAAAATACTCTGTATTGGTCAAGTAGGATGGCTTATGCCTGTAATCTCAGCAATTTCAGAGGCGAAGGCAGGAGGATTGCTTGATGCGAGGAGTTTGAGGCCAGCCTGGCCAACATGCCGAAACTCAGTCTCTAGCCTGTAGTCCCAGCTACTTAGGAGGAGCTACTGAGGTGGGAGGATCGCTTGAGCTGGGGAGGTCGAGGCTGCAGTGAGCTGTAATTGCACCACTGCACTCCAGCCTGGGCAACGAAAGTGAGACCATGTCTCAAAAAATAAATAAATAAATAAATAAATAAATAATTCCTGTATTAATCTACTCCAAGTTTCCAAGAGACATCATGCTACTTTAGGTGGCTCCGTCTTGGTAAAAACGTGCCTCTTCTTCAATTGCCTTGCTGACTTGAAATGATGATGATTTTTTTTTTTCAAGAAATTAGCCCAAGCAGACTTTCAGGGATCCACCTTCTTTGGGAAGCTTTCCTTCATACCATGTGCCTACTCCTGTCCTTGCTTTATTGTCCTGGCATTGCTCTCATGCTGTTTACATCTGTGTCTCCCTTTCCTAAGCTGTCAGAGCCTCAAGGCCAGCACAGCGTCTAACACATAGTGAGTGCTCATCAATTGTACAACCTCTTATAAACTACATGAAAATACATCATTATTAGATTGGAAATAAAAAACTGTAAAGTCTGCATGTAAGAGAATGTTATCCGGATAATGTTCTCATTATCTGTAGAGATAGCCGTTCTATAAAAGCTGCTTTGGAGTCATTTTCATGACCACAAGTCAGTCAAGTACTCAATACAACTTAGACAAATGCAACAAGTAAACCTTGGATTAGATGATTCTGGATTTTAAAATACAGATATAAAGGATATTTTTGAGACAATTAGAGGAAAAAAAGGTGATATTTATGATATCACTATCATATTTATGATAGGTGATACTACTGAATGAATGTTAACTTTCTTAGGGATGATAATGGTATTCTAGTCACCTAGAATGTCCTTTATCTTAGGCAGTGAGTACATGCTTAAATTTTTAGGGAAAAAGGCCTTATGTCTGTAACTTGTTCTCAACACTTTTTTTTTTTTTTTTTTTTTTGAGACAGGGTCTCACTTGGTTTGCCCAGGCTGGAGTGCAGTGGTGCGAGATCAAGGCTCTCCGCAGCCTTGACCTCCCAGGGTCAGGTGATCCTCCCACATCAGCCTCCCAAGTAGCTGGGACCACAGATGTGTGCCACCATACCTGACTAATTTTTGCATTTTTAGTGGAGATGTTTCACTATGTTGTCCACACTGGTCTCAAACTCCTGAGCTCAAGCCATCTGCCCGCCTCAGCCTCCCAAAGTGTTGGGATTACAGGCATGAGCCACTGCGCCTGGCCTCAATGAGTTAATTTTTGAAAAGCATACATATACAGAGAGATACAGCAAATGTGGCAAAATGTTAATTGATAAGAATGTGAGTATCTTTCAACTTCTCTGCATATTTGAAAAATTTCAAAATAAAATGTTTGAGGGAAATGCTAAGAACACAACAACAAAACCCAAATCTTTTGAAATTTAAGCATCAACATTGCTTTTGGCCTCTCTCCCTCCTAAACCTGCAGAAGAGTACCTCCCATTGCCACGTTCACACCACCACATTTCAATCAGGTTTGTGTTTTAAAGTTGAAAGCCACAGTCATCCCTTGAAAAACACTCTATACTTTGCTCTCTTAGTTGACCAACTGTTAATTTTTATTTGTGCAAATGATATTACATTCGACTTTAGAAGCTTAAGCAAATAAAAATGTGCTTCCCAATTGCTACGTGTAATTCCTTGAGATAAACTATAAGAGACTTTCATCTGAGACGACTTGAGGTGATAAGGAAGCAACAGAAGTTGGCAGCAGTCTTGCTTTAATCCTCTCAGAGTTGCCAAGTTCCTGGCAAAACCTAGTTATTTTTTATTGCTGTGACGGTAACGCTGGAGCCCAAAAAATGATACCCCAAATGAAGGCCGCAGAAGCAAAATTTCTCTGCCCTCCTGTCTGTTGACCCTGATTCTTCCCCAGGTGAGCCATAGAAACTAGAATTCCTCTTCTCCAAGACCGCCATAGAAGCCAGAATCCCTTTTCCTGAAAGCCAGCCATAAAACCTAAATATATTGCTCTTAAATTTCCCCCACCTTTCTATGTAACAGCTGGCCATAAAGAAATTAAGACACTCATTCCAGAGGGATCCTACCCCCACACCCGGCAGGAGGAAATGCTGCAGACAGGCCTTGGTGAGCTTCCCCATGCAGTCTATTCTGATAGCATTAGGACCATATCCTTTTTGTCCATATTTCTACATGTCCAATCATATTTCTACACCGACTTTTCATTGAACATAAGCATAAAAATGAACAGCTTTCCCTATATCTTTGGGTCTTCATTCTGAAGGCTACCATGTCAAGTAAAACTACAAGTTTGTTATGCTTTTTCTAGTTAACCTGTCTTTTGTTATAGGGGTGTTAGCCATGATCCAATGGGGAGGAAAGGGATCACTCCTTTCCTCAAGTGATCAGGCAGTTGGATCACTTGAGGTCAGGAGTTCAAGACCAGCCTGGCCAACATGGCAAAACCCTGCCTCTACTAAAAATACAAAAATTAGCCAGGTGTGGTGGTGGTGCATGCCTGTAATCCCAGCTACTCAGGAGGCTGAGGCACGAGAATTGTTTGAGCCCAGGAGGCAGAGGTTGTGAGATGGTGCCACTGCACTCCAGCCTGTCTAGTCTGGGTGACACAGCAAGACCCCGTCTCAAAAAAAAAAAAACAAACTTAGCTACCTACTTAGGAGAACTGAAAATATATGGCCACACAAAAATTTGTACACGGCTGTTAATAGCAGCATTATTCATAATAGCCAAAAAGTAGAAACAACCCAAATGTTCATCAACTTACCAATGAACAAAAATGGCATATCCTTACATTGGAAGAGTACTGTCAGAAAAAGTAATGAAATACTGATAATATAAACATGGTACAACATAGATGACTCTTAAAAACACTATACCAAGTTAAAGGAGCCAAACCCAAAGGTCACATATTGCCTGATTCCATTTACATGAGATGTCCAGAATGGGCAAATCCATAGAGACAGTTTATTAGTATTTCCCTGGGGCTGGGAGCAGAGGGGTTGGGACTAGGGAAATGACTGCTAATGGTACAGAGTTCTTTCTGGGGTGAGGAAAATGTTCTGAAATTAGATGGAGATGGTTGCACAACTTTGTGAACATGCTAAAAACCACTGAATTGTGCAATTTAAACGGGTGAATACTATGACATGTGAATTATATCTCCATTTTTTAAAAAAAGTTAATGAAAAGCAACTTTCTTCTTATTTCATTTTTAAGGACAGGCAGGGGAGCCCAGGGGCATGTTGGATATGAATATGTCTTCAGCCTTCAAGTTACCATTGGCCAGAGGGAAGAGTAGCCCCAAACTCTGAAGAGTGCTGGCAAGGCTCCCCATCTTCCCCTCCCTAGCCCCCACAGGAACTTCACCGTATGGCTTGGCATTTTTTTTTTTTTTTTTTTGAGACGGAGTCTCACTCTGTCACCCAGGCTGGAGTGCAGTGGCGTGATCTTGGCTCACTGCAAGCTCCGCCTCCCGGGTTCACGCCATTCTCCTGCCTCAGCCTCCTGAGTACCTGGGACTACAGGCGCCCGCCACCACGCCCGGCTAATTTTTTGTATTTTTAGTAGAGATGGGGTTTCACCACGTTAGCCAGGATGGTCTCGATCTCCTGACGTGATCCACCCGCCTCAGCCTCCCAAAGTGCTGGGATTACAGGCGTGAGCCACCGTGCCTGGCCTGGCTTGGCATCTTTAGGGCAGATCTCAGTATGCCTTGCATTCCAATTCACCTCCAGAATCCCAGCATTTCCTCCAAGGTCAATCCTCATGCGAGTCTCCAACCTCATCCCCACTTCATTTTCCTCATTGTACTTACCATCTTTTATTCATATCCCACCAAATTTTGGCTTTGTTAGCTATACTGCAAATAGTAGGTGCTCAATAAACTACTAATGAATGAATGAACTTGGAAAAAAAAAAGCTTATGCAGAAATCTGTACTGGATGTTATTTAAAAGATGAAATTTCAT
This sequence comes from Pongo abelii, assembly GCF_028885655.2. NCBI lineage: Eukaryota > Metazoa > Chordata > Mammalia > Primates > Hominidae > Pongo > Pongo abelii. The sequence continues at coordinate 48,334,329 of NC_072001.2, read as the reverse complement.
GGTTCAAATGTATTTTTCTCCCATAAAAATATTTTCTCTTCCATTTAAATATATATCTAATCCTTGAGAAACCATGCACAAATGGCATTTTATTAAAGACAATCTAATTTACAAAGCTTTGTAAATTTTAAGAAAATCATTCATAAATCATAAACAAAAATTTCAATATGCAATATTCAAATTTACAAGAAAATACGCACAAACTTTTAGACAGTGCAGTTATTGCTGCACTCCTTTAATTCCTTATCCAGAGCCCCAAAAATGTAGACAAACCCTAAAAATGTAGCAGAAGCATTTCCGCACACTGGTGTCCAGAATCTAGTTTGTGCAGAAATGTTTCCACTAGATTTATAGAGTACTCTTCGGAAGAAAGAGGCAAGGGCTGGTCATTTGGTCACCCTTTGGACCTTTTGCAACTCTTCAATGGGTTTCCACTGTTGGTTGATTGTTATAAGCTGAAGGGAAAAAAGGAAAAAAAAAAACCTTTTGTTAAAAATTTGACTTTCATTTGCATGTCCCTCTTTTGGATTTGTCCAAACTCCCCTTTAGAAAAAGCATCACCATTGTGTTTGTACCTACCTCTTTCCATATCTAAAACATGCACAAAATAGTAATGTGAGCTGGTTTCTATCAGTCCATCTTTTTAAAAAGCCCTTGGGCTCCTAAGTGTTATGAGATCAGAGGGAAAGATCAAACACATGTGCCCTACTTTCACTTAGCAGTATCCAGATTTTTTTTTTAAGACAGTCTTGCTGTGTTGCCCAGGCTGGAGTGCAGTGGCACAACTGCAATTCACTGCAGGCTCCGCCTCCCAGGTTCAAGCAATTTTCGTGCCTCAGCCTCTCCAGTAGCTGGGTTTACATGTGCGTGCCACTACACCCAGCTAATTTTTGTATTTTTAGTAAAGATGGAATTTCACCATGTTGGCCAAGCTGGTCTCAAACTCCTGACTTCAAGTGATTCACCCGCCTCGGCTTCCCAAAGTGTTGGCATTACAGGTGTGAGACACCATGCCTGGCCAGTATCCAGATTTTTAAGTTTGCCAGGTATTATGTGAGCCATAAGTTCCAAAAGTATATGCTTCTCATGAGTGGATGGACAATGCTCCTGGCATAGAGTAGGCTCTTAAAATTTCCTCATTTTAATTACTCAATGAAAGCACAATTGATCTAAGTTACACAGTAAGGGTAAGGTACTAAATCTATTTTGCTGACAAAGGTGCTAAGGTTTGGGCAAAATGTAAATCATTTGTTTTTAATTTAACAATACCTTTTGAGGTACACTAGGGTCCACAGTTTCCCAAGGTTCTGGATTTTTTTTTCGATCAAGGCTAAAATTAAAGAAAGCCAATTAAACATTAAAATATGCGAATTTAAACCAACACTGATACTGGGTCTATAAACATGCTAGGGACAAAACCAGTCTCATACTAAGGCATTTGTCTGCTAATGATCAGGAACCATCAGTAGTAACTAAAATTGATGGAAAATTCTCTAAGGGAGTTTCCTGGTGTGGCTCAAACATTAAACATCAGTTCCTCTAAAGGGTAGGAGGTCTGTATTCTCTTGATTGGGTTACATTGGGGAAGGATCCCACAAACCAAATAATCATGGGAGCGGAACTACCAAGCTAAGGACATGCAATAATGTTCTTATCTCAGTCTGTGGGAGGGGCAGGTTGAACTCTGCAGGTGGTGAACTCCAGGGCTCTAGGCCCCTCTGCCAGCGGTTAGAGGACTGCCCTCTTCAGCCCTGCACCAGCCTCCATCAGTTTCAAGTTTATCTTTTCCTCATATTCCAGAATACACGTTTTTGTTTTTTACTTTCTTCAACCCAAAGTTGAGATTAGGTTCATCGTAGACAACTGAATCTATCAATTCTACCACATTAGTAAAAATCTAATAAGCTAAAATTTAAAATTTTAATTAAAATGATTGTTTTATGATATATATCTCCCAAAACCACTGAAGAACTTTAAAATTCAAAACTTAAAAAAAAAACAAACAAGATTTACTTCACTGCCAGAAAGTGGAGAAGGGCCAATGGGTAAAAGAATAAACACAAGAAATAAACTAATTTGATTAATATCATGGGTTTTTAAATTTTTTGTCTTTTTTTTTTCTAATTTTCATTTTCTGACCCATTGGTAGACAGTATCATAAGAGTTTTCTGATAAAAGATGCTTTTTAACCCTGACTCCCAGTTCACAATTTGGCATTCTTATCCATGGGGAAAAAATAGGAAACTTATACATTTCATAAACTAAAGGTCATCCAAACACTGCCAAAAACGTTTTTATAAATTGAGACCTACTTACATCACATCGGTTTTCCAAAGAGAATACACAGCGAACGATGAGGCTCCACCCGCCGCCACAGTCACGAACACCACCAAGGGAATGAGCTAACAGATAACACGTGGAGGGGACACATTCGAACACTTCAATATGAAACATTTGAAACACAGCAAAACAGCTATATTTATTTTATACTTTTTTCAAAATCTGTGCCATCTTTTCATCTTTAAAAATTAAAACTTTAGTCAAGATTTTCAATTGTTTTTAAAACTTACTTCCTTCCTTTTCATCAGGAGTTGGAAAAAGCTCATGATGACTTCAGCGAAGAATTGCCAAATCTAGAAATTAAAAATCCAACGTATTGATCTCCTGGTGGGCGCCAAATCGTCCACCGCGCTCCGCAGGCCAACTGCGAGCCGGCGCGTCCGCGTCTTTGCAGATGGGAGACTCACCTGGACGCGGGGCGGTGCGCACGGACGGTAACGCCCGGAACCGAACGGGCCGGCGGCCTCCCCACCTTATATATAGCGACCACAACCGCCCCGGGTGGGCCGGGCCAGCGCGCTCTGGTCACGTGCGTGGGGCGGGGAGCGCGAGGGACCTGACTCGCTTTCCCCGTTGGGCACGCGGCTCCCGGGCGCCCCCTGCAGGACATTGTGCGGCTGACGTGAAGCGCCCGAACGCGGGCGCTGGCGCCCCCTGCCGCTCGCCGCGGTCTTCCATACCTGCCGACCTCAGTCGCTCTTGGCCACCCCCTGGTGCTTGTGAGGAGTTTGGAGGTTTGGGGAGTAGGAGGTGGAACTCCCTAAGAGGGGAGCGCTGATAGCCAAGGCCTGAGGGGAAGCCAACCCTTCTAAAAGGGTATCCGGGCCTGGCGCGGTGGCTCAGGACTGTAATCCCAACACTTTGGGAGGCTGAGGCAGGAGGATCACTCGAGTCCAGCCTGACCAACATGAGGAAACCAAGTCTCTACTAAAAAAAATTAGCGGGCGTGGTGCTGCCTGCCTGCAGTCCCAGCTACTGAGGAGGGTGAGGCAGGAGAATCGCTTGAGTCCAGGCCTTTGAGGTCGCAGTGAGCCAAGATTACAACACTGTATTCCAGCCTGGGCAACAGAGCAAGACCCTGTGTTAAATAAAATACAATAAAACAAAATATTTAAATAAGCAAATAAGCAAACAATAAAAGGGGGTCCGGAAAAATGAGCCGCAGACCCGAGGGTCCCAGGAGAGGCTCCCAGGTGCAGGCAGGTAAATTAGAATTAATCCAATCACATTAAAAGCTCCAAAATGTGGTGCTGTGCACCTGTGGAGATCATTAAAATTAAATTGTAAAGTTTATTTCAGAATAACTCCCAGGGCGTCCTGACTTTTTCTGCTAAAAAAAAAAAACAATAAAACAAAAACCCGAGGTAGAGGGAGAACAAACAAAAGAATCAGGTGGGGAGGTTGTCAGGAGAAGGTCTTTCTGCAAACGACCCTGCCGGCCGGTTTAGTCTTTGGGTTCCCTCCTAACTCTCCTCTAAGCCAGCAACCTCACTTTGCAGTTTGCAGGCGGCTGCAATGGTAACAATTTCACAGAGCCAGGGGCTGTGTGTGTGCCAGACGCTGAGCCAGATTCCCCTCGGCAAGGTGGGTGCAAAGTCTTATTAAGACTCAGAGAGGCTCTGGTCACGTCACTGGTAAGTGGCGGCGATGCCATCAGAACGCAGGTCTGTCTGGTGCCCAACACCACGGTTCTGTCTGCATCCCTTTGTTAAATACTGCAATAAGTAAAGGACCAGTTATTTTAAAACAAACAGTTTGAAGTTCAAGCTGTAAGTTAAAGTTAAAAGGCAACATCTTAACGTTCCCTGAAATTGGCTAGACCCTGCTCTGTTTCAACCCCATTTTCGTTCTAAACCTGGGTTTTGCAGTCAAATGGACCTGAGTTCAGAGCCTGCCCCTGCTATACTTATTATTAATAGCTGACTTTAAGTAAACTACTTAACCTTCATGAGTTTCAGTTTATATATCTGCAAAATGGGGGCAAACCTAGCAGGGGAGAGAGTTGGAAAAAATGTTAGAATATATGTAAAGCATTCTGTCCTGCTTGTAGTAGGCACTCAACAAATAGTTACTATATGCAAAGATTTGGTTTTTTGTTTGTTTGTTTTGTTTTTCTGGGCCAGAGTCTCGCTCTGTCACCCTGGCTGGAGTGCAGTGGTGTGATCTTGGCTCACTGCAACCTCTGCTTCCTGGGCTAAAGCGATTCTCATGCGTCAGTCTCCTGGGCATCTGGGAATACAGGCATGTGCCACCACGCCCGGCTAATTTTTGTATTTTTAGTAGAGACAGGTTTTGCAACGTTGGCCAGGCTAGTTTTGAACTCCTGACCTCAGGTTATCCGCCCCCCCCTCAGCCTCCTAAAGTGCTGGGATTATGAGTGTGAACCACCACGCCCGTTCTCAAAGATTTGTTTTATGTAAGGCTGATCATAAATGTAGTTTCCCACTCCCTTACTCTGGCAAGCATTCTTACTGTTTAACCCCAGAGCTGTAACTAGAGACATTTGCTGATTGGATGGAGCTACGTTATATACTTCAAAGAAAATTCAACATTAATTCTCCTTGGTTTGTATTACCTAGAATCAGAGAAGCCTTTTAATGAAAGACTTCTAAGGCTACTTCTGTCAGAAGATTCTACAAAAAACCCTCATGTTTTTAACAAACAGAAGTTTTTCTAGGATGGAAGGAAGGGAGGGAGAGAGAAAGAGAAACAGGACGAAGAGAGAGAAGAAAGAAATCTTACATTAGTATTTCATGAGCCCAAGATTGAAATTAAAATATGTAACCATTGCCTACTAATGACCTTAAACACAGAGCTGTGCTTTGCCAGTATCATTTCTTTTCAAAATATAATGCAGTTTTTTAGTAGTCTAGGCATTATACTGAGGATGGGGGCATAGCAGAATTAAAAAGAGTAATAAGACACAAATCACTTACTTCAAGGTGCTTGCAATTTAGCACCCATAAATAACGCTAATGCAAGGCATGATCTGTTGCCAAGACAGGTGATTAATTCTAACTAAGGGGGTCTGAGAAAACTTACCAAAGGTGGGGTATTTATTTGAATATACAAAAAGACAAATCAACTGTAAAAAGACATTTTGGGGGCAAGTGGGAAACTTAAATAGGATCCAGACATTAGATGATATTAAAGGGATATTGTTAAGTTTCTTAGGTGTGATAATGGTATTGCAGTTTTCTACATATGTATATATCTCGGCTCACTGCAACCTCTGCCTCCCGGGTTCAAGCGATTCTCCTGCCTCAGCCTCCCGAGTAGCTGAGACTACAGGTGCCCGCCACCATACCCAGCTAATTTTTGTATTTTTAGTAGAGAAGGGGTTTCACCGTGTTGGCCAGGATGGTCTCAATCTCTTGACCTCATGATCAGCCCGCCTCGGCCTCCCAAAGTGCTGGGATTACAGGCGTGAGCCACCACGCCTGGCCGGCAGTTATATTTTTTAAATGGCCTCTCCCTTTTTTAGAGCTTGTATGTGGAAATATTTAAGGGAGAAATATTATGATGTCTGGGATTTACTTTAAAATACTTCAACTAGGCCAGGTGCGGTGGCTCATGCCTGTAATCCCAGCACTTTGGGAGGCCAAGATGGGTGGATCACCTAAGGTCAGGAGTTCAAGACCAGCCTGGCCAACATCTCTACTAAAAATACAAGAAATTAGCCGGGTGTGGTGGCGGGCGCCTGTAATCCCGTAATCCCAGGTACTTGGGAGGCTGAGGAAGGAGAACCACTTGACTGGGAGGTGGAGGTTGCAGTAAGTCGAGATTGCACCATCTCACTCCAGCCTGGGCAACAAGAGCGAAACTCCATCTCAAAAACAAAAACAAAAACACTTCAACCAAAAAACAAATTATGAATATTTTACAAAATAATAATTATTTAATGTAGGTGATAGGTATGTATGGGTTTGTTATACTCTCCTTTTTATGTATGTTTAGAAATGTTTAAAATAAACATTTTTAAAATTCACAAATTATAGGTAGTTAGTTACAGATACAATTTGCCCATATAACCTTTAAGATCTGCTTATTCCTATTTGCAGCAATAAAAATTAAACCCAGAAAGCCACACTTTTCTTCCTTTTCATAATGCCTGGGTATATCAAGCTTTTGAGAGATCAAGGTCAATATGTAGTTTGGTCTTTCCCTGATTCAAGAATTATAACACTGTGCTTTGGGTGACTCATTTATATGTTACAACTAATAATATTAAGGCAAATGCAGCAATTTTGAATTATTTACTCAATAAATTCTGTTGGCCAGGTGCCATGGCTCAGGCCTGCAATTCCAGCACTTTGGGAGGCAGAAGTGGGAGGGTCACTCAAGGCCGGGAATTTGAGACCAGCCTGGATAACATACCCAGACTCTACAAATTTTTTTTTTTTTTTGAGACAGAGTTTCACTCTTGTTGCCCAGGCTGGAGTGCAATGGTGCAATCTCAGCCCACTGCAACCTCCACCTCCCAGGTTCAAGCAATTCTCCTGCCTTAGCCTCTAGAGTAGCTGGGACTAACAGGCATGTGTCACCACACCCGGCTAATTTTTTTTTTGGTATTTTTAGTAAATACGGGGTTTCACCATGTTGGCCAGGCTGGTCTCAAACTCCTGACCTCAAGTGATCCGCCCGCCTCGGCCTCTCAAAGTGCTGGGATTATAGACATGAGCCACTGCGCCCGGCCCAAAACCCTGTTTCTTAAAAAAAACAACAACAAAAAACTGTCACCAAAACAAGTACAGTTGACCCTTGAACAACTTGGGGATTAGGGGGACTTACACACCCCTGCTCTCCACATAGTCAGAAATCTGCATATAACTTTTGACTCCCCCAATATTTAACTACTAATAATCCAATGTTGACCAGAAGCCTTACTGATAAACAGTTGACTAACACATATTTTGCTTTTTATATAGATAAATTTCTTACAATAAAGCAAGCAAGAGAAAATAAAAATGTTATGAAGAAAATCATAAAAAGAAAATATCATTCTTTTTTTTTGAGACGGAGTCTTGCTCTGTCGCCTGGGCTGGAGTGCAGTGGGACGATGTCAGTTCACTACAACCTCCACCTCCTAAGTTCAAGTGATTCTCCTGCCTCAGCTTCCCGAGTAGCTGGGATTACAGGCATGAGCCACCGGGCCTGGCTGAGAAAATGTATTTCTATTCATTAAGCAGAAGTGGTTCATCAGAAAGGTCTCCATCTCTTCAAATTGAGTAGGCTGAGAAGGAGGAAGAAGAGGAGGGGTTGGTTTGCTGCTTCAGTGTGGCAGAGGTGGAAGAAAATTCACATATAAGTGGACCCAAGCAAATCCCAGCACTTTGGGAGGCCAAGAGGCTGATCACCTGAGGTCAGGAGTTCGAGACCAGCCTGGACAACATGGTGAAACCCCGTCTCTACTAAAAATACAAAAATTAGCCGGGTGTGGTGGCAGGTGCCTGTAATCCCAGCTACTCAGGAGGCTGAGGCAGGAGAATCGTTTGAACCCGGGAGGCAGAGGTTGCAGTGAGTCGAGATGGTGCCACTGCACTCCAGCCTGGGCGACAGAGTGAGACTCCATCTAAAAAATAATTAATTATAAGTGGACCCAAGGAGTTTAAACTTGTGTTGTTCAAGGGTCAACTGTATGTGACTTAAGAACCTTCAGATTTCTTGCCCTTTTGCCTGAGGTTGTGAAGGCAAGACCCCAGAAAAGAAGTTTGTCATTCAGTTCTTTAGCAATAAGAACACTTCCCACTCCAAAATGTAATGGAATTCATAGCCTTACCACCAGAAACCGGAGGATAGACATGAAATTAGGGTCCTCCCTGCCCCCAAGCCGTGTACTGGCCAGGGCGCCCAGAAGGCACCGCCAGGCCAGTACTGCCTGGGTGCCCAGGATGAGAAACAGGCACAGCTCCCAGCCCTTCAGACCCTGGCAGCCCCCAAAGCAGCCCATTCAGGACACTCACCAGCATCACCCTCTGTGGCTGCCCCGGAGCCCATAATCCCTTGGGAGGTCTTCCCCACCCACCTCTAGCTACTGCCACTCAGGCTTGCAGGGTCATGGAGACATGGCTGCTTGGTTCCTACCCCAGGAATTTAGATTTTTTTTTTTTTTTTTCTTTAGGATGGAGTCTCGATCTGTCACCCAGGCTAGAGTACAGTGGTGTGATCTTGGCTTACTGAAACCTCTGCCTCTCGGGTTCAAGCAATCCTCTTGCCTCAGCCTCCCGAGTAGCTAGGATTACAGGCGTGAGCCATTACGCCCAGCTATTTTTTTTTTAAGTAGAGACGGGGTTTCACCATGTTGGCCAGGGTGGTCTCAAACTCCTGACCAGCCTGAGTCAGGTGAGGTGATCCGCCGGCCTCGGACTCCCAAAGTGCTGGGATTACAGGCGTGAGCCACCATGCCCGGCCAGGAATTTAGATTTTAATCAGCCCAGCTCAGGCTTTTCTGAGAAAAATAGAGATTTCATTATTAAATATTTTTTGTTGAAATTCTTTCTCCCTGTTCCTGATGATGGATGTGTTAATCCCGACACCTCATCCTTCAGCTCATAAGCCTTATGACCAGGCTTATAACACTGGATTCGCTGAATTTTGGAGGTTTCAGGGATGTTCTATGTTTAAGGTTAGTCAGCCTTAAGCAATAATGTGGCCCAGAAAGCAGTTTGAGTTCAGTTTATAGGGAAAACTGTTCACACTTCCCAGTATACCAGAAAGAAGGTGTTCAGAAGCTGGTGTTTTAATTTTCTCGCAGATCAAGAATACAGCTTTTGGAAGTTGCCCAGAGCCATTCTAAAATCAGATTCGAACAGGATCAAAGAAATTCTTGATCTCATTTTGTCATCTATTGAGCATTTCAGTGAGAAGAGACACATAGTCTTTATGCTCAGGAAGCTTCCAATGTTCTGTTGAGAAGTTACAGAGTCATCCCTCTATATCTGCAGGGAATCGGTTCCAGGACCCCTCTCAGACACCAAAATCCACAAATACTCAAGTCCCTGGTATAAAATGGTATAGTATATGCAGGTTGCCTACACACATCCTCCTGGTTATACTTTAAAAAACATCTCTAAATTACTTATAATACCTAATATAATATAAATGCTATGCAAGTAATTGTTACACTACTGTATTTTATTTGTGATTTTTAAAAATTTGTATTTATTTATTTGAAACAGTCTTGCTTGGTCGCCCAGGCCAGAGTGCAGTGGTGTGATTTTGGCTCACTGCAACCTCTGCCTCCTGGGTTCAAGCAATTCTCCCACCTGAGCCCCAGAGTAGCTGGGATTACAGACCCACACCACCATGCCCCAGCTAATTTTTTGTATTTTTAGTAGAGATGGGTTTTCACCATGGTGACCAGGTTGGTCTTGAACTCCTGACCTCAGGTGATCTGCCCGCCTCGGCCTTCCAAAGTGCTGGGATTATAGGTGTGAGCCATCACGCCTGGCCTACTTTTTATTGTTGTGTCATTTTTGTTTGTTTTTTCAAGTATTTTCAACCCACACGGTTGGCTGAATCTGCCCATGTGGAACCCACAGATGAGGAGGGCTGTCTTTAATTACAATTTAAAAAGACATCTTAAAATCAGCTCAGCCTTGAACAAGCATGGTTGCTAAATTACCAGACTACTAGAAACTTTCTGGAAAAGAACAGGGGCCCACAGCTAGATGTCTGAGTTAAGGGGTTCAGGCCAGGGTTTGTCAGGTGCAGGATGGCTGCCTTGTTCAATAAGATCAATAACCAACAAAGAAAATGTATAGTAAGAATTCCAGTAAGTTTTCTAGGTATTTTCATATTACTCAAAAGCAAAGGTCAGTGTGTTAGAATAATTTTTTTTTTTGCTTTTTTTTTTTTTTAATTAAGTATTTATTCATCATTCTTGGGTGTTTCTCGGAGAGGGGAATATGGCAGGGTCATAGGATAATAATGGAGAGAAGGTCAGCAGATAAACACATGAACAAAGGTCTCTGATTTTCCTAGGCAGAGGTCCCTGCGGCCTTCTGCAGTGTTTGTGTCCCTGGGTACTTGAGATTAGGGAGTGGTGATGACTCTTAAAGAGCATGCTGCCTTCAAGCAGCTGTTTAACAAAGCACATCTTGCACCGCCCTTAATCCATTTAACCCTGAGTTGACACAGCATATGTTTCAGAGAGCACGGGGCTGGGGGCAAGACCATGGATCAACAGCATCCCAAGGCAGAAGAATTTATCCTAGTACAGAACAAAATGGAGTCTCCTATGCCTACTTCTTTCTACACAGACATAGTAACAATCTGATCTCTTTTTCTTTTCCCCACATTTCCCCCTTTTCTTTTCAACAAAACTGCCATCGTCATCATGGCCCGTTCTCGATGGTCGCTGTCTCTTCGGAGCTGTTGGGTACACCTCCCAGACGGGGCGGCCGGGCAGAGGCGCTCCTCACCTCCCAGACGGGGCGGCCGGGCAGAGGCACTCCTCACTTCCCAGACGGGGCGGCTGGGCAGAGGCGCTCCTCACTTCCTCCCAGAAAGGGTGGCGGCCGGGCAGAGGCGCTCCTCACCTCCCAGACGGGGCGGCCGGGCGAGGCGCTCCTCACTTCCTAGACGGGGTGGCCGGGCAGAGGTGCTCCTCACTTCCCAGACGATGGGCGGCTGGGCAGAGGCGCTCCTCACCTCCCAGATGGGGCGGCCGGGCAGAGGCGCTCCTCACTTCCTCCCAGAAAGGGTGGCGGCCAGGCAGAGGCGCTCCTCACCTCCCAGACGGGGCGGCCGGGCGAGGCGCTCCTCACTTCCTAGACGGGGCGGCCGGGCAGAGGTGCTCCTCACTTCCCAGACGATGGGCGGCCGGGCAGAGGCGCTCCTCACCTCCCAGACGGGGCGGCCGGGCAGAGGCGCTCCTCACCTCCCAGATGGGGCGGCTGGGCAGAGGCGCTCCTCACTTCCCAGACGGGGCGGCCGGGCAGAGGCGCTCCTCACTTCCTCCCAGAAAGGGTGGCGGCCGGGCAGAGGCGCTCCTCACTTCCTCCCAGATGGGGTGGCGGCTGGGCAGAGGCACTCCTCACCTCCCAGACGGGGCGGCCGGGCAGAGGTGCTCCTTACTTCCCAGACGGGGAGGCCGGGCAGAGGCGCTCCTCACCTCCCAGACAGGGCAGCCAGGTAGAGGCGCTCCTCATTTCCTTCCAGACGGGGTGGCGGCCGGGCAGAGGTGCTCCTCACTTCCTCCCAGACGGGGTGGCGGCTGGGCAGAGGCGCTCCTCACCTCCCAGACGGGGCGGCCGGGCAGAGGTGCTCCTTACTTCCCAGACGGGGCGGCCGGGCAGAGGCGCTCCTCACTTCCTCCCAGACGGGGTGGCGGCCGGGCAGAGGTGCTCCTTCCCAGACGGGGAGGCCAGGCAGAAGCGCTCCTCACTTCCTCCCAGAAAGGGTGGCGGCCGGGCAGAGGCGCTCCTCACCTCCCAGACAGGGCAGCCAGGTAGAGGCGCTCCTCATTTCCTTCCAGACGGGGTGGCGGCCAGGCAGAGGTGCTCCTCACTTCCCAGACGGGGCGGCCGGGCAGAGGCGCCCCTCACTTCCTCCCAGAGGGGGTGGCGGCCGGGCAGAGGCGCTCCTCACTTCCTCCCAGACAGGGTGGCGGCCGGGCAGAGGCGCTCCTCACCTCCCAGACAGGGTGGCGGCCGGGCAGAGGCGCTCCTCACCTCCCAGACGGGGCGGCTGGGCAGAGGCGCTGCTCACTTCCCAGAAGGGGCAGCCGGGCAGAGGCGCTCCTCACTTCCTATACGGGATGGCGGCCGGGCAGAGGCGCTCCTCACTTCCCAGACGGGGCGGCCGGGCAGAGGGGCTCCTCACATCCCAGACGATGGGCGGCCAGGCAGAGCTCCTCACTTCCTAGACGGGGTGGTGGCCGGACAGAGGCTGTAAACTTAGCACTTTGGGGGGCCAAGGCAGGTGGCTGGGAGGTGGAGGTTGTAGCGAGCCGAGATCACACCACTGCACTCCAGCCTGAGCAACATTGAGCACTGAGTGAGCGAGACTCCATCTGCAATCCCAGCACCTCGGGAGGCCGAGGCGGGCAGATCACTCGAGGCCAGGAGCTGGAGACCAGCCTGGTCAACACAGCGAAACCCCGTCTCCACCAAAAATACAAAAACCAGTCAGGCGTGGCGGCGCGCGCCTGCAATCCCAGGCACTCCGCAGGCCAAGGCAGGAGAATCACAGGAGCCCGAGGCAGGGAGGTTGCAGCCAGCCGAGATCACCGCAGTACAGTCCAGCTTCGGCAACAGAGGGAGACCAAAGAAAGAAGGAGAGGGAGACCGAAGAGAGGGAGGGGGAGGAGGAGGGGGAGAGGGACTGTTAGAATAATTTTAATTGAATATTTTATACCTACAAATCAGGTTTTTTCTTTAATGATTCCCAATAGTCCTGGCTGCACTCAGAAATAAGAAACTTACCAATAACTGCTTAACATTTTATGACTTCATACATTTCATGCAGTAGTCTCTCATCGTACCCTCTACTTCTTTTGAAGCACTTCTTAACCATTGTAATTAATTCACTGACAATTTGTCTGATGCCTGCCTTGTTCACTGGATGTTCCAGCACCCAGCTTAGCACCTTGTGGGTGGAGAATGGCCTAGTAAGATGTTTACCAGATATTGTTAGGTGAGAAGAACAAGAGTTATGCAGTACCATTCCTTTCTGGTTTTAAAAATTATCTATTCATGCATGAAAGACTGGAAGGTTAAACACTAAAGGATTTTTTTATGTTTCTGTATTTTCTAGTATTCTAAATTATTTTGTAATAAATGAAAATAAAAATGTACATGCAACCTGTCTCTTTAAAAACTTTTAACTTACAACTACAAAAGGAAAAATAGCAATATAGTGGAGAAACCAGACAATACTGCAAACAAATGATCAAAATTAACATCATCAAGAATGTACAGATGTCATGTGCCTTCAGCTGTGATACTCTGAGAATACAATGCCCCTATGTAGTGCTCCATTGGTAATACATAACCTGAATCTACCATGATAAAACATCAACTACAAGTCCAGGAATGAACTGCTCAATAAAATAATTGGTCTATACTCTTCAAAAATGTCAGGGTCAAGAAAGATTGAGAAACTGTTTCAAGTTAAGAGGCTAAAGAGACATGGTGACTAAATGAAATGTGTGATCCTAGACTGGATCCTGTAATGGGGAAAATTACCATATAGGACATTATTGTGACAATACATGAAATTCACTGGATGACAGATTAAAATACTGTGTCAGTATTAAATTTCCTGAATTTGGTCATATAATAACCTTATTTGTAACAAATACACACTCAAGTATTAAGGGGGGAAAGGGACATTATGTATATAATCTATTCTCAACCCACTCAAAAAAAAAATGTGTGTATATGTACAAGGGGTGGGGAAGACAGAGAAAGCAAATGTGGCAAAATGTTAAAGATTAGTGAATCTGGGTTTGAGCACATAAAAATTCTTTGTACTATTTTTGCAACTTTTCTGTAAGTATGAAATTATTTCAGGGTTTAATAAAAAAGCAATCACCCAAAAACCAACCACCCCTTACAACAAAATCAACACACACACACTTTCTTCCTAAATTAAAGTATTTTATTTAATATGCCTTTTAAAAATAAATGAGCCTTAGCTTATCAGGCACAAGGTTTTTTTTTTTTTTTTAATTTACTTACAGGAAATATAAATACAAATTCTAAAAGTGTGAAGTTGCAAACGACAGGCAAGTTCACATTTCAATTAATGTGAACAACTAAACAAGAGTTTAAGGTGATTTTTAAATACCTTCCAAGTTAGAAAATCCTTCTTTCTTAAATAAGTTTTCATATAAAGCCAAGTCCTTGCGACTTAATGACGGTTTTACAGTCTTAAGTGATTTTAGAAAGTGCTTTTGTTTCACTGTAGTTGCATCTAGTCCATCTTCTTGCAGAGCCAGCAAAGCAGCCTATTAAGAGACAAGCAACAGAAAACAATTTCTTTTTTTTTTTGCTTTTTTTTTTTTTTTTTTTTTTGAGATGGAGTTTCGCTCTTATTGCCCAGGCTGGAGTGCAGTGGCACAATCTGGACTCACTGCAACCTCCGCCTTCCGGTTTCAGGCGATTCTCCTGCCTCAGCCTCCCAAGTAGCTGGGATTACAGGCATCTGCCACCACGCCCAAATAATTTTTGTATTTTTAGTAGAGATGGGGTTTCACCATGTTGGCCAGGCTCGTCTTGAACTCCTGACCTCATGATCCACCTGCTTCAGCCTCCCAAAGTGCTGGGATTACAGGCGTGAGCCACAGCGCCTGGCCTCTTTTCTTTAACAATATATGGTAATACTTTAAACTCTGAATGGAAAATCTCAGCCTCACTTCATAGGATTCTAATTTTCATGTCATTAAAAACATTATGCTAAAAAGTTCAATAAGGTGATTAAAAATCCACTTTGTAGACCATAACCTCTTTTACATTAATGGGAAAAAAGAAAGCCTTAAATGGGAAGAAAGAAAAGGCAAACTGTAGATTAATATATATTTTATGAACCCATATGTATTTTTAAAGATGAGAGAATATCTCCCTGATCGTTAAGTAGGGAAGAGTCTTCAGCCAGCAGTGATTATAAAGGAATAGATCAAACACATACCCTATGACCCAGCAATTCTCCTTGTAGCTAACTATGTTTACAAATAGACATACATAGACACGGGAACTAAGAGACATGTACAAGGCTGTTCACAGCAGCATAACTTATAATAGCAAAAAAGTAGAAACCCAGATATTCCAAAATAAAAGAATGGATAAACAAATGTAGAATATTCACATATTAGAATATTATAATCTATGCTACACACAAAACTATGGATGAATTTCTTTTTGGGTTAAAGAACCAGACAGAAAATAACATATGCCACATGCTTCCATTCATATAAAGTTCAAAAGCAGACAAAACTAATCCCCCATTGTTAGTCAGGAGAGTGGTTCCCTTTCGTGTTTTTTTTTTTTTTTTGGGGGGGGGACGGAGTCTTGCTCTGTCACCCAGGCAGAAGTACAGTGACACAATCATGGCTCACTACAGCCTTGACCTCCAGGCTCAAGTGATCCTCCCACCTCAGCCTCCTGAGTAGCCGGGACAATTTTTTAAAAGTTTTTGTGGGGACAGGGTCTCCTCATGTTGCCCAGGCTGGTCTCAACTCCTGGGCTCAGATGATCCTCCTGCCTTGGCCCCAACAAAGTGCTGGGATTACAGGCATGAGTCACTAAGCCCAGCCAGTAGTTCTCTTTTGGAAGAAGGCAGGTGACAGAGGTTGGGAAAGGGCCCAAAGGAAGATCCTGGGGTGTTGATAATGTTCTATTTCTTGACATAAGTAGTGATTATAAAAATGTGATCACTTTAATTCAATGAACTGTACCCTTATGATCTGTGCATTTTTCTGAATGTTATATTTAGTAAAAGTTTATGAAAAAGGGTATCTTAGAGTGGTTTACAAGGACCCATCTGTCCTGGCCATTGTCTACTCCTTCAGCTTTTTTTTTTTTCCTGAGAGACAGAGTCTCACTCTGTCACCCAGGCTGGAGTGCAGTGGCACGATCTCATCTTACTGCAACCTTTGCTTCCCAGGCTCAAGCAATCCTCCCATCTCCCCCTCCAAAGTAGCTGGGACTACAGGTGTGTAACACCACACTCGACTAATTTTTTAATTTTTTTTTCTAGAGATGGGGTCTCACTGTATTACCCAAGCTGATCTTAAACTCCTGGGCTCAAGCAATCCTCTCGCCTTGGCCTCCCAAAGTCTTGGGATCACAGGCGCGAGCCACCACGCCTAGCCCACTTCTTTCGCTTTATTTCTTGCCATTCTCCACTCTAAGATTCAATAATGTCACACCATCTCTTATCTTCAGTCCTTTGCACATTTTATTCTCTCCACCTCAAACATTCCCCCTTCCCTTCTTAGCTGGCTAACTCCCGATTTGTCCTTCCAATTTCAGTTTATACATCTCCTTTCTCAAAAAGCCTTCTCTGATGTGCCAAATCTGGGCTGGTGTCTTTCCTAGGTGCTCCCACAGTACTCTCTACTTCCCCAACTCACTACATATTTTCAATTGCCAACTCAGTATTAAGATTTGCCTCTCTGCACCACCCTCCTCACCACCCCACATTTACAATAAGCTGTGTGATGGATGGGGCCACATCTGTCTGTTTCACATCACATGGTACCACACAGGCTTTTAGTAAATACTGCTGAGTGAATGAAGATTTGAAAAGATGAAGAAATGTTTTGAACCACAAATTTCTTCACTAATTAACTTACTTCTGTGCAGAGGTTTCTAAGATCAGCTCCAGAAAAAAAACAGGTTTCTGCTGCTAGGTTTTCTAAGGAGACATCAGGCCCTATTGGCATGGTTTTTGTACAGACTTTTAAAATAGAAAGCCTGCCCTGGAACAAAATAAAAAACAGTATTTTAAATCTTGTAACATTTATGTTTGACACAATGATTTATTAAAATATTTTTAGCTTGAGTTTTCTTTCACATTATCGAGAAAATATATATAGGGGTTAGAAAGACTAAGTCATCAATGGCTCATATGACAATGGTAAAAATAATGACATCATAAAAAACTTATGAATCTCTCTTTTTTTTTTTTTTTGAGATGGAGTCTTGCTCTGTCACCCAGGCTGGAGTACAGGGGCACGATCTTGGCTCACTACAACCTCCGCCTCCTGAGTTGAAGTGATTCTCCTGTCTCAGCCTCCCGAGTAGCTGGGATTACAGGCGCCTGCCACCATGCCTGGCTAATTTTTTGTATTTTTAGTAGAGACGTGGTTTCACCATGTTGGCCAGGCTAGTCTCGAACTCCTGACCTCTGGTAATCTACCCGCCCTGGCCTCCCAAAGTGCTGGGATTACAGATGTGAGCCACCATGCCTGGCTGAATCTCTCTTTTGGGTACAAATAATACTATTAGACATGGCTTAAGAAGCAAATACATGAATTATCAGATACAACTTAAAGGTATAATAGATATTAAATTTTATTTTTCTATCCCTTCAAAACTTGATAAAAGCCCAAGGAACAAAAAAATTCACTCCATGCCTTTCACCCTCCCTGTCAGTGGCTCTGGATGTTAACGACAAAAACTGTACTGGTTGACCATGATACACTGCATAATCTCTGTAATCTCAGATTTCTGCACTGTACTTTAAGGACAACACATTTTCTGGTTGACCACGATACATTGCATAATCTCTGTAATTTCAGATTTCTGCACTGTACGATAAGGATGCTGACTCAATCTTCAAAGCCCTTTTAACACTTTAGGATTCCTCCACTCTAGTTGCAAAATAATGCTGAGTAGACTCAGTATTTAGAGTCTGTCACAACACAAAAAATAACAACCGTATATTTAGGCTTATGTTTCTCTGTGAACAGGATCAGAGTATCCAACAAAGGCAGATCAAAATTATGATATCATGAAAGGCCACCAGGCAAGGAAGAAGGTGGAACCCAGGGTAAGTAGAACACCATGGACACCTATATCCAAATTGGAATTCGATTCTGCTGAGCTCACACAGAGTAAATGTGTAAATGACTACCTTGTGATCTGGAGGTGGGATATAGATGATCTTATCTAATCTTCCAGGTCGTAACAAAGCAGTATCTAACACATCAGGTCTATTTGTTGCTGCAACAATCATGACACTTCGGTTAAAAACTTCTTGAAACTCTGAGGGCAAACACACAACACAAAGTAATGTCAATCAGTTGTTAATAAGTTTTCTAAAAATTATAAATCAGAAGGTCTATTTAAATTCAAATAAGGATATCCTTTTCTTGGGACCAGAATGTTTACATCTGCTTTCCAGACCAGCTTCTTGATATCAAGATATCCCAGAAACAAATCATTAATCAAAGAGCTACTTTGTGTGCATGGCTAATGGAGTAGCTAAGAGACATTCTCCATATGAGAACCTATGAAAAGCCTCATCCCAAAGGGGAGAACACTCATCTCGTGACTTGAGTGCACCTGAGCCTCTAATGAAGGCTTACACCTTAAACAGGCTACTTGAAAACACAGATACATATGACCAACAGGTGGAGATATATGGCTACAGAAAGTCTTGACTCTCATATCCCTAAAGAGGAAGATTTACTCGACCTTTTATTTTTCTTTGAAATGACAATCTAAGTTGCAGGTACGCAAATCCTGGATAAAGAAATGTCTAAAAGCAGACAGAGAAAGGCTTTACATATACTAAGCATTCAAAATCATTTGTTGAATAATCAGGCAGCTCTCCAGTGACATAATCCCTCAAAGTACGAAGTTCCCTATATTTGCAAGTATTTTAGCAGATGCTGGGTGAATACCTGTCAGATGCTATAGAAGGAATTCCTGCATTTTGAAATGATTTGATTAGATAACCTCGTGGATACCTCCTAATTCTAGTGTGACATATTCTTAAGGAGTGTATGCTACAATTCCATACGACGATTTTTAAAATAGGAAAAGAATGAGAACAAGAGAGGAATAAAAGAAAAGAAAAAGTATCAGGGACAATTTAAGGATACCAAACACTATCTTGAGAAGAGACTCAGAAAGAGGGAGGGGACTTCCAAAGCCCATTTTAATTCATTAAAACCAAAGAAACTCATTCCTCAAGAAAACTGGAAATGTTCCATTACTAAGACTATTGGAAATAATAATCTCCTTTGTTTTTCATTCATTCATTCATTTATTCATTCAGATATGGGGCCTTGCTATGTTGGCCAGGCTAGTCTCAAACTCCTGGCCTCAAGCAACCCTTCTGCTTTGGCCTCCCAAAATGCTGGGATTACAGGCGTGTGCCGCCACTGTGCCCAGCCTACACAAACGTTTTTTCAAGACGGAGTCTTGCTCTGTCGCCCTGGCTGGAGTGCAGTGGTGCAATCTTGGCTCACTGCAAGTTCTGCCTCCCAGGTTCACACCATTCTCCTGCCTCAGCCTCCCGAGTAGCTGGGACTACAGGCGCGCCACCACACCCGGCTAATTTTTTTTGTATTTTTAGTAGAGATGGGGTTTCACCGTGGTCTTACTCTCCTGACCTCGTGATCCACCCACCTCGGCCTCCCAAAGTGCTGGGATTACAGGCGTGAGCCACCGCGCCCGGCCAACATTTTTAGAAAGAAATGAATACTGGTTTTTAGGACATGCAAACAAGAATAAACTGCCTTCTCTATTAGCAATAAGTAAAATTATATTTCTCATTCTTAGGAAAAATAAAATTCACATTCTTATATTTAAGATAATTTATTATAAAATGTACCTCACCTTTCCTAGCCAAATCACAATTTTTATTAGCTCTAAAAGTCCTAACAAAGTCAAACTGAAATTATATAAATCCTTCTATGAGATGAATTCAGCATAGGCAAAGCTACAGCATATATGCATTATATTTAATGTTGGCCTGGATTTTAGGTGCATTCTGGCTAATAAATACCTCTTCATTTTTTCAGCTCCTTGTATTTACCCTGTTGACTTGATTTACTTCCTCTTCTCTCTATTGTCTTAAGTCCAACACCATCTAATTCATTCAGGAGAACAGAAAGAACTCGTTCTTGAACATCACATCCGGTCTTGCTGGCTGAGCGAGCTCCCAAGATTGAATCAATTTCATCCAAAAACACAATTGCTGGAGTGCTTGCTCTTGCTTGTTGAAATATCTTTTGTTAGGGAAAAAATATTTTAAAAAGCTATATGTTATACATTAGTCATGTGACATTACTATTTATAATTCTGGGTTTTTTTGTTTTTTTTTTTCTGAGACAGTCTTGCTCTGTTGCTCAGTTTGGAGTGTAGTGATGCGATTTCAGCTCACTGCAACCTCTGCCTCCCAGGCTCAAGCAATTCTTGTGCCTCAGTCTCCCGAGTAGCTGAGATTATAGGGTGTGCCACCACGTCCACTTAATTTTTTTGTATTTTTAGTAGAGATGGGGTTTTGCCATGTTGGCCAGGCTGGTCTTGAACTCCTGGCCGAAAGTTATTCACCCGCCTTGGCCTCCCAAAGTGCTGGGATTACATGCATAAGCCACCATGCCTGGCCACTATTTATAATTTTTAAAATAGATATAAAAAAGATTCTGAATGTCTAGGAATTGGGGAATGAGTAAATAAAACAAGAAACAATGGAGTATTATGTAAGAGTTAAAAACTGTATTTTCAAAGAATACTATAAATTTCAAAAGTAGTAATATTAAGTTTAAAAAAGCAGGATAAAGCTATAGATATATAAAACCTACCCTTGATTTTATTTAAAACAGAAAAAAAGACAAAGGAAATTCGCCAAAATGTTAACAGTAGGTAGGAGGATTATGAAGGATTTCATATTTACACTTTCTTATATTTTCTAAATTTTTCAATAAACATGTATAAATTTTTTAACTGGAAAAAACACTAGTAATATTTTTAAAAAGGTTTGTCCATAAGAAATGAAATAAAAATTCAAAAGTAAATTTAAACATATGTGGAAATAAACAAACCTGAGACAAGACTTTTTCTGAATCTCCAACAAACGGTGAAAACAGATCAGCTCCACTCACTGAAACGAAAGAGCAGTGACAGCTTGTGGCCAGGGCCCTCACCAGAGTGGTTTTAGCACATCCAGGGGGCCCATAGAGGAGAACTCCCTTTGGTTGTGTCAGGCCCATTCTAACAAATTCCCAAGGGAATTTCAGAGGCCACTCAATGCTCTGAAAGCACACAAAAAGAGAAGAGTTGTTTTAGTATAATAATAAAATGTCAAATCATCCAGTAAATTCATTTCTTCATTTAACAATTCTCAGGCTCCTGTTATGAGCTGGAAACAGTCCATTCTCCACACTGCAGAGATCTTATAATTTGAGTCAGGTGACATCACTTCCTGTTTAAAATCCTTCAATGATTTACTATCAGAACTAGAATAAAATCCAAATCCAAACCCCTTACTCACCACAGCTGACAAGGCCTTATATAATCTGACTGTCTCCTAAACACTTAGTTTGTTCCCATCTTAGAGCCTTTCCTTGCTTTTCTCTCTGCCTGAATGTTCCCCGAGATCTTTGTGTGGCTATCCCTCATCACTCAGGTCTCAGCGCAGGTGTCAATTCCTTGGAGAGGTCTTTCCTAACCACCTGGTTAAAGCGGAACCCCCTCCTCCTACTCACTCTCTATGCTACTGCCCATCCTTTACTTTTAAAGCACGTATTCATTATTATTATTTTTCCATGTTGGGTTTGTCATTCTGCTCTGCTAGAACATAAGCAAAGATCAAAATCCCCAGCAGCTAGAATGACACCTACCCAAAGGAGGCACTCAGTAACAGTAAACTGAATAATGAATGAGTCCTCATTACCTTTAAGGTAAATGGTTTTTAACCACTTTAATCATTATTTTACAGATGCAAAAACTCGGGCTTAAAAAAAGTTAAGTAATTTGCCTAGGTCTTACTGCTAATGAGGTGGCAGAACCAATACTGACCCCAGGCAATGTAATTCAAGAGCACCAGCAAGGAGCAACGGTGTTGAAGTGGAGGTAGGAGTCAGATCACAACAGGCCTTGAAAGCTTTAGTCTGCACTGAGGAGCAGCATGGAGAATGGACTGGAAGGAAATTAAACTAGAGGCAGGGAGACCAGCTAGAAGTTTCTTGCAATGATTCAGCCTACAAAAATAATAAGGCTGGAGTGTCACAAGCAGTGAAGATGGTGTGGAAGGGTGGATATTTGAAACATAAAACAGAATCGTACTTTACATAGGGACAAAGTTCTGACGCCATGCCTTTAGAAGACAGATTTCTGACTTAGGGGATGGGGTGGCTGGCTGTATTAACTGAGGTAGGGAATCCAAGTGTGGGGGCAGAGCTGACTAGCTGAACTTTGTACATGCTGAGTTTGACATCCCTGGGGTTATTGAGTAGGCAGGCAGTGAAATAGTTCTGATGATCAGAAGAAATGTCTACTCTAGATATACAGATTTCTGAGTCAACAGTTTTCAGGGATGCTGTGGACATCAAGATCATCATAAAATCACCCACAGCTCCAACAAGAGGAGGAAGACTCTGGGAGCCTCTTGAGCACTAACATTTAAGGGAGGGGAGAGGGGTGGCCAGAAAGGCAGAAAAGCTAAATGTCTCAAAGCTAAGGAAACATAGTGCTTCCAACAGGAAGGTGTGGCTAATTTCTCTCATGCATCTTGTGAAGATGAAATGAGACAATGCATAAAAAATATTGGCGCATATTATAAATGCTCTTATCCCTGGACTCAAAAATTCTAGGGTTCACTGGAGATGGACCTCCTGGTTAAGATGAATAAATTATAATTATTACTTATATATCAGTCTGTTATGTGTGTGGTTAGAGAAACCTAGTTCATTAGGGCAGGATCACATGTAGGCGAATTGGCAAAATCAATTTCTGAAACTGTAACGCAGGTGAGAGGATCTGAAGAGTTGCGTCCCACAGCTTCCACTGTGAAATCCACTATCAGGTAGCCATGTTGTTCATTTCAATTTTGTGCTTTTACCAGTCCCTGTACTGCGTCCATTTAATGTCTTTTAGATCAGAGATCCAGGCAAACTAAGGCCTTCCACCTTTATTTGGTACAGCCCAAACTAAGAATAGTTTTTACATTTGTAAATGCTTGAAAAAAAATCAAAAGAATATTTTCTGACATGTGAAAATTACATAATTTCAGTGTCCATAATTTTATCAGAATACAATTACTAATTTACATATGGTCTACAGCTGCTTTGGTGCTACAATGGCAGAGGTGAGTGGTTATGACAGAGACTGTGGATCACAAAGCTTAAAACATTTACTATGTGGCGCTCTCTACAGAAAATCTGTTGACCCCCATTTTAGATTATAATTTTCTTTTTTTTTTGAGACGGAGTCTCACTCTGTCCCAGGCTAGAGTGCAGTGGTGCAATCTCAGCTCACTGCAACCTCAGCCTCTTAGGTTGAAGCGATTCTCCTGCCTCAGCCTTCCGAGTAGTTGGGATTACAGGCTTGCGCCACCACACCTGGCTGATTTTTGTATTTTTAGTACAGACAGGGTTTCACCATGTTGGCCAGGCTGGTCTTGAACTCCTGACCTCGTGATCCTCCTGCCTCAGCCTCCCAAAGTGCTGGGATTACCGGTGTGAGCCACCACGCCCGGCCTATAAATTGGTTTTTTTGAGATGGAGTTTCACTTTTGTTGCCCAAGCTGGAGTACAATGGCGTGGTCTTGGCTCACTGCAACCTCCACCTCCCAGGTTCAAGCGATTCTCCTGCCTCAGCCTCCTGAGTAGCTGGGATTACAGGCACGCACCACCACGCCTGGCTAATTTTTTGCATTTTTAGTAGAAATGGGGTTTCTCCATGTCAGCCAGGCTGGTTTCTAATTCCTGACCTCAGGTGATCTGCCTGCCTCGGCCTCCCAAAGTGCTGGGATTACAGGTGTAAGCCACCATGCCCAGTCAAAATTGTTTTTAAATTTTTTTTAAAGACACAGGATCTCGCTCTGTTGCCCAAGCTGCAGTGCAGTGGTGCAATCATAGCTCACTGTGGACTCGATCTCCTGGGGTCAAGCCTCAAGTGATCCTCCTGAGTAGCTAGAACCATAAGCACGTGCTACCACACCTGGCTAATTAAAAAAATTTTTTTGTAGGCCAGGCATGGTGGCTCATGACTATAATCCCACCATTTTAGGAGGCCGAGTTGGAGGACTGTTTAAGCCCAGGAGTTCAAGGCCAGCTTGAGTAGCACAGTGGGATTCTATCTCTACAAAAAATTTAAAAATTAGCCAGGCGTGGTGGTATGCACCTGTAGTCCCAGCTACTTGGCGGGGCACTGAGGCAGAAGGACTGCTTGAGCCCAGGAGTTCAAGGGTGCAGTGAGCTGTGTTTGTGACACAATACTCCAGCCTGGGTGACAGAGCAACCATGTCTCAAAAAAAATTTTTTTTATAGAGATGGAGAGTCTTACTTTGTTGCCCAGTCTGGTCTTGAACTCTTGGCCTCAAGAGATCCTCCTGTCTCTGCCTTCTAAAGTGCTAAGACTATAGGTTATACACTTTTTTCCCCCCAGACATGGTCTTTCTCTGTCGCCCAGGCTGAAGTGCAGTGGTGGGATCTTGGCTCACTGCAACCTCTGCCTCCCGGGTTCAAGTGATTCTCCTGCCTCAGCCTTCCGAGTAGCTGGGATTATGGGCACCTGCCAGCATGCCCAACTAATTTTTGTATTTTTAGTAGAGATGGGGTTTCACCATGTTGGCCAGGCTGGTCTTGAACTCCTGACCTCAGGTGATCCACCCACCTCAACCTCCTAAAATGCTGAGATTATAGGTATGAGCCACTGCGCCCAGCCTTAGGTTATAAACTTATTTTTTTTTTTAAATAGAGACAAGGGCTTGCTATGTTGCCCAGGCTGGTTTTGAACTCCTGAACTCAAGCAATCCTCCTCCCTTGGCCTCCCAAAGTGCTGGGATTACAGACATAAGCCACCACACCCAGCCTTAGGTTATAAACTCTTTAAAGCAAAAACAAAGAGAGGGTCGAGGTGGGAAATTATAAAAACCAGTTTAGACATCCATAGAAGTCCAATTAAATAAGGACTGAAAAGCAATCATTGGATTTAGATGTTAGGATCACATCAGTGATAGGAGCAAGAGCAGTTTCAGCGCAGTATGTTGTCATCATAAATGCATGCAATGTTAATCTGTAATATCCTACTGGATTAAGTAGATTATCTGTCTTACCTGTTTTAACTTCAGTTTTACATCTTCAAGGCCACCAATCTGCTCCCAGTCAACAGGCTTGATATCCATCAATCCAATGACGCTTCGAAATGATGAGGGCTGAATATTTTTAAAAGCTTCAAGGAAGTCTGTTTCATCAATCACAGGATTGTCCTGGTTCTGAAGAAATACACCCAAAAAAGCAAAATCAAACCAAAAATTAGGTTGGTCTTTTTTTATAGCACAATTCGTTTTTTTAAAATCTTCTTTTGGATTTGCAAAGTTATTTTGTTATCATTATAAAAACAATTTATATACATAGTAAAAAGAATTAAATGTCTCCCTGCCAATTCCCGCCAGTAATTCTTCCCCGAAAGATGTCAAGAGTTTGTGTATTTTTCCAGTATGTTATGATAGTAAGCATACATATATCCTTTTAAACAGACACACAAATGGAACCATATTATATCAGCCTGTACTTTTCTTCTTTCACCTATCTTAGAGATCTTTTCATGTCAACTAATACAGTTCTATGTCATTCTTTTTGACAATTCCATAATACACAACTGAATTTACCCCAACTACACCTTTCTGACAAACATTAGGTCATCCCCAGTCTTTAGATATTAAAAACAAAGCTGCAACTGAAAAAGTCTTTGTGCTCATGTTCAAGTATTTGTTTATTTTGAGACAGGGTCTCACTCTGTTACCCCGGCTGGAATGCAGTGATGTTATCATAGCTCACTGCAGTCTCCCAGGCTCAAGTAATCCTTGCACCTCACCCTCCGGAGTAGCTAGAACTACAAGTGTGTGCCACCAGCCTGGCTAATTAAAAATAATTTTTTTTTTTTTTGCAGAGATGGGGTCTCCCTATGTTGCTCAGGCTGGTCTGGAACTCATGGGCTCGAGCGATCCTCCCACCTCAGCCTCCCAAAGTGCTGGGATTACAGGCATGAGCCACCATGTTCAAACTCATGTTCAAGTATTTATGTAATAATTTCCTCAAAGTAGAATTACTGGGTTTACAAGTACACACATATACAATTTTGACAGCTATTACCAAATTGTCCTCTAAGGAAGCTGCATCAATTTATTCTCCTCCGAAAATATGAAGCTGTGTTCTCTCCACACCTCTCCAATACTGGACATTACCAAACTCTTTTTTTTTTTTTTTTTTTTTTGGTGGAGTCTCGCTCTGTCACCCAGGTTGGAGTGCAGTGCTGTGATCTTGGCTCCTTGCAGCCTCCGCCTCCTGGGTTCAAGTGATTCTCGTGCCTCAGCCTACCGAGTAGCTGGGATTTACAGGCATGCGCCACCACACCTGGCTAATTTTTGTATTTTTAGCAGAGACGGGGTTTCTCCATGTTGGCCAGGCTGGTCTTGAACTCCTGACCTCAACTGACCCACCCATCTCGGCCTCCCAAAGTGCTGGGATTATAGGTGTGAGCCACCGTGCCTGGCCCATTACCAAACTCTTAAATGTCTGCCAATATGACAGGAAGAACCGGTACTCATTCATTACTGTGTTAACTAAATTTCTTCAATTCAAAATGAGGTGGAGGGAATATTGGAATTAAAAAAATCGCCTGTCTTGCAATCATGATAGTAAAGGCTGTTATGAGCAAGAACTGGATGCTATGATGAGGGGAGTAAAAGTTTATTCACTTATGAGACAGGGTCTTGCTCTGCTGCCCAGGCTGGAGTGCAGTGGCATTGAGGCAACAGCTCATTAAGCCTCGAACACCTGGGCTCAAGTGATCATCCTATCTCAGCCTCCTGAGCAGCTGGGACTACAGGTGTAAGCCACTGTGCCCAGCCTGAAAGTTTGATGAGGAGCAGGATATCTCAAAGTGTCTCCCCACAGATTTCTCATTAGTGGCAAAGGGAAAAATAGCAGTTCTACAGTGGAGAAATTGCGCACTGCCTGAACTAGTTGATAAAAGTTAGCATCACCAATGAGGAACCAACGTACACTCTATGCCTCTACATGTGAGTGTAGAGTGGAGAAATTGCACACTGCCTGAACTAGTTGATAAAAGTTAGCGTCACCAATGAGGAACCAAGGTACACTCTGTGCCTCTACATGTGAGGCTCTAAGGACACAAACACTATACATGACCATACTGTGGTGACATATGGGAACATTGCTGTTCTTAGGAAACAGACATTAAAATGTTAAGGGATAAAGTGCCATGATACATGCAACCCATTCTCTCAAATAGTCCAAAATAAATAAATACTATGTGCATATAGATACATATATATGGAGATGAGAGAGAGAGAGAGAGAAAGAGAAGAGGAGAGGGAGCAACAAGGAGAGCAAAAGAGAATGATAAAGTTTATTTGGCAAAAAGTTAAAAATTGGTGAATTTGGATAAAGGGTTTAGTGGAAGTTCTTTGTAACTATCTTGCAACTTTCCTATAAGTTTTAAATTATTTCAAAATAAAGACAATAATTTTAGAAGAAATCAAGGTTGAAGATCTTTCATGTTTATTGTCATTCCTTTTATTGTCAACTACCTGTTCATACCCCATTACCCATTTTCTCTTGGACTGTTGGTCTCTTCTTATTGATTTGTAAAAGTTCTTTCCCTATCAAGGAAATTGGACTAAAAGTATTTTTCCTAGTCTGGCTACTTTATAGTATTGTTTTGCCACCCCCAAATGGTCAACTCAGCAAATAATCTCTTTTTTGGCTATTGAGGTTTATGTTATGCCTAGAAAAGTCGTCTTCACTCTCAGGTTATATTTTGGAGACTCTTTACATTCTCCTTGATCATTCTAGTGAAACACATTTTTTTTTGTTAGTTAAAAAGTCCTGAAAATTTTATTAAAAATATCTGTACTGTATTTATTAAAGTATTTGCCCTCTTATATCCAATTCTAAACATCTAGTTGTCCACAAATTCCCGTTTTCAAAAACAAACTGTCTTTTCTTATTTGTAAACTGATGTTAAGTGAATCTGTATGTATACAGCTATTCTGTAAAGTATTCTCCCAAAAGTGTTAACAATTGTCATCTCTGGAAAGTGAGATTTCAGGTAGGCAGTTCTTTATAATTTTCTATCTTCATTTCTCATGAATAACCCTATTATATACTTAAAAAAAATAGCCTTTTTAACTGGCTGATAGTATGTTAGGTGTCTGATGTCCAAATATTAACTAATCTTTAGTTAACACCAACTAATATTTGAAAATCTCATTTATAGTTCAAGATCATGTGTGTACACATTATTTTACTTGATTCTTTGGGCTTATACATTCTTTCCCCTCTGTGTATGTCTGAGTGTTAAACTACAGTTCTAATCCTTTAATAGGAATACTTCACAAAAAGTTTAACACAGTGTAAGGTATCCCTTATCTGCCCTGGCACAGGTAGAGGTAGCAGCAGCCCCTCAGCTAGTGGGGGAAAGAATAAAAGATGGAGCCCGTACCTTCCCAGTTGTCTCTGTCCCTTCACGCTTTTTGCCTTTCTTCCTTCCACTTCCCCTGGGTTGTTTCTGAACTCAGCCATCACCTGTGGTAACTACACCTGAGCAGGCCCCTCCTGAAGTAGCAGTGGGTTCCACCCTGGGACGACAGCAGCTGACTGGTCCACCTAAGTCAGAGGTGCTTATGGTCAAACCTGGAACTTCAAAGCAGAGGAAATCCTAAATGTAAATCTCCCTCCCCATCTCCTGCTTACTTATTGTCTCCCTCAAAAGACATGTATTCTCACACCTTTACACACAGAACTTTAAAACTTCAAGTAGTTTTGGTCTAAACCTACAAGATGAAGACTTAAAAGATCACTAGAAGATCACATAACTCCTCCCCACCTTCGGTGTAACTGTTGAAATAAAGGAAAGGAAGTGAGGCAAGGTATAAATTATTTAGGTAAAAAGGTTTTTCAAAATTTAGGATAATAAATCATTCTTTTGCAGTTTAAGATGAAAAGACAATTTTGATGTTACAAATGAGATTGAAAACTCTGTTTCACATGTGCTTGTCAACTCAGGGTTAAATGGATCAAGGGCGGTGCAAGATGTGCTTTGTTGAACAGATGCTTGAAGGCAGCATGCTCTTTAAGAGTCATCACCACTCCCTAATCTCAAGTACCCAGGGACACAAACACTGCAGAAGGCCACAAGGACCTCTGCCTAGGAAAACCAGAGACATTTGTTCATGTGTTTATCTGCTGACCTTCTCTCCACTATTATCCTATGACCCTGCCATATCCCCCTCTCCGAGAAACACCCAAGAATGATCAATAAATACTCAAAAAAAAAAAAAAAAGAAAAGAAAACTCTGTTTCAGAATCCTTAGCCTGCTGAAATCAGTTTTTTCCTGAATGAGTTTAAGGATTCAGGACTATTTATTATATACAAAATACTGGATTTTCCAACCAACAATGTTGAAAAGGTATTATATTTAATCTAACATCTTAAATATTGTTAGGAAATAGTCATGAATTACAGAGCTGCAGGTCAAGGACAAACTTAAATACAATTCCAAGTGCCCAATCTTCTCCTAAGTTAGAAAAGCTTATTTCTCCCACTAGATACTTATTAATAACAAAGGGAAAAACGGTATCTTGACAATGGAGAAATCTCACAGACACCACCTTAACCAAGAAATCAAAGTTAACTTCACCAGTGATAGAACAGAAACATATCATGTGCTCCCTAACAGAGGCAATGAGAAAGACACAAGATCATTTCTATCATATTCCTGCCCAAAATGCAAAACCTGAATCGAATCATGAAGAAACATTAGTCAAACCCAAACTGACGAATATTCTACAGAATAACTGACTCTTAAAAAGTTATGGTTTCACAGAAGAAAGCCTGAAGTATGATTCTAGATTGAGGCCTATTTAGGTTAAGTACAAGTATTGCGTCTGTGTTAATTTTCTCAGCTTGATCATCGTACTGTGGTTAAAGTCCTTGTTTTTCAGAAATATACACTCACGTTTTCAAGGGTAAAGGGGCATCATGGATGTAGTATATGCTCAAATATTTCATTATATATATGTATATATATAAGGAAATACACATGAAGAGAGAATGATAAAGCAAATGTGGCAAATGTTACATTTGGAGAATCTGGGAGAAGGGTATATGGAAACTCTTTGTACTATTTTTGTAACTTCTAAGTCTGAAATTGCCTTAAAATAAAAAAATTCAAATTAAAAAAACTCTTTGATTCTTCTGGGGCCACACTATTTCTTGGCTGTTCTGGGCTTCAGCACTAGGGAGTTACTATCAATAGGGAACAAATTCACTCAGTAGACCCAGAGGACTCAGCCCTTTATCCCTACCCTCAATCATATACTATTTATACAGAGTTCAGATGTAAAATGTAAAAGCAACAGCTGTGGAAGCTATCAAATGTTCTAAGGAAATGTACTCACCACTTTTTTTAACCCCCAAATTAATCTGTTACAATAATAGATTAACATAGATGTTCATAAATTAACACTTCTTACCTTCTCACTGTGAAGGAGGGCATGCATGGCAGCCTCCCTACAGAGTGCTGTCAGGTCGGCACCAACATAGCCAACTGTCATTTCTGCAAGAAGGCCCAAATCAACATGACTGGAGACGGGCATCTTTGAGGTAATTGCTTGCAGAATTTCCTTTCTTTGTTTAAGTGTGGGAGTCCCAATGAGCACCTATATGCAAAGCAAAAAAAAAAAAAAAAAAGTTTATAGTTTAAAATATATTATTTTTAAAGTTGATCTCATGGATGGAGGTAGACAGCAGAATGATAGCAACCAGACACTGGGAAGGGTTGGGGGTGAGGGGATGAAGAGAGGTTGGCTCATGGGTACAAACATACAGTTAGATAGAAGGAATATGTGTAATGTTTGATAGCGTAGTAGGGTGACTACAGTTAACAATAATTTCTTGTATATTTCAAAATAGCTACTAGAGAGAATCTGAAATATTCCCAACACTCAGATAAGAAATGATAAATGTTGGAGGTGATGGATATCCTAAACACCCTGATTTGATAATTACAAATTGTATGCATGTACCAAAATATCACATGTACCTCAAAACATGCACAATTGTGTATCAATAAAAATAGATCAATTGAAAAAGATTTCCAAAAAACATTTTATATATGTGTGTGTGTATACATATATATACACACATATATATATACACACACATATATATACACACACACATATATATATATACACACATATATATATATATATATTTTTTTTTTTTTTTTTTTGAGACACAGTTTCACTCTGCTGCCCAGTCTGGAGTGCAGCGGGCACCATCTCAGCTCACTGCAACCTCCACCTCCTGGTTCAAGTGATTCTGGTGCCTCAGCCTCCAGAGTAGCTAGAACTACAGGCATGTGCCACCATGCCCGGCTTATTTTTGTATTTTTAGTAGAGACGGGGTTTCACCATCTTGGCCAGGCTGGTCTCAAACTCCTGACCTCAGATGATCCACCCACCTCAGCCTCCCGAAGTACTGAGATTGCAGGCGTGAGCCACCGCGCCCGGCCAAAATAATAATATGTTTTTTATCCTGACAAACATGTACGACAATTTAGTGAACCGTTTTGGAACTAGTACCGTGCACTTTACGTATACTTTAGATTCTGAATATATGAAAATCCTAATATTCCAGAGGAGTAACACTGGCTAGAAAGTTGCACAATGAAAATTCTATGTCATTTAACAAGTTTTTGTTATTTTTAAGAACACATAAAGTTCTAGAAGCCAGGTATAGATAGCTAGGTCCCTGCCCTTAAGGACACAGGTACTAGATAGTGCAAGGAAAAAATCCACTCAAGTCCTGAACTAACTAAGCTAAAAGTGTGTAATTATCATTTCTCTTTTGAATCCTATCACAAAATAGAAATATCAGTCACTAAATTTCAAACTATTCTTTAGAATTCAAGTCAATTTAGGACCAAAGCTTATAAAATAGGACAGCTCCGAATATTCAACCTCCCTGACAACTCAGGGAGCAGCTGTGGGTACCTCCTCAATTGTGGAATAGGATGCTGGTGTTAGGACAAGGAATGAATAAATCCAGAAGAGTTAATGCCTGCTTCCATTTAGTTCTTCCCCGCCTTCTCCCTCTTTATTTCAACACACTTACTTCTTGAGGCTATCCTTCTTCTTTAAATTCTCATTCCAAAAAATGAGTTTAACACGCTCGTAGGTGACCAAAATTCTCTTAAGAATTAACATTACTGATTATAGGACCTGCACAACAAAATTAATCTGTAATGGACACCTCGCTTCCCAAAACAATTAGACTCTGGGGAAACACAGGTCCTGACTCTCAGATCCTGACTCACAGGTCCTGACAATTTGACTCTGGGGAAATACAGGTCCTGACTCACAGATGATATATGGGCAGAGAACGTGTTCTCTGCATTGCAAAGAGCCCCACTCCAGCCTCACCGATGCTCAAACCTAAGAGGCAAACGCCTCCGGGGCAGCCAACTG
Source organism: Pongo abelii (assembly GCF_028885655.2). Classification (NCBI taxonomy): domain Eukaryota; kingdom Metazoa; phylum Chordata; class Mammalia; order Primates; family Hominidae; genus Pongo; species Pongo abelii. The sequence goes on along the minus strand of NC_072001.2, from coordinate 48,301,808 downwards.
GTGCCAGAAGCGACCGAGGTTCCACCGACAGTGGGCAAACCCGCCAAGCCCATTCACCTCTCGGTCAAATCTCCCGGGTCTACGCAGCGCTGGGTCTAGAGCGTCCGGCCGGTTAGTGGCTCCCACAACCACGACCTCGCGGTCCCCACTGGCGCCGTCCAGCAGCGTCAACACCTGGGCCACTACGCGGCTCTCGGGTGCTCGACCGCCCCGCCGGGGACACAAGGAGTCCACCTCGTCCAGGAAGAGGAGGCTGGGTCCGCGGCTGGCCAGCTCCTGGGCGCGCTGGAAGACCTGCCGCACGTTCTCCTCGGTCTCCCCAGGCCGGGAACCTTGCAGCGCCGGGGCGCTGACTGCCAGCAGCTCCGCGCCCGCCTCGCGCGCCACGGCCCGCACCAGCTGGGTCTTGCCCACTCCGGGGGGCCCCGCCAGGAGCACCCCGCGAGGCACCGCTAAGCCCAGCGCGGCCAGGGCGCGGGGGTAGCGGAGCGGGAGGCGGAGGAGCTCCCGCAGCGAGTCGGCCGCCTCCGAAAGACCTCCCAGGGGAACCTCGGGCTGCGGCTGGGCTTCCGACGGAGGCTCCCCGCCAAGGCTGACGCGAGTACGAGGGGTGACCAGCCCAGCGGGATCGGGACTGGGCGTCCCGCCGACGATATGCAAGGCAGCCACTGGGCCAGGAGCGCCCGGCGGAGCGACCACCACGTGGCCCAGGGAGATCGGTCGGTTTCTCAGCAGCTCCTGCGCCGCCTCCAGCACCGGGGCTGTATTCCGAGCACCGGGCGCGCCTGCCTGCTCTCGCAACACCGGCCACACGGCGACGCGCCGCAGGGGCTGACAGGGCACTAGGAGGAGGCGATTCAGGCCGAGACTCCTCTGGGATCTCGACGCCCCGACCGCCGCCCCGGGGCTCGCGCACAGCGGGTCCAGCTGCACAAAGCCGTCAGCTCCGTCCCGCCGAGGCCAGGCAGTGCAGAGGCAGGAGCCCCCGTCGGGTAGCGAGATCTTCACTGCCGAGCCCAAGCGCGCGCCCAGGGCGTGGAGGGCGGCCGGGCCCAGGCGGCAGCGCTGGGTGCCCCGGTCTCTAGCGTCTAAGGGTAGCAGCTTTAAGAGCGGCCCTTCAGGGAAAGGATCCGAGTCCGGAGCCATTGCACACAGATGAACCAGGCAGACGAAACCAGTGTAGGAAACCCACCCGGCCCACAAAGAGCGGAACACTGAGCTCGCAGGCCGGAAGCAGATTGCGCGCATGCGCTAGGGAAGACTGCGGTGCTAGCCGCTGAGTGAAGGCCGAAAGGGCCAATGGAAACGTTAGACGACGCTCGGGCTTCTGGGTAGAGCGTTGGTGTCCGCTTTCGTGAAATCGGGTTGCCTACCCCAGAGCTTTGCCGAGATGGTCTTCGTTACAGATGTCTGGGAGGCGGCTTAAGCTCACTTCACTAGGTCATTAAGCATGTACTTTGGTGGTTGCATATATCTTGGAAGTCACCGGCGTTACATTCTGTTTTCCTGGCCTTCGAACTGGAGCATCAGTACTGCCGCCGTTGGAATAGCAACGTAGAGACTTCGCTATTTTGTGAAGAAACTCCAACTATCCCCATGGACACAGAATTTTGGGTGCTCTGGTGCAAATGTCTGAGGTGACTTGGCGTAGCTGAGAATACAGCCTTGGGACCTTCGATAATCGGGGTTCCAATCTGGGAGGTCCAGGCACAACCCTTCCTATGGGAAAGCACCAGCATAGTGGGAGGGAAGCACACTGTGGCACTTAAAATCCCTTGTAGAGAGGAAAGAAGGAAAACTAGGCTACCTGATGGATTTGTAGTACACCAACAGTACATTTGTTCTGATTTCTGATATTCTTTTGAAGATTCTTTGGCAACAAATTAATCACTAAAGTTCATGCGATCAATGCTTACTGTCTAATTGGGGCACAACAGTACTAAGTCCTGTATTAGAGGCGATACCTATCTACATTATTAAGACAACTGCCTGCTATTTTTTTTCCAGCTGCTTTCTGCCTTTCCCTTTCGCACAGGGAATTCCTTTTTATCAGCTGGAATACATTTTCTATCTCTCTTAATTGCCGTTAAAAAAGAACTACAGATATTCAAAGACAAGTAGATATACCTTGTTTTTATTTGACTTACATCTTCCTACCTCTATTTTCCCCACTTTCACTGCAACCCAAATTTGTGAGTTGACAAAACTGATATTTTAGAGTGCTTAAGTTGCTGGGAAGTTGTTTTTTTTTTCTATCTATGCAAATAATCAATTACAGACTGTGTAGTAATATCTTATCAACGGGAAGTACTGTCAGATCTGGGATCTTAAGACCCATGCCAGTTCCTGATCTCATTCTATCCAAACTTCATGGCAGACATGACAGACTTCTTGACTTGACAGTAACTTATCTGGTCTCAGCTGTACTTTTCTGCTTAAATCGATTCTGGAACAATTTAGGGATCAGAAAATAGCAGGAGGAGGTCTTGAAATGGGTAAGTCACCCATTACTTCCTGTTTTCTTTTTTCCTCTTAATCCCATTGGCTTCAGTTCTTTTTGGTTTTGGGACTTTTAAATAACAGCTTTGCATTTTCTGAAATTTAAAAAAAAGCCATCGTTTTTACCGACCCCTAAAGGTGTGAATTACATGCCTATCAAGTTATTTTATCAGAAGCCTCTACCTCATCGAGTTCCTTCTATTCAGTTCCAAGAAGCTTTAAGGATCTTGGAGAGGGAAAGAAGACTTACTGAGGACATGATAACTGTCTTAAATATGTAAAGGGATCTCATGTAAAAGAGTTAGTAGATTTACTTATATTTACAGTGCAGAAATGGCCAAGAAGTAAAGGTTTAATGGAGTGGAATAACCAAAGCCAAAATAGGGAGCCAATAAAGTTAAATCAGCCTCAAAGTTTTCTGAATTGGTTTAAAACAGAGGCACAAACTATGCTATTAGGAATATGATGAGAAGGAAACTACATGTTGCTTTTGGTTGGTCTAAGAGGTTGATTTTATACAAGGTCAAACAAGAACCCTCTGATCTTATAGAATCCATATGCACAGGAAATATTATTTCACTTCACTCTTTCCCTAAAAGATCCAGTCTTTACCATAGGCTGCAAACAAAAGCAACAAGGAATTCTGTTACTGGGCCTTCAGCTCTTATCCACTCACTCTGAGCAAAACTATAAATGTCTTTCCCAATCATCCAGTAAAATCCATTCTGTCCCTTTAGGTCTAACCATTTGCAACACTATGATTTCAGCCATCTGAACATCCATATTTATCATGCCATTCAATGACTTAATTTCCTTGTGATAAACCATTCTTTTTATTTTTAAAATTTTATTTATTTTTTAGACAGTCTTGCTCTGTCACCCAGTCTTGAGTGCAATGGCAGGATCTCAGCTCACTGCAACATCTGTTTCCCAGGTTCAAGCAATTCTCCTGCCTCAGGCTCCCAAGTAGCTGGGATTACAGGTGCCTACCACCACGCCCGGCTAACTTTTGGATTTTTAGTAGAGATAGGGTTTTACCCTGTTGGCCAGGCTGGTCTCAAACTCCAGGCCTCAAGTGATCCACCTGCCTCAGCTTCCCAAAGTGCTGAGATTACAGGCATGAGCCACTGCACCTGGCCTCCTTGTGGTAAACCATTCTAATGGGAGTTGTGTGGCTCTTTTGCTTAGTTGTTTTTAATCTGACCAGAAATTTGTTAATTCTATGAATTGAAGAACATCAATTAAAGCACTAGAATTGAACCACTAGAGGGAGTCCAGAACCAACTAAGCCTGAAGGCTACAGGATTGTTAGGACATTGGTGTTCTCAACTGTGGTTTCCGCTCAATTTTCCCAGGATTCACACCTAGGTGTATGAAGCCATCTGTTGTCTCTATATATTAACTGGCTTAGTCTGTTCAGGCTGCTGTAACAAAATACTACGAACCAGGTAGCTTATAAATGACAGCAATTTATTTTTTACAGTTCTGGAGGCTGGGAAGTCAAAGACAAGGCACTGGCAGATTCCATGACTGGTAAGGGCTCCCTGTCTAGAGACAGCTCATTGTACCCGCACATGGTGGAAGGGACTAGCTAGCTCCCTCATGTTTCTTTTATAAGCACACTGATCCCATTCATGAGGGCTCCACTCTCATGACCTAATCACCTCCCAAAAGGCCCTGACTCCTACTACCATCATCTCAAGGGTTAAAATTTCAACAAATGAATTTTGTGGAGGACACAAACACTGAGATCATAGCAGTAACTGACTTATTTTCACATAATTTTTCACAAGCCTCAAGCCATGTAAAACTCAATTTCTAAGTTAAAATTTAATTTTTGTGTTAAGTACAAAAACGAGACCGTTCCTAAATCCAAAATTTAGTGGTAGGTCAAAATCCAAACCGATGGAATTCATCTTGCTATAGCCTAGAAACATTTCTAGCTTTAAATTGTTTCAAATAGCTTTGCCAAACAAAATCTTTTGTGAGATTTTCCGGAAGAGGTACATGTAACAAATAGTTTCTCTTTATGTCCTTTCTTACATTCAAGGTTACAATCTGTCTAATTTTTAATTAACTATAAAAATTCTTAATTAATTGTAAGTCTATAATTCAAAAGAGATAATTGGAATCTGTTTCTTCTTTAGGATAACGATCATGCAATATTTTTGTCCCTTCAGCATATTTTTTATATATATATATATATATATATATAAATATATTCCTGTATATGAAAAAAATCTAAAGAAAATGGTTAAACCAGTAGCATGAGTCATCTGTAAATTAAATAATGTTAACCTTTCCTGCATTTCCATTTCTGTGTTATGTTCAACCCTAATATATTTGAACATTAGCAATGACTATGAGTTGTAATAGATGAATAGAGATTTGCTTAGCCACCCTTGAAAAAGCATGATTTGCAAACACTTTCATCTCAACATGCTCATGTAGATGTAGTAAGTGACTTATTTCCACGGATACCTAATATGCCAAACCTGTGTTCTTAAAGTATGTAATGAAAATCCCCCTAAATGGGACATTGTTAAAATTGTTCTTTAGAATCTTCCATCTGTACTTTTTATCTTGTATCCAGGTTAGAATTAGTCTTTAGAGTAATTCTAAATATAGAATAAGTTATAGAATCAGAAGAAGGAGGATGAAAATATTTGCTGGATTTCAAATGACCTGCAGAATATAGTTCATAGAACATCATTCTGAAAGTCCGTTCTTGCACATTTTCAGGAAATTGCTTGATTCATCATTTTTTAGAAGTTAATGTTAAGGTAATTTTTCCCTATGATGTTGGTTCACACTTTTCAGCTTACAAACATAATAATTATATATTTATTAAAACAAATATTTGTTGAACATCTACTTCTTGCTAGTTACTATACCAGAGGCTGAGTATTTGGTGGCAAACAACAACAATAAAAACACTGTAATCCTTGCCTTCATGAAGCTTATAGTCTACTGGGAAGTCAAACATTGAAGAAGTAAACAAGTGAATAAATCTGATAATTAAAGGTGATGAAAATTGCTTTGAAAGAAGTAAACAGAAAAGGGCTACTTTAAACAGGTATTAAGGATAGGAAAAACAAAACAAATTGTTTTTCCTACTCTCATACACCACTCAGCCACTGAACACAGCACTTCTGACACCAGGTGTTGTTTGGGGGGGTTCCCCACATATCAAGCAAATTCTCCCACAGATACCACCTGGGTGTCCTCTAATTCAATTCAATGCTGAGACTATCTACCTGGAGATAGCATCAGACTCCACAGGTTCAGGGCCCAGTCCCTCAAGACTGCCCCCGCCTTCAGATGCCAATCACAAGTTCCAGATTGTGACTTGTGCTTCTGACCAGGGATGGGCTGTAAATTGGGCTTCCCATGACCCGCTTCTTAGGTTCTATTAATTTACTAGGATGGCTCTTGGAACTCAGGAAAACACATTACTTACATTTACTGGCTTATTAATAAAGGATGTAATAAGGATACAGATGAACAGCCAGGGGATACAAAGGGTGAGATCTGGAAGGGTCCTGAGTACAGGAGCTTCTGTCCCCATGGAGTTGGTATGTACCACATTCCAGGCACATGGATGTGTGTTTGCCAGCCTGGAAGCTCTCTGAACCCCATAGTTAAGGGATTTTTATGGGGCCTTCATCACGTAGGCATTCTCAATTATTAACTCAATTTCCAGCCTCTGTCCCTCTCTGGAGAATGGAGGTAGGGGCTGAAAGCTCCAAGTTTATGATCATGGTTGGGCTTTCCGGTGACCAGCCCTCATCTAGGAGCCGGGCAAGAATTGCCTTGGTAGAACAAAGGCCTGCTCCTATCACTCAGGAAAGTCCACGGGATTTAAGAGCTCCATGTCAGGAACGAGAGCAAAGACCAAACATTAGAACCAAAGATTCTCCTAGCACCCCTGTAACTCAGGAAATTACAAGGGTGTTGGGAGCTCTAGGCCAGAGACTAGAGGCAGAGACCATATATATATTTCTTATTTCACAACAGGAAAGGAGAGAAGGTCTCTGAGGAAGTGACATTCCAGTTGAGACGTGAAGGTTAAGTAAAAACCAAGCAGAAAAATTGGAAGAGGAAAGGGAAGAGGGAAAAGCCTGTGCCAATGCCCTGAGATTGGAATATGCTTTTTGTGTTTAAGAAACTAACAGAAGGTCAGTATTATCTTTACCATACTTTTGGCTTTTTTTTTTTTTTGAGATGGAGTCTCACCCTGTTGCCCAGGCTGGAGTGCAGTGGCGTGATCTCGGCTCACTACAACCTCTGCCTCCTGGGTTCAAGTGATTCTCCTGCTTCAGCCTCCTGAGTGGCTGGGATTACAGGCACAATGCTGCCATGCCCGGCTAATTTTTGTGTTTTTAGTAGAGACGGGGTTTCTCCATGTTGGCCAGGATGTTCTCGATCTCCTGACCTCATGATCCACCCACCTCAGCCTCCCAAAGTATTGGGATTACAGGCGTGAGCCACTGTGCCCAGCCCAAATACTGTATCTTAAGATTGACTATACCATACCTTTGGAAACTGTGTGCTGCCAGCTTATCTAAACATTCATCTACTCTTTTCTATTTCTACCATCAAAAGGAATTTTTATTACTTTTATTGGATCATTGCGAAAATGTCCTAATTAAACTCCATCCCTCCAGTCTCTCCCTAAATTGTAACTATATTAAACCAGCCAAGAAAAATCTCTTATACTTTGACTGGTTTGAGGACTATATCTGAGTTATATTAAATCTGAGAATTTAGTTTATCTAAATGAATTATAGAGCTTTCAAACTTGTCTAAGCATTGACTCAGTATTGTGTAAGATCAGATCTTGGGGACTGAGCCAGAGAGAAGACCAGGCTCCAGGAACAAGATACTGTCCAGAAATGGTTTATTCATAGCAACTTCAAGGCAAGTTTATCAACTTTCCTCGACTGCTTTCCCTCCTCCAAGATAAGTATTCCTGCTCTGAGTTTCCTTGATACCCTGTGCGTACCTCTTAGAGCAGTTATCATATTGTGTTTTAGCTGTGGTATCCTTGTCTTTCTAAACCCTTTAAGGACAGAAAATGAGTCTTGCTCTTCTCCAGGTGCTCTGTACTTACCACAGTACCTAAAGGATTTAAGTGTAAAATCAAGATATGTTGAATGAATGAATGAGTAGCAGCAAGGCTGGATTGGTAAAATGGGACTTAGTCATGGAAAGCCTTGAATGCCATTTTTTTAATTCATTCTATACCAGGAAATGTGCGGTAAATGGGAGGGAATGACATCCAGAGCACTATAGTACAATGGTGGACAGGGCAGAGTTAATGGTATTCTCTCCTACAAGTAAACGCTTTACTCCAGGTCATTCATTTATAAAGCCTTAATGCAAATTTAACTTCCCTCCAGGATGATTTATTTCACATCTTTGGTTCAAATTGCTCTTGTCTTAATCTGAGGTCCTGTAGCACTGTCCATACATTTATGCATCTAGTTGCATTCTGTTTGTATTGCTAGACAATTGTTTAAAGTGACTTTCTATTATTTTTCCAGTGAGATCTTTAAGTGATTTGGGAATTTGTACCTCTTTTTTCTAATCTTTTATAATTTTTGCTCCCCATCCCAGCATTGAGCAAAATGCTAGGTGTTTAATAGTTAAATCGATCTGTTTCCTGAAATACTAGAAATCCACGTAGTTTTTATTTGAATCTAGGAGAATGAGCTTGAAAAATCTAAAAAAAAATTGGTTTGGGTTTTATACCTAAGGTATATTAGAGTTGAGAATTTTAGTCTGCTATAATAACTCTTAGATCTTTAGAACACTCAGACTTGTCTAGTAGTTGACCTAATATTAAATATGACCTGGTCTTGGGGACTGAGCCAGAAACAAGACCAGCCTAAAGATAGGATAGAGATTGTCTGCACATGGCTTATTCATATTAATTCACAGGTATCCATTTCATCAAAGTTTCCTCTAGTGCTTTGCTACACCCCATCCAAAAAATGGGATGAAGTCTTGATTTCTTCTTTCTAAGGCACTAAAATCAGACAGAGGAGACAGAAATATCTGTTTGCTGCACCATTATTTCTCACTGATGGACAAGATCTTGCCAAAACAATGCAAGCCCTGAGAGACAGGGGAGAGAGAGATCTCATGACCTTTTAGCCTTGGAATGGGAGGGCGGACTCCAAAAGAAATGATCCGCTGGGTTCCAAAATAGCAAAACTGAAGACAAAAGGATGAAGATACGTGTTCTGAATCCTCTCAAACTGAGCAGATAGGGAACTTTGTTTAGAATAATTACATTATTCACCCCATCTTTGGTACTGAATGTTTCATTTGTCCATTGAAATGAAGGTCACTGTTTCCCTCCCACACCCTAAAATGTGTGGGAGTAGCCATGAATGCCTAGGCATTTTTCAGAATTTTCTTTGTCCCACTTCTTTATAGACCTGCAAACTTTTCTGACTTTGAGTGAACTCAGTATGTTTCAGAACCATGAAATAGTGCCTGACCTGCCAGTGCCTTTGGAATGAAGTTTTGGCAAACACACGACGCCCAGATAGAATTCAACAATTCTTCCTCTGGTTTTCCTCAACATGTAACCTTCCCACCTTTTTAGCACTTGGCTTAATTCTGCCTTGAGTTAGTTGTTTTCCTATCTGTCTTTCCTCTACTTCAGCAGTCCCCAACCTTTTTGGCACCAGAGACCGATTTCGTGGAAGACAATTTTTGCACAGATGGGGTGTGGCAGCGGGATGATTTCGGGATGAAACTGTTCCACCTCAGATCACAAGGAACGCACAACCTAGATCCTCTGCATGCCAGTTCACAGTATACAGTAAGGTTTGCACTCCTGTGATGATCTAATGCTGCTGATCTGACAGGAGGTGGAGCTCAGGTGGTAATGCTCGCTCAGTCCCACTCGCCTCCTGCTGTGTGGCTTGGTTCCTAACAGGCTGTGGACTGGCAGCGGTCTGTGGCCCAAGGGTTGGGGACCTCTGCTGTACTCCCTCCTGATTGTAAGAGTTGACGCTATGTGTTAGTCATCTTTGATCTTTCATTCTACCTTCTTCCAGCAGGGGCTAGCATTGCTACTGGCTTGCTGTATGGTCTTGAGCAATTTATTTAACCTTTCTGAGCCTGATTCTTAAAATCTTTGAAATAGATTATTGTGAGATTAAGTGACATACTACAGGTTGAGCATTCCTAATCCAGAAATCCAAAATTCAGAATGCTCAGCATCAAAAACTTTTTGAGTGCTGACATGATGCTCAAAGGAAATGCTCATTACAGCATTTCAGATTTTGGATTTCTGAATTCAGATGTTGAATCAGTAAGTATAATGCAAATATTCCAAAATTCAAAAAAATCTAAAGTCCAAAACACTTCTGGTCCCAAGCACTTCAGATAAGGGATACTCAACCTGTATGATGTTCATTGTAATTATTATCACCTATCAGGATGTTATGAGATAATTTATAGAAATTTCTTTTGAAGGATAAAAGCTCTATTGGCATGTAATGTAAGGCTCCACTAAACAGTAATAGCTACACAGATAGACTACCAGGTACAGTTGTAAGTGTTTACAGTATGATCTCATTTAATCCTCCCAATAGCCTTGGGAGGTTGGAACTATTTTTTTTTAAATGTATAGTTGAGAGAACTGAGGCACAAAATGTTAAGTAGCTTTCCCACTTACTCACACAGCTAGTAAGTGGCAGAGCTAGGATTCAAAACTAAGTGGCCTGGCTGGCTCCAAAGTTTCCACTCTGAACCACTACACTATGCTACGCTATAACCAAATCTGGCTTTGCAAACCACACCTACCAATTAATAGTTATGTGACCTTAGACAAGGCTTTAAAATTTTACACCTGATTTTAATCATTTGTAAAATGGAGATAAAACTAATACCTACCTCATAGGTTCATTTATCCAACAAATATCTCTTGAGCTCCTACCATTTGCTATACTCTGGGTATACCACAATATCATGATAACTAAATTCATGTCATGCACTTGGCTACTGCCAGGCACATATTAAGTGGTCAATGTTAATTATTATTTTAATTAATAGTAATAAGCCAGTGACCTCTCTGAGACATATTTCCCATTACTTGGCTAGAGATTGTTCTGTGTCATCACCATATAGCCGTTCTCTACTGATCCCCTAATTGTATTTGAAATTTTCAAATTGTATTTGAAAAACAAGAAAACAGCAATACAAGTATCTTCCAGGGCTCAACAGAATGGCTACTTTGAAGTGGATCTGATACATAGTAAAGGCTAGGCAGGCATACAAAATATGCTTACTGCAAAGGAACATGAAGTACATTTGGTGAATGTGAAGATATGAAGATGATCAAATATAATGCTTTTGGGAAATGTATGGTGAGATCATCTTGGGAAACAAAGATGTGGCCCCACATTACATCCCTGGTGATACATAAAAAACCCAGCATCCTATTTCTCAGAATCCATCTAGGAATGAATGGCTTGTAGTGGGTGCTCTTCTGTGCTGTGCTTTGGTGCTCTCAGGATTCATCCTGTGTTTACCTACCCCACGTTCTGTGAGAGCCAGAAGTAATTTTCTAGGTTACATAGAGACTTTATCTCTGTAGACTGCTGGTAATCAAATGAGATGATATGTATGAAATCATTTTGAAACACTACACACACGCACACACGTGCGCGTGCATACACATGCAGAAAGTTTTCTACAAGAGTGTTGTAGTCACGTACAGAGAATGCTCACTGTAGGAACCAGATATGGAAAGTACTTTCTTCCTCATTTCTAAGCTTGCTCTCAGCATCTTTTTCTTCCTTTCTGTCACCAAGTTTGCCTTCCTGTCCTGACTAGTTCCCCTTCTGCCCATTTCAGTTCCTAATAACAACAGTAGCTAACATGTAAGTGGTTATTTTAAGTGCTTTACATGTATTAATTCATTTAATCATAACTATGAGTTACATGCTATTATTATCCTTATTATATTTGAGAGAGCTGAGGTACAGAAGGGTTAAGTCACTTACACAAGGTCATACAGCTTAAATTGTAGGGTCAGGCTTTAAAGCTGGGTAGTTTGGTTCCAGAGCCCACACTCTTTATTATGATGCTATACTGTGTTTTACTCTGCCATAGGGCCTGCCACTGTCTGAGGTACACATTTGCCAACCTAAAATCTTTTGTATCCTTTTATTTTTTGTGCTTTTTTTTTCTTTAGCAGAAGAACTTGAAAATTTTTTAGGCAGCAATTGGCAGTTTTTCTCTTTACCTTCTACAATTCAATCAATGAAGCCAGAATCACTTTTTACTAACACCAACTCTAATATAAATTTGTTACTCAGTTATGAGAAATGCAGAATCTTACCAAGTGGTATAATTCATGCTACAAACTTTGATCTTTAGTAATTGTCTGGGGCAATAATTCTGCACAGTGTTAACTAAACCACTGGCTAGCTTATAAACACAAATCTATTCAAGAAATGAAGTCAAAATCTCAGCTATTTTTCCTCTGCTGATTACTTGGTGTAAGATAACATTCAAGCTGCTACTTGCTCAACCGTTAGGCACAAAGTTGGCAAAATCAGCTCTCTTCATGGCATTATAAAAAGAGATGAGCATTGTTTTTGTTGTTGTTGTTGTTTTTTGAGATAGAGTCTCGCTTCGTCACCCAGGTTGGAGTGCAATGGCACGATCTTGGCTCAATGCAACCTCCGCCTCCCGGGTTCAGGTAATTCTCCTGCCTTAGCCTCTAGAGTAGCTGGGATTACAGGCATGTGCCACCATGCCCAGCTTTTTTTTTTTTTTTTTGTATTTTTAGTAGAGATGGGGTTTCACCGTGTTGGCCAGGCTGGTCTCAAACTTCTGACCTCAGATGATCCACCTGCCTTGGCCTCCCAAAGTGCTGGGATTACAGGCGTGAGCCACTGCTCCCAGCCAAGCGTTGTTTTGAAATGTATACAAAATACCTTTCTAAGGTATTAGAATAGAATGGTAAGAAACTAGGACTTCAACAAAACCTTGAGGTTAACTAGTTTGTACAAGTAGGCGTGGAGAGATTAAGTGACTTGCTCAAGGTTATCCAAGTAGTTAATGGTCAAGCAGTGATTTCCAGGTCAATTCCGATCTCCACATCTGCATGCATGGTGCACTTCCCTGAGCACTGCACTTCTGACTGGAACTGTCTCAGACAGGCTGTGTGGTCATCCATACAGTGATGTGAAAGACTTCTCATAGTTGAAAGACCTTTATTAGTTGCCCTAATAAAGGCACTATATTTCACTCAGGAATCATATACTTCATTTTATATTTAAATAATTAGATTCTGTGTGTCATATCAGCTTAATTTGAAAGAGCTAAGGGGTTGGCTACTATGGCTTAAATCCTAAAGGACAGACTTCTGCTTGTGAGAAAATAGTAGCAGAAACAATGTTATAAAATGTGCATTGATGCTGTCCTAAAATCCTCAAGTGCAATTTTGGGGTAAGAAGCCTCAAGTTCTAGAAGTAGACCTTCTCTCCACACAACTGATGATAATACTAGCTTATTGTCATTTTGATGTGATCTGGATACCTCCTTGAATCAAAGGAACCATAGCATCAAAGGTCATTTAAGGAAAATAATTTTCATTCCTTTCTTTGGTTTCTATTAGAGGAATGTGTTTTTAATTTTTGTCACCTAGCTCCTTCTTTTTGTAATATTCGGCTGTACTTAAAAAACAATCCATGTCTAAAATATTTTGCAGCATGAGAGAAAAGCTCCAACTGCCTTAGGAACTCACCTACCCTGTCAACAGCCAGACCACAATATTTGGTGCGTGGGATTCCCTGAGTCCTTGCTCAGCGTGTGACCTATGGACTGGCAGCATGGGTATCACATGGGAGGTTGTTAGAAATGCAGAATCTTGGCTGGGCACAGTGGCTCATGCCTGTAATCCCAGCACTTTGGGAGGCTGTGGCAGGCAGATTGCTTGAGCCCAGGAGTTTGAGACCAGCCTGGCCAACATGGCAAAACCCTGTCTCCACTAAAAACACAAAAATTAGATGGGTGTGTGCCTGTAGTCCCAGCTATTTGGGAGGCAGGGGCACAAGAATTGCTTGAACCCGGGAGGTGGAGGTTGCAGTGAGCTGAGATCACACCACTGCCCTCCATCCTGGGCAACAGTGTGAGACTCTGTCTCAAAAAAAAAAAAAAAAAAAAAAAAAAGAAAGAAAAAGAAAAAAGAAAAAAAGGAATGCAAAATCTTAGGCCTGAATCAGAATTTGCCTTTTAACAAGCTCCCCAAGTGATTCCTATGTGCATCCCTGGATGCCTTTGTAAGAATACCTATTGCTTCTTTCTAGTCTAGAAGTGAGGCTGAGACTTTCTGTACCCCTACCCCAAGATACAAACTTTAAGTTAAAAACAAGAAGTCAGCCTGAGCAACATGGCAAAAACCCATCTCTGCAAAAAATACACAAATTACCCGGGCATGGTGGCATGCACCTATTGTCCCAGCTATTCAGGTGGCTGAGGTGGGAGGATCACTTCAACCTGGGAGGTGGAGCTTGCAGTGAGCCCAGATTGTGCCACTGCACTCCAGCCTGGGTGACGAGCAAGACCTTGTCTAAAAAACAAAACAAAACAAAAAACCCCACAAAAACAAGAAGTCTTTGATTATTTGGGCGCATAGCTTCATTAATTTTGTTTGATAGTTATCAAACCATAGAAACTTGGATTGGAAGAAACCTTAGAGGTCATCAAGTTCAACCATCATCACTGCTGTGAATTTCAGTATAATGAACAATTTTTGTAGAAAGGTTAAATTGTGTTCAGGATATTCTGTTCAAGAAGATAAAAAGTATTTATTTCATCTTAGGCAGCCATACAAATGGGAGAGGTTTATATATTTAAAAACTTTTAGTGTTAAAGGAAAAAGCTTCAGTTATCTGGAAAGTTTATTGATATGAAATGTCTTGGCCATGATGATATCCCGTAAGGAGGGCTTTATCTTTTAAACTCATATTCCAACTATTTTATATCTGCCAAACATACTGTCTTACACAATTATAACTTTAACTTCCCCCAACTAAGAAAATTATTACTTATCAAACTAAATTTTCCATAAGGAGAGGAAAAGAGATAAATCTTCCTTGCAGAAGACTTCCAAGCAATATATGTATGTAAACCCCTCTTCCTTTCCAGGGGAGTTGGTCTTGGAGACTCAATTCCAAAGAATAAAGTATGAAAAGGAAAAAACACCAACCAACTTTACAGAGGAAAAACCCAGCAGACACTACCTTAAGCAAATGACAGGGTTAATACCATCAGTGATATGAGAACATTACATACTACCTGATACGATATGATGAAAAGGGCACTTCATCTCAGTAGTATTCTTTCCAGAACTCCATAATGCCAGTCCAATCATGAGAAATACATAAACCCAGTTCAAAGCATAGACTACAAAATACCTGATTAGTTTTCCTCAAAACTGACAAAGTCCTGAAAAACCAAAGAAAGACTAAGATACTGTCACAGAGCAGAGGCAATCACAGAAGACATTACAAGGAAATATAGTGTGGTATCCTAGATTGGATATTGGAACAGAAAAAGAATGTTAGTGGAAAAACTGGTAAGATCGAAGTAAAGTCTGGAGTTTAGTTAATAATGATTTACAGTGTTGGTAGCTTAGTTTTAGCAAATGTATCATAGCTGTGGAAGACAATAACAGGGTAAACCAAAACAGGGCGATGGGTATACAGGAACTCTGTACTATCTTTGTAACTTTTCTGTAAATCCAAAAACAGATAGAAAACAAAATTTCCCACAAACTCATGAAAATTATTTTAACATATTAAAGTACAGATAGACTTCCACAAGTTTAGAAGGCCGACTTGTGCAGAATACCTACTTACGATATCCACACTTAATCAGTCTGGTATAGTACCTCACGCCTGTAATCTCAGCACTCTGGGGGGCTGACTGAGGCAGGAGGAGCACTTGAGCCCAGGAGTTCAAGACCAGCCTGGGCAACATAGCAAGATTCTGTCTTTAATTTTTAAAAAATTAATATAATCACACTTAAAGCCCTTCTTGAGACCTGTAGCACCATTTTGCTAGACTTGGAAGTTTAAGGTTTTCAGATTTGAATTCCCAGAGTATAAAATCAAAGTCTGTTTTCCAAAAGTTCACTGAACTCTTGAAAAAAGAATTGCACTGAGAATTTATCTCAGCAGAGTGTGGTGAATTTGGATGAATCATTTAGCCTTGGGCCATGGTTATCCCACCTACAAAATAAGGTCCCTCTTAGTTTTAAAATTCTGTAAATATGCTTCTCTCAAAATTGTAAATATTGTTTTAAAGTGAGGTACAAATTCCAAGGGAAAAAATAAAACTTTGACTAGGCAATTGATTCCACAAACATTTATTAAGTGATAATCACTGTGCTAAGTACAGGAGCTGTAGCCCTTGCTCTCCAGAGGTCTGGCGAAAGAGATACGTAAACAAGCTGTTACAGCCATGTATAAGTGCTCTTGAAAAAGTATTAACAAGGTGTGCTGTGGTACACTGGAAGAAGTTGCTTCATTCTTCCTGGAGATGTTACAGAAGCTTTGGACATAAAAAAAAAACAGGAATACCATGAAATAGTACTGTTTGATCTAATCAGAGTCAGTGAGGGATTAGTCCTATGCTAGTAAACATTTATCTTCATTGGCTGCTTGTAAATATCTGGGAATTACTGGATTTTCCCAGTGCTAAACTGGCTGCAGAGTCAGAAATTTGGTTGCTACAGAATTGTGCCAGAAAAGCACAAGTATCTCAAATTGCAGATGCATTCTCTTGGGAATGTCTGAAATCTGTCCCCTGAAATGATTTAATTGCTGTCACATGAACAACATAACTTTCCAGAAAAGGCAGTGTGTTGGCTGACATAGTCTGTCATTACTAAATCAAGCCTTCATAAAAACCTCACGCCTCACAGGTCATTCCATTTCCATCTTATAGCTGAATATTTCTAGTTTAGCCTTTGCAATATATAGTCTTATATGGTCTTGGTATTCGGTTTTGCTTTTAAATTCTGAATAGCATGGTAAACAGTAATTTAGAGTTCCTAAGCAAAAGTTCAGTATTGGACCCTACTTCGATTCTAAGCTTGCAAATTCTGAATAATTCTATTTGAACAGACCTTTCTTTAGCAGGGAGAACGTGACTATGGAGGACGTTTTGTCACTTAAATGACCATAAGTGGAGGAGATGAGTGCTTCCTCCTGGGATGTTGCCCAAGACAAGTAAGAATATTCGAGAGGGATGCAGAAAACTGGCGAATGTTACTTCTCCAATTCCCAGGGCCCAGCTAGAGAAGTGCCTTTTGCTGGGAATGATAATTCTGGAAAATTCCCTACCAGCAACAAGCGAGACAGACAGGAGTGAAATAGCAAGCAGAGACTGAGAACTGGGCAAAGTGCACAACAGAGAGATAGGCAGAAGTGTCTTCCCACGCTAATCTCCCTGTCCTGCCAGATCACAGCGTGTATGGACATGAGAGGAGCCAGGTGGCTGTGGGAGGTTTTCTCCCAGAGCAGTATCTACAGTTTTCTTAGGGCAGAGCTGCAAGGGAAAATATCTGTGACAACAAGAGTTGTTTCTAAGCAGACACAGGGCCTTTTGCTTCTTAAAAAAAATAGCGATTAGAGTTTTTTTCTGATTATAAATGTAGCAAAGTCTCGTATAGAAAGGTATACAAATTGCAGAAAAGCAGAAAGAAGAATATAAAGGTTACCCATTACATCTCCATGCAAAGATTGTCACTATTTAAATTTTGGTAAATTTCTTTCCAGAATTTTATGTGCATACATATGTTCAACATGGTTGAGAGAATACTGTATGTACAATTTCATATTCGGTTATTTTTCAGTTAATATTGTGAGGAAGCCAGAGATCACCTCCAACCCCACTTTTAGCTCTTAGTGGGCGTTTTAGCTGGATGTAGAGGCCAAATTGAGACCAGGCAGATTAACAAGAGAAAAGCGTACAAATTTTATTAGTTTTACATGTACATAAGGATCTCCACAGGAGAGTGAAGTGTGAAGAAGTAGTCAAAGCAAGATGCTTTTATACTTTTTTAGATAAGGAGCAATAAATTTGAGTAGAAATGACAGGACAAAGACAATCTGGCTAGGGACAGTGAATTTTCTAGAGGAGTCACTAGGAGATATATGGTGAGGTATAAAACTGGTGAAAGATAAGAGTTACTTCATTAAGTGTGTTTGTTTAGGTCCATTGTCAACTGCAATTCCAAGTCTCTGGTGATAAGAGCTGTTTTCTCTCCCTAGTATGGAGAGGGTACTCCTCCCAGAGAAATCTTTATTGCTTACTATATACAGAGAGACAGGTCAGCTTTCTTTTTCTAAGACTAAATTTTCTCTGTTTTCAACTCAAAATAATATGTCAACCTGACATATTTTAAAATGACACATCCTCCACGTCCTAGCTTATTAAAAGAAAAACTCTCTTTAAACATTATTTAGTGGTGCATGTTCATCTTATGATGAAATTTATTATAAATCCTAAATTTATTCATTCACTTAAGAAATATTAAGAAAAATGTATTTATTCATTTAAGACCAAAGCATTTTGCCAAATGCTGAATGTGTAATAATTTCCTTAACCATTCTTTAATTGTTGTTGGTCATTCAATCTGTTTCTTATAGCATTTTTTTGAGGCTTTAGACAAAAAGTGTAAATAGAGAATCAGCTTGGAGAAGATGTTTGAAAAAGTACTGGGAAAGGAATTTAGGCTACAAGAATGAGAAGAGGGAGAAGGTCCAGTGACAGCTGCCTTCTTACCACTAAGGTGCCCCAAAAATATTTCCCGCAATACCAGGGATTGTTTATGGACAGTGGCATCTTCGTGGCACCAATATCATGTAACATAATGATAGAGATTCACTAACTTCTGCATCATTTCTGGAATTAGCCAATATGACTTCCTCACTTTTGGGCACTGTCTAGATATGCACTATCTGACTAGCACAACCAGTGCTAGAGGCTGTTGGGTTAAGAAAGGGAAAGGTCGGCTCACACCTGTAATCTCATTTCTTTGGGAGGCTGAGGCAGGAGGATCATGTGAACCCAGGAGTTTGAGACCAGCCTAGGCAACATAGTATGACCCCATCTCTACAAAAAAATGTAAACATTAGCCAGGCAGTGATGCATATCTGTAGTCCCTGGTACTTGGGAGCTTGAGGTGGGAGGATTGCTTGAGCCTGGGAGGTCGAGGCTGCAGTGAGCTACCATCGCACCACTGCACTCCAACCAGGATGACTGAGGAAGACTCTGTCTCAAAAAACAAAGGAGGGGTGGAGAAGTGTCAATTTAGGGGGAAATGTAAGGCACAACTTTCTCAGTGGCGTGAGTGGAGCTATTTTAGCTACCGCTAAAAGTCCGAGGGTTGTAATTAAGTCAGGATGAACATACATTGTATTTCCAGAACCATCCCAATGGGACAGACCCTTCTAAAGCACTTTCCCCTTCCTGCTGTCCCTTCTTTGACTACAGTGCAGGGAGCAACAGCTACCCCTATGCTAAAATACCTTCTCTTGCCTCTGTAGAGTTCCCAACAGAGATCTAAGCTATACCTGAGCTTGTTTAGAGGCCTTATACTAGTTCTGGACTTTCTGTCTCTTTAGCATTCAGCTCTAGCTGACCCACATAAGTTCAGTTTGTCAAAGACTCATTACCATGCAGTCTTTATGGGTATAGCATTATCCTAAGAAGGACAGTTATCTGATAAATAACTCCCAGAAAAAACACTCAGAGATATCTTGAAATATCAAGATGGCAGCATGCGACACAATATGCAGCTTACAGGAGTGTTGAACACTGAAAGTAGTTGGACTACATGTATGTACCCTGTATCATGCAGTAGCTATTCTCCTGAGAATCTGTGAGAAAATCAAGTGTCCTAGAAGTTAAGGGCTCAGGCTTTTGAGTGTTAGAGGCCTGGATTTGAATTTTGGCTCTATTAGCCACTTGGCCACTGTTTCACTTAGGACAATTTGTTTAATCCTGTAGGGCTCAGTTTCTTCATCTTTGAAACAAAAATATTATAAGAATACCTCATAGATGACTAAATGAAATAACGTGAAGCTCTTATCTGGCACATAGTAAGTGCTGAGTAAATAGTAGTTATTATTATTAGAGTAGAAACGATTTTAAAATTAATTGAAGCTGGCCGGGCGTGGTGGCTCATGCCTGTAATCCCAGCACTTTGGGAGGCTGAGGCGGGCAGATCGTGAGGTCAGGAGTTCGAGACCAGCCTGGCCAATATGGTGAAACCCCATCTCTACTAAAAATACAAAAATTAGCCGGAAATCGCTTTAACCCGGGAGGCGGAGGTTGCAGTGAGCTGAGATCATGCCACTGCACTCCAGCCTGGGCAACAGAGTAAGACTACATTAAATTAAAAAAAAAAATGAAGCAATTTGGCAAATGGGTTGGCCTTTGCCTTTAAGTTTAGTCAGAACCTTAAGAAAGAGAATGGTGTTTACTGTTTTTAAATTCCAGAAGGGTATTTGAAGACTAAAGTTAAAAAAAAAAGAAGATCCCTTGAAGCAGACTTCAAATGTTTCTTCTTCAGTTTTCTTAAAGCTGTATCAGTTTCAGTGCTAACCTAAGCTGAGATTATTTTAAATACTTGGAGAAAGCTGGCGTTTAATTTAGCTGAAGCTAGTGTTTTGCAGTTGTCTTCCAATGAAAGAATCTACCTCATTGGGAGATGTTGAGCAGTAATAACACAGCTGTTCAAAACTAGTAAAAATCCTAAAATGATTCGTAAGGGACAGTGCAGAGGCTGCCTTTACAAGATTTTGTAACTCATTTGAAATCAAAGACTGCAAAGTACCAAAGAGGGAGCTCTGGTTATTCTAGCCTGGGCCATCAGAGTGGCATTGAACAATTGATTAAGGACTCTGGCTGTGTCAGGCACTGTGCTAGGGATATATTGGTGGGTAAAACAGACTCCCTGTCCTTAAGGAGCCAACAGCCCAGTGAGAGACAGATATATAAGCAGGCAATTCCAGGGAACACAGGCTATTGTGGGATCAGGCCAGTCCCACAGCATTTCAGATTTAGAAAGTAAATTCCATCAGTTTACCTGGAATCGACTAGGTAGGCAAGAAAAAGAGAACATTAAGAAGGGAAACATAATTAGGAAGCAAGAACTGAGCTAGAACTCACCACACTCTGAGGGATAAGCTAGAATGTTTATTATTATTATTACTACTAATACTTTTGAGACAGAGTTTCTCTCCTGTTGCCCAGGCTGGAGTGCAGTGGTATGATCTCGGCTCAGGGCAACCTCCACCTCCTGGGTTCAAGCAATTCTCCTGCCTCAGCCTCCGGAGTAGCTGGGATTACAGGTGTGCACCAACACGCCTGGCTAATTTTTGTATTTTTAGTAGAGACGGGGTTTTGCCATATTTGCCAGGCTGGTCTCAGATGGGTTCAAGCAATTCTCCTGCCTCAACCTCCTGAGTAGCTGGGATTAGAGGTGTGCACCAACACACCTGGCTAATTTTTGTATTTTTAGTAGGATGGGGTTTTGCCATGTTTGCCAGGCTGGTCTCAAACTTCTGACCTCACGTGATCCACCCACCTCAGCCTCCCAGAGTGCTGAGATTACAGGTGTGAACCACCACACCCAGCAGAATACTGATTTAATACTTTACAATGAGATCTTCATCTTTCTAGCTATCAGATCACTTGTGCTCAGCCGGCAGGGTAACTCCCCCATGCCAAGGTTCCCAGGGATGAGCTTGGTGAGCTCACAAGTTAGAGGAGGTGAATAGTTCTGAGGGATATTTCATAAAAACCCACAGAATTATTCTTGTCCTCAATAGGTTTAACCTTTCCAGAGGCCAGAATATTCTGATTCCATCCTTAGGTAGATCTGGATGAACAGACTCTGATAGGTTGGCCACTCAGGCTTCCTTTTTAAAAACTCCATGTTGATAATCACACCTCTGCAAATGCAGTCTTTTAAATATGTTTTTTGTTTATTAGGTAATTCACTCACATGTTCAAAGTTCAAAGGTACAATAAGGCTTACAGTGGAAAATCTCTCTCATTTCTGTTTCCTAGCCATCCAGGTCCCCTCCCCAGGGACAACTTAGGTTATCAGTATCTGTGTATCCTTCCAAATATATTTTATTGATGCAGCCCAAATAATATTTTCTAAAAAAATTGCAGCTTTATTTACATTCCAGTCATGAGAATATACTTTAGTCACCTTGTTTGAACTTGAGTAATACATTATTGTTTCTAATTTACTTTGAGAGATATCCTTCCCCTAAACTGTAGGTACAAATGTCTCTTAGAATAGGTGACTTCTGTAGATAGTTAATCTCATCCAGTGTATCTGTGTGTATATGTGTGTGCTTAACCAATTTCACAGAGTATCTGTATTCTTAAGTTCTAGGAACACCTTCCTCTGTACTTGTTTACTTCCTATGTACAGATTCTGAAGTCAACCATGATATAGAAATAATGAATTCTTACAACGGGCTCTTTTGTTGTTTATTTTGTTAATCCAATGACTTTACTCACTTTTTTGTTTTATTTTAATCTCAAGACACATTTCAAAAACTCTGTGCTTTGTTGGTTGGAACTAGGGAGAGTTGGGCATATCCCCAAAGCAACAGTGATGAGGGAGAATTGAAAAGCTGAATTTTTGCCATGCTTCTGGTATGTTTTCTATTCCCTGTCCTTTTAGACCCCTTTATACACACACTATCCTAAATCATGCCTTTAAGTTAAGCTACAAAGATGAACTACTATTAGACTTGAATATGCATAACGACTAGGTATGAGACCACCAAGATCCTAAAATTATTGGTTCAAAGTTATCAATGGTATCTACTGCCAATAGGGGAAGGCAAGACAAGACTTCACAGTCTATTCCATTTCTTCTGAATAAGGCAGCAACTAAAGACCACGGAGTTGCCAACTATCACTATATAGATACTTTGCAGAGTTGGCCCAGTATTAGACAAACAATCTAGTATGTAAAGCTTGTACTTTAAATTGATGAGGTCACTCTAGAAATTGTTACAGAATTTTTTCAAAAACAGAACATAAAAGAGAATGAAAAAATATAATTGTAGTAAATGAATAAAAGTGTGGTATAAAAGGGGAGAGGGGAAAAAGGACAAAGAATGAAAGTAAATCAGAGGCATGGCAAAAAGGAGGAGTGAGTGCTTTGATTTGCTTTTATAACAGTAGGACTGGTTTGGGTGGTGCTATTCACACACTTTCTGCTGGATCCCAGGAGATAAGGGTATGCTCTTTGACTATGAGTTTTTCATTATGTAAAACTTAACAACATCGTAAACTTCATTATTACCAGACACTCCCAATTCTTACATCTGCAAAATTAAAATAGTGCTTTTAATGGGTGGCAAGAGGATGTCCTCCAATCTCAAACAG
Organism: Pongo abelii; assembly: GCF_028885655.2. Taxonomy (NCBI): domain Eukaryota; kingdom Metazoa; phylum Chordata; class Mammalia; order Primates; family Hominidae; genus Pongo; species Pongo abelii. The sequence goes on along the minus strand of NC_072001.2, from coordinate 48,278,846 downwards.
AAATGGTATAGTAATCTCAAGGCCTTGTTATGTGTACTTACTGTATTCTTCAATTCTTTTCAGGAGAAGCACATCTCTGGCTGCCCTCAGTACACTAAGAGAATCAGACCTCAGAGGTGGCTGCATTTTATTGTTGGGAGAAAGTACTTTTTAAATTTTGAGAAATGTTAGAGATTTCCCAAAACCTCACTAGAAGTATGAAGTCTTGATTAGAAAGATAAAGGGATTTGGTTCCAGGTCACACAGCAAATTAAGTGGCAGAATTAAGTTATGAACCTAGACTTACTCCTTTCACCATATTATGGCATTTGGCGGCCTCCTTATTGCTAGAGTAGTAACACATTACCTCATATAGCTTTTCCACCCCCCCAGATGGAGTCTTGCTCTGTCGCCCAGGCTGGAGTGTAGTGGCTCGATCTCAGCTCAGTAGCCGGGATTACAGGCACCCACCACCATGCCCGGCTTTTTTTTTTTTTTTTTTTTTTTGAGACGGAGTCTAGCTCTGTCGCCCAGGCTGGAGTGCAGTGGCGCCATCTCGGCTCACTGCAAGCTCCGCCTCCCGGGTTCACGCCATTCTCCTGCCTCAGCCTCCCGAGTAGCTGGGACTACAGGCGCCCGCCACCACGCCCGGCTAATTTTTTTTTTGTATTTTTAGTAGAGACGGGGTTTCACCGTGTTAGCCAGGATGGTCTTGATTTCCTGACCTCGTGATCCGCCCGCCTCGGCCTCCCAAAGTGCTGGGATTACAAGCATGAGCCACCGCGCCTGACCTAGTTTTTGTATTTTTAGTAGACAGGGTTTCATCATGTTGACCAGGATAGTCTCAAACTCCTGACCTCAGGCAATCCGCCAGCCTCAGCCTTCCCAATTGCTGGGATTACAAGCGTGAGCCACTGCACCCGGCCTCATACAGCTCTAATGCCACGCATCGAGTTCTGCATGTACAATCTCTCATTTTGGCCTCTCAGCAACCCCCCCATGTGCTAGGGACAGTAAATTCTATTGTTCTCACTTTGCAGATAAGAAGACTGCAATTCAGGAAGACATATAGTAGTCTATAAGTGATTCAAGACTGGAACTCAGTTATCCCAATTCCCTCTCGGAGGCTCTTTCCACCATGCCATCTGCTCGTCTGGTGCTTTCCATCCATGAACTCTGGAAAACAAGCTTGAGATACCAAAATTAAAAAGACAGCTCATCACAAATGAATAGTTATAATTCTATAAGTACAAAAATGAAATACTCAAATCTCTTGCCGCCTCTCCTGCTAGGAGCATAAATGTTAACCTGAGTTCTCTAGCTTTGCACAAATCCACAGCAATTAAGACTGCACTGTGAGGGAAAATACTTTTCTAAATAAGAATCCTGATCAAGTTGAAACAAAAATTTTAAAACATGAAATGGAAGGAACGAAACTGTCGTCCTCCCTTATTTCTGACCCACACTTGTCGATTTTCATGACGGAGTTTCTCAAGCCAGGGGCACATGGCCAAAGACCATGTGAAATGCCAGGTGTTCCAAATAACGACCGACGGGGTACTGGAAGGAAAGCACTGCCTCCCCGGGGAACAAATGGCCCAATTTCCAGACTTAGTTTTCTGCAGTCTCAAACCCGATGTTGCACTAAGAAACCACCTAATTTTAGGTGGTTTCGTTTACCGAAAAATGAGGTGACTGGTTCAGTGCGCATATGTGAATTTAAGGGTAACACTGTACTCACGCTTTGCATATTTAAATTCTCAAATATTCACTTAATATATGCATAGACCATTGTCACTTCGTCAGAAGTCGCGTCCTGCCCAGTTACGCGAGACTCCAGCGGACTTTCTTGCGGCGCTCGGGTCGGGGTCCGGGTCCGGGCGTGCAACAGAAGCCGTCAGTGACCCCGCTGGCTAAAAAAGGGCAAGCGTCGGATGCTCGAGCCAGCTGCCGCGGCGCTTCCCAGCAGTTCCTAATTTGGGGCGCTACGCCGGCCCCACCACCTGTTCCCGGCAGCCAATGGGGCCGCGGGGGGCGGCCGGGGCGGAGCGCGGCTACAAAAGGCCTCGGGCCCTACGCGCCCGCCCACTCCGCTCCGGACGCGCTCTCGGGGAGGCTTGGACCGACGCGGCCCAGGGCCAGGAAGATTCCGCGCGTGGACCAGCCGGGCCAGGGCGATGCTGCGGGTGCGGTGTCTGCGCGGCGGGAGCCGCGGCGCCGAGGCGGTGCACTACATCGGGTCTCGGGTGCGTGCGCCACCGGCCTCGTCTGGCGGCCGCGTGACTCACTCCGTCCTGCGGGCGGCGTGGAGCACTCGCTCGCTCCCTGCCCGGAGCCGCCGCCTTCCCTCGCTTTCCCCAGCCGGAATTGCACGAGAGTGTCCCTTCTGGTATCCCGGGGAAGCTCAGCTTCAAGAGCCTTTGCAGGCTCCAGGATCTGGGCGGCGTGCCCCAGTCAGGGGGAACTTGCGTTTCGGCCCCACCCCTTGGGGATCCACTTGCTGCTGCGCGTCTGCGGCCTGCTGGCCCACGGCGCAGAGGGCGCCGCCCCCCTCTACCGGAGCTTGGTGCGCTGCACCAAGCTTCCCGCTCGGAGCAAGGGGTTGGGACGACGGAGGCTCCTCTTAGTAAAAGGGTGGCGTTATTGGGGTTCAGTAGCCTGAGTGGGCGTCGAGTTGGGGAGATTTCTGGAAAATGCCTGTGGGGTAGATGGATGGGGAGAAGAGACAAGCAAAGTGGGAATCGGGGACGGGGAGCGAGCGACCAGATTCGCTCCAAGTATAACATGGGATCCCACGTCTGGAGAGGAGTCGGGGCGAGTGCAGCCTGTAAGCAGAGTTTCTAAGCTCCCCGTCCTCGGCTGCCCTGGCAGGAGACCCTCCCATGCTCCTAGTACTGGAATCGCTCCGACATTCTGGCTTCCTCTCAGCAACTGGTTCCTGAACAGCTGTCACTCTCCGTCTTTCTTCTGCCTCCACCCGAGTTCCCCTCCTGCCCACTTCCTAAGGCTTTTAACAGAGCAGGATAGAGATTTGGGGGATTGAGGTTTGCTCAGGGGTTGAGGGACCCTCCCTGCTCTAGATTTTATAGGCCATGCATTTTTAAAAGGCTTTTGAAGTTTTTAGATCTCCTTCTTAGTTTGAATTTACGCCTGAGCTAATCCTGATCTTGGCTAGGGTACTGTGGACCATCTGTAAAATGGAGCAGATGGCAGTTGCTCACTCTCAGAATTGAAGTGCCAAAGAATGCGAAGTGTATGTCAAAGATGAAAAAAATTTGATTTGAAGCTGGTTATTCTTAAAGATAAGGTCCTTTACAAATGTTCCCAACTTTTCGTTTGTAAAAAAATAAATAAAAAGCCTAATATTGGTAACCTTTGATACTTAAGGGAAAAGGAGGTTCCGTCCCCAGCTGAGACTGGCGGGAAGTTTTAGAGCAGCTGTCTATGGTTTTCTGAGAGGAGGATTGACCCATCTGCGAAAGAGTTGCGTAAAGCTTGAGTGCAGGAATTGCATTCTGAGATAAAGATGGGGGTGTATGGTCGCTGGGGACATGGTCTTCTGAGGAGTTTTAAAGAGTTACAACAATTAATAGATAAGAAGACAATTTGTAGATAAACAAGAGGGTTAAAAAAATTATCTGTAATCCCACTACCCACCTACACACTATTAACATCTTGGTTTACGCTCTTCTAAAGGGGTTTAAGTGGCAATGTTATGCTGGATTTTTACCCCATCTCCACTTCCTCCTCTCTGCAAGTACTGATAGAGCAATGCAATACAATAATCTTTTCTTTGTTCTTGGAAGCTTGGACGAACCTTGACAGGATGGGTGCAGCGAACTTTCCAGAGCACCCAGGCAGCTACGGCTTCCTCCCGGAACTCCTCTGCAGCTGACGACAAGGCCACTGAGCCTCTGCCCAAGGACTGCCCTGTCTCTTCTTACAACGAATGGGACCCCTTAGAGGAAGTGATAGTGGGCAGAGCAGAAAACGCCTGTGTTCCACCGTTCACCATCGAGGTGAAGGTAAAGGAAAGCTATTCACATGTCTGAAAGTGCGTTCCCTCCTCACCTGCTGCTGCTACCCTCTGACTGCTTTCCCTTCAGCTTACTCCCAGACCTCTCAATCCAGTGATTATCTTACTTGACACCTCTGTGGTATTTGACACTATTTACACCAATGATAATTGCTTCCTTCCTGAAGCTCTTCCCTTGGATTCTGAGAGAGCTTTTCTGGGAATAATAGTTCTTTCACTGTCCTCAGATCATCTTCCGTCACAGCCTGTAATGCCAAGGTTGAACAGAAATATTACTTTCAGCCCCCTTCTGTTAGCCATTCTCACAGCTACCGCTCCCACCTCCTCTCTGGTCCAGATCTCTGTATTGAACTCCTTCCAGATCAACGAGTTAAACTCCTTACGGGATATTGCCACAGGACTTCAAACTTGGTACATGTGGAGTTCAGTTGCCAGCCACCTGCTAAAGTGGATCCCTCCTCATTCCTGCCTTTTAATTATTGGCATTCCTATTTAATCAAGCTTACACAAAAGAATCATCTTTGATTTCTCCTTATGTCACGTCCTTTGCATCCATTCTCCAAGGTGTAACAAGGCTTTTGTCAAAATGAATCTTGCCTCATCCCTCTGCTTTGCCTCTCCCTAAAGGTAGGGAGCTCATCTGCTGCCTGGACTATTGCAGTTAACTCCTAACTGGTCACTCCTACTCACTCTTCTCACCAAACCACCTGGCAGCTGCAATCCAAGTGATTTTTGAAAACTCAGATGTGATCATGTTACTCATCCTGCTTCTTTTCCTCCTCTACTTTGCTAGGCGACCCCCCCTACCCCACCACCCCCCGCATTGTTTAGGATAAAGTCCTCATGGTATTCAAGATCCTTCACAATCTGGCTCTTGTCTGCATTTCCAGGATTCCCCATTCCAGTTATCGACTCATCTGTTAGTACAGCAGATTAGCAGGTGTCCATTTCTGGTCAAGTCCTTCTCTCCTCTAATAGTCCACCCTGGTTTTCAGCAGACTTTATAAGACAACCATATAAGGCAGCTAAGCTAGACTACTCACTGTTTCTTCACAAGCCCTGCATCTTTGCCCCTACCTAAGTCTCTTCCACCCATCTTCCTGTGCCCTTTAGTCTGTAGTTTAAACCTACCACAACCTAGCTTCAATGACACCTTTCACAAAGTCTTCCAGGATTTCCCTGGCAACAGGTAATATCTCCCTTTTTAAAAACTCCTAGTGGTGGCCAAGCGCGGTGGCTCACACCTGTAATCCCAACACTTTGGGAGGCTGAGGTGGGTGGATCACGAGGTCAGGAGATCGAGACCATCCTGGCTAACATGGTGAAACCCTGTCTCCACTAAAAATACAAAAATTAGCCAGGCGTGGTGGCGGGTGCCTGTAGTCCCAGCTACTTGGGAGGCTGAGGCAGGACAATGGCATGAACCCAGGAGGCAGAGGTTGCAGTGAGCCGAGATGGCGCCATTACACTCCAGCCTGAGCAACAGAGCAAGACTCCATCTCAAAAACAAACAAACAAACAAAAACTCCTAGTGGTTTTTATCTGTAACGTTCTTATATCCAGGGCCTTTATGGGCTGGTGTTCAGGTTCTATACTGCATAAGGGTCCCATATCTAAGGGACCACCTTCCACATTGTAGACACAGCCTAGACTCCTATTAATAATGGGTTACAAATGTATCTTTAATGTCCTTAAATTTTTCCTGAATATTTACACTTTTATTTGTAAAGTGGATTGAGGAAAGAAGTTCTGTAACAGCATTGTCGTGGTCTTCAGAAATATTGCCTACTGTGTACCAGGGCTCTAGAGGTATTAATGTAAAAGATCTTCCTTTCTATTTGAAGAGATATGATGTTCACATGGAAACGAAGACCAAGTATCTTATTCCAGTCGACTGACAAGGCAGTTGAAGTGCCAGGAAAGCTAAGGAAAGAGGAATGACCAAGTGCTGGCCAGTTAAGAAGTCCTCTTGAAGAAAATGACTCCTGAGTTAGACTGGGAAGACAGGGAAATAGAAAAACTAATAACTTCTAATTGTTCTGAAACTATCTTTGGTTCTGATATTTGGAATTTGATGAGAAGATTAATTTATACGCCATCCACATGTTTTTAAAAGGCATAGTAGTCTTTTTAAGTCTTTTCTTGAAAAGTCCCATCCCCTAACCATTTTAATTGGGTGAAATTAAAATTTAAATCCAAGCAATAATTTATCCTTCTACTTGTCTTTAAAATGATAGACTTTCATATCATGCGATTTTACAGAATCAGAATTCTCAGACGTAATTTTGAGTTCTTTGTCACTTGATTTATGACTTTAGACTTTGTCATTTCATGGGCTTGTGGAAAAAGTACCATGCTGAAGTCAGGAGCCTGGGATTAATTAGGTGTTTGATAAAAACTTGATAGCTAGTCTTGGTTAATTAGCTATTTGACCTTGTACAAGATTCCACAAATTTCTGGGCCACAGTAAAATGAAGATATTAAGAGTTTTGCTAGTTTGCTATCTACCTAACAGGATTAAGGATTAATCTAAAGGTAAAAAGTTACATGTTAAGTATTTTAAAGGACAAAACAACAACTTATAGTTGTATGGATCCAGTTTGCCAATTACATTCCAAAGGTACTTTGTGGGTGTAATAGTTGTAGATATCAGTAACATTAGCAGTATTGATTTCATTCATTTGTCTGGTTCTTTTTGTTTGTTTATTCTTCTTTCTCTTTCTCTCTTTGATTCTAGACAGGAAATAATGGTTATTTCTGTTTCATGCCATGTGCTAAGCCTGGTTTTGAGGGAGAAGAAAGTAAATCTAAGACATGCATGGATCCTAGCAAGCAAGGCCATGCCTCGTAGTAGAGAAGAATGACACCATATATTAATCAGTTTGGGAACAATAAAAGAAAAAAGAAAAAAGAATGTAGTAAACTGTCCATAGTCAATCAGAGCAGAAGATGTTGGAAGATATAAGTACTAGAGAAATTTTAAGGAAAGGAATGTGGAACATAATTGTTAGGAAGCATAACTTTTTAAAGCTCTGTGACTTTTTGTTCTGCAAAATATAGTAAATATTTGCTATCAAATATATATATTTAGATATATATTTTTTTAAGATGGAATCTCGCTGTTTCGCCCAGGCTGGAGTGCAGTGGCGTGATCTCGGCTCACTGCAAGCTCTGCCTCCTGGGTTCATGCCATTCTCCCACCTCAGACACCCAAGTAGCTGGAACTACAGGTGCCCCCCACCAGGCCTGGCTAATTTTTTTTGTATTTTTAGTAGAGATGGGGTTTCACCGTGTTAGCCAGGATGGTCTCGATCTCCTGACCTCGTGATCTGCCCGCCTTGGCCTCCCAAAGTGCTGGGATTGCAGGGGTGAGCCACCGTGCCCAGCCTCAAATAAGTTTTTTGTTTTGCTTTTGTCTTTTTAAAAATAAAGCCCTTGATAAAGGACCTTTTATAAAATACAAGATTAATCAAGATTAGTGTAATATAAGCTTACAGCTGGATAAATACATTTCTGTTGTCATTTCTTAGCCTTCCAAAGACAGTATTTAAAAATTCACTTGGCAAACCGTTGTAAAGGGTTTTAGGCTTTGAAAGAGTATAAAGGTTCAAGGAATGCAGACATACCTTTGCAACAGATTATTAAAAACATATGCTAAGCATCTAATATAGTGTTCATTATCTTGCAAACAACTTGGTAAATGATTGCTGGCCCATTTAGCAGGGTTATAAAGGAAGTGTAAACAGTTTCTAGCTATCTCTTGTAAAATGTATTGTGTCCTGATCATTTGTACTTTGCCCAACCTTTGCCAGATTATAAACTCTACAAGAAAAAATCACATTTGTTCAAATAACGTTTTTCTCCCAGGAAAGTTTAATTTATCAAGGCAAGCTTCACCCTGCACAAATAGTCACGGAGGATACTTTGGAATGAGTCTGGCAAGACAGCATAACTCTGCATCTGCTGTAACCCAGTGTTAAATTTTCAAAGGCTTCTTGTCCCTAGTGGATTGTAGGAGATGTGCCTGGCATGAGAAGGAGGAAGTGGTGAATGGATGAGTAGTACCAGCATGTATCTGAGAGGAATATAAAGAGTCATTATTATCCTCTTTCTGGTTGCTGTTGCAGAAATTCCTAGGAGTAGAAAACAGTGGAGCGCTTTTATTTTGTTTTTTGAAAGGGTAGCTTGGTCTTTAAAAATGTTTAATGATGATAACATTTTTCATAGGCCAGAAATTCAGCCTGCTGTAGTAAAAGAGCTAATTAATGATTCAGACCCCAGGCGTCAGCAAACTTTATCTTTCTACCAGATAATGAGTAATTTAGGCTTTGCAGACCATCAGTCTCTGCTGCAACTACTCAACTCTCAGCTGTGCCATTGTAGTGCAAAAGCAGCCATAGACAATACGTAAACAAATGAGTGTGCCTGCGTTCCTGTAAAACTTTATTTACAAAAACAAGCAGCAGGCCAAATTTGCCTATGGACCTTTGTTTACCAGCCTCTATTTAAGACTTTCACTGGCATCATTCAGTTTTTCTAAAGACCTGTTTCTTGGCTTATTCCTTATTCACCAAGCTGGGTTCCAGTGTAACTGATGTGAACCTGGATATTGAACTAACGAGATGGGTCCACTTTCGTATATTTAATATTTATCAGACTGAGATAAAAATGGAAGTGGAGACACAAAATCTAGAAAAGGTATTGTCTTCGACATTAAAGAGCTAAACATCTAGACATTTGATCAGTCTTGATGAGTAAAAGCCATTGGGACAATTTGAACTTGTTAAGCAATTCCAGTCTTAAAAGTTTTTGCACATCTAGTTAGAAGTGTTCAAACCATTATAACATGGCCAAGTCCCATTATGTATTAGGGACACTCTTTGAGTAACAGTCAGAGAACTTGAGTTCTAGTCCTGCTTGTCCAGATAGTTAGCAAGCATGTGACCTGCCAGAGCCTCTTTCCTTACATGTGAAATAAGCATATGAGAACTTGCCCTGTTTCTTTGATAGGATTGCTGGGAAACCAAATGAGAATATCCAGCTAAAGTAGACACACTCTGACACACTTGAGCCCATTACCAAGTTTTACAACTTCTTTCTAGCACTTATTGCTATCTGAAATTATCTGATTTATGGTGGAGACCCTCATATCTGACATGATCAGGACTAGTAGTTTGTCAGTTCATTAATTATATAAAACATTTTTAAAATACCTGCTTTAAACATTTTTAAACAAAAATTTAAAACATTTAAAACATTTTTAAACTTAAAATATATCAATGTACGTTGCTTTGCTGATCTTTTGATGAAGGTTCAAGGCTTTTTCTTAGAGTCTGGATTCTCTGATTGGCGTTCTGCTTCATTTAGCTTGAAAAATGGGAAGATGCATCACGTACATTTCTCAATATATTTATGATTGAGCAATTGACTAAGAACTTAGACATTTGGAAAACAATCTGAATGCAGAATCTGTCTAGATTTTTACATTTTTGAAAACCAATATTTTGGCCGGGCACAGTGGCTCACACCTGTAATCCCAGCCCTTTGGGAGGCCGACGCAGGTGGATCACGAGGTCAGGAGATCGAGACCAGCCTGGCCAACATGGTGAAACCCTATCTCTACTAAAAATACAAAAAATTAGCCGGGCATGGTGGCAGGTGCCCATAATCCCAGCTACTCAGGAAGTTGAGGCAGGAGAATCATTTGAACCTGGTGGGAAGCGGAGGTTGCAGTGAGCTGAGATGGCACCATTGCACTCCTGCCTGGGCAACAGAGTGAGACTCCATCTCGAAAGCAAAAACAAACAAAACAATATTTAACAGCTGTTGCACCTACCCTATTCAACAATAATTTTTAGCAAACTGATTGAGCCATTTTAAAGCACTCAAATGTTTTCTCTTTGGTTGTCTTTTAAAATACACATAGCCCTGGAAACTTTCTAAATTTTTTTTCGGTTATTAAAAACTTGTGAATTTGCTTATCATATCACTTTCTTGTATGACAAAAAGACTCGAAGAGATGGGAGAGCTGAATGGATTAGAAAAAGAGGTGTGGTTGGTGTGAGGCATATTGACAGGGAATTACGAAAGGCAGATTTGCACTGTCACACAATTTTGGCAAGTGTTAATTCTGTTGAATGGGAAAATCAATAATGGTTTTTTTTTTCCTTTTTCTTTCTTTTTTTTTTTTTTTTTTTTGAGACAGAGTCTCACTTTGTCACCCAGGCTAGAGTGCAGTGGTGCGATCTCATCTCACTGCAACCTTTGCCTCCTGGGTTCAAGCAATTCTCCTGCCTTGGCCTCTGAAGTAGCTGTGACTACAGGCACGTGCCACTATGCCTAGCTAATTTTTGAATTTTTAGTAGAAATGGGGTTTCACCGTGTTGGCCAGGCTGGTCTTGAACTCCTGACCTCAAGCTATCTGCCTCCTAAAGTGCTGGGATTACAGGCTGAGTAACCATGCCTGGCCAATAATGGGATTTTAAGAGAAATAAAGCATATTTGAAAGTATGTTCCTGATCTTAACGGGGCAAAATATCTTTTTTTTTCCCATCACAGAATATCTTGAGGTGCTATTTTCCAGACAGAATTCTGAGATGCATGGATAGCCCATGGTTTTGGCTTAGTATAAGTGCTTTTATTCTCTTATGCTAGTTTGTGTGTTCTCTTGTTTCATTTTATTGAGGCTCTCTAATAGAAGTGCTATGTCCTGTTTTGTCTGCAAAGCGTGGCAAAAAAACTGGCTAAGAGGATTCCAAGTCTGTCTGAAGGTAAACATGCTGTTACTGGTTGGCCATGAGATCTCAGGCAGAAGGAGCAAAAGACCTCAAAATATCAAGATGTTTTAGAGTTCTTCATTCAACAGATACTGAGTGTCTGCCCAGAGAGCTTATGTGCTCAATGCTAGGGATCAGCACTGAACATGGAGTGGTTGGAGTCTCAATTCCAATACCTTATACAAAGAGCTGTTTACTGCCTATGAACCTATCATGAGCTGTATTTTTCTCCTGTAAGTATTTTATTTGCTTCTACTTCCAGGCCAACACAAATGAAAAGTACTGGCCATTTTACCAGAAGCATGGAGGGCATTATTTTCCCAAAGATCATTTGAAAAAGGCTGTTGCTGAAATTGAAGAAATGTGCAATATTTTAAAAATGGAAGGAGTGACAGTAAGGAGGCCTGACCCCATTGACTGGTCATTGAAGTATAAAACTCCTGATTTTGAGTCTACGGGTAAGTGATGTCAGATAACTAAACTGCCAGTGTCTGAATTTTCAATTTCTTTCTTAATGTGTAAGGGGAAAGCTCCAAAATTTTTTTTGGAGAGTCCTTTGCTTTGCTAGTTCTTGAAAACTTTAAAGATTTATTTAGGAATGGTTTGGTCCATGTTGATACAATTAAGATGTATACATTCTAAACTCCATTCCATCTAGTGGAATCTCCTTGAAATAACAAGTTTTCCTAAACTTTATAGTCATTTCCTTACATAAGAACAGTGGATTCATTTAATTTTCCTCAAGAACAGAAATTAAAAAGAGAATAGAAACATTTCCATTTTATTTTTAACTGACATTGCTGCATGACTGTTCTTGTGCCTTAGGTCACTGTTCTAATTTCTAGTTTTAGATTGATCCTTGGCTCAATTTTTATCTTGTGATACTGATAGTCCTTTAAGAGCTCTGTTTCTGTATAGCAAGACAGGAGCTTACAAATGGTGAAAGCTTGGTGGTTCAAGATCTCTTTGTACAAGGACTTTATTCCTTCACTTTTTTTCTTTTCTTTTTTTTCTGGGCTTCCCCACCACCACACAGAATTCATGTTAACAATCTAGTATGTGTTATTCAAATTTTTTGCCATTTTCATATATGTATATATATATATATATATATATAGACACATGTATTTTTAGTAATTTTTTTAACCAAAAAAAGAGGTAATATTATATAGACACTTTTGTTTGTTTGTTTGAGACAGAGTCTCACTCTGTCACCCAGGCTGGAGTGCAGTGGCACGATCTCCGCTCACTGCAGCCTTTGCCTCCTGGTTCAAGTGATTCTCCTGCCTCAGTCTCCCGAGTAGCTAGGATTACAGGCACATGCCACCGTGCCTGGCTAATTGTTTTTGTATTCTTTTGGTAGAGACGGGGCTTGACCATGTTGGCCAGGCTGCTCTTGAACTCCTGACCAGCCCGGTCAGGATCAAGTGATCCGCCCGTCTTGGCCTCCCAAAGTGGTGGGATTACAGGCATGAGCCACTGCGCCTGGCCCTATGTAGACCTTTTTTGTCTTGGAAATTAACACTACTGAAGTTGTCATGGAATTTTTTGGTCTGACAGGTTTATACAGTGCAATGCCTCGAGACATCCTGATAGTTGTGGGCAATGAGATTATCGAGGCTCCCATGGCATGGCGTTCACGCTTCTTTGAGTACCGAGCGTACAGGTCAATTATCAAAGACTACTTCCACCGTGGTGCCAAGTGGACAACAGCTCCTAAGCCCACAATGGCTGATGAGCTTTATAACCAGGTGAGTCCCTAATTATAGGCTAGCTTATTACTAACTTTTCTAAATGATCCACAAAGAGTAAGATAGAGATTCTCTGATACCTTGTATATACTATGCATTTTAGAAACCGAAAACATCATCTTATTTTTAAAAAGTGATTATTTTATGATGAATATGATAAGAGTAAATGATCCTATGATAATAATAATAATGGCTAACACTTTTTGGTGCTTACGTTGTTCTGGGTCCTGGGTTAAACCCTTTATTTACATCCTCAATCCTGTTTGTTTTTCACAACAACCCTAATCATACTGTAGTGTCATTCCATTAGAGGGGGAAAAACTTGCCTACAGGTATACCACTGTTCATTAGTGGAACCAGAAAAGTCACTAGACTGAAGTTCACTTCCTTCTTCTAGAAAAAGAACCTGGTCTACAGTTCAAATTCACAGTAAAATGAAATGTATGTCTCTTATTAAATCAGTTACCATTTGATCTTTTATAGAAAAAAATTTAAAAATCAAAATAGCTTCTGGGTTTAAAGAGAGAAATACATAATGAATTAGTTTTGCCACTCCCAATCAAATTTGGCAGGGGAAACATGGCATCTCATTTTATGGTATGAGGTAGGCTCGGGACCAAATTCCTTTTCTAAAAGAACAGAATGACTTCATCCTGTTTACTTTCCGTACGGTTCATGGAATATTCTCAGAATCAGTTACTGCCTCTGTATCACTTTTTTTTTTTTTTTTTTTTTTTTGAGATGGAGTCTTGCTCTGTCACCCAGACTGGAGTGCAGTGGCGTGATCTTGGCTCACTGCAGCCTCTGCCTCCTGGGTTCCAGCAATTCTCCTGCCTCAGCCTCCTGGGTAGCTGGGATTACAGCTGCATGCCACCATGCCTGACTAATTTTTGTATTTTTAGTAGAAACGGGGTTTCACCATGTTGGCCAGGCTGGTCTCGAACTCCTGACCTCAGGTGATCCGCCTACCTCGGCCTCCCAAAGTGCTGGGATTACAGGCATGAGCCATCTCACCTGGTGTGTACCATTTTTTTCTAAGTACATAGTGCCCCTTCATCCTCAGGGGATATGTTCCAGACTCTCAGTGGATGCTGATACTGAACTGTATATATTTTGTTTTTTCCTATACATATATACATACCTATGATAAAGTTTAATTTACAAATTAGGCACAGTAAGAGACTAACAACAATAATGAATAATAACATGGAATGATTATATAAATATACTTTACTAAAAGTTAGGTGAATGTGGTCTCTCTGTTTCTCTCAAAATATCTTAATGTTTTGGGATGACAGTTGACTGCAGGTAACTGAAACCATGGAGAGTGACATCATGGGTAAAGGAGGACTGTTGTATCAGGAAATTACTATAATGCTAGTTTCTTGTTTATTGTTGTTTTGGTTTATTTATCATGGACCCGCTTCTTTTCCAGGCATGTTTTAGTCTAGAACTGAGTAGTAATATTTTGGGAAATGATGTTAAACTAATTTTCTTAGTACTGTATGTCTTATAAATAATTTTCTCATGATCCAATGCATTGTGTATGTTCATTCTTGTTCCAATTAGGATTATCCCATCCACTCTATAGAAGACAGACACAAATTGGCTGCTCAGGGAAAATTTGTGACAACTGAGTTTGAGCCATGCTTTGATGCTGCTGACTTCATTCGAGCTGGAAGAGATATTTTTGCACAGAGAAGCCAGGTAAATGCAGGCTGCCTCTGAAATTTCACACTATATTATTGTATTCTTTACTTCCAAGTTAAAATATTTTCATCCTAAATTTTTTTCACCTTGAATATTTTTAGTTTTCTAGACATAGAACCAAATATTTATCGATTGTATGTCTTTCTTTTGTTTTCAGGTTACAAACTACTTAGGCATTGAATGGATGCGTAGGCATCTTGCTCCAGACTACAGAGTTCATATCATCTCCTTTAAAGATCCCAATCCCATGCATATTGATGCTACCTTCAACATCATTGGACCTGGTATTGTGCTTTCCAACCCTGACCGACCATGTCACCAGGTAAGAGATTTCTTGGGACTCTGGAAAAGCAACAGAATCTAGTAACTAAAATAATTGCCACTTTTATTTTAAGCACTTCCATGGTTCCTAATGGTTCTAAATGACAGATTCAGCAATACTCAACATTATTATGATCAAACATTGGATTCGTTATGCTTTATTACAAGATGTCCACCATGCAGAAATATACGTAGTTGACACAATAATTAGTATGGGATCATCAGACTTTCGCCGCTTGCTGTTGTCAAAGCCTCAAGTTTGTGCATATGTGTGTATTTTTATCAAACGGTGGTATTATCTCATAACTTGCCGCAGTGGTTCCACAGCAGCGAATTTTGGACAAGATCATCCTTGCATGGCCAGGGCAATACCACTAGGCAATGGATGTCTTCCCTCTACAGTGGGTTAGGCTCCCTTTGGCCAACCCTGCTCTGTAGGGAGAAGCGGAGCCACTGCACTGCAGCTGGTCTATCCCCTTCACCTGCAGCCTCCTACTTTCTGTCCACAGCCCCCTACTTCCAGTTAGGTGATGAGCGATTTTCTGTTACTTGCAAGGCTGCAGTACAACTTTTAAAAACCACTGTTATACTGTGTCACTGTTCGTTTCTGTTTTTTATTTTTAGACCCGATGACCATGACTACTTATTCATTTCATTTTATTATCATTTATTCGTATAGTAAGTGGGTATGTGAACACAGGGACGGCTAAGTTGTAAAAGGTCGCTAAGGACAATATGGTTGTTTGAGAATGCATAGCTAACTACTGTCTTTATACCATGGTCCCAGATACAAAATGATGGGCAAGAAGTAGAAGGACTGCGGGTTTGACATAGTCACATTTTTGTTTTCTTGTAACTAAATAGGAAATTTTTCAATTATTAAAATGAGAATTTCTTAAGGAAAGTATCTTTGGTTTTTTAAGTCTCTGAAACCTGAGAAAAGTATAAGACTATCTTTAAAAGCTGTAACATTTCTGTTACTTTTTAACTTTAATCTGGGGATTTTATGTACATTTTTAATTAGGATTCAGACAAAATCACCCAAATGTTTAGAAATTTTAATTTCTTTATTTTGGAAGCTGAGAAGACAGCTTCTCAAAAAGAATTATTACTGATAAGGGCTATTAGAGACTAAGAATAATAATAGTATATGTAGATTTAACGGTTTTGGGGTTTTTTTTGGTCTTACAGATT
Source organism: Pongo abelii (assembly GCF_028885655.2). Taxonomy (NCBI): domain Eukaryota; kingdom Metazoa; phylum Chordata; class Mammalia; order Primates; family Hominidae; genus Pongo; species Pongo abelii. The sequence continues at coordinate 48,263,079 of NC_072001.2, read as the reverse complement.
GATCTTTTCAAGAAAGCAGGATGGACTATCATTACTCCGCCAACACCAATCATCCCAGATGGTATGTTTACTTTCATACACTGATAAACTAAAATAATTACTTTAGTGACCAAGGATCTTTCTCCTATAGAGAGCAGCCCAAATGTTAGCAGCTTAGAGAATGTGTTTCCTCAGTAAGGTGTGAAGTGGTGCTTGGGACTATGAGCATCAGAACAAGGCTGGGACTTGTGTTTGCAACTTTTTCTTCCACAGAAAATGAAGTAAGGAGAAGACAGAATAAAACAACATCACATAAAGCAAGATATGACTTTTTTTTTTTTTTTTTGAGACAATGTCTTGCTCTGTCGCCCAGGCTTGAGTGCAGTTGTGCAGTCACAGCTCACTGCAGCCTCACGACTCCTGGGCTCAAGTGATCTTTCCACTCCAGCTTCCTAAGTAGCTGGGACTACAAGTGCAGGCCACTATGCCCAACAAGTTGTTTTTGTTTGTTTGTAGAGATGGTGTCTTGCTGTGTTCCCCAGTGAGACACCATCTCTGGGCAATAGTCTCAAACTCCTAGGCTCAAGGAATCCTTCTGCCTCAGCCTCCCAAAGTGCTAGGATTATACCATGCCCAGCCAAGATACAACTTTTAAAAGGAAACAGGGTGAAATTCAAATGTATAATCAGTACAGATTGATCCATACCATTTATAGATAAATTGTTTTAAGATTAAAATAAATGTGTTCACATAGAAAGTGAACTACTGAAAGAATTGAGCTGTCACTTTAATATTCTTCACTTGTAAATCCTTGCTTTAAACAAAAATGATAGCAGACATGGTTTAACAGTTGTTGCTGTTTTTAGATCATCCACTCTGGATGTCATCCAAATGGCTTTCCATGAATGTCTTAATGCTAGATGAAAAACGTGTTATGGTGGATGCCAATGAAGTTCCAATTCAAAAGATGTTTGAAAAGCTGGGTATGTACAACAAATGAAACATGTTGTCATACATGAAAATGTTAAATGAGAAGAACTAAAGAAATGACATGCTAGGTTTGATAAATGGTTTGTCTAATTCAATTTTGATTCCTTTTAGAGGCAACAAGTTATTATTTCACAGAAAGTCAGTATTTTTATTTTCAACACACTTAGCCCCAAAAAGTTGGAGATGCATCCTGAGCTCCTGAGACATCCCCTTAGCGATAAGTTTATAAATCTTATATGACTTAGCCAACCTTTTGGTGCCCATGTGCAGAAAACCACCCCTTTGCAGATGAGCAGATAGCTTGGTCAGCCCTTCTTCAAATAAGAAATCATTGTGGGTCCTTTAAAAGTGTCCTGTCATCACATATTTCGAACGACTCAAAAGGGTATGGATGCAGAAGTGACTTTTATGTGTGATAAGCATAGTTAACAAAGTAGTGAAATGCAAGAAAGTGTGTCAGTAAATCATTCAGTTTTGAACTGAAGAGCCGGACCAGGTTTTACTTAAGTAGGAGTTTACTTATCCTGATATTCAAAATTTAGACCAATGATTCTAGTATTATTGAGAAAAATGTTGAAGGAAAGGATTTTCATATGAGCTATTATAAAGGGGTGTGTGTGTGTATTTTGAGACAGACCTGTGTCGCCCAGGCTGTAGTGCAGTGGCGTGACCTCGCCTTACTGCAGCCTACACTTCCTGGATTCAAGCGATTCTCCTGCCACAGCCTCCTGAGTAGCTGGGATTACAGGCATGCACCACCATGCCTGGCTAATTTTGTATTTTTAGTAGAGAAGGGCTTGGCCAGGCTGGTCTCGAACTCCTGACCTCAAGTGATCTGCCCACCTATGCCACCCTTAGCATTGGGATTATGGGTGTGAGCCACCATGCGCGACTAGGGAAGTCTTTCTGAATGGCTCATGCCACCTTCCTCTCCCTGGCTATACCAATGGACCCTTTAGTGACTTTGTAGCCTATCCTCCTCTCAAAATAATTAGCTCCTTGAGGAAGAAGAATAGATTTGCTTTTTAAAACCCCACTATATCTAACACAACAGATTCTTCCTAAATACCATTGGTTAAATAGGCCATGCACATCATAGCCTTGTCATTACAGATGGTACCAGATTAAACTGATTGTTGGATTTGCTTTGGTACCTGTATAACCATACAAATCCAGATATTAAAACACCAGCTCTGTTCCATTGTTTCCTTATGGTGGCCTGGTGAAGTTAATCCGTATCAGATAAACTCTCCTTATATGTGAATATGTAAAGTCAACTTTTTAGGTCAGCTAAATTTTGCTTTGCCTACTAAATTAACATGGTAAAATTAGAAACAGTCTGACAAAGTAGTTAATGTAGAATTCTAAAAGGCCTTGAGATGTTAGTACTTGACCATTTTGAACATTTGGTAGGTACATCTGCTCAGTCTATTGACTTGTGAATAGTCAATAGAACAAAACTTCAGAGTTCTCTGTTGACTTTTTGGGGAAGATTTTATATTAGCAGATGAAATATAGTTGGTGAAAATAAAATTGGAAGAGAAAAGACTATTCTGGTTGGGTATCCTTAAGGATTAGAACCACAGGACTCCTCCAAGTCTGTAGGCCTACTTTCTCTGTGAGAATCTTCATGTTAGTCCATCTAACTGAGCTAATCTCTCTTTCAATACAGGTATCACTACCATTAAAGTTAACATTCGTAATGCCAATTCCCTGGGAGGAGGCTTCCACTGCTGGACCTGCGATGTCCGGCGCCGAGGCACCCTACAGTCCTACTTGGACTGAACAGGCCTGATGGAGCTTGTGGCTGGCCTCAGATACACCTAAGAAGCTTAGGGGCAAGGTTCATTCTCCTGCTTTAAAAAGTGCATGAACTGTAGTGCTTTAAACAATCATATCCTTAACAGGGGTCATAAGCCTGGTTTGCTTCTATTACTTTTCTTTGACATAAAGAAAATAACTTCTGCTAGGTATTACTTTCTACTCCTAAAGTTATTTACTATTTGGCTTCAAGTATAAAATTTTGGTGAATGTGTACCAAGAAAAAATTAGTCACCTGAGTAACTTGGCCACTAATAATTAACCATCTACCTCTGTTTTTAATTTTCTTTCCAAAAGGCAGCTTGAAATGTTGGTCCTAATCTTAATTTTTTTTCCTCTTCTATAGACTTGAGAATGTTTTTCTCTAAATGAGAGAAAGACTTAGAATGTACACAGATCCTAAATAGAATCAGATAATCTCTTTTTTTCTAAAGAAGAGAAAGACTTAAACATACACAGATCCTAAGTAGAACCAGGTAATTGTCTCTTTTTCTAATAAGGAATTTGGGTAATTTTTAATTTTTTGTTTTTTAAAAAATAACCTAGACTATGCAAAACATCAAAGTGAATTTTCCATGAATGTTTTTAATATTCTCATCTCAACATTGTGATATATGCTACTAAAAACCTTTTCATATACATCTTACTTCATTTCAAGTGAATTATTTTAATCTTTTCCTCTCTTTCCAAAAATTTACAGGAATGTTTAGTGTAATTGGATTTCGCTATCAGTTCCCATCCTTAAGTTTTGATATTCAGTATCTGATAGATACACTGCATCTTTGGTCATCTAAGATTTGTTTACAAATGTGCAAATTATTTAGAGCATAGACTTTATAAGCATTAAAAAAAACTAATGGAGGTAAAACCTAAATGCGATGTGAAATAATTTTAGTGTTGATACTGTATGTGTATTTTTATTCTAATAAACTTTTGTGTTCCAGATTGAATTTGGCATTGGTCTAGTCATTTTAGTATAAGTAAATTATAGGAATGTGGCTCTTGGTACAGAATTCTAATTCTCTAAAATAATCAACATATTTCATCACAAAAGTAAACCTAATACTTACATTCAGAAATGTTTAGCAAAGTCAGATTTTTGTTTGTTAATTAATTAATTCACTCATTCAAAAATATCTGAATATCTTCTGAGTATAAGGAGTAATCCTAGGCCCCGGAAGGGAAGAGTCTCTGTTCTTAAGTTGCTGCATGTTTTTTTCTTGAAAAATCTGCATAGAATGTGTACTTTGAAATGAATCACAGGTTTCAACTGTACCCTTAGTAACACCTTGAACTCCTTTGCATCCTGGTATTCATTTTACATCTATTACAGAAACACCTGTTAGTCCTACACATGGACTGAATTCTGCTTGAGAAATCTATCCAGTTGTGTGGATTGGTGCACATTAGGGTATATATTTGCAGGCCTAAATACTACCCGACAATTCTACTACACAGTTCTCTGCGTCCTCCTCAGTAGCTATTTCAAACCTTCACTACATTTTCTTAGCTGATCATATTGTTTCATTTTTCACAAAGGAAAGAGAGACCATCAGGCATTAGTTCCTTCAGTTTACAATCCCCTATAGATTTATACACATTGCATATTCTGGTTAAGTTTCTTTCTCCTTTCCTTTACAGTAAGTAGTTCTCCCTTATCCTCAGGGAGTATGTTCCAAGACCCCTGGTGAATGCATGAAACTATGGGTAGTACCAAACCCTATATATACTATGCCTTTTCTTATACATGCAGACCTATGATAAAGTTTAATTAAGTTAATCTGGTGCAACACATGGCTGTCAGTTGGGAACATGTTTTCTCTTCATGTCTTGCAAACAAAAATGTAATGCCTTTTCCACCTTAGCTAAGCACTTATCAACGCTCTGTGACCATAACTTTTGCCATGTGTAGTGCGACAGCAAAACTAGCATGCATTTCTTTTTCCTTTATCACAACTTCACAGATAGGAGGCTCGTTCTTACCATGGATCTCAGCAACCTCAACATACAACTTTTTCTTTTCTTGTTGAGAACTTCCATCTTTCCCTTAAAGAAAGCCACTTAGGCTTTACTTTGGTATGTCCGAATTGCCAGCATTAAGACTTGCACTTGAGTCATTATTAAGTAAAATAAGGTTACTTGAATACAAGGACTGTGGTCTGATAACGAGGTGGCTACTAAATGACTGAAGGGTGGGTGATATATACAGTGTGATACGCTGGACAGGGGAGGATTCACGTCCCAGGTGGAGGGAGTGGAGTGGGCCAGTGCAAGATTTCATCACACAGCTCAGAACGGCGTGCAATTTAAAGCTTACGAATTATTTATTTCCGCATTTTTCTATTTAATATTTTTGGACCGTGGTTGACCACTGGTAACTGAAACTGCTGAAAGTGAAACTTTGGACGAAGGGACTACTATACTACCTAAGCTTCCAGAGAAAAAAATCAGGCCTTCATCTCATTGCATGCATTTGCTTCTCAACCATGTATAAAGGGTCTTCTCTCGCTGCTACAGAAAAAGAGGTGAACCTTCTCACCAAGTCTAATCCACGCAACCGTCCTTTGATCCTAATCTTTCTCGTTTTTCAGAATTTGCTACAGCAATTATCATCTTTCTTGTAACTCCAGCACCACCACTGCTCTGTGTGTGTGGGAGGGAGCTTTCCCCCTCAGAAAATAGTCATGCTCAAAACAATCCACAGTGCGGTCTACATCCCTGATCTGTGATCAAGGCCTTATCATGACAAAATGATCACTCCTAGTTTGAGAGCTACCTCTTGCCTTGCAATATCATATAATCAAATAGATAATCAAAATGTACATACAGATTCCACACATTTTTAATAACCAGTTGGTTTGGACTTATACAGATAGCTGAACCAACCAAAAATTCTAGCATAAGCTTTCTCATATATTTGAACTAACTTTACAACAATTCATTTGCCTACCTGATCTGTAGCAGTGTGTACTTTGTAGTATGTATCTGTTGAGTGATTACAAACTATAATTATTGTTGGTGAAGTCAAAATATGCTTCAGGCCAATCCTGCTCCATAGGGATAATATGCTGAAGGGAATTTAGTTCAATATCCCAATATATTTGATTGTTAATATCAACATTATAAGTTTTATTAGCTTCTAAAATATTAATTTTACCTCATGTGATCTACCCACCCCAGCCTCCCAAAGTGCTGGGATTTACAGGCATGAGCACGTGGTTTTATTCCTTCCAATTTTCTATTAACCCATTACTTTGAGGATGAAAAGTAATCTGATAAGCCTACTGAATGTGATGTTTTGGCCCCTAATCCTGTGGAAGTCTTATGGTTAATTATAAATGGTATCATAAAGGAGGAGACCTTTATGGGATTTTAAAGGAAGTTGGAGGGACCTACAACTACTCTCTTCAAACTGCCCAGGGTGTACAAATTCCAAGGCAGATACCAAGGGTGGAAGTAGTGTGAGGTCGGTGAAGTACTAACCATGTCCACAAAATTTAGGGGGACCAAAAAAACCTCAGTAATCCAGATAAGTATTAATGCAGTATTTTTTAAGAATCAAAATTAATGAAAAAATCCATGACAAAATATCAAAATGTTAAATGAAGACAAGATCAGTATTACTGATGTTTCTTTTGCCTCAGGTTCCAATGTGGCTTGACACGGCACTGACTGTACCCAGGAACTAGAGGTGAAGTGGAAGTAAACCGGCCCTTGTGGTCCGCTACCCAGCTGCCATTCAAATTTTTCAGGTAGCCCAGAAAACCTCTAGCCTAGGATTGGATGATGGCTGATTGCACTTGACCTCCAAGATGTCCGCTTGGCCCTCTTACAAGTGTACTTTACTTTCTTTTCATTCCTGCTCTAAAGCTTTTTAATAAACTTTCATTCCTGCTCAAAAAAAAAAAAAAAAAAAAAAAAGATGAAACCTGAAAAAATGTAACATCCATCTAGGCTTCAAATTTATTTCTGACAATAAAATCTCAAATACAGAGTCCTCCACACAGTCAAATACAGACAGATGCAGGAGGAGAAAATATCCCTCTAGCAAAACAACATTCAAAAGACACATCGACTGGGACTCCAGATACCAGATTATCAGACACAGACTATAAAGCATCAGCCCACAGTGAAGCCCCATACCTATTAGTATAGTAGTCACTCCATTTCTCCCCTGTACCCCCAAGTCCTAAGCAACCAATAACCTACTTTCTGTCCCTATCATTTTGTCTATTCTGGACATTTCATGTAAATGGAATCATTCAATAAGTGGTCTTTTGTGATGAGCTTCTATCGCTCAGCAAAATATTTTCAAGTTTCCTTCATTCTGTAGCTTGTATCAGTACCTCATGTATTCTTATGGCCAAATGAAATCCCACTGTATGGATATACACATTTGATTTATCTATTCATCAGTTGCTGAATATTTAGGTTATTTCCACTTTGGGGCTATTATGATAAGACTGCTGTGAACACTTACATACAAGTTTCTGCGTGGGCATATGTTTTCACTTCTCTTGGGATATATACCTAGGAGTGGAATTTCTGGGTCATGTGGTAACTCTGTACGCCTTACAGAAAAAAAGTTATATTAAAAAAGTAATAAGAATAAATATAAGCCCACTAATATGCCAAATCAGTGTATGATTTGTGTGATTCATTTGTATAATTATTTGTATAATTTTAGCATGATTTTTTAAAGGCAATGAAAATGATCGAAAGGATGAAGTGGCTCCCATGTGAAGACAGACTAAAAAGATTACAATTCAGTCTAGCAGGAGGAAAGTTGAGGAAGTTACAGAATCCAGATTTTTAAAATTGCAGTGTAGTATCTTGATCGATCAGTTAACTTCTGATTTATTTAACAACTTTCAAAGCACCTCAGTGAGGGAATACAACCTTGATTAAAGAAGAAATAGTTCAAGAACTAAATAATAAAGCTACATGGGAAGTAATAAACTGTTGTTTTTCACAAAGCAAATAATAAGTACATATGAATATTTATTAATTAACTCTTGAGAACCTACTATATGCTAGGCATCATGCTGTTGCCTTTAAAACATTCTTTATCTCATTTGACTGTTCTAAGAAACATCAAGATAGGTATTATTTTCCTTATTAAAAAAGAAGAAATGGAGATTAAGTGCTCATGATCAAGTCGCACTTATTTTAACCGAAAGTCTTCTCTTAAGTCTTCATCATTTCTTTCCTCCTTTTTAGAGCCATATTTCGCAAAAAGATGGCTTATACTTTCCATATTTGTTCTCTCACCTTCAATTCACTACTCGATCCACTTACATCTGCAGTTTTTCTCACATTGTCCAACTGCTTCCTCTGAGTTCAACAAATAACTGAGAGTTGCAGTGGCTGCTTTTTTTTTTTTGAGACAGAGTCTCACTCTTATAGCCCAGGCTGGAGTGCAGTGGCTTGATCCCAGCTCACTGCCATCTCCTCCCCCTGGGCTCAAGCTTATTCTGCTGCCTCAGCCTCCTGAGTAGCTGGGATTACAGGCACATGCCATCACGCCCGGCTAATTTTTTGCATTTTTAGTAGAGTTGGAGTTTCACCATGTTGGCCAGGCTGGTCTCAAACTCCTGACCTCAGGTGATCCGCCTGCCTCAGCCTCCCAAAGTGCTGGGATTACAGGCGTGAGCCACCATGCCTGGCCCAGTGGCTGTTTTCTAGGCTTTATCTTGAAACAGTCTTCCATTCACCAAATTATGGCCCGCAGTCAAATCTGGACTGCCATCTGTTTTCAACAGGTCCTTCAAGCTAAAAATTTTTTTTTTTTTTTACGTATTCTAATAGTTGAAACAAATGAAAAGAAAAATAATATTTCATGATGCATGAAAATGACATGAATTTCAAATTTCAGTGTTCATAAATAATGTTTTTTTGGAAAACAGCCACATGTATTCATTTGCATATTGTCCATGGCTACTTTTGTGCTCCAATGGCAGATTGAGTAGTTGTGATAGAGACACTGTAGGGTGCTACCACTGCTTCACAATGTGGCTTGGCACGCCACAAATCACAGTGACACAGTTATCACTTGACAGGGTTTCAAGTGTCTCATATGTCACTGTACCTATGATATTTTATTTTTTTATTACCAGTCTATACCCATCATGTCAAAACAGAAAAGTAAATGTTACTGTCATACTTCTAAGGCACAGTGGAGTGTGGATTATTCTGATTAAATTAGACGGCAAAACATTGTGCAATGACGTTATAGCTGTGCTGAAAGAATACATGTTGACATTACCAGAAGTACTCATCACAAGATTTCCAACTTACAGGAAAGCAACAGTCAGAAAAAAATAGAAAATTTAAAATGAAATATCTCATTACAGCAAAATGTCTTCACAAAAATAAAAAAATGAAAAAAAAAGTCTTCAACCTTTTTGTAGGTAAGAATCCCAACTGGCTCATTTGTTAGCTAATCAAGGAAAGCCATTTACTAATGGCTAGTTAATTAAATCATGTTTGGTTGCTGAAGAAATGTGTCCGGAAGAAACAAACTGCTTAAAATTAGTGTTAGCCTTTGGCATGCAGCGTTGCTCTCCGAGTTGAGGACAATGGGAGCGACAATAATCAATTAACACAAATGATGTGGAGTGGTTTTCCTTTGATCTTGGTGAATCAACATGGGTTACTGATTCTGCTCAGTTGTGGATTGTTCAGGGAATCAATACTGAGTCTTTAGTGGGAACTGAAGAATTGTGTGAATATCCTGACTTGCCGCACCCCCCTACAGCAGTCAATGGTTCAGCAATGGTAAGATTTTATTGCAATCTTTTGAGCTTGGGGCTAGGATTGAAGTTTTTTTCAAATAGAAGAACTGCCCGCAACCACTGTTAATTACTTTAGAATTTGCTTTTGCTACAGACTTGATGTTTCTTAATAAATTCAACCTAAAATTATGAGGCAAAACAGTGCTTATATTCAAAACTTATGGTAAAGTCATTTAGATGGCTCATGTCTCAATCACAAGTAATATGAAATTACTTTACCTACTTCCCATGCTGTCAAAACTGAAAACAAAAAGCAAGATCTCCAGTCTCCATTTGCAAAAGATATATTTTCTGAACTCAAATGACCATTCCAGCAGAGTTTTTCTGAACTCAATGCAAGAACAAAGGTAATTTCAAAGTACATTTAACTGTGTGGTTTAGGAAAGTGATTTATCGGTGCTTGCTTTGGCGGCACATGTATTAAAATTGGAACGATACAGAGAAGATTAGCATGGCTCCTGTGCAAGGATGACACGCAAATTCCTGAAGCCTTCCACATTTTTAATTTAATTTTTTTAAAAACAATTTTAAAAATTGTTTTAAAATTAGAAAAAGAAAGTGTAGGCCAGGCGTGGTGGCTCACACCTCTAATCCCAACAGTTTGGGAGGCCGAGGCGGGCAGATCATGAGGTCAGGAGTTTGAGACCATCCTGGCCAATATGGTGAAACCCCATCTCTACTAAAAAATACAAAAATTAGCCGGGTGTGGTGGCGCATGTCTGTAGTCCCAGGTACTCAGGAGGCTGAGGCAGGAGAATCGCTAGAACTTGGGAGGGAGGCAGAGGTTGTCGTGAGCCGAGATCGCGCCGCAGCACTCCAGCCTGGGCGACAGAGCGAGACTCTGGCTCAAAAAAAAAAAGAAAGAAAGTGATTTATTGGCAATGACATGCTAAAAACCAACTGTCAGAAGAAGAATCTAATACAATTCTATAAATACCTTTCCAAGCAATGAATATGTTCAGTTTAAATTATATGTTCCTGGGCCGGGAGTGGTGGCTCACGCCTGTAATCCCAGCACTTTGGAAGACCAAGGCGGGTGGATCACAAGGTCAGGAGATCAAGACCATCCTGGCTAACATGGTGAAACTCCGTCTCCACTAAAAATACAAAAAAATTAGCCGAGCGTGGTGGCGGTCGCCTGTGGTCCCAGCTACTCGGGAGGCTGAGGCGGGAGAATGGCATGAACCCAGGAGGCAGAGCTTGCAGTGAGCCAAGATGACACCACTGCACTCTGGGAGACAGAGTGAGACTCCATCTCAAAAAAAAAAAAAAAATTATATGTTCCTGAATTGATATCAACATTTGGCATTACGTGTCTGTGTGAAAAGACATTTGAAATATATAAAGATGTAAAACCTCATCACATTAATAGATGAACATTTGCAATTTATTTTGATAATAGGGAACACTAACACTGAACGCCAATTAAGCAAAACTATCATTCCCCCAAAAGAAAATTTCATTTTTCTCGTTGGTAGAACTATATTATAAAAAGGTTGTCCTCAATTTTTATTATATTTTGAATTTTGTCGATAAAAACTTTATGGCTTCTTTTTCCTCTCTGTTATATAAGTACCCACATAATATGTTGATTCTGATTCTTGGCTACAAAGCCTAAAATATTTACTATCTGATCCTTTACAGGATAAGTTTACCAAGCCCTGGAGTCTAAAGGACTTGAAAGTCTTCAGCTTCCTTAGGGCTCTTTTCAAGGCCCTATTTCTTTCTCATTCTTCACTAGATCCTTCCCTCACTTTACTACCTATGATTTCATTGTGATCTATAGGAAATCTGCCAAATGTACACCTTCAGCTTAGAACAAATTAATCAACAACCTACTTATTTTTTTCATCCTCGCTGCCTCCATTCTAGTCCAAGCTACCAATATCTCTCACCTGAACCATTGCCACAGCCTCCTCAAGCCTCAGCAGCCAGACTGACCTCTCAGTATGGAAATCCGGTCCCCTCTTCTCCCCATCTCCGCAAAGTCTCTCAGTGGAATTCTCATTTTTCTCTAAAACAAAGTCCCAAATCCTTACAATGGACTACACAGCCCCACATGGCCTTGCACCCGCCCACCTCCAGCCTGTCTCATTGCCACTTTCCCTGGCTTCCCTCCACTCTGGCTATCCCAGAGCCATGCTCTCTTCTGCCCCAGGGATTTTACACATTTTCCCTTTGCCAGAAATGCCTCTGATCTTCCCTGTCTTCATCTCTCATCTCCCCTTTTTGCTTGGCTAGCTCTGATAAATGTGCTTCTCAGACAATCATGTCTCCCTAGAACTCTACTCCTTTGATTTAAATGGACTCTTTATACAGTTGAAGAATCCTTACTAACACTGTGGAATCTAATGCTTTTAACTGCCATTATTTGTTTTGAAGATATCCAATTGTATTAATTGTTTTTTATTTTCTGTATTTCCTGATGGTTTGACATCTTGCTGGCCAGAGAAAGACTGCCCCTTCCAAGGCTTGCTAATTCTTAGAGATAGCAAAGGGCTTGGCTAGGAGCACATTTTTCATATACAAACCAACCAATCCCAAGTCTATAGCCCTGCCATCTCCTTATCGATCTCTCAGACACCAAACCAATATTTCCCCTGCTCTAAACCAGGCAACTGCAGACCACTCCTATAGCCCAGAGCTGGTCAGAATTATTCAACCTAGTCAATCCCAAGCTGCTTACTCTGCTCTGCCTTGCCTTTCCCAAGGAAACCCCAACAAAGACTCATGTCTAAGCTTCCCCCAGCTCCTGTCTTCCGCCACATGACCAAAGCTTGACGATTCCCTTGTGGACCTGTGTGGTATGTGGTGACCCCTCTCTGGGCCTGTGAGTACAATAAACTTCCATTCAAGCCTCGTCCTCATTTCCTCCTGTGGTCACACCCACTTTGCCATGCCATATTCAAATTTTCATTTTTAAAACAACCCTGAATAACCCCCGCATGATTTGGGTTCCTTTTGGTTGCACGTAATGGAAGCTTTACTTAAAGTAGGTTAAACAAGAAAACTTACTGCACACAATAGGAAGTTTAGCGGTAAGGAAATTCAACTACCTTATGACCAAGTTTTTTTCCATCTTTCTGGATGGAAAGCCTCCCTCATTGTTGGCTTATCCTTAGGCTGACAGCAAGATGAAGGCAACAGTTCCTGGGATCATATCCTAGTGTTACTTTTTTCTGTGTAGCTCTTTCATAGAAGCAGAAACTTTCCCTAGAATCTCCTTAGCAGGACTCCTATCATTCTTTTGTTGGCCACTTGGGTCATCTGCCCATTCCTGACCAGTCATTGGCATTTAGGATGGGATTTATCCGAACTACCTTTGGAACTGGGAGGGTGGCATTCACTTGGGACAAGTTGATGCAGGAAAGAGGGATGAAGAAAATTACATTCTTTTGGGAGGGAGAAGGGGGAAATGGATGCTGGGGAGGAAATTAACTTGTCCACTGCAACCCTCAGCAAGAACTTACTCTCTGCCTGATCAGATAATCATTGCTGGAGAAAGTTGTAAGATTGTCCCAATTTTCTTCTCTACTGTTTCTTCTGATTCTTTTTACACTGAAATTGATTTCTTTCATTTTATGTTCTTCCAGAAAATGTTTAAACATGTAATGTGCACCAGAACCACCTGGAAGGCCTGCTAAAATGCAGATTCTAGTGCCCTGCACCCAGAGGTTCTGATTTAGTAGGTAGTCTCAGACCATTTTAAAAGAAGTGCTGACAAAAATGATACCACATTCCAGCTCCTATGAATGTTCCTGAAACAGTGAGAGGGTAACCAGACTGGAGACCCCATCATATGAGGTAGGTTATTTTGCTTGTAAGTAGGATGATGCAACTATTGAAATTTTCTATCACAGGCACCTGAAAATATTGCAACATAACTTTCTCTCTAGCAGCGTTCTAAGAATATTTCCTAGTTTTACCCTTTCATAGCACATAAAGCAGTGAAAAACTGTTGCAATTTTATCAATATGTTTTTGTAGGTCTGGGTTCTAGAGTCACTGAGTTCAAAACTTCTCCAAGACAGAGAAGACAGATTGCCTAAATGATGAATCTGGTGTTAGCTGCTTTCAGTTCAGCCCAGTTTTCTGACATGGACAGAATCGATGAAAAGCAGCTTTTTCATTGAACCAGTGAGACAAGTAGAACACTTTTCCCTCTGAATGATAATTTAAAACATATTTTAATGTGTATTTTACACATTATGGTATAAAATGAAAAATTCTTATGAATTTTAATATTTAAAAAGGAGACTTCAAAGAAATTTTGTAATTTCCTTGGCCACTTTGGCCACACCGCATACTCTCCAGAGTATGTGTTTGCTGTCCTCTGCTATTAGCGGTAATTCAGTGGAAAATATTGAAAAGTCCTGATTGAATTGGTTTTCTTTTTTTAAGGAGTGCTTAGGAAGGTATCAACCATTTAAAATTTCTCCAAACCATACCTAGGGAGAGAAATTTTTCTGTTATTTAAAAATCAGACTGATAGGATATTTTTATAGAAAAGGCAGTTTTATTATTTTCTAGTACTATGCTATAATAATTCAAAACAGGCTAAGACAGCATTGCCTACTACAGAACCTCAGTGAAATGGAGAAAAAAAATTTTGATATGGTATAAGAAAGCACAGGCTTACCACAGGTATCTCCTTAAATTGGAATTTATTATTTGCAATCACACTGAAGATAATGTCTGAAGCCTTTTACAAAACGAAGTAAAATTTCCCACGTAATTTTGTAAACAGCCTTAATTTTCTATGGCAACAATTGTCACTGAGGTAAAAGGGGAAACTTTGATTTTTGTCTCTACCAATAATCACAAATGGTAAAATCTGTTTTAGCGAGGTCTTAGTATAAGCTATATTATACAGAAAGGTTGCTTGGGTGGGATTCATGCGAATGCCCAGAAGAATTTATCTTCGAGTCAAAGATGAGACCCTTGGGTTAGCACTTTTGTCCACACACACACCCTGCCCTCAGGCTCCAAGATACAGGGATGTGGCTTTCCAAAGGACCTCGGAAACTCTTTCCACTTCTGCCCCTGCAGAAACTATTTCCTTGACCAGAATTGCTGACATTTCATTGTGCATAGGATAGGAACAAACTTTGGCATAGGTTAGAATGTCTTCAGTTCTATGAGACGTGCTGAGAAAAGAATTTCTCCAGCTATTCTCTGCTTCTCTGATCCATCAACATTTTTTCTCTCTATTAGACATTTCCATTAGTGTGCAAATGCAGTATTATTTCACCCACTTTAAAAAGAAAGAAAAAAACCCTCTCTTCACCTCACTATCACTTCTAGCTACTGCTCTATTCTTGCACTCTCTGCAGAAGAACTCTTCAAAATAGTCATCTATCCTCCCTGTCTGTAGTTCCTCTAATCCCATTCCCTCCTGAGCCTACTCATTCAGGCTTCTACACCCAGCTCTCTACATAAACTGCCCTTGTTACAATTACTAATGTTCCCTACATTGAAAAATCCCAGGCAAATATCCCTCATTCTTACTTGAGTCATCAGCACTGTTCAACAGTGGATCCCCTTTTTCCCCCATAAAACATTTTCTTCCTCTGGTTCTTTTCTTTTCCTTTTCTTTTCTTTTCTCTCTCTTTCTTTCTCTCTCTCTCTCTCTCCCTCCCTCCCTCCCTCTCTCTCTCTCTCTCTCTCCCTCTCCCTCTCTTTTGTGACGGAGTTTTACTCTTGTCACCCAGGCTGGAGTGGAATGGTGTGATCTCGGCTCACTGCAACCTCTGCCTCCCGGGTTCAAGTGATTCTCCTGCCTCAGCCTCCTGAGTAGCTGGGATTACAGACATGCACCACCACGCCTGGTTAATTTTGCATCTTTGGTAGAGACGGGGTTTCTCCATGTTGGTCAGGCTGGTCTCAAACTCCTGACCTCAGGTGATCCGCCCGCCTCAGCCTCCCAAAGTGCTGGGATTACAGGCGAGAGCCACTGTGCCCGACCATCCTCTGGTTTTCATAACACCCCTCGCACCTGGCTTTCCTCTTTCCTCAATGGCTGCTATTTCTCCATCTCCTTGGCTGGTTCCTACTGACTTTAACCATTGGACTGCTCCAGGGCTCAGTCTTTGGCTCTTTCCCTTAGATTCTGTCTATATTTTCTTTCTTGGGAATCTCATTCAGTCTTGTGGCTTTCATTTCCATGTATATGACTCCCAAATTTATAACTCCAGTCCTGACTTGTCTACACTCATGTATTCAACTGCCTATTCAATGTCTCTGCTAGGCACATCCCAAACTGAACTTCTGATGCTTCTCCCAACACCTGCCTCTCCCTGAGTCTTCCTCTGTTTAGTTAAAGTAATTCCATCCCTCCAATGGCTTAGGCTGACAACCCTGGACTCATCTGTGACTCCTCTCTTTCTCTCATCCTTCATATCTAATCCACCAGCAGATCCATCTACCTTTGAAATATATTCAGAATCCTACCACTTCTTGCCACCTCGGTTGCTCCCGTCCTGGTGCCAGCTACTGCCATCTCTCCCCTGGCTTACTGAAAACACCTCGTCCCGATCTCCTTGCTTCTACCCTTGTTCCCTTTTAGTCTGTTCTCATCAGCAGCTAGAATGATCCCGTTAAAACAAAAGTCAGGTCATGTCACTCCTCTCCCTCCCAACTCACTCAGGGGAAGCCTGTGCGCTTACAGAAGTTCCACACAACCTGGGTCCCACTGCCACCCCAGCTCCAGCTCCTCCACCTCCCTTCTTCACTTCACTCCAGCCTCACAGGCCTCCTCACTGGCCCCAGAACACCCTAGACAGACTTTCACTGTCAGACCTTTGCTCTTGCTTTTCTTCTGGAAGCCTTGTCCCCAGCTATCTCCATGAGTTGTTCCCCTGCCTCCTTCAGGTCTTTGCTTAAATGTGAGTCCTTCCCTAACCATTTTATTTAAAATTGCAATCTTCACCCACCACCTGACCACCGGATCTGACCACCACTAGAACTGAGGCAAATTAATTTTGAGTTTGCTGTTGTGTGACTAAAATGTGCCTAGGATTTGAAAGGGGCTCTTTTAAGAGAGAACACCTGCTTGTATGTATGGCCAAAGGTCAGCAAGGCTTTGAAGTTTCTCCCATACCTGGGTACATGTCACTCTCCTAGCCCATAAATACAATTCTAAGCTCCATTTCCAGTTACAGGTAAACTAAATTTTCTTTCTCCTAATAAAGACTCCCAGTCTCCTTGTAGTTCTTCTTTTGTTTTGTTTGTTTGTTTGTTGACATAGAGTCTCACTCTGTCACCCTAGGCTAGAGTGCAGTGGCATGATTTTGGCTCACTGCAGCCTCCACCTCCTGGGTTCAAGCGATTCTTGTGCCTCAGCCTCCTGAGCAGCCAGGACTACACGCACACGCCACCACACCCGACTCATTTTTTGCATTTTTAGTGGAGACGAGGTTTCACCATGTTGGCCAGGCTGATCTCGAACTCCTGGCCTCGAACTCCTGATCCGCCTGCTTCAGTCTCCCAAAGTGCTGGGATTACAGGTGTGAGCCACTGCACCCGGGTCCATGTAGTTTCTTCTGTTCCCTGGATTCATTTGTCCAAAGTATACCAGCATCAGTAATATCTATCGTGGTCTTTATTTCACTTAAGGATTTATTCAGATAGACCATCTCTCATGTTTTGGAGTCATTCTTTACAGGGAAACCCATCTTTAATATATTTCTTTTTTTTTCAATATACTTTAAGTTCTAGGGCACATCTGCACAATGTGCAGGTTTGT
Source organism: Pongo abelii (assembly GCF_028885655.2). Classification (NCBI taxonomy): domain Eukaryota; kingdom Metazoa; phylum Chordata; class Mammalia; order Primates; family Hominidae; genus Pongo; species Pongo abelii. The sequence goes on along the minus strand of NC_072001.2, from coordinate 48,245,752 downwards.
TACGTATGTATACATGTGCCATGTTGGTGTGCTGCACCCATTAACTCGTCATTTACATTAGGTATATCTCCTAATGCTATCCCTCCCCCCTCCCCCCACCCCACGACAGGCATCTTTAATATATTTCTAAAGCAAGTGATCTCTTTTCAGATGCTCACTTTTCACTTAGGAAAGGTAACTGCTCAAAGCCAGGTACTTGAGGGTGCAAGAGGTTGAGTCATTCTCATGGTATGTAGCAAAATGCTGCAATGCAGAGAAGCTGGAGACAAGCAAAGGATGCCCAATCTATGCTTCTATAGAAGATTTATCAATTCAGGTGTGTGGCTCAGGGACTTGGCCTGCTTGTGGTGGGCAGGAACTGTGATTGAAGATGCCACAGCATTTGGTAGAAGCTTTTGCATGGTAGTCCATGTTTTCCCAGGGACCAGAGAAGGAAAAGGGGTTAGTAATGTTGAGTAAAATGCTCAAAGAAAAACGTCAAAGTCTGTTTAATATAATGCTTAAAGACAAAGGGCCAGAATTCTCATCGCTGTTTAAAAGTTGCAAAAGGGCTGCTGCCCCCTCTTTCTCTCTGGAAATGCCACCCTTTCAACCACTAGTGGTAATGCTCTTTCGACAAACAAGAAAACTTCTACTCAGATCTACAGCTTCTACTAACTGGGTAACAAAGACTCAAACGGGTTCCAGTAGGAAGAAGGAAGGAAAAACACAAGGCTGAACATGATGTTCCCCTTTACACACACCACTTATGCACTTCCAAATACTTTCACATGTGTTTCTTTTCTTCTCTACTTTCAAGTGTAGAGTAGAGAATAACTTCCCCTATAAAGTGCTGAGAGGGAACTCTGTGGCCCTGGAGACACCCACCTCTGGAAAAATTCTTTGCAGCACACATAGTTGTCATAGTTGCTGCTGGACACTGTACTGAATAAAAAAACAGAGTTGACTTCAGTTCCTCTGGGGACATAGAAGATGCCTAAGAATGAGGGTAATGAGGAAAGCTGCTTCCACAGCACGGATTTCAAGTTTAAGTCTTTCTGGGGCTTCTTTAAATAGTAGCATGTGTCTTCTCCTTTTAAAAATTAACCCATCTACCCATCTGTAATTTCTTCGAAGATAAGAAGCATGTTGTCTATTTTTCTTTTCTTTCTTTTTTTTCCTGCTCCGAAAAGCCTGAGTAAGCTTTGCTTTGGGTACAAAAAAAAAAAAAAAAAAAAGGTTTCTGATTGTTTTGAACTTTTTTCCCCCTTGAAAACTGGATGGGTTCCTTTTCATTCCTTAAAGGACTAAATCATATTTCTATGTGTTTCTGTCACCAAGACTCAAAGAGGCACCTACCTGCCACACAAGCATTAGGAGGCACAAGCCCCAGTGAGAAAGATACCCATGACAGCCTTGGAAAAGTCACTCTCCTGGTGGGACACTTTTGAAGCTACAGGCAACAAGACAGATTAGGAGAAGGGAACTTAAGGTAGTCATGTGTTCTATATACTACCAGCCTATTATGAAAAAGTTCCAAGGGATTCTTAATTTATCACTATTAACATCTCTACCTTCTCTCCTATAAATTGGCATTTGTTCTGTGTTGTCAGTCTTGGTATCAATCTTGTCTTTTGTGTCTTAAATATTCAAATATCCTTCTTCTCCACCCATAATCCACTAAGTATAGTTAACTATATTCAAAAAAAAAAAAAGGAAATGAATGTTATCCAATAGATATACTCAAGGACTTAAAATGTTTTTAAGAGTTCCATCTGAAAAAATTTTTTAACAAAGTATGCAGATTTCACTTTGTATTTCTGCTATAACATTACTTTCTATTGAATGTAATTTTGAAATGTTCTCTTTTTAAGAAGATAAATAGATGATAAGGTTCTCCAATAAAAATAAGAAGCAGCACAATAGAAATATATCAGAGCTTCATGAGCTCATGAAGGAATGCTTGTAAATAAATACAAGCGTTTGATGCAAATTACAAATGCTAGTTCCAAATAGAAAAAATGCGGAAAGTAAAGATAGAGGAATAACTTTCTTATTAGAAAAGTTGTATTAGTCACAGTTCTCCAGAATAACAGAACCAACAGGAGATCTATCCACATCTACACACATTGTATGTATGTGTGTGTGTGTATATATATATATATATAGAGAGAGAGAGAGAGAGAGAGATTTTCAGGAAGTGGCTCATGTAATTCTGGGAGCTGGCAAGTCTAAAATTTGCAGAGCAGGTCAGCAGACTGAAAATTCAGGTAAGAGGTGAGGCTGCAGGCTTGAGTCCAAAGTCTATAGGGCAGACCGGGCAGACCGGGAAGGCTAGGAACTCTGGCAGGGTTTCATTTTTTTCTTTCTTTTTTTTTTTTTTTGGTGGGGGTGGGGGAGACAGAGTCTCACTCTGTCACCCAGGCTGGAGTGCAGTGGCATGATCTTGGCTCACTGCAACCTCCACCACCCTAATTCAAGCAATTCTCCTGCCTCGGTCTCTCGAGCAGCTGGGATTACAGGGACCTGCCACCATGCCTGGATAATTTTTTATTTTTAATAGAGATGGGGTTTCACCATGTTGGCCAGGCTGGTCTCAAACTCCTGACCTCAGGTGATCCACCCACCTTGGCCTCCCAAAGTGCTGGGATTACAGGCCTCAGCCACCATACCCTGCAACTCTGGCAGGGTTTCTATGTTGCAGTCTTAAGAGAATTTCTTCTTCAGGAAACCTCAGTCTTTTCTCCTAAGGCCTTCAATGGATTGAATGAGATCTGCTCACATTATGGAGGATGATCTGCTTCATTCAAAGTCTACTGATTTATTTAAAAAATACCTTCACAGCAACATCTAGACTGGTGTTTGACCAAACAACCACGCACCTTAGCCTAGCCAAGTTGACACATAAAATTAACCATCAAGGTAGTCAAGGAGTGTTCCTCTATTTCTTCTTCAGCTCAGGAAGCAAAAAATCTCTGAGACTCAGGGACATAATCAGGTGCACCGAGAAGTTTCCCTAAAGCTTATTCAAACTTAGCAGATACCAGCCTAGCACTGTTAAAGCCTCAATGAAAGAAATGAGAGGTTTTGATACCTGACAAAGCTGCTGAAGATCCCAGAACTCTGGCTTGGGCCCTTAGAAGACCAAATTCATGAATAGTCCTTGGTAAATTTGAAAATTTTGCTCTCCTTAAGATTTGGATAAAATGGGCCGGGCACAGTGGCTCACGCCTGTAATCTCAGCACTTTGGGAGGCCTAGGAGGGTGAGTCACCTGAGGTCAGGAGTTTGAAACCAGTCTGGCCAATATGGCAAAACCCCATCTTTACTAAAAATACAAAAATTAGCTGGGCATGGTGGCGTGCACCTGTAATCCCAGCTACTCGGGAGCCTGAGGTAAGAGAATCACTTGAACCTGGGAGGTGGAGGTTGCAGTGAGCCGGGATTGCACCACTGCACTCCAGCCTGGGAGACAGAGCAAGACTCCATCTAAAATAATTTTTAGATAAAATGAAGTAAGCAGGATAACACTAGAATAAGCAATGATTATAGTATTTGAGAATAAGTATAGGATATAATTAATTATAACTAAGTATATATTCTTTGAAACCACTTCTAATGTGTATAATTCAATTTAGAGATAATTCTAGGAATTATTATGTTTAGCTTCTTCAGCAGAATATTATTTGAAAAAGAAAATCAAAAGCATGCCAATCTTTGACCCAGTTAACCATTATCTGTGAGAATGGCATCTAGTGGTAGATTAAGTAATACCTAGGTGGAAATGAAACAACTTTTGGAATGCTAGCTTTGCAAATCTAAGCCAAAACCTATCATGAGATAGCAAAAGTCCCAACCTGTTATATTCCTTCCAAACATCTAACTCATATTTCTTCCTTACTTGTTTGTCTTCTGATTGTCAATCTTCCTTAACTTAAAGGGCCCATAACAGAAAACTTTCAATCGGCCGGGTGTAGTGGCTCACCCCTGTAATCCCAGCACTTCGTGAGGCAGAGGCAGGCGTGTCACCTGAGGTCAGGAGTTTGAGACCAGTCTGGCCAACATGGTGAAACCCCGTATCTACCGAAAATAAAAAAGTGTTAGCTGGGCTTGGTGGCACATGCCTGTGGTCCCAGGTACTAGGTAGGCTGAGGTGGAAGTTGCAGTGAGCTGAGATTGCACCACTGCACTCCAGCCTGGGTAACAGAGCGAGACCCTGTCTCAGAACAAAAACCAAAAACCAAAAAACAAACAAACAAACAAAAACTTTCAATGAAGAATAACATGCATTCTTAAGAAACATCCTTTTGTTCCACCTTTCCATTACAAATCCTATACTCATCTGATTAGGAAGTTTATAGGGAATTCACACTGTTCCTATTTCTATTTCCCTGGTTCCTACTAATTTTTTTTTTTTTTTTTTTTTTGAGACAGAGTTTTGTTCTTGTTGCCCAGGGTGGAGTGCACGGGCGTGATCTCGCTCACCACAACCTCCGCCTCCTAGGTTCAAGCCATTCTCCTGCCTCAGCCTCCCGAGTAGCTGGTATTACAGGCATATGCCACCACGCCCAGCTAATTTTGTATTTTTAGTAGAGATGGGGTTTCTCCACATTGGTCAGGCTGGTCTGGAGCTCCCGACCTCAGGTGATCCACCCACCTCAGCTTCCCAAAGTGCTGGGATTACAGGCATGAGCCACTGTGTCCAGCTCCGGTTCCTACTAATTTTTATAAATTTGGAATTCATGCTTTTCATTCTATAGAAACAAACTTCCCACCAAGGTCTTCAGTTTTTCCATAACTAAATATTCTCCTTTCTAAAATTGTTTGTATTCCTACAGAGGTTTAAAAGGAGAAAAGAGAAGTAGGGAGTTTGGTCATGTATTCACCGAGGTCTTCTAACATGATCCCAGTGGAGTACAGATTGGCGAATCTACAGAGAACAAAGGTTGTGATGACTTCTGTTCTTACCTGAGAAAGAGAAAATATAAGTGAGAAGTTTTGTTCTTCTCACCAAAAGCCTCTATATTATCTTAATTGTATGCAAAATACTTAAGAAAAACACAGATTAAGGGATGGGAAATGATCAGAAATAAGAACAGCGACTCTGTCCTTTATTGGCAGTCTAGGGAAAGTGACCTTTTTTTACCCTATAAATTTGAAAATTATCATGTGATGCTTTTGGAGCCAATAGAATCCCCAATTCTCTGGGAAGGAATGGATTGACTAGGAAAGGAATGTATTATCAGTTCTAAAGGGCTGGCTATCAGGGCTGTGGCAATTTCCTTTTTTCTTTCTCTTTGCCCTCTACTTACTTGTGAAAATTTTAGCGCTCATTATCACCTTCAGCAGGGCCGAAACAAGGAAAAGAATTAAAATTCAAATTAGTAAGCCTTTTTATAGAAGCTTTGCTAAAATATGGAAGAATAAAATTACTCACTATAATTAAAATTTAACTTCCCAGTTGCCATCAATCTTGTCTGTGAAATCAAACAGTTGGTTTGGCATTTGTGAGATTCCATCTTCTCAAATCCCATAAATCCTTCATTACTAATAATTACTTACAGCTTAAGAAATTACAATACACCAGGTAGTTTTCTAGATTTTACTATAACTTCTATATTTATTTGTGGACTCTGCAAGACTCTTACAAACAAGCTACTTTAATGAGACAATAGCAATAGTGAAAAAGAGACTAAGAAAGCTAACTTTAACAACACAGGCTTCAGAAATATCGGGCAGAAGGAAACCCCGAGATCTGTCTTCACATCGAAACAATCCTGTGTGGCTTCTATGCCACACTGGAGGGGATTATGTTGTTCTCGTTCATATTTTACTCTTAACACAGGCTGGTATAGATGCACCTTTGTACGCTTCTATAGGTAGACTACTTATAGAAGAGTACTGTTATTCATTTCCTGCCCATTCTTCTACTCCAGAGAGATGTTTATCCTTATAATGAGACACATGCTGATGGATGACAAGCTTATTCAGAGAAATTCAGTCCCCAGTATCTCAGCTGCTGGAGGACAGGGTTGATGCTGCATTGGTTGCAGCTTCCAAGAGGTTCTGTGCCTTGCTATTGTTAGTGTTAGAAATTATTTTTATTGCACATTTTCTGAAAACTGTTAAGAGTCAACGGGCTTACAAACAACTCAGCTAGAAAACCCTGCAATACCCTATACAGAAAAAGTTGGGAAAAAGTAGTAGAATTGCTGAGCGCAGTGGCTCACGCCTGTAATCCTAGCACTTTGGGAGGCCGAGGTGGGTGGATCACGAGGTCAGGAGATCGAGACCATCCTGGCTAATGTGGTGAAACCCTGTCTCTACTAAAATTACAAAAAAATTAGCTGGGCATGGTTGCAGGCGCCTGTAGTCCCAGCTACTCAGGAGGATGAGGCAGGAGAATGGCGTGAACCCAGAAGGCGGAGCTTGCAGTGAGCTGAGGTCGCACCACTGCACTCCAGCCTGGGCGACAGAGTGAGACTCTGTCTCAAAAAAAAAAAAAAAGTAGTAAAATTCAGGGCCCATTATCTGACAAAAATGAAGATTATTCTAGGAATAATAGAAAGAGAGGACTCTACCCAAAGATGAATATGTCAAAATGTCAGAGGGGCTGTGTCAAAAAAGAACCATTTTATTATAATGGGATGCAAATGTGAAGTGGGATGTGGAAGCTACTATATTCCTTTACCACTGGCTGACTTTTTATCCTGAATTTGGACTCTTCCACTTCTAGGTAGATCTGTTTTGATAAGGTAAGATCTCAAAGTGCAGTCAGTTTAAAGGCTGAAGTCAATCTGCAAGGACAGTGTGATAAGGATCGGTTTATTATGCTGAAATTCTTGGTTGGTTCTAAGGTACAATGGGTAAGGGAGGAGATAAATACATCCATATATACATAGAATTCCTGGTTGGTGGGAATGCTCTGGCACCCACTACTATGTCTGAGATGACTTCTGAAAATAAACTGGGATTGAGCTCAATAAATATAAGAACAGAAAAAAATGGACAAGCTTTATTTTATTTTATAAAATTTAAAAGACATTATTTCAATATGTTTTCTTGAAGTATCCCCTACCAGCATATCTGAGCCTTGTCATATCCCTCCTAGTGTCAGCATATCAAGCAAGAGTGAAGTTTTATTTTAGGCAATGGGAATATTGACCTCACAAATGGTGCATAGTGATGCTTGTTTATTCTGTTCATTTGGGTAGAGTAAAAATTTTTTTTTTTTTTTTTTTTTTTTTTGAGATGGAGTTTCACTCTTGTCACCCAGGCTGGAGTGCAATGGCGCGATCTGGGTTCACTGCAACCTCTGCCTTCCAGGTTCAAGCAATTCTCCTGCCTCAGCCTCCCCAATAGCTGGGATTACAGGCACGTGCCACCATGCCTGGCTAATTTTTTGCATTTTCAGTAGAGACGGGGTTTCACCACGTTAGCCAGACTGGTCTCGAACTCCTGACCTCAGGTGATCCACCCACCTTGGCTTCCCAAAGTGCTGGGATTACAGGCATGAGCCACTGCATGGGTAAAATTTAACTAGTAGAATTAAAGATAAGCACTGCTACAGCTGGCTCTGCATCTTTCGTCATCCTTGGAACATACATAAGTCCTTGGGTAACCCACATTGAACTTCAGTGAATCTTCAGGAGACTGCAGGATGACAGAGGTGGAGATGGGGTAAAACTATTCTAGCCCACGGCTACCCCAGGAAAGGTCTGCTTTTGCTTTAATTAAGCTCCAAATATTCTGAGCCAAACTGAATGCTCTGGAATTCTTTAAAGGAAAAAAATGCTCTTGTAACCTAAAGTACCCGAGCTGTCACCCTGGAATTCTCTTTAATAGCTAACACAAGATCAAAGAGAACCCTTTAACCAAAGGCCAATCCTCTGGGTCTACTCTGAAGGTTTAAGAGATCCCTGAGCCAACCTCAAGCTTGCGGACAGACTAGCACTCCTCCCCCTCCCCCTAAAATTAGGACTGAATGGCAGGCCAAGGATACTGAAGGGGTTCTCTAACATCCTTATGACGGTGGCTTCTGGAATACACTGTACTAGAAAGTTAGGCTTCCTTAAGAATAGCTGGTCGTACTCAGGCAACATTCCCAGGGATAAATTAGATTAGATGAAAATTACACCATAATTAGGGTACTTATTTCTAGAAATTCAATACGAAATTCTCCTGGGGTTCTCATGCTTTTACCTTGGTCTTCTCCAAAGGGTCAAAGTGCTTATTAAGGCTGGGCACAATGGCTCACACCTGTAATCCCAATACTTGGGGAAGCAGAAGCTGAAGGATTGCTTGAGGCCAGGAGTTAGAGACCAGCCTAGGTAACATATCAAGTCTCTACAAAAAAAGAAAAGAAAAGAGAAAAAGCCAGATGTGGTGACATATGCCTGCAGTCCTAGCTACTTGGGAGGCTGAGGTGGAAGGATCACCTGAGCCCAGGAATTTGAGGCTGCAGTGAGCCATGATTACAATGCTGCACTCCAGCCTGGGCAACAAAGTAAGACCCTACCTCTAAAACAAAAAACAAAAAACAAAAAATAAAAAATAAGTGCTTGTTAAAACTAAAACTAGTAAGGAAATTGCTACATACATGTTCCAGATTCAATACTCTGGAAAAGACAGGTAAATAACCATATCACATGCCTGATATGTTATATTAGAAGTCTAAAGTTTTCTCAGTGGAACGGTGTCTGAGGCTCTGGCTTTCACTCAAAGCTTAACAAGTCGTTCTTATCACAAAATACACAAAGCACCCATCACACTTCCTGCAATGATAGCAAAGTCACCAGCCATCAAGGGTTGATTTCAGAGAGTATCAGTCTGCAATGTATGCACAGGTCAGTAGAGGCATCTCTGTCTGCTAACAAAAAAGAGTATCAGGGTCAGGATGTGGGCAACCACAGATTGAAGAACATTGGCTGCTCTGCTCATGAAACAACCCCAGAGATAGAAGGAGCAAGTTATTTTAGTGTGGAACCTGAATTTGGAAAATCAGGTAGTGGATCACTGGCCTCAGGTGAACTGAACAGTAGGGATGAATTTCTGCCATTGTGGAAATTTCTTACAAGAAACTTATCAAAAAACTTTCTATATTCATCCAGAACAGAGTCTGGGGGACTCTGAAACGTGTTTATGAAAATATCTGAGGTTAACTAATAAAAAAAATTAGCGGTTGGGCGCGGTGGCTCACGCCTGTAAACCCAGCACTTTGGGAGGTCGAGGCGGGCGGATCACGAGGTCAGGAAATCGAGACCATCCTGGCTAACCCGGTGAAACCCCGTCTCTACTAAAAATACAAAAAAAAATTTAGCCAGGCGTGGTGGTGGGCGCCTGTAGTCCCAGCTACTCGGGAGGCTGAGGCAGGAGAATGGCGTGAACCCGGGAGGCGGAGCTTGCAGTGAGCTGAGATCGCGCCGCTGCACTCCAGCCTGGGCGACGGAGCGAGACTCTGTCTCAAAAAATAAATAAATAAATTTTAAAAAGCTATTTGCCATATCCACAAGAAAGTTAACTCAATTTCCCACTTGCAGACTACCACCCTGAGGTGATTTATGGACTCACTAGCTATCTCATCATGTAGACTTTTTATCCAACCACAAAAGCTAAATCAGTTTTTTTCTTTCCTTTTGTTTTTCTGAGACAGTGTCTCACTCTGTCACCCAGGCTGAAGTACAGTGGCGCGATCACAGCTCACTGCAGCCTTAACCTCCTAGGCTCAAGTGATCCTCCCGCGTTAGCCGCCTGAGTAGCTGGAACTACAGGCGCGCACCGCCATGCCCAGCTAAATTTTTGTATATTTTGTAGAGGCAGGGTTTCACCATGTTGCCCAGGTTTGTTTCCAACTCCTGGGCTTAAGTGATCCTCCCACCTCAGACTCACAAAGTACTAGAATTACAGGCATAAGTCACTGCTCCTGGCCAAATACGTTTCTTTCTACACTAATATTTTTCTTCCTCTATTGTAATGAAAGCCAAGCCTCTTTGTTTGCTCAATAACCATGATAGTAAATTACCAGTCTACAGCAAGCATTCTACAGAGTGAAGGAAAGACATGGTATTAACTACTCCTCTACACTGAGTTATGTGAAAGGATCAGAGAAACCTGGTTTTTTCTTCTGTTTTTTTTAATTCAAAATTGGCTTTTATTCACAAGCAGTTGCATAGACCTTCCCGTCAACATCACTGGTATTTTCCAATGCCAGACAAGGAATTGGAAAGGAAACAATGGTCAAGTATATAATACACATGAATAAGGGAATTTGAATTGACCATTTCTCCCTAGGATTCTTTTTTTTTTTTTTTTTTTTTTTTTTTTTTGAGACAGTCTTGCTCTGTCACCCAGGCTGGAGTGCAGTGGTGCAATCTCGGCTCACTGCAACTTCCACCTCCTGGATTTAAGCGATGCTTATGCCTCAGCCTCCTGAGTAGCTGGGACTACAGTTTCATGCCACCATGTCTGTTCATTTTTTTGTATTTTTAGTAGAGACAGGGTTTCACCATGTTGGCCAGGCTGGTCTCGAACTCCTGACCTCAGATGATCTGCCTGCCTCAGCCTCTTCAAAGTGCTGGGATTACAGGCATAAGCCACCAAGCCCTGCCTTTCTCTGACTCTTAAGACTCCATCTTTTCATTCTTTGATTCTTTCATTCTTTGAACCCAGACAGAGAAAGATTCCATGTGGCTTATTCATCATCTAATTCTTACTAATGCTCCTTCTACTGATAAAGGAAGTTGAGGGTTAACATCATCAAAAACCAATGTGTTTTTACACGTAGGCCTTCAGTCAGTGCCACATGGACAATAATGATAATAACTTACACGTCTAAGTGACTTTGTAATTTACAAAGAACTTTCACAGCTATCTTATTTGCTCTTCTTAATACTCTGTATGGTAGACAGCGATTATTAGCCTAGCTTTAAAGACAAGACTGAGGCTCAATGAGATTAAGTGACCTGCCCAAGGTCACACAATCAAAAAGTGGTAAAGACAAGAACTCAGGTCTTCTAACATCCAGTCCGGTGCATTTTCCCACTATACCATACTAATGAAATGGGCTCTCAGCTGCTAAATCTGCCTTTAGAAATATCCAGTACATGACCCTATACTGTAGACGACAGGTGTCACACGGCCGAAGAAAATAATTGATGAAACCTATGGAAAGAACCAGTGACAAAGTTCTATAGTTTTCTCAATGGGTTATTTCTTTTAAAAAATAAAAAAACAGGTGCCATTATGCAAAGCATAAAAATTTTTAATGACTGTAGCACCCCTTCTTTTTCCTGTGACCCTATTCTTTTCCTCAATTAATGCTGAGGCTAACTTGCAGTTCTGAGTTACATCAGTCTGGATGCATCTGTTAATGCCTTGCTGCGCAAGCTGTAGTGCATGGATGGTAGACAGATAGCATAAACATAATTTAGGAGCTTGCTAGAAATGCAGATACTTTGTAGGTAACGATAAGGGAAAAAAAAGAATGCAGATTCTTGGGCAAGATTCTCACCCTAGATCTATTGAATAAAAATTTTAATTTTAACAAGATTCCCCAAGTAATGTAAGGGCACACTTGTTCGAGAAACACAATGTTAATACATATTTACAGACACATGTGAATGTCATACCGAAAAGGATGCCATAGTAGCAGTTCATTAACAAACAAATAAAATACAAGGTCTATTTCAGAGTAAATGTATAGTATAGAATGACAGAAATAATTAGTAGGTCAAAAGATATGTGAAAATTGAAACATTTGACTTAGGTTCTGGCTAACTCAGGTAGTTCAAATGACCATGAGATGTTGAAGTCATGCTGGTTACTGTATTAAAACATACAAACGGTCATTCCAAATAATTTTCTTAGTAGTATAAGCAGCAAATATGGGAAAATTTCCGATTTTCACATCCCCCTTACATTCACAGAATTTTACCCTCTGGAAAGAGCCTACAGTCACCTAGCCACATATTTCTCTGCCCCGGCTGTATATTAAAATCATTTGAGGAGGTTTTAAAATCTGTGGTGGCCCCATCTCCAGAGGTCCTATTTGATTATAGGATAGGGGTCTCGGCTCCCATGATTTAAATATGTAACCAGGGTTAAAAACCACTGCCTACTCAACTCCTTCACTGTGCAGATGAGGGAACTGGGGATTTAATTAAAATAGTACCAATATAGCATGTTTAAATAAAAATATTCATCAATAGGGAATGATTTATATAACCTGAAACTTGTTGACCAGGTGAGAGGCTTAACTGTTTCAACAAGTGTTTACCATTTACCTTTTTTTTTTTTTTTTTTTTTGAGACACATTCTCGCTCTGTCACCCAGGCTGGAGTGCAGTGGCTCGATCTCAGCTCACTGCAACCTCCGCCTCCTGGATTTAAGTGATTCTTCTGCCTCAGCCTCCCGAGTAGCTGGGATTACAGGAGCGTGCCACCTTGACCAGCTAATTTTTCTATTTTTAGTAGAGACGGGGTTTCACCATGTCTGTCAGGCTGGTCTCAAACTCCTGACCTCGCGATCTGCCCACCTCAGCCTCCCGAAGTGTTGGGATTACAGGCGTGAGCCACCGTGCCCAGCCCTTTTTTTCTTTCTTTTCTTTTTTTTTTAAGGAACTAAAATAAAGGTCTTCTTTGTCCTTTAACTCTGAACAAAAGTTAACCTTTCTAACCTTTCTTTGGAAGAATTAGTAACCAAATATTTACCTAAAGGAGCTGACGTTGGGAAGTTTCAAAAGACTGTAACTTGAAATAACATAATTGACTTCCATTTTTTAACTTTCTCTTAACCGAAATGACTTTAGCGTACATTCAAATATTTAGAAGAGCTCTTATAAGTAGCTTACAAAATTAAAAAAACAAACAAGAATAAAAATATCAGGAAAACAGAAAGTGTGGTGATTCTTTTTTTTTAATGACTGCACCTTTTTTGACACTTTTCCCACCAAGGGTGGGGTCCATTCCTTCCCCTTGGCACTGAGCAGGCTTGTGATTGCTTTAACCAATAGAGCAGGGCTCTGCAAACTATTTCTTTAAAGAGCCAGACAGCAAACATTTGAGACTGCAAACTAGGTGATCTCTATTGCAACTAATTCACTCTGCCATTGTAGTGTGAAAGTACATAAATGATTAAACATGACTATGTTCCCATAAAACTTTTTTTTTTAATTTTATTGTTATTTCTTGTTTTTGAGACGGAGTCTCACTCTGTTGCCCAGGCTAAAGTGCAGTGGTGTGATCTCGGCTCACTGCAACCTCTGCCTCCCAGGTTCAAGTGATTCTCCTGCCTCAGCCTCCTGAGTAGCTGGGATTACAGGCACATGCCACCATGCCCAGCTAATTTTTGTATTTTTAGTACAGGCAGGATTTCACCACGTTGGCCAGGCTGGTCTTGAACTCCTAACCTCGTAATCTGCCCACCTCGGCCTCCCAAATTGCTGGGATTACAGGCGTGAGCCATCATACCCAGACAAAACTTTATTTTAAAAAAAGACATCGCAGATGGATTTGGCATTGGGCCGTAGTTTGCTGATCCCTGCAACAGAGTGTGGAAGAAGAGATGCTTTGTGACTTCTGAGACTAGGCTATAAAAGGCCATGCAGCTTTTGCCTGGATCTCTGGGAACCTTCTCTCTTGGGAAGCTCCCTCTTGGAGCTTGGCCAACATTCTGCAGGAAGCTCAAGCCATAGAGAGAGGCCATATGTAAGTTCTGTGGCTAGCAGCCACAGCTAAGCCTAGCCTTCGTGTCATCCCAGCCCAGGCACCAGATCTGTGAGTGAAGAAACCTCCAGATGGTTCCATTTCCAGCCTTTCAAGCCACCCCTCAGCATTTGAGTCGTCCCAGCTGAGGCCCTGGACATCATGGAGCAGAGACAAAACATCCACACCATGCCCTATCTGAATTCCATAAGGATAATAAAATTGTTGTTTTCTTGTTGCTAGGTATCGAAGTGTGGTTTGTTTTGCAGCAATAGATAACTAGAACAGGGACTGACTAAAAATCTAAGAGCACACAAAGAAGGCTAAAAATCTCAGAAAAGAAAGTTGGAGTCAAATAATTCAATTGAAAATATTTATGCCTTTTTTCAAAAACAAGTTATGCTTTTTGTTTTTTATTTTTATTTTTTGGTGGTCTTTATTAACTAATTAAATGGTTTATAGAAATCTTGTCTCTGAAGGTGAAAAACAGCAGTTTGTTCCTTTTCTCCTGTTTGTCTATTTTGTATTTTTTGAATCAAATCTATTAAGAATTTGTACTCAATTGGAGGAGAATTGCTTCAGTGATTTTTGTATTTCTGCTTGGATGAAATATAACATTGGCTAAAATTTTAAAATTAAAACTGTAAGCTTTCTATCTGGGTCCGGATATACTTTTATGCGTCTGTGAATGTGTAATATTTTCTTACCTCCAGATGATATTGACACAATATTTTTTTCTTGGTCACTTTGCCAGTCGGGATCTCTGGCCAGCTACGTACCATTCCCCAGCCTAGACCTCCGCTGGCCACGCTACCGGCTGCTGGAGGCACCCCACCCACTTGGTCCTCCCCAGCCAAGTCTGGCTTGCATACCGGCTCAGCCCGAGGAGGCTGGACCGGGTGCGCCCCAGCAGACAGCCCACCTGTATTATAGCTCGTACCCGAACTCTTGTCCTGCATCCAGGAAGAGGATACGCTGACAGTTGAAGGGTGAGAGTGGGCAGAGAAGCCAATTTATGCTTTTTAAATGTCATCTATTTAAAGGAACTTGTAATATCTTGTTCAGATGAATAAACAAACACTCCAGTGTAGTAGTCAATCAAAAAGAATTAAGTGAAGATGAAATCAGGACACTGAAACAAAATTAAAACAAAAAATATTGATAAAACTTCTGAACAGGAACAAAAACATAAAGAAACACATGACAGCAAGACTCAGAAGCTCAATGCAGTAAAAGAAAGTGAGGAACAAGGTGAAAACATTTTACTTTTAACCCTTGAAGAGAAGAAAAACAAATAATACCAAAAATCTTTATTTAAATGTTTATTCTTTTGAGAAAACAAAACCTACCTCTGGATGCACATGAGTTTGATTAAATCTGGGAAGATCTCTTTACTCCTGATATCTTTCAAGCACCGCTAAGGTACCAGATAAATTCTGGTGACAAGGTCCTGAGAAACCCCTTTGAGGCAACAGCGTCTTTCCAGCTGTTCTGTTGGAAAACAGCAGGAACAGCTGCTAGAGATCTGTGAGAGCTGCCTTTGGGAAGAAAGCCCCAGGAAGTGAGGGATCATACTTCTTTTCTGTGATCACTGATGCTGTGGTGGACATAGCAGAGAAAGAACACCAGCCCGGGGCGGAGAGGTTTATTGATGAGTCTCTCACCTGACAGAGAAATATGTGAGCGTCTTCCTTGTGAAGCTGATGCAGACATTTTGGTTGTGTGATCTCATACTACAAAAATCGAGAAGTGGGGCTAAATGTGGAGTGCTATTGTGGCCAGGTGTACATTATGGCCAATAGATTTTCTTCAAAAATGGAGGTTGCTGCTTCAAGATTTTTAACTGAAATATCCCCAAACTATCTACACATTCTGCTCTTCCTGTGTCTTAAATATGTGGTTGGCAGGCCAGGCATGGTGGCTCAAGCTTGTAATCCCACACTTTGGGGGACCGAGGCGGGAGGATCACTTAAGGTCAGAAGTTCAAGACCAACCTGGTGAACATGGTGAAACCCCACTGGGCGTGAAAATATAAAAATTAGCTGGGTGTGGTGGCAATCGCCTGTAATCCCAGCTACTGGGGAGGCTGAGACAGGAGAACCACTTGACTCGGGAGGCAGAGGTTGCCGTAAGCCAAGATTGTGCCACTGCACTCTAGCCTGGGCAATAGATCGAGACTCTGTCTCAAAAAATAAAAAATTAAAATTAAAAAATTAAAAATTAAATATCTGGTTGGCAAAATCAGTGCCTATTATGGGGATATCTGTTGTATTATGAAGGATTGAGGAAGTTTGTTCTTTTATTCATCCTTTACCACAACTGCTTTTAGAACTTGACTATGTAATTTCTGTCCTTTCTCAGAACAACAAAGAAAGGAATAATGAACTGAAGGCAATTTTTCATTCTCAATGGACAGATAGACATGATGCTTTTGAAATTTTACTGGATCTCCTGCCAGCATTTGTTTTGTGTTTAGAGATATAAATATATAAATGGTGACACAAGTCTCAGATGACCTAACCGTAAAGCTGGCTGAGCATTTGTATTCTGCAGTGCATTAATGTGTTTTAATTTCTTCCTTTTTTTTTTTTTTTAAATTAATAGAGACAGAGTCTCACTATGATTGGCCAAGCTGCTCTCAAACCCCTGGACTCAAGTAATCCTCCTACAGTGGCCTCCCAAAGTGCTAGGATTACAGGTGAGCGCCATCACTCCCGGCCTTGATTTCATTTTTATAATTGTTCTTAAAAATGTCTTATCTTACAAGAGGCTTTGGGAAAAAAATCTCTAGGGGAAAATCTCTGATGTTTTCTTTGCAGCCAGCAGCTTCATGGTGGTATCGTATCACTAATGAAGTATTGGAAAATATTAAAACTTATCATGAATTTGAGGAAGGCATGAATTTGATAACCAATCTTGATATTCAAATAAAAGTCGCTGGGAAATTCTGCAGAGCTCAGCAAGGTAACCTAGAATCTCAACTAATCTCTGAGAGTTACTATAAGGAATCTCTGTGTGTTCCAACGGTACAGCACATTACTCTGGAACTTGAAGATTTATTCTCAGAACAGGGTCTCATAGCTCGCAAATGCTGATCTCTGGCACTTTCTGTCATGGGACAGCTCAAATTCGACACATCGGAGAAACACTAAGCTGACTTTAAATGAAGTGACTGAGCCAATCTGAACATGCTCTCAGCCAATTTCATTGTTGGAGAATCAAGTGGAAACACAGAGAGAAAGAGGCAGAGCTTCCATTGGCATTTTTGAAGCCCTCTGTCTGCCTGACATCAGTAAAACTCCCTAATGTGTACACATTGTTGAAAGTCCTGTGTATTCTTCCTATAATGAAGATTGAGAATGAGCACTATGAAAATAAATGAAAGCATCTCAAATTATAGCTGAGGAAAACTTTGACAGACCAAAGGTTAAATAACTTGGTTTTACTTAACATAAATTTTGATATAAAACATGATCTGGATTTAACTGTAGGTGCACATATCAAACTACACAGCAAGTAAGAACTTCCTACAGGTGATTCAGAAATCAGTAAGAATACCTCAAAGGATGCTTATTTTATTTTATTTTTTGTTTGTTTGTTTGTTTTGAGACAGAGTCTCTGTTGGCCAGCCTGGAGTGCAGTGGCGTAATCTCGGCTCACTGCAGCCTCCGCCTCCCAGGTTCAACTGATTCTCCTGCCTCAGCGTCCCCAGAAGCTGGGATTACAGGCCCGCACCACCACACCCAGCTAGTTTTTTGTAGTTTTAGTAGAGATGCAGTTTCACTATGTTGGACAGGCTGGTCCTGAACTCTTGACCTCAAGTGATCCGCCCACCTCAGCCTCCCAAAGTGCTAGGATTGTAGATGTGAGCCACCACCCCCGACCCTAAAAGGATGTTTTAAGTAAGTTTTCTTCTATGGGAAAAAATGGAAGATGTACAAGTGCCAAATTCCATTTCTGCATACTCTCTGGTGCTGGCACTCTGGAATTGTTATTTATTTATTTATTTTATTTTTTAATTTTTTGACAGGATCTTGCTCTGTCACCGAGGCTGGAGTGCAATGGCACAGTCAGGGCTCACTGCAGCCTCAATCTCCCAGGCTCAAGTGATCCTCCCACCTCAGCCTCCTGAGTAGCTGGGACTGCAGGCACGCGCTACCATTCCTGGCTGATTTTTGTATATTTTGTAAACATGGGTTTTTGCCTTGTTGCCCAGGCTGGGAGAATTGTTTTAAAATCATTTCAGACACAGCATTTAGTATCACTGTGGATCCAGTAGTTTGAAGTTAAGTTAGTTATCAGTACTTTGAAGGAAAAAATTTTGGGTAGGTGTAGGAGGAAAGAATACATTTCATAAAATGTCACAGTGAATCTTACAACTCACCTTTCACTAGTAGGACTTTTAAGTATACTGTTAAAAACCTTTAACGCAGCCAGGCGCAGTGGCTCACGCCGGTAATCCCAGCACTTTGGGAGGCCGAGGCGGGCCGATCACAAGGTCAAGAGATTGAGACCATCCTGGCCAACATGGTGAAACCCCGTCTCTGCTAAAAATACAAACATTAGCTGGGCGTGGTGGCACATGCCTGTAGTCCCAACTACTAGGGAGGCTGAGGCAGGAGAATCGCTTGAACCCAGGAGGCAGAGGTTGCAGTGAGCCGAGATCACACCACTGCACTCCAGCCTGGCGTCAGAGTCTCAAAAACAAAACAAAACAAAACAAAAACAAAAACAAAAAAACAAAAAAACCCTTTAATGCACAGTTATGGGAATTACCAGAGAGTGAGAGAAGCATTGAGCTCACCCAACAAGGGTGGCATTGTAGGTCTGATCTTTATCAAGTGATCCTAAAAGAACAAGTTTGAATGGAAGAGCCTGGCATCATTGTTCTTCTGCTTGTTGCTATTTGTATTCCTTTGTTGAGCTGATGTCTTCCTGTGTCATAAGCTTTTCATCAGGTGTATGTGGAACACTTTAGTTTCATGGTCAAGACAGAATCAGAAGCCCTGGATACAGACAGCTGATGTGTCTGTTCTCTTCTTTTTTCATAACTATGTCTACTTCCTTATCTAGATTAAATTCAAAACCTGAAAAACTGACCACAATAAATGTTTTGTGGTTTATCTATAAATATGATAGAAAATATGGCTGTTATTTTTGGTCAGAAATACCAATTTTGTACAGCTTATTTCAACCTAAATAAAATGTGAACTTAAAAACATTTTTGTTTTAAAAAACATTTCTTTATTGACCTCTACTACCAGAGATGCTGTTGAGAAGTCAGATACCATTCCGATTCTTTATCCTTTCCAGTGATTTTATTTTCCTCTCTGTTAGGTTCTTTCTGTCTCCAATGTTCTGAAATTTAATAATAATGTGCTTTGGTGTGTATCTTTGTTTTGCCTGTTATGCTGGGTTCTCAATGGGTCCCTTGAAATTGGGAATTCATGCCCTTCATTTCTTTGTAATATTGTTGAATTATTTCTTTTTTCTTTTCTTTCTCTGAAAGAGTTTAGTTATTGTCTAAAGACTTAGAATCAATAGAAAGAAATATCTGGGTTAAGATAAGGGGTTGTGGAGACCAAGGCTTTATCATGTAGGTGAAGCCTCCAGGTAGCAGGCTTCAGAGAGAATAGATTGTAAATGTTTCTTATCAGACTTAAAGAGTCCATTCTATCAGTAATTCCAAAAGGGAGGAGGTTAGAATGAGGCATGTCCAACACCCACTTCCCATTATGGCCGGAATAGTTTTTCAGGTCAACTTTGGAATGCCCCTGGCCAAGAAGAGGGGTCCATTCAGATGGTTGAGGGGGCTTAGAGTTTTATTTTTGGTTTACAGTAGGTTGCCAGGCACATCCATTTAAACTGCTCTGATACAGAAGTGATTTCTCAGCCAGGCATGGTGGCTCACACCTGTAATCCTTGCACTTTGGGAGGCCAAGGCAGGTGGATCACAAGGTCAGGAGTTCGAGACCAGCCTGGCCAACATGGTGAAACCCCGTCTCTACTAAAAATACAAAACTTAGCCGGGCGTGGTGGTGCATGCCTGTAATCTCAGCTACTTGGGAGGCTGAGGCAGGAGAATTGCTTGAACCCAGGAGGTGGAGGTTGTAGTGAGTCGAGATTGCACTACTGCACTCCAGCCTGGACAACAGAGCGAGACTCCGTCTCAAAAAAAGAAGTGATTTTTTTTTTTGTTGCTATCCCTACTTTTATACCTAAATTTTGGCCAACTAATGTATACTGAAAATATAAATAGACCATACAGGTTTCAATGATGAGTTACTTTGTTGATAAAGAAGCTTGTGGGTGAAGTGTTAGCAAAACCTTTTCTCTCCTACATGAAAATTTGACTTTTGGTTAACTTTCTACATCTTTTCCACTGGCAACCTGATAAGGATGTGATACTGTGATATAATAAGAAATACATATTTGGTCTTCAGCCCCAGTTTCTGGTACAGAGATTCTAAAATTCTTGTAACTTCCCGAGTGATAGGAGTGACAGGAGCATCTTTTGTTAAAATCGTTGGTTTTTATCCCTGGTTCCAGGCGCAGAGCTTCTAAAAACTCTTTGAATTTTCTGAGCAATCGAGGTGACAGGAGCATCTTTTGTTATTTTCAACAAGCTCTTTTCGAGTGTACATGAATTATGTTAATTAGATGACTGGTGGCTGGAAGCCCATAGATAGCTTCAGGATGGGCACTGGTTGCCAGAGGAACCAAACATGTGATTATAGAGGACTGGAACTTTCAGCCCTACTCACCCCCGAGGGAGGGAGAGAAAAGCTGGATTGAGTAAATCACCAATGGCCCATGATGTAAGCAATCACGCCTATGTAATAGAACCTCCATAAAAACCCTAAACAAAGGGCTTCAGAGAGCTTCTGAGTTGGCAAACACATCGAGCAGCTGATGAAGCCATCCCCACAGGGTTGACAAGGATTTCACGCTGAGTTCTGGGCAGAAATTTCGTTATAATTAAGCCTTAATCAGGCTGCACTTTGGCTCATTTCCTTGTTGCTGAAAGTCAATAGCACTAGATACTGTCCATTTGCATCCCCATTATTCCTATAGACAGGATCACCGCCGTTAGAATCATATGGCTTTTGTTTGAAGGTTGCTTAAGATGTTTTCAGATCCAAAACTCCAGTGAAACAGCTGACACCAACCAGCATGAAGACCCCCACAGAGAAATGGAATCAGCATCAGAATACAGCTTCTTCATCTTTCTGTCCCATGACTTTACCCTGCACTCTTCAACCAATCAATGATCTTCACACTTCAGCCCACTCCAAAACCCTTAAAATCTCTAGCCGCAGGCCGGGCACGGTGGCTCACGCCTGTAAACTTTGGGAGGTCCAGGCGAGTGGATCACCTGAAGTCAGGAGTTCAAGACCAGCCTGGCCAACATGGTGAAACCCCTGTCTCTACTAAAAATACAAAAATTAGCTGGGCATGGTGGCAGGAGTCTGTCATCCCAGCTACTCTGGAGGTTGAGGCGGGAGAATCGCTTGAACCTGGGAGGCAGAGGTTGCAATGAGCCGAGATGGCGCCATTGCACTCCAGCCTGGGCGACACAAGCAAAACTCCATCGCAAAAAAAAAAAAAAAAGCCCACAAAATCTCTAGCCCCAGATTGCTTGGGGAGGTGGAGTTGAGGTTTCCTCCCATCTCCTATTTCGGAGACCCTACAATTAAACCTCTTTCTCTGCTGTACCCTGGTGTCTCTGCCTACTGACTTGCTGTGCACATGGGACAATGGATCTGCTACAGTTACACCGAGAGGGTGGGGTGCCCAGGGAGGGCACTGGAGCTCTGCACATCTCCCCTGTTTCACACCTTGTCCTCTGCCTGTTCATCTGTAGCCTTTATAATATCGTTTATCAATAAACTGATAAATGTCGGTATAATGATTTCCTGAGTTCTACAAGCCATTCTAGCAAATTATTGAACCTGAGGAGAGGGTTGTGGAAACCCCTAGTTTATAGCCATTAAGGCAGAAGTATGGGAGGCTCAGACTTGTGATTGTCATCTGAAGTCTTGTGGGCAGTCTTGTGGGACTGGGCCCTTTCACCTGTGCCATCTGATACTAATACCAGGTAAGTAGTGTCAGAATTGAATTGAATTGAATTATTGGACACCCAGTTGGTTTCTGGAGAGAAGGAGAATTTGATGGTTGGCATGGGAAAAAAAAACATATTTGGTGTCAGACATGTTCTATGGGTAAAAAATAGGTCATAGTAATACAGTTGCCCTTTGAACAAGTTGGGGGTTAGAGGTGCTGACCTCCCCACACAGTTGAAAATCTAAGTATAATTTTTTACTTCCAAGGAACTAAACTACTTGATGAGAAGCCTTACCAATAACATACACAGTTGATTAACGTATTTTATATGTTATATTTTAAATGTTATATGTATTACATACTATATTTATACAATAAGGAAAGCTAGAAAAAAGAAAAACATTATTAAAATCATAAGGAAGAGAAAATATATTTTTATTAAGTGAAAGTAGATCATTATAAAGGTCTTCACCTCATCATCTTCGTGTTCAGTAGACGGAGGAAGAAGAGGGAGAGAAGGGGTTAGTCTCGCTGTCTCAGGGGTGGCAGAGGCAGAAAAAAGTTCATATATAAGTGGACCCATGCAGTTCAAACCTGTGTTGTTCAAGGGTCAGTTGTAGTAGGAGAAGGAGAAGGAGAAAGGAAGCTATGCCACATTTGTTGCTTGATAACCTACTTATGGTAAAATGACCCTGATTCGTAAACTGTATCTGAACTAGTTAAACTATAAATTTATGTTAAGAGGTTTTAGTTTGAGATTCCCTGAGTACAGTGTCTCTTGTAACAAATATGTCCCTTGGAAGGACTCTAAAACTGTCTGTGAAGTTCTTATAAGACATAGTTGCTGGCCGGGCATCGTGGCTCACCCCTGTAATCCCAGCACTTTGGGAGGCCGAGATGGGAGCATCGCTTGAGGCCAGGTGTTTGAGACCAGCCTGAGCAACATGGTGAAGCCCCATCTCTACATAAAATACAAAAATTAGCTGGGTATGGTGGCGTATGCCTGTAGTTTCAGCTACTCGGGAGGCTGGGGTGGGAGGATCACTTGAGCCCGGGGGGTTGAGGCTGCAGGGAGCCATGATCACACCGCTACACTCCAGCCTGGGTGACCGAGCTAGACCCTGTCTTAAAAAAAAAAAGAGAGAGAGAGAGACATAGCAGCTAATGTGAGGCATTAGAATTTTTTTTTTTTTTTTTTTTGAGACTGAGTCTCGCTGTCGCCCACGCTGGAGTGCAGTGGCGTGATCTAGGCTTACTGCAAGCTCTGCCTCCTGGGTTTACTTACGCCATTCTCCTGCCTCAGCCTCCCGAGTAGCTGGGACTACAGGCACCTGCCACCACGCCCAGCTAATGTTTTGTATTTTTAGTAGAGATGGGGTTTCACCATGTTAGCCAGGATGGTCTCTATCTCCTGACCTGGTGATCCACCTTCCTCGGCCTCTGAAAGTGCTGGGAGCCATCGTGCCTGGTGGGAGCCATCGTGCCTGGCCGAGGCATTGGATTTTTAAATGGGTAGTCCCACATCCATTCAATGTGGATCTTGTCTTCTTGCATCTGAGATGTCACTTGGAAGCCAAAGAAAGTATCTTCTGGTTTAGAAATGCCAGATTTAGTGAATAAAGATACAGGTCCAGCCAGATGGGGTGATGCGTGCCTGTAGTCTATCAGTCTAGGAAAATGACAAGACAAGTCTCAATCATTTTAGGAGATTTATTTGCCAAAGTTAAGGATGGGCCCGGGAGACAGGTCTATGCCTTTTTCTGAAGATGATTTTGACGGCTCTAAATTTAAAGGGGAAAGGGCGGGATATTGAGAAGCACACAGTTTTCACATAAACAAAAGGGGCAGAAGAAAAATGTGGGGAATCTGCATTTTACATAAGATAACACAGACAAAATGAGGTAGGGGAATAATCAGATATGCATTTATGTCTGACGGGCTGGGTGACTGCACCTGTAAAGATAAGCTATCAATTTGCATTGCCATGGTGAAGTTTTAACAGCTCAGCAGAAATTTCCTTGTGGACAAAATGTAGGGGAGGCGTGTGGCTTTTCATCTTGTAGCCATCTTATTTAGGAACAAAAAGGGGCAAGCAGGTTTGTGTGACCCAGTTCCCAGCTTGACTTTTCCCTTTGGCTAAATGAGTTTGGGGTCCCCAAATTTCATTTCCCTTCACAAGTTCCAGCTAGTCTGGAGGCTGAGATAGAAGGATCACTTGCGCCCAGGAGTTTGGAGTTGCAGTGAGCTACGTTCAAACCTGTGAATAGCCACTGCACCCCAGCCTGGGCAACATAGTCACTGTCTCTCAATAAATAAATAAATAACACAGGTCCCATGCAATATCCAGAACATACTTACACTGAAAAAAATATTTGGCTAAGTGCTGTGGCTCAAACCTGTAATCCCAATACTTCGAGGGGCCAAGGTGGGAAGATTGTTTGAGGCCAGGAATTCAAGACCAGCCAACATAGCAAGATCCCATCTCCAAAAAATTTTTAAAAAATTAACTGGGTGTGGTGTTGCACACCTGTATTACAAGTTACTTGGAAGGCTGAAGTGGGAGAATTGCTTGAACCCAGCAGTTCGAGGCAGCAGTGAGCATGATCCTGTCACTGCATTCCACCCTGAGCAATTGAGCAAGACCCTGTCTCTCTTTCTCTCTCTCTCTCCCACCCCATATAACATACACACACACACACACACACACACACACACACACACAATAAATATGTATATGGCATTCATATACCTGTAGCCCAGCTACTTGAGAGGGAGCGTATAGTATATGTGTGTGTGTGTATGTATATGTACCCCCTATAGTTCTATATATATAGGGAGCATATATATAGGAAGTATATATACTATAGGGAGTGTATATATATACTATATACTCCCTCCCAAGTAGCTGGGATTACATGTATATAAATATTATATACATATATATAGTGTGTATATATATGTTATATGGGGTGGGGGAGAGAGAGCGAGAGATACAGAGAGAAAGAGAGTATATATATATACACACACACTATATAGTGTGTATATATATACTATATAGTGTATATATGTATATATAGTGTATATATTTTATTTAAAATTCAAATTGAACTGGACATCTGTATTGTACTTGACAACTCTGCTGGATGGCTATGTGGACAGCCACACGGAAAGCTGCTAGGACTACTGTCTTGGCTGAGCCACAGCTGACACTGCCTTCTGGCAAGCTGTGGTTCCTATTCTATATCCTTCTAAGAGAACCTGATGCCAAGTGAAGCCTATGGTAGTGAAGAAGTTAAGAATACGCCAGCCCCAAATATGCCATTTTGGCATATTGATTATTCTGAGCTAAAGGCAACTGAGAACCCGCCGACTCCAGGAAAGCTCTTTACCTCCGCTTCAACTATCCAAAATAAAGTCTACATTTCCCCTTTTGTAAAGGAAATTTACATTTATAAAGGAAATTTTCATTAGTAAAAATGTCTATACAAGGAAGAGAGCTACTCTCTGTACCTGACAGACTTATCTGCATAAGGCAAACTTTATTTACCACACATTTCCTCCTCTCCCTTTCCCATGATTTGCCTCCCTCTCAACAGAAGTCTCTAAACCCCTATTTCTTTCTGTAGCTCAGGATAATATGTAAGTCTCAATCATCTGGCTGCTTCCTTGAGTTTCATGTGAAACTCCCATGAATATGTATGTAATTAAAACTGTTTTTCTCCTGTTAATCTGCCTCTCAATTTAATTCTCAGGCAGTCACAGAATCTGGAATGGTAGAAGGAAGCATTTTTTCTCCCTTACAATTGTCTTGTGAATATAATTGTTTAGTCGAAATTAAGAAGACCATGAGGCCAGGCGCAGTGGTTTACACCTGTAATCCCAACACTTTGGGAGGCTGAGGTGGGCGGATTATGTGAGGTCAGAAGTTCAAAACCAGCCTGGCCAACATGGTAAAACCCCATTTCTACTAAAAAAATACAAATTAGCTAAGCATGGTGGTGCATGCCTGTAGTCCCAGCTACTGGGGAGGCTGAGGCAGGAGAATCGCTCAAACCCAGGAGGCGGAGGTTGCAGTGAGCCGAGATCACACCACTGCACTCCAGCCTGGGCAACAGAGTGAGACTCCATCTCAAAAGCAAAAAGCATTAATTATAGGAGTAGTGTGAAGAAGAAGAGGTGAGAACGACTCCCTAGGCTGACCAAAGCCCGTGTGCCACCGTGTGCTGCATCCCTGCCGCCAGCACCTGTGTGCAGCCACCATTGCCACCATGCCCAAGAGAAAGGCTGAAGGGGATGCTAAAGAAGATAAGGCCAAGATAAAGGACAAACTACAGGGAAGATCCACAAGTTTGTCTGGTAAGCCTGCTCTGCCAAAGCCATAGCTGAAGCCTAAAAAGGCCCCTACAAAGAAGGGAGAGAAAATATCCAAAGGGGAAAAAGGAAGAGCCAACTCTGACAAAGAGGTGAATAACCCTGCAGAAAATGGAGATGCCAGAACAGAAAAGGCACAGAAAGCTGAAGGTGCTGGAGATGCCAAGTGAAGTGTATGGATTTTTGATGAATCTGTACTTCTGGTGACTGTACAGTTTGAAATACTGTTACATCCCAATGGATTATTCTTGCCTGCTGCACAGAAAAGCCCATACGCTGAAACAGCAGTGTTGCAGTAGAGAAAGAGTTCAATTATTGCAAGGCAGCTGAGTGGGTGGACAGGAGACATTTCTCAAATCCATCTCCCTGAAACCTTGGAAGCTAGGGTTTTTAAGGATAATTTGGCAGGCAGGGGGCTAGGGAATGAGTGCTGCTGATTAGTTGAAGATGTAATCACAGGCGTGTCCAAAACAGTCTTTATTTGTTGAGTCAGTCTCTGGGTGGGGAGTCACAGGACTGGTTCAGTTAGTTCCTTGGTATGAGTCGTGGGACCAGGTAGGCTCAGTTAGTTGCCAGAATGCAAAAGTCTGAAAAACATCTCAAAGACCAATTTCAGGTTCCACAATAGTAAATTATCTATAGGAGCAACTGAGGAAGTTACAAATCTTGTGATCTCTGGCTTCATCACCTCTGAGCTGGAAAGAATTATAGAAAAACCAAGCTAGGGAACAACAGCTGGTTATTGTTTAACTATGCCCACATTTTAGCAGAATTCAGGTCCTTCCCATAATCTTAACCTTGTGGCCTTTCATTAGCCTTACAAAGGCAGTTTAACTCCCCAGATGGGGTCAGTTTGGAGAGGGACTATTATTATCCTTGCTTCAAAGTTAAACTATAGGCTGGCTGGGTGGAGTAGTTCATGTCTGTAATCCCAGAACTTTGGGAGATCAAGGTGGGTAGATCACTTAAGCCCAGGAGTTCAAGACCAGCCTAGACAACATAGTGAGACCCCATCTCACAAAAAATTTAAAAATTAGCTGGGTGTGTTGGCACATGCCTGAGTCTCAGCTACTTGGGAGACTGAGGTGGGCGGATCACTTGAGTCCAGGAACTTGAGGCTGCAGTGAGCTGTGATGGCGCCACTGCACTCCAGACTGGGTGACAGAATGAGACTCTGTCTAAACAACAACAACAACAAAACAAAACAAAACAGTAAACTAAATTCCTCCCATAGTTAGCTTGGCCTATGCCCAGGAATGAGCAAAGGCAGTTAGCATGTGAGGTTAGAAGCAAGATGAGTCAGGTGAGATTTCTCTCACTGTTACAATTTTTGCAAAGGAAGTTTCAATGCTATTTTTTTATTGTTTTATAAAAATGCAGAATCCTATTTTACTTTTTTTAAAGTTATGTTGTTAGTACACAAAACGCTTTTTTTTTTGCGGGTGGGAGGGGCATATGTCACTAATAGAATGTCTCTAAATCTGGATTGATTGACGTTGGGAAAACACCTTTCCCTTCTAGTTTTGAAAGACTTCCTCTCAGCTCCTAGGAGAAGGGATTTATTGATGTTGACACACATAGCCACCATAGCACAAACACCCTGTAGGTGTGGAAAAACTAAAATTAACTTTTATGTCCTTTTCTCTCTTTCTGCCTTCAGCATTGACTTAACTCCTTTAAACCCAGACACCTGTTGGGACCTGACCTCCAATAGTTGGTTACCAGTGTGTCAGGCAATCTGGACTTTCCAGTGATGCCACTGAGATGGTACCCCTTGAAAAAGTGGCAGTTCCATTTGTACATTGTGAATCTTCAGATAAATTCTGCCATTTTAATTTCATTTCCTAAAAGTCAGGGTCCGCTTGTAAAAATATGTTCAATAACATGCTAAATGTGGAATGTCAACCATCACTTCAAATTTCCCTATTCAGAACATCAGATAAAGATTTCAATAGGTTTTTTTTTATATGTATACTTTAAGTTCTAGGGTTCATGTGCACAACATGCAAGTTTGTTACATAGGTATACATGTGCCATGTTGGTTTGCTGCACCAATCAACTCGTCATTTACATTAGGTATTTCTCCTAATGCTATCCCTCCCTCAGCCCCCCAGCCCCCGACAGGCCCCAGTGTGTGATGTTCTCTGTCCTGTGTCCATGTGTTCTCACTGTTCAATTCCCACCTATGAGTGAGAACATGCGGTGTTTGGTTTTCTGTCCTTGTGATAGTTTGCTGAGAATGATGGTGTCCAGCTTCATCCATGTCCCTGCAAAGGACATGAACTCATCCTTTTTTATGGCTGTATAGTATTCCATGGTTTATATGTGCCACATTTCCTTAATCCAGTCTATCATTAATGGACATTTGGGTTGGTTCCAAGTCTTTGCTATGGTGAATAATGCTGTAGTAAACATATGTGTGCATGTGTCTTTATAGTAGAATGATTTATAATCCTTTGGGTATATACCCAGTAATGGGATGGCTGGGTCAAATGGTATTTCTAATTCTAGATCCTTGAGGAATCGCCACACTGTCTTCCACAATGGTTGAACTAATTTACACTCCGACCAACACTGTAAAAATGTTCCTATTTCTCCACGTCCCTCTCCAGCATCTGTTGTTTCCTGACTTTTTAGTGATTGCCATTCTAACTGGCGTGAGATGGTATCTCATTTTGGTTTTGATTTGAATTTCTCTGATGACCAGTGATGATGAGTATTTTTTCATGTGTGTGTTGGCTGCATAAATATCTTCTTTTGAGAAGTGTCTGTTCATACCCTTTGCCCACTTTTTGATGGGGTTGTTTGTATTTTTCTTGTAAATTTGTTTAAGTTCTTTGTAGATTCTGGATATTAGCCCTTTGTCAGATGACTAGATTGCAAAAATTTTCTCCCATTCTGTAGGTTGCCTGTTCACTCTGATGGTAGTTTCTTTTGCCGTGCAGAAGCTCTTTAGTTTAATTAGATCCCATTTGTCTATTTTGGCTTTTGTTGCCATTGCTTTTGGTGTTTTAGTCAGATTTCATTGGTTTTTATAGTGGCTTTCTGATTTTGATGGTCCACTGAAGGAGGAATTTTGAACGTTGTTGTATACTGTTAACAATTGTCTGCCCATGTCCTGCCTGGAACATCATAATTGTTTATGAAGAGTACCTTTAATAAAGGTGGATGCAGTTTGACTTAGGAAAAAATATTAATTATAAGAGCAAACACTGGAAACAACTAAAGGAAAATGGCTAAGCTAATTACAATGTAATATTTAAATCTTATTTAATTAAATAAGTTACAGTAAAAAGATAATCATTAATTTTAAAAAGCACTAATGTAATGTTTATATAATATTAAGTGAAAAAGGGCAAAAACAGTATATACATTTTACATATGTATATATCAACTATATTAAAAATACACAAAGAAAAAAGTCTGGAAGGAAATAACATAATTCATCAATTCTAAAGATGCATTTTCCACCATCACACACATTCTCTAAAATTGAGTCACATCGTACACCAATGCATTAAATGTAGTGTCCTTTTTTTCTAAAAAGTTATTGGAATATTTGAATTTCCATTAATGTATTACTTTTTTTTTTTAATGTCAATGAGCTTATCTGGGTAGTGAGATTATGGGTCATTTTGTGTTCTTCTTTGTTCTTTACTATATATTTTTTAAAACTATATTTTAAATTTTTTAGGAGATTGTTATGTGAAACCCTAGGCAAATTTCTGTTATTAACATGTAATGATTTCTTTTCATTTTCTTTTAGTAGGACAATGGAGCTAACAAATAATGATTATTAAGAAATTTTTGATAGGATTTGTGTGATCCTTCCCAGACTCCGTGTGTGTTTGTATTACAATATGGAAAGAGTATGTGCAATGTTTGCAGAACACATGTAAGAAGTCACACTCTTCTTCGTTAATGCTTACTTGCTATTTAATGATTCTGTTAGAAAACTGAGATGGAGGCCAGGCGCAGTGGCTCACACCTGTAATCCCAGCACTTTGGGAGGCCAAGGTGGGCGGATCATTTGAGGTCACGAATTTGAGACCAGCTTGGTCAACATGGCAAAACCCCACCTCTAGGAAAAATACAAAAAATAGCTGGGTGTGGTGGTGCGCACCTGTAATCCCAGCTACTCAAGAGGCTGAGGCAGGAGAATCCCTTGAACCCGGGAGGTGGAGGTTGCAATAAGCCAAGATCAAGCCATTTCACTCCAGCCTGGATGACAGAGTGAGACTCTGTCTCAAAAAAAAAAAAAAAAAAAAAAAAAAAGAAAAGAAAGCTGAGACGGACTTAATGCTTAGCTCCTTAGTGGTTTCACTGAAGAAATAAAATTGTGTGTGAATGTCACTACTGAAATTGCCTTACATGAGGTTAAGAGAGTTATGATGGAATATGACCAAATGCACACAATATTTGCCTGGTGGAAGTGTTAAGAGAGATCAGAACCCATCTCCCCCTTCCTTGAAGCAATCACTTGGTACTGCCAGGGAAGTATGGCTATGGGTTGTATGCAAACTCTATTCAGCTGTAAGACCATGTAAGCCATATCAGCCCGGGGAGCCTGGACTACACATATACTTGAGATATTCTCAACTTTGACAGGTTAAAAAAAAAGCAATGTGGGTAATATATAAATATTGCATAGCATTGTCTTACATAGGGAATAAAGGAACAATAAAAGTCTTTCAACTGGTTTTTGCCTTTTGGTGTTCTAAAATTTCCATTTCATTTCATTTGAAAGCCTAGTCCAGAGACAGAAGATTCTCTTTATTTTTGGCAAGGTTCTAAATGGCTAAGTGATGTAAGGAAAAGGGAATCCTAGTACACTGTTGGTAGAAATGTACATTGGTACAGCCATTATGAAAAACAGTATGGAGGTTCCTAAAGAAATTAAAAATAAGGCCAGGCGTGGTGGCTCATGCCTGCAATCCCAGCACCTTGGGAAGCTAAAGCTGGCTGATTGCTTGAGTCCAGGAGTTTGAGACCAGCCTAGGCAACATGGCAAAACCCCGTCTCTACTAAAAATACAAAAAATTAGCCAAGCATGGTGGTGCATGCCTGTACTCACAGCTACTCAGGAGGCTGAGGTGGGAGAATCACCTGAGCCCCAGAGGTTGAGGCTGCAGTGAGCCAAGATTGCACCACTGCACTCCAGCCTGGGCAGCCAATGTGAGACCCTGTCTCAAAAAACAAAACTACCATACGACCTAGCAATCCCTCTTCTGGGTTACATTCCCAAAGAAGATGAATTCACCATCTCATAAAGATATCTGCACTCGCATGCTCATTCACAATAGCCAAGATATGGAAACATCTAAATGTCATCAAGAGATAAATGGAAAAAGAAACTGTATCTATATAAAATGCAATACTATTCAGCCACTGAAAAGAAAGAGATCCTGTCATTTGCCACAACATGGATGGACTTTAGAGGACATTATGTAAGTGAAATAAGCCAGACACAGAAAGAAAAATATTGCCTGATCTCATTTATATGTAGAATCTTTTGTTCTTAAAGTCAAATATATAGAGATAGAGAGTAAAACAGTGGTTACAAGGGGTTGTGGGGGAGGAGAAGAAATGGGAACACATAAGTCAAAGGTTACAAAGTAGCAGGTGTGTAGGATGAACAAGTCTAGGGATCTAATGTGCAGCATAAGGACTAAATAAAATTGTATTCTATTAGGAATTTTTGTTAAATAAGCAGGTTTTAGCTGCACTTATCGCACACAAAAAAAGTAACTATGTGAGATTATAGATACGTTAATCTGCTTCACAATAGTAACCATTTTCCTATCCATGTGTATCCCATAATATTGTTATAAACCTCAAAATACACAATAAAATTTATTTTAAAAATAAATGGCTAGGGCCAGGCACGGTGGCTCACAACCGTAATCCCAGCACTTTGGGAGGCCAAGGCGGGCGGATTACCTGAGGTCAGGAGTTCAAGACCAGCCTGGCCAACATGGTGAAACCCCGTCTCTACTAAAAATACAAAATTAGCCAGGCATAGTGGCAGACAACTGTAATCCCAGCTACTTTGGAAGCAGAGGCAGGAGAATCGCTTGAACCTGAGAGGTGGAGGTTGCAGCGAGCCGAGATGCACCATTGCAACTCCAGCCTGGGTGACAGACGGAGACTCCGTCTAAAAATAAAATAAAAAATAAAATAAAATAAAATAAATGGCTAGGTGATTATCAGAATATCATTTATTTACTAATCTTTTCCATATTGATTTAAAATGATGCCTGAGTAATATACAAAACTCTCATACATACATTCTTAGACTCTCAATACTGTTCCCTTGAAGTATAGATTTCTGCATAATATACCAAACTGTTTTAATCATTGTAACTTTGTGATTAAGTATCTAATTAGGTCAGTGCATTGGTTATCTATTGCTGCATAACAAATTACCCCCCAAATTCAGCATCTTAAAGCAACATTATTATCTCACACAATTTTTGAGGGCCAGGAATCTAGGAGTAGCTTAGCTGGGTGGTCCTGATTCAGGGTTTCTTATGGAGTTGCAGTTAACGTGTTGGTAGGGGCTGCAGGCATCTCAAGGCTTGACTGGGGCTGAAAGATTCACTCCTAACTCATTCCTGTTGCTGTTGGCCAGCATCAGTTCCTCATCTGATGTTGGCCAGAGGTTTCAATTCCTTGCCTTGTAGACCTCTCCATAAGGGCTGCTCACAACATGGCAGCTTGCTTCCTCCAGAGTGAGAGGACAAAGAGAGACACTGAGATTGGGAGAGAGAGAGAGAGAGAATGCACATGTCCAAGGCAAAAACCACAGTCTTTTTTAACCTAACCCCAGAAGTGATGTTCCATTAAGTCTATCTTATGCTATTGGTCACACAGACCAACCTGGTTTAATAGAGTTGCCAGATTTAACAAATAACAGAGTATTCCCAGTTAAATTTGATTTTCAAATAAGCCGTAAATTATTCAGTACAAGTATATTTCATGCATATAAACATATTTGGGACATACTTATACCAAAACACTATACATTGTTTAACTGAAATTTAAATTTAACTGGGCATCTTATATTTTATCTGGCAACCCTACCCTGGTACAATATAGGAGGGGATACTCCAGGGTATAAAAACCAGGAGGCAGAGATCATTTAGGGCCATGCTGGAGGCTGGCTCTATTTAAGGGTAAGTCATCCCTTACCACTATTTAAACTTTTTTTGCAGTCCATTTCATGTAACTACTCTTCCAGTTGGACTAAAAATCAAGTCAAGTTACAAAAAAAATTTAATTATAGTTTTTGTTGGGATTTCATTGAATCCATAGATTAATATGGAAAAAAAATGGATATAAAATGCAATTTTCTGATCAAAACTTTTATTTTATTTTATTTATAAAGAAAAGAGGTTTAATTAGCTCTTGGTTCTGCAGGCTGTACAGGAAGCATAGCTGGGGAAGCCTCAGGAAACTTACAATCATGGTAGAAGGTGAAAGGGAAGCAAGGCACATCTTACATGGCTGGAGCATGAAGAAGAGAGTAAAGGGAGAGCTGCTACACACTTTTATTTTTTGCTTCTTTATTTTTAAATTTTACTTTAAGTTCTGGGATACATGTGCAGAACGTGCAGGTATGTTGCGTAGGCATACCTGTGCCATGGTGGTTTGCTGTACCTACCAACTTGTCATCTAGGTTTTAAGCCCCATATGCATTAGGTATTTGTCTTAATGCTCTCCCTCCCCTTGCCCCCACACCCCAACAGGCTGCGGTGTGTGATGTTCCCCTCCCTGTGTCCACGTGTTCTCATTCTTCAGCTCTCACTTATGAGTGAGAACATACAGTGTTTTGTTTTCTGTTCCTGTGTTCATTTGCTGAGAACGATGGCTTCCAGCTTCATCCATGTCCCTGCAAAGGACATAAACGCATTCTTTTTTATGGTTGCATAGTATTCCATGGTGTATATGTGCCATATTTTCTGTAGGCAGTCTATTATTGGTGGGCATTTGGGTTGGTTCCAAGATTTTGCTATTGTAAATAGTGCTGCAGTAAACATATGTGTGCATGTGTCTTTATAGTAGAATGATTTATAATCCTTTGGGTATATACCCAGTAATGGGATTGCTGGGTCAAATGGTATTTCTGGTTCTAGATCCTTGAGGAATCGCCACACTGTCTTCCACAATGGTTGAACTAATTTATACTCCCACCAACACTGTAAAAGTGTTCCATTTCTCCACATCCCTCTCCAGCATCTGTTGTTTCCTGACTTTCTAGTGATCACCATTCTAACTGGTGTGAGATGGTATCTCATTGTGATTTTGATTTGTAGTTCTCTAATGACTAGTGATGATGAGCTTTTTTTCATATATTTGTTGGCTGCATAAATGTCTTCTTTTGAGAAGTGTCTGTTCATATCCTTTGCCTACTTTTTGATGGGTTGTTTTTTTCTTGTGCAGATTCTGGATATTAGACCTTTGTCAGATGAGTAGATTGCAAAAATTTTCTCCCATTCTATAGGTTGCCTGTTCACTCTGATGATAGTTCCTTTTGCTGTGCAGAAGTGCTTTAGCTTAATTAGACCTCGTTTGTCAATTTTGGCTTTTGTTGCAATTGATTTTGGTGCTACACACTTTTAAATAACCAGATCTCATGAGAACTCACTCACTATCACAAGAAGAGCAAGGGTGATGCCCATCCCCATGATCCAGTCACCTCCCACCAGGTCCCTTCTCCAACACTGGGGATTACAATTTGACATGAGATCAATCCTTTTATGTCCTCTATTAAGTTTTATATTTTTATTCATCTAGGTCCTGCTTACTTCCTGTTAGGGTTTGTTGTTGTTGCTTTGATTTGTGATCAAAAAAATTTTACTTGTGATATTTTTGACCTGGTTTTGGTTGGAATATAAGAATACTATTAATTTTTATGTATTGTTTGCAATGATTGCCTTAGTGAATGCTCCTATTACTTCCTTTTTTTTTTTTAATAGAGTTGGAGTCTTGCTCTGTCACCCAGGCTGGAGTGCAGTGGTGTGATCTCGGCTCACTGTAACCTCCGCCTCCTGGGTTCTAGCGATTCTCCTGCATCAGCCTCTCGAGTAGCTGGGATTACAGGTGCCTGCCACCACGCCCGGCTCTTTTTTTTTTTTTTTTTTTGTATTTTTAGTAGAGACAGGGTTTCACCGTGTTAGCTAGGATGGTCTCAATCTCCTGACCTTGTGATCCACCCACCTCGGCCTCCCAAAGGGCTGTGATTGCAGGCGTGAGCCACTGCACCCGGCCTATTTCTAATAACTTTTAAGTTGATGCCCTTAGGCTTCCCAGGTATAAATGATAATGTCATTTGCAAATAATGACAATTTTACCCCCTCCTTTTCAATGTTTAAACCTCATATTTTGGTTTTTTAACTGACTATACTATCAAACAATTATAATTTTTATGAAAAAACTTTGACTAAGACAAAATCTTTTGAACCGGGGAAAATAGTATATAGGAAAACTATTTTACACATTTTATTATTTAGATTGAGGCTTAAATGTGGTATGATATTTCCAAACTACCCCTCCAAAAGCTAAGAACCAAAACTTTCCACTTAAAAAGCTTTCCAGAATTGTAGTTTATTTAAATATTCCGTATCTGCATTGCTTTGAAAGAACTTGAAACAAAATCTGAATTCCAGGTGCAGCCTGACTTTTTTCTTATCGTTTCAGATAAAAGTTCAAAGAGAACTTTTCAGAGGGCTTCAGACATATCATTATCCCAAAGAATTTATTGAATAAAGAGCTTTGGATCAGGAAAACAAGAACCCCAAGTTATATAAGGGTGAGTCTTCTGCGAATCTAGAGGACAGGCCACCAGCACAAAAACAACATTACCCCAGCTTTCAGAGGAATGCTGCAGCCTTCGCCAGGCATTGGCTCCTGTCCTTTAACAACAGTTTGTTAACACTTTCTTGAGCAGTGGGAGTGGCAGGTTTTTCACAAGGGAAACTGGAGTAGCAATCTGGAGGGAAGGGGAAGCTAGAGGACTTGTCTCAAGGCTACTTCTGCGTAGTAAATAATGTGTGTTCTAAATATGCTTTTTTTTTTTTTTGAGATAGAGTCTCACTCTGTTGCCCAGGCTGGAGTGCAGTGGTGCGTTCTTAGCTCACTGCAGCCTCCTCCCTCCCAGGTTCAAGCGATTTTTCTGCCTCAGCCTCCAGAGTAGCTGGGCCCACAGATGCATGCCACCACACCCGTGGGGTTTTTTGTTTGTTTGTTTGTTGTATTTTTAGTAGAGACAGGGTTTTGCCATGTTGACCAGGCTGGTCTCAAACTCCTGGCCTCAAGTCATCCGCCCACCTCTGCCTCCCAAAGTGCTGAGATTACAGGCGTGAGCCACTGCGCCCGACCAAAAATATGCTTTTGTCTATAATTATAAACTTTTGTTTATGTATTAATTATGATTCTGGAGGGGGGTTGTGGGGTTTATGAAAATTGGTGGCGGGGGGGAGCTAAGGCTCTCCCAGACCATTCCTTCCCCTTGCCAGTGCTATAAAGAACTGTTCTAAATTGATGGAGAGAAGATTTCAAGTGCTATCACAATACACACATGCAAACACACACACACACACACAAAGGTAATGTGAGGAGATGGATATGTTAATTTTCTTGACTGTAGTAATCGTTTCACTGTGTTTATGTATATACTACTGAAAATATACACTTTTTATTACAAAAAAAGAGACAAAAATAAATCGTATGGAAATATAAAGTTTAAAAAGATACAATTCTTGCCCTCAAAATAGCATATAGTCTAAACAAAAGGGTAGGGCACAAAGAGAAGGCAAAGCATGAATCAAAGAAAAAGACTGAGGTAACTGCTGATTATGGGCACAGTACATAACCAACTG
Source organism: Pongo abelii (assembly GCF_028885655.2). Taxonomy (NCBI): domain Eukaryota; kingdom Metazoa; phylum Chordata; class Mammalia; order Primates; family Hominidae; genus Pongo; species Pongo abelii. Next base: position 48,208,759 of record NC_072001.2, on the reverse strand, counting down.
TTCCACCTTGAGGTTACAAATGAAAACATCAATGTTGAGGGCTAAGTTGGTTTTAAATTCTGACTTAACACTGTGTTAATGGTGGCAAAAGACCTCCATAGAAGGGGATGTAGGAAGAAGGAAGGAGAAGTGTCTTTTTCCTAGCACCCCCGGAAACGACGTCCTAAGCCCTGTTGAGTCCAGAGAGGCACCTCGTCCCAGCACACAGCTAATTATGTAGCAGCTCTTTGGGAAGAGGGGTTTCAAATCCTCCAGAGAGTTCAACATAGGTCTGGAGACTGGAAACAACCCAGGTGGAGCAGCTTCATTCAGCACTTACTGTGTAAATATGTTATTAAGCGCTATATTGGGGATAAAATAGGACAAATATGTTCTCTATCTTCAGAGATACTGTTTGCAATGGAAGAAGTTTTCCTCTCTGCCACCTCACAATCACACTCAGGATCTTAACTATGCGTAATCATTCAGAAGCATCCACCAAAACAACTGGGCTTGCATTTTCCAGAAGCTTCTTATCCTCGAGACTGTGTGCCCCTTATGAATAGAGTGCAAACAAATGCAACAAAAAATGTAGAAGATGCTCAGCCCATTATTATTATTATTATTATTTTCTAGAGACAGTGCATCACTGTAGCCCAGGCTGGAGTGTAGTGGTGCAAACATGGCTCACTGCAGCCTGGACCTCTAGGGCTCAAGCAACCCTCCCACCTCCCAGCCTCCTGAGTAGCTGAGACCACAGGTATGTGCCACCATGCCTGGCTAATTTTATAATTTTTTGTAGAGATGGGGTCTCCCTGTGATGCTTAGGCTGGTCTCAAACTCCTGGCCTCAAGCAATCCCTCCACCTCGGCCTCCCAAAGTGGTAAGATTACAGGCATAAGCCTGGACAGTTCTCTTTAACTCTCAAATGTCCACATCAGAAAAGACAGTACAAATGTAAGCTGACTTTCCTATTTCTCTGTAGAGGCACTGTGTTAACAACAGTTTTTAACTTAATGAATGCCAACTGTGAGCCAATTTAAACCAAATAAACCAGGCCAAGTCATTCTATTACACAGTAGATCAGAGCAAAACCCATTCTAGCCTGGACCAGTGGCATCCAAACGATAACCTAAATGCCTGGGGAGAAAGGCCAATTTAATTAACATTCCACCCTGAACTCATTTTTTTTTCTTTTTTTGAGACGGAGTCTCACTGTATCACCCAGGATGGAGTATAGTGGTGTGACCTCAGCTCACTGCAACCTCTGCCTCCTGGGTTTGAGCAATTCTCCTACCTCAGCCTCCTGAGTAGCTGGGGCTACAGGTGCGTGCCACCATGCCCGGCTACTTTTTTGTATATTTAGTAGAGACAGGGTTTCACCATGCTGGCCAGGCTGGGTCTTGAACTCCTGACCTGAGGTGATCTGCCCGCTTCAGCCTCCCAAAGTGCTGGGATTACAGGTGTGAGCCATAGCGCCAGGCCCCTGAACTCTTGATTCTATCCACCATCCCCTCCTCCAAAACCTCTTCCCCCGCAAGCCTTCTCCATCTCAGAAAATGGCAACCCCATCATCCAGCCACTTGCTTCATCCAGAGACTTGGGAGTCATCTTTAATGCATCTACTTTCTAACTTCCCAGATCTAGTGACCACATCCTGTCAATTCTACCTCCAATTTCTCTTGAATTCATCTACTTCTCTTTCCTCTGGCATCACCCTGATCCAAGTCATCTTTATCTCCCTCTTAGAAAACTGCAATGGCTTCCTAGCTGATCTGCTTACTTCCACTCTTACAGGAATCCATCAGATTCCTCAGAGACCTAATAGGTCTGTTTTTCTCCACATACCTAGCTCATCATAGCACTCATCACAATTTATTTAAATATATATGTATGTATATAGTTACATATATTTGTTTATACGTGTGTGTATATACATTTATGGAATGTTTCTCTCCTCAGAATTTAACCTCCATGAAGACAAAGTCCATGTCTGATTTTCTTTTACTGAAGTATTATTCCTAGTGCCTAACACAGTACCCAGCATATAGTCAGCATCAATAAAACTTGTTGGAAGAATGAATGAATGAATGAATGAATGAATGAATGCTTGGTGGAATCCCTGCATGACAGAAGTCTTTCTGTTCACAATAGACAACTGTAGTCCAGAGTCCATTCTCTTAAAAGTCTTCCTTTTAACCTCAAAGCCACATGAGTCAATTCCTCAAAGAGAATGTACTTACTCCTCCAGGCTGATTATACAGTGACCTTCTAGCAGAGCCATTTAGGAAGAAAAGAGTCAAATCTCTGATGGAGCCAGACTAGATGGAGAGAAGCCAAAAGAGAATTCTCTTTCTAATGCGTTGGAAAGATCTGAAGAAGAAAATGAAACAAAAATCTTAGACTTAGAGCCTTTGAGGAATTCTTGCCATCTGGTGGCAATAATATTAATCTGCAGGCAACCAAGCACTTTTCCTCAGCTTTCTATAATGTCTCAACATTTCTGAAATAGTACAATGATTTTAACCTTGGTGTGGGTCTCCTTTGATTTCATCATGCCCTGTATTCTAGAAATTTATGGGCTTCAGTTCTGGGAAATTTTCTCAAATTATTTCTTTTAGTATTTTTCTTCCCAATATTTTTTCTTTCTCTTGTTGAAATTTCTATTATATTATTCAGATGTTAGATCTCTGATCTTTTAACTTGCTTTTCTTTTTTCTTCTATCTCCCATTATGTCTTTTTCTACTAATTTTTGAACGGTATAATTTTGGCTCCACCAAAATATCACTAAAACAGCCCATTGATTAAACAAAGACAACTTTATTCCTATGGCAGTAAGGAAAAACACTAACTTGACAGAGTCTTAGTAGCCTCTCAGAAGGGGCAGGGAAAAGTTGACATATTTATGAAGTTTTGAAGTCTGGTTTAAGGCAGGTCTTTCAATGCTAGTGCTTGATCAGAATTGGATAAGGATAATACTTTAGAGTTGGTGGACACAGCAAGGATTTTGAGGTGACAGATTCAAAGAGTGTTGGTGCCAGTCTTGGTGGTTCATGCCTGTAATCCCAGCACTTTGAGAGGCTGCTGAGGGAGGATCACTTGAGCCCGGGAGTTTGAGACCAGCCTGGGTTACATAGTGAGACCCCCGTCTCTACCAAAAAATAAAAAAATTAGCTGAGTGTGGTGATGCATGCCTGCAGTCCCAGCTACTCGGGAGACTAAGGAGGGAGGATCACTTGAATCAAGGAGTTGGAGGCTGCAGTGAACTATGATCATGCAACTGCACTCCAGCCTGGGCAATAGAACGAGACCCTGTCTCAAAAAAAAAAAAAAAAAAGAGAGAGAGAAAGAAAAAGAAAAAAAGCAATTCTTGGGGAGTAAACTGTCACTTGATGATATCTATTGGTAAATCGGACAGTTTGATGTTTATTTTAACAGGTTCTGGGGGAAATAAATCCCAGAATAAACAAGGTTATTTGCTTCTTTTATTGCCTCATGAAAGAGGTCCCTTTTATAATAAAGTTTTATTTGTGAAGAGACTGAAAGAGTAATGTCTTGTAAATTTAAACAGTAAACTATGTGGTTTCAGTCCTCAGAAACCACTTTATTTTCCTCATCTTATTTTCCTTCCCTTATGTTGAATTTTTTTTTCTACTATAGCATTTTCCACTTACAAGGGTCTCTTTTCTTTTCAATGCTCCTTTTTAAAGCCTCCTTTCTTTGGGGAGAGGGGAGATATGATATCTTTTCCCAGCAACAAGAACAGACAGTAGGTATTTTTTAAACACATTTTCCTGCCAAGTCCATTGCTTTGATTTCCTCTGAATTCCATTTTGTTCATTCTGTCCTTCATGCTGGAGAAATTCCTTTATTGTCTGAAGGTGATCCTTTATAGGACAGTGACTAATCATAGGCATAAATCATCAGTTAAACAAGATGAATAAGCTCTAGAGATCTGCAGCATGACAATGTGCCTATAGACAACAAAAACATATTGTACACCTAACAATGTGTTAACAGGGTAGATTTCATGTTCAGTGTTCTTACCACAATAAATTAAACTAAAAAAAAGAACAGTGAGACCAATACCAGAGGTGAGGCTGAGTAGGAGGTTGGGCTGATCAGTGTAGAATGATCTTATTAAGCTTGGAAGGTTTCCCCTGGTCTTGGGGTGGAACATTTTCCCAAAGATGAATTTCCAGTTTCCTGTAGGTTGAAGAGGGTAAGCTGGTTGCAGAATTCTCAGAGCTGAGTAGGAGAAGGGAGCTAGGTTGTCACTGTCTAATATTGGCTTTCGTTTAAGTCCCATTTTCTGAAAAGTATCCCTGCCCTCAACTATGGCTTTTTTTTCAGTCATTTTTCCCCTTTCAGAGATACCTACCACCTCTACTACCCAAGCTTTTCTGGAGTTCTGGGAATTGGCTTGCTCTGAGTTTCTTTCATTAATAGTTTAATGGGTTATCACTCTGCTAGGTCAGTTTCCACCTTTCCATCGGCTTTACAACTCTTGAAGTGTAGTCACTGTCATCTTCTTACCCAGTTTCTTTGTCCTTGTTGGTTTATGCATTTTGAATATATTGACATTTTAGAAGTCTTTGGCTAGGCATCAGCGACAAGTGAATGTGCTCATTCGACCACATTTAACCAGGAGTCTGCATTATATTCCTAAGTTCCCCTCCAACTTCTAATTCTGTGATTTTAAGTACATTTTAATTAAGGCAAGAGTGAGTACATAATTAGATACAAAGCTGGAGAGATTACGATTTTATGCAAATGAGATGGAAAAAGAGAGGTAATTAGCTTTAGCTTTTCGATAATCAGTCTAGGGGAAGCTTCACGGAAGAGGTATTTTAATGACTGAATCTGAACCCTTCCTCTCTTTCTCCCTTAAGAGCAGCATGGATGAACCAAAGAGAAGCTGAGGTAACCTGCAGCAATTTTTATCTTGATCCAGACTGCAAAAACAAATTACCATCAAGATTTAGGAAGGAAGAAGAGACAATATTTAAAAAAACCCGAAAATCCCATAGGGAGAAACTGCACGTGCCTGACTAAGGCAATGCTAATAGGAATAGAAAGAAAGCATGAATAGATATTTACATGACATGATTTTGCATTTTTTAAAGTAATGAATCAAGGGCTGGGCGTGGTAGCTCACACCTGTAATCCCAGAACTTTGGGAGGCCGAGGCAGAGGATCACTTGAGGCCCAGAGTTCAAGACCAGCCTGGCTGACATACAGAGACTCCATCTCTACAAAAAACTTAAAAATTCGCTCGACATGGTGGTGCATGCCTGTAGTCCTAGCTACTTGGGAAGTTGAGGGGGAAGACTTGCTTGAGCCCAGGAGTTTGAGTCTGCAATGAGCTATGACTGTGCTGCTGCCCTCTCGCCTAGGCGACAGAGCAAGACCCTGACTCTAAAATTTAAAAAACATAAAAATAAACAATGAATAAAAAATGGTAAATTAATAAGTTTACTGAATACCTATATTATAAGTAAAGAGGACACTGTACTAGATATAATAAGAAAGAGAAAAAAGAATTGTGCTCAGAAGTTGGTGATATTCTTAAGTAATACATATTTTCGATATTGTTGGGTAATTTATGACTTGAGAACAATTACAAAGTGACAAGTTAATGAAAAGCTTAGAAGATTTCAGTACAAATTAATAGTGGACATGCAAGAATGATTCAAAAAGGAACTTAAGAAAACAGTCTCATTTGTAATAGCATCCAAAGAATAAAATATCTAGGAATAAATTTAACTAAGGAGGTGAAAGCCTTGTGCACTGAAAACTACAATACATTGCTGGAAGAAAGTTAAGAAGACATCAATAAATGAAAAGATATATCATATTCATCTATTGGAAATTGGAATATTTAACATTGTCTTGGAGTCCAAGACCAGCCTGGGCAATGTGGCAAAACCCTGTCCCTACAGAAAATGCAAAAGTTAGCACATAGTGGCACACAACTGTGATGCCAGCTACTCTAGGGCTGAGGCAGGAGGATTGCTTGAACCTGGGAGGTTGAGGCTATAATGAGCTATGGCCCCACTACACTACAGCCTGAGTGACAGAGAGAGACCTTGCCTCAAAAAATAAAATGATTAATATTATGCTATGAATATCATGTCAATTTTTTAAAAAAAAGAGTGAACAAGATGCCAAAGGACCTATTTTTTTAAAGCCTTAAAATTAGAGAAAAATAGAGTGAAGCAAATTCAAATACAAAGCCAAAACAAAACAAGGATGTATAACACTGAGAATTTCACCCTGAAAATAAAAATGGATATGGACACTAACAACTAAAAAAGATAGAGTATACACAATCACAAAAAAAGCAAATCAAAAAATTTTTTGTGAGCAGTACTCTGGGAATGCTGGCTGAATAGATGAAACACGTAATTGTTATTTTAAAAATTTCACTGCGATGCTAAAGGGCAGGAAACCTAGACAAAGTAGAGATAGGGAAGAACCCTGCTTTCCTGAGAACCTAGAAAGTTAAAAGTGATATCCTGGCTTGAAATGGATACAGCATAGACTAGAAGACAAAAATCATCCTAAGGATCAGGACCTACAGATAAGACATTATAGTAAGAGATAGGAAGGAAGACAGTGAATGCCTAACATAGACTAAAGTGTGGGGGCCTTGAGTAGTAGGGAATACAACACATAAAACCCAGAAGTGCCAGCAATTGATATCCCAGTAATTTCCAGCTTTACATCCCAAATTCTTCCCATCCCTGCCTAATAGCCTATTCCTCAACAGCCATGGCAAAATCTACTGCTACAGCCAGGGCTTTAAGGTCAGCATTCTTTAACTCCTAGTTTAGCAGGGAAGCTCAAAATATAAATTTTTCTTGAAACTAAAGTACTCTATTGGACCAGCCAGAGGGGATGAGCTTAAGATGGGGAAGTAGATTTATGTGCCATTCATAAGGAGTATAGATATTTGAATTTCCAAAAAATATAAAGAGCCTTAGACTTAAGAAATAGGAACTGTGGTGTGTTTAATTTAAAAAAAAAAATCCCTGCCACTCTTGGTTAAACAGGTGGGTTTTAAAGCCAGAGCTCCTGGGATCAAATGCCAGCTCCACCATTTATTAGCAAGTTCATCAATCTTCGCTTGTTTCCTCCTTTGTAAGAAGTAGATAATAACAGTATGTAAAGCTTAGGTTTTTGAAGACTGTATGTAAGATATGCATGGCCCCTGGTGCTTGCTAAGGTCTCAACACATGTTACTTTCACTTTTCTGATCGTTCTGTTTCCTGTTCAGGAGAGCTGCTCCCAGATTTGCTTTAAATAGGAGACTGAGCTGGACATGGTGGTTCACATCTATAATCTCGGCACTTTGGGAGGCTGACGGGGGAGGATAACTTGAGTCCAGGAGTTGGAAGCCAGCCTGGGCAACACAGTGAGTCCCCATGTCTAAAACATATTTTCAAACAATTAGCTGGAGGTCGTGGTGCGTGCCTGTAGTCTATCCCAGCTACTCAGGAGGCCAAGGTGGGAGGATCATTTGAGCCCAGGAGGTCGAGGCTACAGTGAGCAATGATCATGCCACTCCACTCCAGCCTAGGTGACAGAGCGAGATCTATCTCTACAAAAATAAAAAATTAACCAGGCATGGTGGCACAGGCCTGTAATCTCAGCTACTCAGGAGACTGAGACAGGATGTTGCTTGAGCCCAGGAGGTTGAGGCTGCAGTGAGCTAAGATCATTCCAATGTACTCCAGCCTTGGCTACAGAGCAAGACCCTGTCTCAAAAAAAAAATTAAAAATTAAAATAAATAAATAGGAGACTGAGGCAGAATTAGAAATTCAGCCCTTCCTCTCCAAATTTCCTCTTTTTTCATGTGTGTGGGCCAAACTTTTAAAGAAGCCCAACAAATTGATTTGTAGCCAAAGGCTGAGCTCCATAGTAATAATGGCAGTGGCTACCACTCCAAACTAACTGTGCGACAGCCACTATTATAGACTGATTTTTTATAATGACCCTGTGGGGTGGGTACATATTATCCCCGTTTTACAGGTGAGAAAACTGAGTTACAGAGAGGCTAAATATCTTGCCTAATATCAGCTATTGATAATGGCTATTAAATGGCAGTTAGGGTTAGAATCCAGGTAGTCTATGTATTAGTCCGTTTTCATGCTGCTTATGAAGACTTACCCAAGACTGGGAAGAAAAAGAGGTTTAAGTGGACTTAAAGTTCCACATGGCTGGGGAGGCCTCAGAATCATGGTGGGAGGTGAAAGGCACTTCTTACATGGCAGCAGCAAGAGGAGATGAGAAAGATGCAAAAGCAGAAACCCCTGATAAAATCATTAGATCTCATGAGACTTTTTCACTACCATGAGAACAGTATGGGGAAAACTGCCTGCATGATTCCAATTATCTCCCACTAGGTCCCTCCCATAACACATGAGAATTATGGGAGCATAGTTCAAGTTGACATTTGTGTGAGAACACAGAGCAAAACTGTATCATTCTGCCCCTGGCCCCTCCAAATCTCATGTCTTCACTTTTCAAAACCAATCATGCCTTCCCAACAGTCCCCCAAGGTCTTAACGCATTTCAGCACTAACCGATAAGTCCACAGTCCAAAGTCTCATCTGAAACAAGGCAAGTCCCTTCTGCCTATGAGTTTGTAAAATCAAAAGCAAGCTAGTTATTTCCTAGATACAATGGGGGTACAGGTATTGGGTAAATACGGCCATTCCAAATGGGATAAATTGGCCAAAACAAAGGAGTTACAGGGCCCATGCAAGTTCGAAATCCAGCGGGGCAGTCAAATTTTAAAGCTCCTAAATAGCCAGGCACAGTGGCTCATGCCTGTAATTTCAGCATTTTGGAAGGCCGAGGTGGGTGGATCACCTGAGGTCAGGAGTTCAAGACCAGCCTGGCCAACATGGTGAAACCCTGTCTCTACTAAAAATTCAAAAATTAGCCAGGCATGGTGGTGGGTGCCTGTAATCTCAGCTACTCAGGAGGCTGAGGCAGGAGAATTGCTTGAACCTAGGAGGCAGAGGTTGCAGTGAGCTGAGATCGCGCCATTGTACTCCAGCCTGGGCAACAAGAGTGAAACTCCACCTCAAAAAATAAAAAAATTAATTAATTAATTAATTAAATAAAAATAAAGCTCCATAATGATCTCCTTTGACTCCAGGTCTCACTTCCAGGTCACGCTGATGTAAGAGGTGGGTTCCCATGGTTTTGGGCTGCTCCATCCCTGTGACTTTGCAGGGTACAGCCTCCCTCCTGGCTGATTTCATGGGCCAGCATTGAGTGTCTGTGGTTTTTCCAGGAGCACAGTGAAAGATGTCAGTGGATCTACTATTCTGGGGTCTGAAGGATGGTGGACCTCTTCTCACAGCTCCACTAGGTGGTGACCCAGTAGGGACTCTGTGGGGGCTCCAACCCCACATTTCCCTTCTGTGCTGCCCTAGCAGAGGTTCTCCATGAGGGCCCCCCCCCGGCAGCAAACTTCTGCCTGGGCATCCAGTCATTTCCATACATCTTCTGAAATCTAGTCGGAGGTTTCCAAACCCCAATTCTTCACTTCTGTGCACCTGCAGGCTCAACACCACATGGAAGCTGCCAACGCTTGGGGCTTGCACCCTTTGAAGCCATGGCCTGAGCTCTATGTTGGCCCTTTTCAGCCATGGCTGGAGCAGCTGAGATGCAGGGCACCAAGTACCTAGACTGCACACAGCACAGGGACCTTGGGCCCTGCCCACAAAACCATTTTTTCCTCCTAGACCTCTGGGTCTTTGATGGGAGAGGCTGCTGCAAAGGTCTCTGACATGCTCTGGAGACATTTTCCCCATCATCTTGGGGATTAACATTTGGCTCCTCGTTACTTATGCAAATATCTGCTTGAATTTACAAATATCTGCTTGAATTCCTCCTCAGAAAATGGGATTTTCTTTCTTTTTTTTTTTCTGATGGAGTCTTATTCTGTTGCCCAGGCTGGAGTGCAATGGTGCAATCTTGGCTTACTGCCACCTTGGCTTACAGCCAATATGCCTGGCTAATTTTTGTATTTTTAGTAGAGATGGGGTTTCACCATGTTGGCCAGGGTAGTCTAGAATTCCTGACCTCGAGGGATCTGCCCACCTCAGCCTCCCAAAGTGTTGGGATTACAGGCGTGAGTTGCTGCGCCCAGCTAGGATTCTTTTCTATCGCACTGTCAGGCTGCAAATTTTCTGAAATTTTATGCTCAGCTTCCCTTTTAAAACTGAATGCCTTTAATAGCACCCAAGTCAAATCTTGAATGCTTTGCTGCTTAGAAATTTCTTCCGCCAGATGCCCTATATCATCTCTCTCAAGTTCAAAGTTCCACATATCCCTAGGGCAGGGGCAAAATGCCACCAGTCCCTTTGCTAAAACATAACGAGTCACATTTGCTCCAGTTCCCAACAAGTTCCTCATCTCTATCTGAGACCACCTTAGCCTGGACCTTATTGTTCATATCACTATCAGCATTTTTGTCAAAGTCATTCAACACATCTCTAGGACGTTCCAAACTTTCTCACATTTTCCTGTCTTCTTTGAGCCCTCCAAACTGTTCCAACCTCTGCCTGTTACCCAGTTCCAAAGTCACTTCCACATTTTCGGGTATCTTTCAGCAACACCCCACTCAACTGGTACCAATTTACTGTATTAGTCCATTTTCATGCTGCTGATAAAGACGTACCCAAGACTGGGAAGAAAAACAGGTTTAATTGGACTTACATTTCCACAAGGCTGGCAAGGCCTCAGAATCATGGTGGGAGGCGAAAGGCACTTCTTACATGGTGGTGGCAAGAGAAAATGAGGAAGATGCAAAAGCGGAAACCCCTGAAAACCATCAGATCTCATGAGACTTATTCACTACCATGAGAACAGTACGGGAGAAACTGCCCCCATGATTCCACTTATCTCCCACTGGGTCCCTCCCACAACATGTGGGAATCATGGGAATACAATTCAAGATGAGATCTGGGTGGGGAACAGATCCAAACCATATCAGTCTGGCTCCAGTGAGCATGCTGCAAACCCACTATAACCACTGTCTCTGGAAGCCTAGGATGAACATGGCTATAATTCAAGAAGCAAATTACTGAGGCTTTCCTCTTTCTTTTAGTCAAGTTTCAAAGACATGGGAGATGGGGGAGAAGAATGAGGAAGAGGATCAAAGGTTTTTTTTTGTTTTGGTGCTGTGTTCTCTGAGCTTGGTGGGTTGAATAATGAAGTGGTGATATAGTTTGGATATTTGTTCTCTCCAAATCTCATATTGAAATTGATCTCCAGTGTTAGAGGTGGGGCCTGGTGGGAGATGTTTGAGTCAGGAAGGTGGATTCCTCATGAGGGACTTGCTGTCATCCTCACTGTAATGAGTGAGTTCTCTATTAGCTCACAGGAGAGCTGATTGTTTAAAAGAGCATGGCACTCCTGTCCCCTCTCTTGTTCCCTCCCTCACCATGTGACACGCCTGCTCCCCTTTCACCTCCAGCATGGTTGGAAGCCTCCTGAGGTCCTGACCGGAAGTAGATGCTGGTACCATGCTTCTTGTACAGCCTGCAGAACAGTGGGCCAAATAAACCTCTTCTTATAAATTACCTCAGGTACTCCTTTACAATAATGCAAAACAGACTAAGACAGGTGGGTTTACTGAGTAAACATACAGGATGTGAGTATTCTTTTGAAATCATTCTTTAAAACTTACTTGCTAAAATATTAATAGAAAAATTATTAAATGATCTCTTATTAAAATGGAAAAAGATGGCTGGGTGCAGTGGCTCATGCCTGTAATTCCAGCACTTTGGGAGGCCAAGGCGGGTGGATCACCTGAGGTTGGGAGTTCAAGACCAGCCTGACCAACAAGGAGAAACACAATCTCTACTAAAAATACAAAATTAGCCAGGCATGGTAGCACATGCCTGTAATCCCAGCTACACAGGAGGCTGAGGCAGGAGAATCGCTTGAACCTGGGAGGCAGAGGTTGTGGTGAGCCAAGATCATGCCATTGCACTCCAGCTTGGGTAACAAGAGCAAAACTCCGTCTCGAAAAAATAAAAAATAAATAAGGAAAAAGACATGACTCTTTAATACTAAACCACAGTGAAGAATTTTAAAGAGCAGGATACCCCAGAAGTTTGTAAATAGAAAGTATTTTTGTTTCCATATTAATAGTTAAAGAGATATGTAACAGCTGTGTAAATGTGGGAGTAGGGGGACTGCCCATTAAGTTTATACACTCCTTTCAAATGATTCTGTAGTTACATGAATTTCAGCTCACCCTCAAAATGTCTAGAAATAGAGTTTTTCTCCACAAGTGCTATTCTTTGCTATATATCACATTACGTCACACAATTTATAGAATGACTATGAGGAATTAAAATGTTAAGATTTTATTTGATATGGTAATGTTTATTATTTCAAACCTAATTCAGGCAGGATCCACAGACAATTTTAAATATTGTTGAGGAAGTTTTCATTATTAGGATACAGTGAGCCAAAACCAAACATTAACATTTTCTATTAGAGATCCTGGTGAATTGATTGTAGAATGGGAAGTCACCAGCTTTGCCAACAAAAAGGTAGCCTCAGTGAGGAATGCTGAGGAAATGGACCAGTCTTACGCATGGTGGTCTGCTTAAACTCCAAAGTCTTTTCCACCTACTGACTGGCAAAAGATGGTGCCCTCTAGAGAAGTGCTACAATGAAAAGGGAACAGAATGCATGGTGGTTCGGACTGATACAAAGCAATGAGACTGTATTAGTAAGCTGAGCAGCTAGGGAAAGCCTTCAGCAATGACTTCATGAACAAAAATTTCTTTTCCCTTTCATACCCCAGATTACACCAATAAGAAGCTCTGTAAAGTGTGCAGTAAAAACCACTTCCTTCAATTCTACCCCTGTAGGGGAATCACTCCCCAGGCTTTGTCAAAATCAAGTTTATGCTTTGCAGTTTTATTTATTTCATGGGCTTTCATCTTAAAAATTGAGTTAGCTATCCTCAGGTCTCATTACTTTTGTTTTTTCCTTATTTTTAAACCACCAGATCTTGTGAGACTCATTGCTCTTGAGGAAAAGAGGACAGAGACCCGGGCTTAATGTCTAAAATTAATTAATTGGGTAAAAAGAGTTCTTTCAGATTCTAGATGCTAACAGTCCTCATTATGGGGCCTTAGGCAAACAGTTAATTCTGGCTCTGGAAGAGGAAGTCAGTAAGAGTGCTTTGTTCAGTTTGGCATAATAATAATATACATCATTATCGTGACTACAACTCATTGTGAACAAAAGTTAATTATTTTCATATTGGTCTTATTATATTTGATCCTAATGATGACATGGAGCTGCAACAGGAACATGAGAATTTTTTTTTAAGGTTAGGTCAAAGATTATCCAGCTAAAGAATTCTATCAATGGGCCAAAGGGACTAGATTGGAGAACTAGATTGTCTTCCTTCATGTTAACCTAAAAATTCAACACAGCACCCTGCAACTCTTCCTGTATGGAGCCATGATTATGAACATAATACCCCTATTGTAACTGCCATTTATTTGCTTTTAAATCCCAAATCTAGATCTCCAGCTCAGATTTCCTATCCCAAACTCTAAATTCCAACTGCCTTCTTCATGTCTGCATGCCTGACTGCCCTGGTGTCCCACAGGCATCTCCAACTCAACATGTCCAAAATGGAATTAACTTGTCTCCTCCCTCACTCCATCCCAGAACTACTCCTCCATTTTTCAGTGAATGAATAGTACCCCCTTAGACCCAAGGCAAATTAGAGAACATTCCAAATCCTTTCCTCCCCGCACTGCCCTCCCTTTTTACTCCTAATTAGTGGGCAGCCATACTGACTCCACTTGGTTCCAGTTATCAGCCATCTCCACCTGAATAAATGGTTACTACTGATTGTCTTAGGTTGGGTTCCCTAAAAACAGAATTTGAAAGCAGGTGTGGGGTACACATGCTCTATCAAGGCACTGAATTCCTCGAAGAACCTATAAGGGAAGGAGGGAAGATGAACAGGGAAAGGGAAAGAACCCAGCCAGGATGTGTGATCTCAGGTAAAGTCCATCATGGCCTGATCCACAGGTAAGGGATCTGAAGTATTAACCACACAGCAGGGCTCTCTCCCACTTAAGGCAAGGGGACCAGACTTTGGTACCCTCCTCTGCCCCCTGCAACGGTCGGTCACTCAGTGCCAGAGTTTGGGTGGAGTCATTATGTGCCTAGAGTTCTGCAGTTCTCCATGTACTTTTCCATGAATGTATACCAATACTTCTAATTCCAATCCAACATCTCAGGGCTCCTTCAAACTTAGCTTCTTTCTGTATTTCACCTTCTCTGATGGTGAGAAATCTCTAATACCTTAAATATATTGAATTATTTGTTCAATCAATTTTCTTATTTGCTCAATGTAAACAGTCTCGTTGCCCTGTTGGTGGTCTCCTCTGTCCAACACCTATGTATGCCATCTCTGTGTTCTCAGGCACCTGTGGGCAACAGCAGTGTGCTTCTGCACGGCTCCTTCCTCTCCACTTTAGTGTTCTGTGTTCTCTGTCCTTGGGTATAGCTGGGACTTCGTTTTCTGCTGCCCTAACAGAATACCAAAGACTGGGCAATTTAAAAAGAAAATACGTTTATTTGGCTCACATTCTGGTGACTAGAAAGTCCAAGATCAGGCAACTTGCTTTAACTCATGATAGAAAGCAGAGGGGGAAGAGGGTGTGTGCAGAGACCAAACAATCTACTCTTGCAGTAACTAATCTAGTCCCTGGAGGCAGAACTCACTCTGGAGAGAAGGTGTTAATTTATTTATGAGGGATCGGCCTGCATGACCCAGACACGTCTCACAAGGCCCCATCTCCCAACACTGCCAAATTAGGAATCAAATTTCAATATGAGTTTTGGATGGGACAAACTACATCCAAACCTCAAGCTTCCAAATCACCCCTGTGCAGCGCAGCCCTTCCTGCCTCCCTGCCTCAGCAAGGGTGGATGAGGAATGGCATGGGGAGGGAAGGGAAGAGTAGGGAAGGGGAGGGAAGCTGGAGGTAATGAGTGCTGAGGCCACCAGCCAGGAGCTCTGAGTGCTGAGTACAGCTGCAGCAGGGAGCTTTGTCTGTGTACCACTTTGATTCTCTGGAGAGGAACTCCCGGGCCTCTACACACACACACATAGCACTCAGCTATCAGCTTAATGCCTGTTTCAAATTATAGCATACCTCAGTCTGCAAGCTAGCAGTGTCTTATAATAGTATAATAGTATAAGACAAAGACCAGAAGGTACTTCTGGTGGTGGGCCTCTCAGCAGGCCCCTCAACACACCTCACCCTCCTCTCTGCCAGAGTAACACTGTCCTTGCCTCTCTGAGTTAGAGAGTGGCAGTGGGGTCGGCCAGGGAGTTTTGCCACTTACTTTCTAGATAAGTTGTCCTTGCTCAAGAAGGAGGGTGGTATGCAGCCCTCACTGGCTCTTTTCAATCCTGGCCCATCATTACTGCTGGAAGAAATCCCCCCAGATTTCTAGTTTATATATGATTTCAACCTTGGTTTTCTGTAGCAATAAATTATTTTCTTCTATATGTGTACTTTATTCATTATTTCTTTTTATTTTATTATTATTATACTTAAGTTTTAGGGTACATGTGCACAATGTGCAGGTTAGTTACATATGTATACATGTGCCATGCTGGTGTGCTGCACCCATTAACTCGTCATTTAGCATTAGGTATATCTCCTAAAGCTATCCCTCCCCCTCCCCCCACCCCACAACAGTCCCCAGAGTGTGATGTTCCCCTTCCTGTGTCCATGTGTTCTCATTGTTCAATTCCCACCTATGAGTGAGAATATGCGATGTTTGGTTTTTTGTGCTTGCGATAGTTTACTGAGAATGATGATGGACTTTTGAGCAAGAGGAGCTAGGCTTCCATACTCTACGACCATCCTGCTCAGGAGAGTCATATGGAAGGGGCAGCCAGAAGACACTTAAAAGGAGCAGTCAGAGAAGTAGGAGGAGAACCAGAAGAGGACAATGCCATAAGGTCTACATATGAAGACGAGCGGTCAGCATTTCCAACATCAATAAAGAATACACTGAATCTGACAACCAGGAGGTAACTAAACAGGGTTGAAAGCACGGTTTCAAAGAGTTACTGGGGTGTGAACTGAGCTTCACATGTAGAAATGGAAACAGCAAGGGTGTGACCACTTTCTAAAGACATTTGGCCTCAAGCAAAGAGAGTGATGGGCTATGGCTTGAGAGGAGTTAGGTAAAGAGAAAAGGTTTTGTAGGATAGAGGAACCTTGGCCAGTGGAGGCAGGATGGCTCCCAGTGTTAGGAGACCCCCTCAGCTCCTTGTCCCTGGATCCTCCCCGCTGCACAGCTTGTTTCACTCCTGCTGCCAGAAAGCTTGACCTGGTAAGGCAAGCACACCCAGGAGAGATGACCTCCATTCCAGCCTTCATGACTTCTAAATTTAACCCAGACCACATTGCTTCTTGGCAAATCACGGTCAACTCTATCACCAAGGACTGAAAGAGGTGACATAGGTCTGCTTTTCAAAAATGCTAGCAATGATGACAATGAACTCACAAGTTGAATACATACACTAGGCCTCAACAGTCCTGGGTTTTGAATAGCTCATCTGATCCTCACAACCACTTTCTCTTATGTCAGTTATGTCATATGTCTTATGTCTCTTATGTCAGTTATGTCAGGGTTCACATTTTACAGAAGAGAAAACTGAGATTAGAAGAGTTAAATTACTTGTCCAAGTCATAGAGTCTAAGCTAGAGAGCTGAGGTTCAAACTCAGATCTTTCTGATCCCAAAGGCTGTGCTTTTTCTTCTTGGGCACCCACAGCAAAAATACATGCAACAAGAAACATGAGACCTGAGGATAGACCAAGAGTAGCTGAGGTCCATGGAGAGTATTGAGTTATAGGACCAGAGAGAGAGGTTAAGGTCAAATGGGTTTGCCAGATGAAATACAGGATGCCCAGTTAAATTTGAATTTCAGATAAACAGCAAATAATGTATTAGTTTAAGTATGTCCCAAATGTTGCATGTAACATACTAAAAACTATGTATTTCTTTATCTAAAATTCAAAATTAACTGGAAATTCTGTATTTTTATTTGCTAAATCTGGCTACTGCAGGTTGCGGATTGTGGAGGTTTTTAATATACGCTAAGGAATTTAGACTTTATTCCATGGTTAATAAGGACTCATTGAGGATTTTGGCACAAGGGAGTGACATTAATAAAATGGTGTTTCAGACTAACCAGAAGACACTGGCAATTGTCCCGTATAAAATTCTGAAAAGGCTGGGCTCAGTGGCTCACACCTGTAATCCCAGCGCTTTGGGAGGCCGAGGCGGGCAGATCACCTGAGGTTGGGAGTTCGAGACCAGCCCAACCAACATGGAGAAACCCTGTCTCTACTAAAAATACAAAAAGTTAGCTGGGTGTGGTGGTGCATGCCTGTAATCCCAACTACTTGGGAAGCTGAGGCAGGAGAATTGCTTGAACCTGGGAGGAAGAGGTTGCGGTGAGCCGAGATAGTGCCATTGCACTCCAGCCTGGGCAATAAGAGTGAAACTCCGTCATACACACACACACACACACACACATTCTGAAAAATAAGACTAGAGTGGTGGGCCAGGCGTGGTGGCTCACATCTGTAATCCCAGCACTTTGGGAGGCCGAGGTGGGCGGATCACCTGAAGTCAGGAGTTCAAGACCAGCCTGGCCAACATGGTGAAATCACATCTCTACTAAAAATGCAAAAATTAGCCAGGCAGGGTGGTGCATGCCTGTTGTTCCAGCTACTAAGGAGGCTGAGGCAGGAGAATTGCTTGAACCCAGGGAGTGGAGATTGCAGTGAGCCGAGATAGCAGCATTGCATGCCAGCCTGGGCAACAAGAGAGAAAGTCCATCTCAAAAAAAAAAAAAAAAAAATGATTAGAGTGGTGGCAAAAGGAAAGAAAAAGGAAAGGATCTAGCTGGTTAAAAAAGAATCCGATATGGCAGGTTTTCAGCAGGGATGGCTAAGAGAATGACAGAGCTACTGATGGAAAGAGACATGTCTAGAGGAGGAATTGCTTTGGGAAGAAAGAAAAATTGACTTTGAGATGATGCTCATAAGTCTAAGTGAATTTTACAACTGAAAAAAAAAAGTTACTTTTTCTACAGCACCTTCTACCAGGAGCTTCACCATTGGATGCTACTCATCCTCACAGCCTCCCTCCCAGGCAAGTGTTACCACCACAGTTTTCTTTTCTTTTCTTTTCTTTTTTTTTTTTGAGATGGAGTCTTGCTCTATTGCCAGGCTGAAGTGCAGTGGTATGATCTCGGCTCACTGCAACCTCCACCTACCAGGTTCAAGCGATTCTCCTGCCTCAGCCTCCCAAGTAGCTGGGACTACAGGTGCGTGCCACCACACCCAGCTAATTTTTGTATTTTTAGTAGAGATGGGGTTTCACCATATTGGCCAGGATGGTCTACATCTCTTGACCTCGTCATCCACCCACCTCGGCCTCCCAGAGTGCTGGGATTACAGGTGTGAGCCACCACACCAGGCCATTAGCACAGTTTCCTAATGGAGAAAAGTAAGGCCACCAGAAGGTGGCAGAGTCAGGATTTTAAGTCCCATGCAACCAGATTAAAGTCAGGGCTTCTTTCCACTATTCCACACTGTCTCTGAGTAAAGAACTAGAACCAGAACTCCAGAGAAGTTGTGGCTGGAGCTGTGACTCCTGCGAGCTGAGATGAGGGAGCTGAAAACGAGGAA
Organism: Pongo abelii; assembly: GCF_028885655.2. Lineage (NCBI taxonomy): Eukaryota > Metazoa > Chordata > Mammalia > Primates > Hominidae > Pongo > Pongo abelii. Next base: position 48,189,988 of record NC_072001.2, on the reverse strand, counting down.
AAGTTTGCTAAGAAGACATGTGAGAGAAGAATGGCAGAGAGCTTCAGAGCATCTCTGGCAGAGGAAACAGCCTAGCATTTTGAACACAGTAGCATAATACAATGTTTTTAGAAAGCAGGGAGAATATAGGGATGGTAAAAGGAAGTCCTGGAAAGATCTACAGATGCCACGTCATAAAGAACCTTATCTGCCAAGCCTAAGAGATTAGAATTATCCTATAGGCAATGGGATGTCACTGAAGAGTTTTAAGCAAGGCATTGAGATAACCAGATTTGTTCTTAGAAGGGTCAAGCTGGTGGCAGTGGTGTGAGACATGGACTGAAGGCCAATTAGGAAGCACCTGTGATGATCCAGGGGCAAAAGGATGAGGAGAGAAGGCGGAGGGAATAGATGTTAAGAGAAAGAATCAATAGGATTCCGGGGGAAAAAGAGAGGTGGGATGATCAAAAGTACTTTTCCAGGGTCACTGGGAATGCTGATAGTATTTTTAAAACATAGGGCATGCTGGGACAGTGGCCCACGCCCACACTGGGATGCCAAGGTGGAAGGATTGTGTAAGGCCAATCCTAGGCAGCATAGTAGGACCCTGTCTCTACACATAATAAAGAAAAAATTGGCCAGTGTGGTGGGAAGCAGCATCAGGAGGATTGCTTGAGTTTGAGGCTGCAGTGATCTATGATCATTCCACTGCACTCCAGCCTGGGCGACAGAAGGAGACCTGTCTCTGAAAATAAAGAAACAAAAAACACAGGGCATGCAGAAGGAGGAACATGTCTGGGGAGGAAGTGTGAAGTTATTTGTCTTTGTATTCCTCCAACTTAACTTAGAGCTGACAGCATAGACTAGTGCTCAGTGTATGTTTATTTGAATTTGATTATGGACACACTTAGTTTGAAATATCATTGGAACGTGCAGGTGGAAATTTTAGTAAACTATTGGAACTATGGGTCAGGAGCTTAAGAGAACAATGTAAGCCTTCTGAGTTGCTTTGTGAATCAACACCAGCTAAGTTTTGTATTTTTAGTAGAGATGGGGTTTCTCTACCATGAGAAAAGGCCATGGACAAAATCCCTGTAAATACTCAGCATGTAAGGAGCAAGTGGAGAAAACGAGCTAATGAAGCTAGCGAAAACAGGCAGCCAGAGAGGTGGGAGGTAAGAAAGTGTGTGTAAAGGAAACAGACATATATTTCAAGAAGGAAGGGGTTGCAGGAAAGGTCATGCTGCAGAGATGCCAGATGAAATGAGGACTGGTAAGTGTGTGTACACGGGATCTAACACTTCTTGTTTTCCCTGCTTCCTTGCCATACTTCTATTTTCCCTTGCTTCTCTGGCATGGTACTCCTCATAAAGCATTAGCATATAAGCATTTGCTGCAGGCCTTGTTTTCTAAGGAATTTTGGCTGAGACTTAAAGCTAAAGCAGTAATTGGCTATAAAAGTTGTAACTTCTAATTCCTATCCCTGTCAGTATAAAATTGTCATTTTTAGCAATTGAAAGCAGAGAAGAGGCTGGGCACAGTGGCTCACGCCTGTAATCTCAGCACTTTGGGAGGCCGAGACAGGTGGATCATTTGAGATCAGGAGTTCGAGACCAGCCTGGCCAACATGGTGAAACCCATCTCTACTAAAAATACAAAAATTAGCCAGGCATTGTGGCACGCGCCTGTAATCCCAGCTACTCAGGAGGCTGAGGCAGGAGAATCATTTTAACTCAGGAGGTGGAGGTTGCAGTGAGCTGAGAATGCGCCACTGCACTCCAGCCTGGGCAACAGAGTGAGATTATGTCTCAAAAAAAAAAAAAAAAAAAAAAAAAAAAAACCAGAGAAGAAAACACAACCACAATCTCAGAAGCAAATGTGTCAAAAAGCATGTAAAGTGCTTGATGCATCCTGCTTCTCAGATCCAATTAGCATAATGTAATCAGAATGATGAAACTACCATATTGTGCTGTGAGCTACCAAGACGATCAAAATTCCCATCGACTATACTTTGACGAGATCAGGAGAGTTAACATAGGCCAGAGGCAAGACAGTCAAGTGTACTGCTCTTCTTGTCAAGTAATGCTTTTGCTTCTGCCAATTGATGGGGATCTCTAACAGGGACTGGCAAACTACAATCTCCAGGCCAAATATGACACTCCAACTGTTTCTGTAAATAAAATTTTATTGGAACACAGCCATGCTCATTCATTTACATGTTGTATATTGCTGCTTTGACACAAAATCAAGCTAAATTGAGTAGGTGCGACAGAGATCAGATGGCATGCAAAGCCTAAAATATTTACTGTCTTGCCTTTTATAGGAAAAGTTAGCCAACCCATGATTGAAAATAAAGCATTTATCAAATCAACAGCCACATATCAAATACCAGAAGGTGTGTTGATTTGCTCTAATAATTTTAGGAACTGCAACTGAGGCAATGACTCAGTCAAGTTTATGGTAGTCTGTTACCATCCTCCATTATTTATCTGTGCTTTTAAAAATAATTGAATTGAATGGGAATCTGTGTCCTGCACACTTCTGCTGCACTGTCTATCTAACTGAATGGGAATGTGACTGGAAGACAAACACTGGACACTTTTACGTCTTTTTTTTTTTTTTTTTGACAGGGTCTCATTCTGTTGTCCAGGCTGGGGTTCAGTGGCATAATCACGGCTTACTGCAGCCTCAACCTCCTGGGCTCAAGTGATCCTTCCACCTCAGCCACCCGAGTAGCTGGGACCACAGGTGCGTGCCATCACGCCTGATTAATTTTTTAATTTTTGTAGAGATGAGGTCTCCCTATGTTGTCCAAGTTGGTCTCGAACCTCTGGGCTCAAGCAATCCTCCCACCTTGGCCTCCCAAAGTGCTAGGATTACAGCCATGAGCCCACTTTAAGTCTTTGACGTTGGTGCTTATCTCTGCAATTCCTCTTGGGATATGGTAATACTTCTGATTTAGTATCTTAACCAGAGGCAGGAGGTGGCTTGGGGGCTTCTATTCGGCCTTTCCTACCATAAAGAAGTTTATTTCACAGGTCAGAAAACCAAAGTGACAATTTTCCCAGATTCTAAGTGTATCTGTCTCAATTATACTTTCAGAAACCAGGGACAAAAACTTAAGGCCAGTTTGCAAAACCTCTGGATACATTGTGATATAATCTTGAGCCAGGGGGTCTATTCATCACCTGGACTCAGGAAACCACCAATCTAACTACAGGGCATGATAACATTTCAGGTCCCCAATACCAGCTCTCAGAACATCTAGGTATTCTCCTTTACCCAGTGTAGTTGTCTTTGGAAAATGTCACTTGTCCTTTTAGAGAGGGATTCTAAAAATACTAATGTATATCCTTATGGTAGTTTTGGAGTTTCCTTCTCAAGTGGACTCAGCCTCCCCTTCAATCAGTGGGCTCTGGGTTTGTAAACTGACTTAGATTTAGAAACTAGCTGAGGGAAACCAATGTTCCATTGTGATGGCTGATGTCAGCCTTCTGCTTACCAATTCGTGCATTTATTTTATAAATTAAGTAATATCCTACCTGGCTGTCCATCTGTCTCAACCCTAGTTGTCTCTAATCTACTAATTGTTGCCAAAAATATTTATGGGTCAAGGCACCTTGATTGTCGTACTGGCATTGCTGCCCATTATGGTAATTGTATTTACCTTTGCTCTGTTAGTTGAGTGTTATTATTTGACTTCTGGTATTCTGGAATTCCATCATCCCTTTTGATACTAGAGATCCATGTTCCATGGCAGTATCCCCCACTGTTGGCCTTGACAGGGCTCCTTTCACCAATGTATTTCTTATTCCTTAGTATAAGGAAGTTCCCTGGGCTCTTGGAGTATATAGACAGGTGGAAGGTTAGCAGGTCTTTTTTTTTTTATTATTAAGTATTTATTGATCATTCTTGGGTGTTTCTCAGAGAGGGGGATATGGCAGGGTCATAGGATAATAGTGGAGAGCAGGTCAGGAGATAAACACATGAACAAAGGTCTCTGGTTTTCCTAGGCAGAGGTTCCTGCGGCCTTCTGCAGTGTTTGTGTCCCTGGGTACTTGAGATTAGGGAGTGGTGATGACTCTTAAAGAGCATGCTGCCTTCAAGCATCTGTTTAACAAAGCACATCTTGCACCGCCCTTAATCCATTTAACCCTGAGTTGACACAGCACATGTTTCAGAGAGCACAGGGCTGGTGGAAAGGCCATAGATCAACAGCATCCCAAGGCAGAATTTCTCCTAGTCAGAACAAAATGGAGTCTCCCATGCCTACCTCTTTCTACACAGACACAACAACAATCTGATCTCTCCTTCCTTTCCCCACACTTCCCCCCCTTCTTTTCAACAAAACCGCCATCATTCCCATGGCCCGTTCCCGATGGTCACTGTCTCTTCGGAGCTGTTGGGTACACCTCCCAGACAGGGCGGCCGGGCAGAGGCGCTCCTCACTTCCCAGACGGGGTGGCTGGGCAGAGGCGCTCCTCACTTCCTCCCAGACGGGGTGGCAGCCAGGCAGAGGCGCTCCTCACCTCCCAGACGGGGCGGCCGGGCAGAGGCGCTCCTCACTTCCTCCCAGACGGGGTGGCGGCCGGGCAGAGGCGCTCCTCACCTCCCAGATGGGGCGGCCGGGCAGAGGAGCTCCTCACCTCCCAGACAGGGCAGCCGGGCAGAGGCGCTCCTCACATCCTAGACGATGGGCGGCCAGGCAGGGACGCTCCTCACTTCCTATACGGGATGGCGGCCGGGCAGAGGCGCTCCTCACTTCCCAGATGGGGCAGCCGGGCAGAGGGGCTCCTCACATCCCAGACGATGGGCGGCCAGGCAGAGATGCTCCTCACTTCCTAGACGGGGTGGCGTCGGGGCAGAGGCTGTAATCTTAGCACTTTAAGAGGCCAAGGCAGGAGGCTGGTAGGTGGAGGTTGTAGCGAGCTGAGATCACGCCACTGCACTCCAGCCTGAGCACCATTGAGCATTGAGTTAGCGAGACTCCATCTGCAATCCCAGCACCTTGGGAGGCCGAGGCAGGCAGATCACTCGAGGCCAGGAGCTGGAGACCAGCCCGGTCAACACGGCGAAACCCCGTCTCCACCAAAAATACAGAAACCATTCAGGCGTGGTGGCGCGCGCCTGCAATCCCAGGCACTCGGCAGGCCGAGGCAGGAGAATCACAGGAGCCCGAGGCAGGGAGGTTGCAGCGAGCCGAGATCACGGCAGTACAGTCTAGCTTCGGAGGGAGACCGAAAAAAGAAGGAGAGGGAGACCGAAGAAAGGGGACAGGGGGAGCGGGAGGGGGAGGGGGGAGGGGGAGGGGGAGGGGGAGGGGGAGGGGGAGGGGGAGGAGAGGGGGAGGGAGAGGAGGTCTTAATACATAGTAAATATATTCTAATGTTCTTACTTTCCTATGACTTTTGATCCCTTCTCCAGTACAATGCCAAGATTATTTCTGGTGTGTCCAAGCTTCAAGGAAACAGCACAACAAACTATTTATAGTGACCTCAAGTGTTCTTGTCAAAACACTGGATAACCACTCATGAATGTATGCCCTCATGTAATGAATTCTCTCTTATAAAACCTTATTTTACGCACTCACTCTCTCTCTCTCCCCAGTCTTACATTTTCAAGATCTACTCCCACCTACATTACCCTGATTCTGTTGACAAAAAAAGTCAAACTCTGTAAAATATTTTAAGAGATTTATTCTGAGCCAAATATGAGTGATCATGGCCCATGACACAGCCCTCAGGAGGTCCTAAGAACACGTACCCAAGGTGGTTGGGGTACAGCTTGGTTTTATATATTTTTAGGGGGGCATGATACATCAATCAAATACATTTAAGAAATATATTGGGCCGGGCATGGTGGCTCATGCCTGTAATCCCAACACTATAGGAGGCTGAGGTGGGCAGAACACCTGAGGTCAGGAGTTCGAGACCAGCCTGACCAACATGGCAAAACCCCATCTCTACTAAATATACAAAAATTAGCCAGGCTTGGTGGCGTGCACCTGTAATCCCAGCTACTCGGGAGGCTGAGGCAGGAGAATCGCTTGAACCCAGGAGGCAGACGTTGCAGTGAGCCGTGATCGCGCCACTGCACTCCAGCCTGGGCGACAGAGCAAAACTCCATTTCAAAAAAAAAAAATAGAAAGAAAGAAAGAAATAAAATAAAATACATTGGTTTGGTTCAGAAAGGTGGGACAACTCAAACCGGGGGCTTCAGGGTATAGGTAGATTTAAACATTTTCTGGTTGACAATTGGTTGAGTTTATCTGAAGACCTGGGATCAATGGAAAGGAATGTTCAGGTTAAGAAAGAGGATTATGGACAGACCAAGTTTTATTGTGCAGATAGCAGACTTCAGAGAGAGAGCAGGTTATAAAATGTTTCTTATGGGACCTAAAAGGGTGTCTGGCTCTTAGTTGATTATCTCCTGGATATGGAAAGAAAGGAAGGAAAACAAAGGGGGAAGGGGATTCTCTACAGGATATGTATTTTTCCCACAAGAGACTTTGTAGGGCAATTTCAAGGTATAGTAAGGAAATATATTTTGGAGTTAAATATTTCTTCCTTGTCTCAATGTTATGCCAGAGTGATTGAAAAGTAAGTCACGATATATAGGGTTAAATAAAACCCATCTGATGAGAATTTATGGTTTGTAGGACATGACTCCCTAGACCCCTTAGGTAGGAATTTGGGCAGATAAAAAAATTAGAGTTTAGTCCTCAGTTCTTACATATTCTCCAGGTCCTACAGTTCCTTTGGAATGGAGGCTAACTCCTTCTGGAGCAGGACCTGTACTTCCCTGCTCAGGCTGTGCTGAGCTCTGGCACAGATTACCAGACTGGAGGCAAAAAAAGCAGAGAATGGAGGCTTATCTTAGGGAGAACGAAAGTTATTCTGCAATGACCTATTTCAGATGGGCAAGGGGAGGCTGTTTTCCTTGGTCAAGAGAAAAGGGTTTTGCTGACAGCATTATAAATAAATAAGAGAGAAAAGGGACTGCTTCTGCTGGCCAGGAAGATTTAGGGACAATTAGGAGCTCAAGATTTGGAGGCTCATCTGCTCACATATTTCTTATTCAGGTCTTAACGCCTCACATTTTTCTTTTCTGGAAAATACCTTCACATGGGAAAGCTGTTGAAGCTATGCATTCAATACCTTTAGCAGCTTTGCCATTCTGGATCCTGAACCTAATTTCTTTTCTTTTTTTTTTTCATTTATTTATTTTTTTTTTTTGAGTCAGAGTTTCCCTCTTGTAGCCCAGGCTGGGGTGCAATGGCACGATCTCGGCTCACTGCAACCTCTGCCTCCTGGTTCAGGTGATTCTCCTGCCTCAGCCTCCCGAACAGCTGGGATTACAGGTGTGCACCACCATGCTCAGCTAGTTTTGTATTTTTAGTAGAGACAGGGTTTTGCCATGTTGGCCAGGTTGCTCTTAAACTCCTGACCTCAGGTGATCCACCCACCTCGGCCTCCCAAAGTGCTGGGATTACAGGTGTGAGCCACTGCACCCAGCCCTGAACCTAATTTTTAAAAATTTTTTTAAATTATACTTTAAGTTCTAGGGTATATGTGCACAATGTGCAGGTTTGTTACATATGCATACACGTGCCATGTTGGTGTGCTGCACCCATTAACTCATCATTTACATTAGGTATATCTCCTAATGCTATCCCTCCTCCCTCCCCCAACCCCACTACAGGCCCCGGTGTGTGATGTTCCCCACCCTGTGTCCAAGTGTTCTCATTGTTTTCAACAGTGTCTAACCTACTGCTGCAAGAGATGAGTCTCCTTCATGGCTGCCGTAGAACTCCTCTGGCTTTCATATTGTTACTTAATTGGCAATATGCTGCTTTGAACTATCATTTTCTTTTTCTAAGACTTCCAATGCTCTCAAGAGCAGCCAGTCTATTCCCCACTCTGTGCCATTATTATTGCTCCCATACTGATCAAATACAGCAGCCACATAATATTCTAATTCCTTATCTTCTATCTGCACCTCATCCCAGTCAACTGGAGGTGAAAGCTTTAGTAATTGTCATGCATGCCCCTGCATGGCAGGGTTATACTATCCTGTTTACCACGGGGAAACAGTTCTGATTGCCTTAGATAGGTGGGCTAGTCTCTAAAATCCCACTTTTAAGGGTCTGCTTTTAAAGACTACTCCTGGTACTAGCATTTTTGAGCCTACAGTCTCAAGAAAAGCTTAAAGCAAAAGTATGCACATTTTTGTGATGGATGCTTTATTGATTGGTGAAATTGCAAGGAAGAAAGTATGAGGAGAAAAAAGAAGTGACGTAGGGAATTTGTGAAAACAAAGAGATGTGCTACCAAGATGGCCATAGCTTCACTGCAAACAGAGATGTTTGCCTGGCCTTCCAGGGCACCTCCACTGAGTACATATGAAGCCACTGCCTCTCACGGGAGGAAGGGTGAACAATGCTGGCTTCTTTTTGTCTCCTGTCTCTCAGTGGTCAAGGTTTACCCTACCCTAGACATGAACTCTCTCATGCTTCTGGGTGGTAGTACCCACTCCTCCAGCCAGCTTCTCAGGAAGACAGAGCCTCTGCAGCCCATTTTGGCCAATGTGCTTCAGTCTTTCCTCCTGAGTCAGTACCACATGGGGGCCTCTCGGTGTATGGGGGCATGTTAGCACCAGGGGCTGTGGCTGTGGCTTTATGACTGTGAGATACCTCATAGAGTTTTTGTGAGAATTTGGTCAAATAATATCCAACGCCTGGCAGTTAGTAGGCACTCAGTAAATGTTAGCTATTATTATAAATAGTAATGGAGTGAATTTTTTGTGTGTGATTCTTACACAAGATGGCTGGTAGGAGCATGTTCCCCACCCCTTCTAAGCCTTTGTTAAGTGCCACTGTGCTCAGTCGCACACGCTGACACAGTCAGCCAAATCTAAGCGGCTCAACAGTGCCATGAGCTGTGGTCTGCAGTAGCATGGGGCAGCCAGGCAGCAAATGGCTTTGCAGTTAGTCCACAAGAATGGTGATCACCATCTAGGCAGCAAAGAGTTATGCAATGGAGTGTTTTGCTTTTATAAAAATATGACTAGTGATAATGTCTTCCATTCTCTAGCCATCCTAAAACACTCTTTTAAATATTTAGCTTGTCTCTGAAATCTACCAAGTAAATAAATTGATACTGGTTTTTCTTCTATAAATTATAGTCACATAGTTCAAAGACAGTTTGCCCATTCACAGAGTCATACATTTGCTTCCGAAACCATGAATACAGGAGCCCTCAACTGTCAAGTGTCTGAAGAATATCTTTTCTGTGGGAAATTTGTGACACTGTCCTCTGAGTTTGTTAATCATAAAGAAATATTCTTCATTTAATGAATAATTCAAATCTGAGTCTTGTCGCCATGGAGAACAGGGCTCTCTCCGCCCATTTTTCTTAGTGAGGCACTCAATGTCACAGTCGTAATGTTTACCTCCCTTCATGGAACAACAGCTCTTGACAAGTGGAAATATGATTTCAGCAAAAAAAGTTTCCACTCTATATTTGTTAAACTGCTTCAATATTATGTTTTGATTCCTGCTTTGAATTTATGGAAAGGATTTTTATAGTCAAGGGAAATCTACTGATGAATGTGAGAGGCATGAACCTTGAGACAGTGACAAAGTAAATTTGGGGCTTTAAAGAAATACACCATTTGCTTGTCTGGAAGCAAGAGCTGAGTTTTTAAAAATAGAAACTGATCAAAGTTAATCAGTCTAATGAAAATATAAGCGGTAACATATTTTATTTAGGTAATTTTGAATCAATTTCCTAAACTATGTTTTCCTGTTGATGACAGATATTTATCATGAGTGTCTGGCAATTGTGTTGAAACTATTTGATGACCTGGCCGGGCGCGGTGGCCTTGGAAGGCCAAGGCAGATGGATCGCTTGAGCTCAGGAGTTCAAGACCAGCCTGGGCAACATGGCGAAATTCCATCTCTACCAAAAATACAAAAATTAGCCAGGCATGGTGGCATGCACCTGTGGTCCCAGCTACTCAGGAGGCTGAGGTGGGAGGATCACTTGAGCCTGGAAGGTGGAGGTTGCAGTGAGCTGAGATGGCACCACTGCACTCCAGCCTGGGTGACAGAGTGAGACCCCATCTCAAAAACAAAAACAAAAACAAAATGATTTGATTACCTAGTTCCCCCCGTTCCTGGATTTACCTCACTCCCATTACCTGAGAACAGATTTGGCTCCATCAGTTCTGATCTTTGGCCTTATACCAGAAACATGGCATGGAGCTTCCTGTCTGGATCCCTCAGGCCACCCTCATCGACTACCAGCTGGACCTAACCCATCCCCTAACCCTACTCTTCTGAGCCTACCTCTGGCCTCTAGGAGTCAGACATACACAGGACATGGAGCCAGGTGCCACTGAAAAGAAATATAAGAAATTTATGGTAGAGATATGGAGAAACTATTTGTCTTAGTCTGCGCAGGCTACTGTGATAAAATACCTTCGACTAGGCATCTTTCAAACAAAACAAATTCATTTCTCACAGTTGTGGAAATAGGAAGTCCAAGATCAAGGCACTAGAAGATTTGGTGTTTGATGAGGGCCAGTTCCTCATCATCATCTCACAGCCATCATCTCACTGTAACCTCACATGGCAGAAGGGGCAAGGGACCTCTCTCAGGCCTTTTTAATAAGAGCACTAATTCCACTCATGAGGGTTTCACCCTAATAACCTAATCCCTCCCATAAGAGCTTCACCCTCTTGTTCCGCCTCCTAATATCTCCCTGGGGGAATAGAATTTCAACATATGAACTTCAGGAGACACAAACGTTCATAACGAGACCCTGTCTCTACAAAACATAAAAAATTAGCACATGCCTGTGGTCCCAGCAACTCGGGAGGCTAAGGCAGGGGGATTGCTTGAGCCTGGGATGTGGAGGCTGCAATAAGCCCAGATCGTGCTACTGCACTCCAGCCTAGGCAACAGAGCCAGACTCTGTCTCAAACAAACAAACAAGTAAATAAACAAAATGAATGAGGTAGCTCTATAAGTACTGGCCTAGAAAGATGTCCATACACATTAAGCAAAAAGGGCAGGCTCTAAACAACAGGCACAAGAGAGGCTTTACGGTGTACTTTAAGACAAACAGTGTACTTTAAGACAGACTGCCCATTAGGTGATGCAGCCTGCCTCTCTCCTCTCCTCATCCCCGCGGTCTCCTTTCCACACTACTCCTCCCCCAACACAGCGCCTTTCCACGATTTTCCGTCTTTTTCTCTCAGGACTCTCCTGCTCCAACAGCTCTTCCTCTCAGGGCCGCGGATCAGGACCCGGATAGACTAGCTGTGGGAGGAATGCGCGTGCGCCGTGGCACCGCCCAGAACACGTGGTGGACGTGTTTTCCCCGCCTCCAGGGCGGAGCCCAAGAGCGATTGGTCCCCGTTTTGGGCCTCCCAGGATTGACTGGCCCTTCCACCCAACTAGGGCGGTCCACACCCGCTCACATCACTTCCGCCCTCGTCTGGGAACGCCTCTCGCCCCGTCGCGTTTATTCAGGACACAGTGAGTTCTTGTTTTTCCTATTCACTCCTGCATTTGACAGTGTTCTGCGGACACTGGTGTTGAGATTGGCGTGCTTCCCGCATTTACAGCGAGGCCCTCTAAGAGGGAGAGTTTAGACCAGGTTTACTTTAAGTAGGAACCTGAGAATTTAAAAACCGAATTAAAAAGTTGGCCCCCGCCCTGGAGGGAGATAAAGAGCCCCCTTCTCTTATGCTTCCTTGTGTGAACTGAATTTCATACATTACTCAACAAATCGATAGCCATGAACTCAGGTTCCTAAATAGTAGTAATGGTATTATTACTACTATAATCTATAATACTATTACTATGGTATTATAGTAAGTATAGTAATACTATTAGTAACAGCTAATAGTAATAGCTAACCTTACATTAGACTTGGAGCGAGCAGTCACTGTTTTGTTCCCTGCTGTGGTTTGAATGCCTCCTCGGAAACTCATGTTGAAACCTAATACCCAGTGTGGCAATATTGAGAATGGGGTCTTGAAGAGGTGATTGGGTCATGAGGGCTCTGCCGTCCGGAATGGACCAATCCATTCATGAGTTAATGGGTTATCACGGAGAGGGACTGGTGGCTTTATAAGAAGAGACCTGAGCTAGCACACTGAGCCCCCTCACCATGCGATGCCCTACACTGCCCCTGCACTCCGCAGAGTCCCTACTGGCAAGAAGCTCTCACCGGGTGTGGCCTCTTGACCTTGGATTTCTCAGCCTCCGTAACTCTAAGAAATAAATTCCTTTTCTTTATAAATTACCCAGTTTCACGTATTCTGTTATCAGCAACAGAAAACAGATAATACCCTTACAGCAATGTCACTGTCTTTACCTATAAGGTGGGTCTCACTATCTTTATTTTATAGATGAGGATGCCAAGGCATAGAGAAGTTAAGGAACTTGTCCAAGATCACCTTAGTGATAACTGGCAGAGCTTGAATCAGAATTCAAGTAATCTGGCGTCATGTCCAATACCACCAACCATTGCGTTCTGCTGCCTCTCAGAAATAAACCAGGCATAGAGTAAAATTCATCTGTAGTTCAAGAAACAATTTATTGAAGCTTCCTTTTTCTGTCAAGTTTGGAAAACAGGAGAGAAGATAGGAATCGAGACAGAAGACGACCAAGTGGTTCTGAGCTGAGAGAATTGGGAAATTGAAGAAGGTAGATTAGCTAAGGGAAGATACAAGTACCTGAATCCTTCTAAAAAATTTTTTTATTGAGGTGAAATTCACATAACATAAACTTAGCCATTTTAAAGTGAACAATTCAGTGACATAACATTCACAATGTTGCACAACCACCACCTCTATCTAGTTCCAAAACATTCCCATCACCCCAAAGGAAAACCCCAAACTCGTTAAGGAGTCACTCTCTAATCCCTCCTTCCCCAGGCCCTGGCAGCCACCAATCTCCCTTTTGTCTCTATGGATTTATATATTCTGAATATTTCATCTAAATGGAATCATACAATAATAAGACTTTTGTGTCTAGCTTCTTTCGTTTAGCATGTTTTCGGGGTTCCTCTATATAGCATAAATCAGTACTTCTTTTTTTAATGGGTGAATAAAATTCCATTGTGTGTACGTAACACAGTTTATCCATTGATGGACATTTAGACTGTTTCCAATTTTTGGCTGTTGTGGATAGTGCTACTGTGAACATGCATGTGCATGTACTTGTTTGAGAACTTAGTTTCGATTCTTTTGAATATATATGTAGGAGTGGAATTGTGGGGCTCTATGGTAATTCTGTGTTTAACTTTTTGAGGAACTCCTGTATCCTTTTGAAACCCTTCCTTAAGGCTATAATATTAATATAACAAATAATATTAAATATAATAAATATCTTAAATATTTTGAATCAGAGTTTCTGAGTCTCAGCACAATTGACGTTTGGGACCAGGTAATTCTTCATTGTGGGAGAGCTGACCTTTGGTTATAGGAATTTTAGTAGCAATGTTGGCCTCTACTCACTAGATGTCAGTAGCATCCTCCCACTTTAATCACCAATAATGTCTGGAGACACTGTCAGATGTCCTCTGAAAAGCAAAATTGGCCCCCTTCCCACTGAAAATTACTGTTTTAAAGGCTTCCCCATAAACTCGGAGCAAATGTGGCTAGCACTAAAGCAGAATACTATAACAAAGTAATGGCCTTTAAGAAATGGATATTCCTTAGAAGTTTTCCTTAGTATACAGGAAGTATTTTTTGTTTACTGTGTAATGTTGTTAAGAAGTTTGCATTTACAAATGTTTGACAACCAGAGAAATCTTACCATTAAATATTCATATACCTTTCAAAGGTAACATCAGTAATATAAATCCAGCTCATCCACATCCACAAGCCAATAAATATAGCTTCTCCCCCGTCCCAGGCAAATTACGTACTAAATCACATTTATAGCACACTGCATCACATAATTTTTAAGATGGCAACTAGAAGTGTGATTTGTAAGACTTTTTTGACATAGTAATACTTATTTTTTCAAATAAAAGTTCAGGCAGGGCCCATGAGGAATATCATTTTTTGGTTCAGCCAAATAATGGAAAAACAAAAGCTATTTTTCATTATTGGGATACAGTGAACCGAAATGAATCTCTTATTTTTTTTTTTTTTTAAGACAGAGTCTCGCTCTGTCACCCAGGCTGGAGTGCAGTAGCGCGATCTTGGCTCGCTGCAAGCTCCGCCTCCCAGGTTCACGCCATTCTCCTGCCTCAGCCTCGCGAGTAGCTGGGACTACAGTCGCCCGACACCACGCCCGGCTAATTTTTTGTATTTTTAGTAGAGACGGGGTTTCACCGGGTTAGCCAGGATGGTCTCGATCTCCTGACCTTGTGATCCGCCCGCCTCGGCCTCCCAAAGTGCTGGAATTACAAGCGTGAGCCACCGACCCCAGCACAAAATGAATCTTTTACATTTACTGTTATTTACTGTTAAAGATCTTGGTGAGTGAGTTGTGGGCACCCTGAGTACATAAAAACCTTTGCAATCACAAAGCTGTTAAGATCAAAACTGTTATGGAAATAGATCAAGCAGCCTTAGGCACAGACGGTATTGTTGTAGAATCCACAGCAGTTAGTAAGGGCCATAGCACTGAACTCCTTGTCTTCCCAGGGACCAGAAAAAGAAGGAGGGTTGGTGCCATTCAGAGAAGTACTGCAATGAAAAACCACGGAGGTACATAAGGGGTCAGACAGGAACAAAGCAACAAAACATATCAATAAGTTATACTAAGCAGCTGAAAACAAAAACAAAAACCTGTAAATTGATGCATCAGCCATGACCAAATAGAACCCAATTATATTTCTTTTCTCATTCATTCTCAAGATAATACCAGCAAGAAACCATAAACTATGTGTGTCTGCTCCTTTGCCCAACTCCTAACCATAGTCTATTTGGAAATTTCTAGATATCCCTGAGTCAATATGTATGGCTTATAATGATTTAGTATTGAATTGATTCTCAAAAGTAAGGTGGTATTCCAAGGCCACCTTCCTCTTGAAAACAGCTTACACTTAATTAGTATAAATTAATTGGACAAAAACGTTGTCTTTCATATTCTAGATGCTAATGATCTTTAGTATGTGGCTTTAGAAAATCCACCAAAATGCCACAAGAACATAAGAATCAGGCAACATGATGAACGCCCGTGTCTACAAAAAGTAAAAATTAACCAGGCATGGTGACACACACCTGGCCTGTGGTCCCAGCTACTCAGGAGGCTGAGGTAAGAGGATTGCTTGAGCCTGGGCCAAGACTGTACCACTGCACTCCAGCCGGGGCAACAGAATGAGCCTGTGTCTCAAAAAAAAAAAAAATCAAAAACGATGCCAGAGGCAATGATGAATCCAGCTCATACCTCAACTTTAATGGTGCATCCAAAGAATTTTTTAAAAAATATGTTAGTTGCCTTCTCTGATGATAACCTCCAAACACAGGAGGGGCAACATTCATTAACTTGGCCCAGTAACCTGTTAAGCAGCCAGCACCTGAATATCTACCTATATAGTGAACAGACCACTTAATAACTTCCAAATCTGTATTTGTTTGTTTGTTTGTTTGTTTGTTGTTTGTTTGAGACAGGGTCTCACCCTGTCACCCAGACTGGACTGCAGTGGTATGGATCACGGCTTACTGTAGTCTCTAATTCCTGGGCTGAAGTGATCCTGCCACCTCAGCCTCCCCAGGTAGCTGGGACTACAGGCACACACCACCATGCCTGGCTAGTTTTGTTTTGTTTTGTTTTGTTTTAGTAGAGATGGGGTTTTGCTATGTTGCCCAGGCTGATCTTGAACTCCTGAGCTCAAGCGATCCTCCTGCCTTGGCCTCCCAAAGTGCTGGGATTACAGATGTGAGCCACTGTATCTAGCCCATAACTTTTAAATCTATCTCCAGCTCTGATTTCT
Source organism: Pongo abelii (assembly GCF_028885655.2). Lineage (NCBI taxonomy): Eukaryota > Metazoa > Chordata > Mammalia > Primates > Hominidae > Pongo > Pongo abelii. The sequence goes on along the minus strand of NC_072001.2, from coordinate 48,174,046 downwards.
CTCTTGAAGCCCAGACCTGAGGCGGCTTTTGAGTACCTTCACAGGGTGGTCCTGCAACTACCTCCAAGTTAACACATCAAAAACTGAATTAAGGCTGGGCATGGTGGCTCAGGCCTGTAATCCCAGCATTTTGGGAAGCCAGGATGGGAGGATCCCTTGAGTCCAGGAGTTCAAGACCAGCCTGAGCAACATAGTGAGACCCGATCTCAATACAATAAATCAGTAAATATAAAAAACAAAAACTGAATTAAGCCATAATCTCTCCCTTTTACTCCCATTCCTGAAACTAGTCCTCCTCTTCTGTGAATGAATGGCACTCCTTAGACCTACTTGCTCATGCTGGAAAAGAGACAGTCATTTGAGACTCCTTCCTCTTCTTCACCCCACCTTTTCCTCCTATCTGGCCAATGATCAGTCCTATTGATTCTACTGGATCTAGTGTATCTCCAACCTCACAACCACTTAGTATCAATTCTTACCATCTCTCACTAGGACTATTACAGCAGGGTGTTTGTTGGTCTCCTTGCCATCCAAATGGCTACCGAAATGATATTTTGAAACAGCATAGTTGATCATGCCAGTGTTCAGAATTCAGCAGGTCAAAACCTAAATTCTTTAGTATTTCATACAAGGCTTCTTATGATCTCTCAGCCTTTTTTCCCACAACTCCCTTCACTCACGCATATATCACCACCAATACACACACACCTTTTTCTTTGAAGGCACCAAACATTCTAGTTCCTCAAATCTTTCCTTTTGTGTGTTCCAAAACTAGTTCTTTTAGCTTAATGACATATCCTCTTCTTTTCATATTCTAGATTTTGGTAAACAAGTTCGTTTTTACACTACCTGAACTCATCATGATTTTGTAAATTCAACTTTATCCTCTCTCAGTTTTCTTCATTTCTGTCTGAAGAAGCCTGTAATATTTTAGCCACTTATAACCATTGCTAAGTCTACCTATAACCTACCTGTATTCCAATCACAATAAGTAGAGTAATTTCTTTTTTTAAATTAATATAAAATAGAGACAGGGTCTTGCTATGTTGCCCAGGCTTGTCTCGAACTCCTGGGCTCAAGCCATCCTCCCGTTTCGGCCTCCCAAAGTGTGGGATTGTGGGTATGAGCCACCGTGCCCAGCCAGTAGAGTAATTTCTTATCAGGGAAACCATTTTTCTTCTTCCCTTGCTGCTCTACTTCTCAGTAGCCCACTAACACAGGTAGACCCTGTCGCTGGAGCATACTAAGTTAATAATGAAGATGCACCCAATAAGAGAAAAGAACACTGATTTAGGCTATTACCAGTACTCACAGCCCTTCTCATACACTCTATTCAATCTCAACAGCATTACCCTGGAGACCTGAGGGCCGTGTGTGAGAGAAGGGAATGGGGTCCTGGTGCTTACCTCTGAAAGAGCCCTCTGCAGCACATGTAGGTCTCATAGGTTCTATTGGTGAAATTTGTGTTTAGGAAGGAGACACAGTCAGCTTCAGCTCCCCTGGGGACATAGAGGATTCCTGGATAAAGGAGACAGAGGTACTAAGGGGAAGATCTGACACATGCTTCTCAAGGCTCTTTATTCTTTTGGCACGAATTGTGGACACTGTTGATTAGGTGCCTTTGCCATGTATCTGTGGAATGGATGGGTAAATCAATATTCTGAAAGACATCCTGTCATGATCTAGGGAAGTAATCTCTGTTGCCCCTGTACTCAAGGACAATTCCACCTTCCTCATATTATTCCTCCAACCATCACCCTCATGCAGCAGTATCTCCATCAGAGCTGAGGCACCTACCTGCCATACAGGCACTGATAAGGGATACACAGGCCCCTGTGAAGAGGGCCCTGACCACAACCTTGGACAAGTCACTCTTCCGGTGAGGTACTATTGATGCTGCAGACAATAAAATGAAATAACTTCAGCTTTTCCCCACCAAGGCAATCAGGTATATCCCATGAGGCCCCACTTAGAAGAACACAGGGAAACAAAACACAGCCAATGAAGAGCGTCCTTATTACCATCCAGCTGAGATTGGCCAGTGTTGCCCTAAGAAGTGTGTGTATACATTAGTCCTGAGGGATCACTAACTTAGACTTTCCTCAGATCAAGGATTGAGTGTCTGACCCTCACTTTAATGGTTCTGTGAACATACCCAAGATGTATCTGGATCAAGCAAGGCTCTGGGTTTTTCCAGGCAGGTACAAATGCCTGGCGTTCACTGCTTGAGATATGCACTCTTAAGCCTGGACCAGAATTAGATGGACTATTTTGAGACAGAGGGCTAAGGAAAGGAACACTCATTGTGTGGCGTAAGACTTAGCCACACAATGCATATCCCACTACTAGATGGCAATCTCATAATCAGACAGTAATCAGGCATCAAGACTAGAACAATATAGTCAGGTGTTTAACAGAAGGGGAAAAGGTAAACTGAAAGGGAATTATTTCACCTTTCAATTAAATTGGCTACCAAATACATGAATTAAATGACTCTACCCCAGAATATAATTGCCTTTAAAAAGGGACACACTGAGCTATATTTCTTATTATAATCTACTCCTTCTAAGATTCCTTCCTTCCTTCCTTCCTTTTCTTCTTTTTTTCTTTCTACAGGACCTCCCTGTGTCACCCATGTCAGAGTGCAGCGGTGCAATCACAGCTTACTGGAGCCTCGATCTGAGTTCAAGCAATCCTCCCACCTCAGCCTCCCGAGTAGCTAGGACTACAGGCATATGTGCAAATATGCCCAGCTAACTTTCAAATTCTTCATAGAGACAGAATCTGACCATGTTGCCCCAGGCTGCTCTCAAACTCCTATAGCAAGCAATCTTCCTGCCTTGGCCTTCCAAAGTGTTGGGATTACAGGCGTGAGCCACCACATCCAGCCTAAGATCCATTTCTAACCTGGATCTTCCAAACTTGGGATCTGCTAGTCATCCCTGTGCCCCTGTCCTCAAGGACAATTCCACTTTCCTCATATTATTCCTCCAACCATCACCCCCATGCAGCAGTATCTCCAACAGTCTAAATATATCTGTGTCTGCTTCAAAGACCCACTCCTTTAACATTTGGTACTTGCAGATTTAAATCCAACACTTTACACCACTCACTCTTACTGTCTATCTGCTTTATGTGCCTGCTGCTTTTATTTGTTTTAATTCTTTGTGTTTCCATGAGGATGACTAGTGAGCAGCCTAATTTCAAAAAGTGTCTTCACTACTGAATAAAATACAAGAACAGGCGCGGTGGCTCACGCCTGTTATCCCAACATTTTGGGAGGCCAAGGCAGCAGCTCACTTGAGGCCAGGAATTCAAGACCAGCTTGGCCAACATGGTGAAACCCCGTCTGTTCTAAAAATACAAAAAAAAAAAAAATTAATGGGCATAGTGGCACACACTTGTAATCCCAGGTCAGGAGGCTGAGGCATGAGAATTGCTTAAACCCAGGAGGTGGAGGTTTAAGTGAGCTGAGATCACACCACTGCACTCCAGCCTGCACAACAGAGTGAGACTCTGTTTTTAAAAAAAAAAATTAATTAATTAAATAAATATCTTTATTTATATATGCGCTACTCCAATTTAATGGCAAAATTGAAATAATATCATTATATTTTCTTCCTCATAGAGAAAATTAAAATAAAATTAGTTTTTGGGGCCTAAAACTAATTTGGGGAAACTAAAATAAAATTAGTTTCCTCCAATCCAAAGGAAAAAAAGTAACTGAAGTTGAGATTATAAAGGGCTGTATGCATAGCCAGGTGGGCATGACTGCCTTAGGTCCAAGTTAACTGCAGCCTAAGAAATGGGCACATTTCACAATGGCTTCTCTATCTGATCCCAACTTGTGCTGAAGCACCAGGACTGCCCACTACAGAAGCTGGGATCTGGCTGTCTTACTGGGGAGCTGGGAAAATGGATGAACTCACTCAAGCCTCCAAGTGTGATTCCTATGGAACTAAGATTGGCAAATCCACAGAGTGAAAATGTTGTAATGATTTCAGCTCTCACCTAGGGAAAACAAAAATAAATAAGCAAATAAATTCAGTCCCATGCGTGCGGTCTTATAATCACAATAGAAGTTCCAGAGTACTGACAGCCCCCAGTCTTTTCCATGGTTTCCCAAGGAACATGAAAGGATGCTCAGAAAACAACTGTTCCCTGAGTTACTATAGGGATAATGACATGGAAACCACCATGGGCCTCATTGCCCAACGCTGTTCTTGTTGAAGGCTATGAATAAGGAGAAGGCCTGGGAATGAGAAGGATTGCGAAGGAGGAGGAGAAAGGCAAAGGGAAAGAAAAAGGATATTAATTTGGAGCAATTTAAACTTATAAATGAAGAAGGGAACCTTATAATGAAGAAGGGGTGGGAGGGGGAAAATAGCATGCAGACCCGTAATAGCTCAGGCGCTGCAGATGAGGCTGCTAGGTATGCTGTTCTGCTTGCTTTGTAGTTAGGCCTGCGACCCCAGAAAGGCATTTGCAGGTCTGCAACAAACCTGTTTGGCACTTTCTGTCTACCCTCAGATAACCATGGCTGAGACCTCACGGTGTTTATGCTTTTTGGATTGTCACTTACAGAAATCCACTCTTTCTGTCCCTCAATCCACTCCTCCACTCCAGAGAGACGTTTGTTCTTGTATTGAGACAGTTGCTGATATGCCGCAAACTCATTTATGAAGAACTTGATTCCCACCATCTCAGCCACCATTGGACAATCTGTCCACTCTACACCCATCATGAAAACCATGGGCCTTAGGAGATAGGAGCAGATGACCTGAGTGAAAGAGAGATATCACAGGAAAAGGAAGGACTAATAACAAAGGTCAGGTGCCAAGGACCTTCTCTGGAGCCTTGGCCCAATCTCCTCTACCATTCTATTCATGCTCTCTCTTGGCTTACTGTGGGTCAGAAGGACATGCATGGTTGAAGGGCTACCTAACCACATCCCAGAGGGACAGCCCAACAAATGTAATCCTTTACCTGGAAAGTGAGCCCCTGTATGTCCACCAATTCCCCCAGCCAGGAGAGGGCAGCATTGATGAAGGCCAACACAGCCAAAAAGGCAATCAGGTTGGCTGCTACATTAGTAGCAAGGCCTATAGCATCTGTGGCTCCGTTGCTGGCAGCTTCCAGGACATTTCTCTCCTTCCTGTGGTTATTGGGCAGAGGGCAAGAATAGGGTGTCTACAGCAGTCTCAGCCCCTCAGAGAAGAGAAACCCCACTGTCCCTATCGTGCGGGAAGAGGGTGCAAGGCCAATGTAGAAGGTGACAGGGGTTCCTCAGTGACCCTATTAGTGGAAATTACTCTGAAGCAATATCAGATATAATTGTCATGTAATTGCATGGATGGCAAGGACAGAGGGTACTGGCATGCAGAAGCTAGTGCCAGGTGGGAGGGTTAAATGAAGAAAACCAGCATGATTAGCAAGCAGCAGAGATAAGCAAGAGGGAATATGGAATCACATTATTCCCCCTCAGGGAGACTTGATGTCTGCCACCACAGTGCCACTCTTAACTACAGCTCACCATCTCCCAAAGTATATGCCTCCTTGGACTCACCCACGGGGCAGCTTTACCCCCTCCTCACTCTTGAACTTGGACTCCTCCACTTCCGGATACGCTAGCTTTGATAAGGCGAGAGCACAAGGGGCGGCCATCACAGAGGCAGAAATCAGGGATGATGCATCAACCTGTGAGGCGCCAGACTTAGGCATCAGTGTTTCTATCAAACCCAACTCAAGCTCACCCAGGAGTGATCAAGCAGACTATGCCTACCCCAAAGGATATGAAGGCTCCCAGCACAGTGCCAGAAATGGTGGCAAACCCTCCAGTCATCACCGCATGGATTTCAGAGAGTGTCATGTCCCCGAGGTAGGGACGGATGAGCAGAGGTGCCTCTGTCTACAAACACGGAGAAAATAGTCAGATTCCAAGAAGGTGCAACTCCCCACGCCAGAGTGCCCACCCCAGCCCCAGGGGCTGGACCCACTAGACATACATCCGTCCAGTGTGAGCACTGTTCAGTGAGCCACAGCTTCACTTAGTGAGCACGGAGCCCAGCTGTCGGGCCCATCCAGCTTCTGCCTTACTTCCTCTGGCACCCAATCCTGTCCTGGCTGGCATAGTTCTCACCTGTTTCTATACATGCTTGTTTCATCTATTGACATGTTAAAATGTGATAGAAGAGAAATGGTATATTTTGTTTGTATATTCTCAATGTCTAAAACCACACACTTACTGAACTTATGGAATGCAGTGCACTTAATGAGAACATATTAGATGCTTAAACAGTACTCATTAAATGAAATACAAATAGATGATCCAAACCCCCTGTTTATGGATCAAAAGAAATAATGTTTGTGAAAATGTTATGAAATTATGAAGGGCCATCTATGTAAGCCGTATCCAGCACTGACCTAAGATAATGGTATCTATTATTTAACAAGTGCCAACTATGTGCCTAGCACTGTACTAGATGCTAAGGACATTAATATAGTTAAGGCAAAGTCCTTACTCTTAGAAGCTTATAGTCTCACATAGGAAACTAGGCTGATTATAGATAATTTCAGCAAAATGTGGAGTGCTATGGTAAAGTATCCAGAAGTACTCTGAGAACATTTCAGAAGCAGCCTAGAGCCTTGGGAGAGAAAGACCTCAGTACTAACTCCCTGCAAATGTGACAAGTCATTGTCCCCAACATTGAGCTGATCAGTCAGTAGCACATATGGAGCACCTACTCCATACAGACGAATGTACCAAGCAAGTATTATGGGGAAGAGCCTGGGCGTTAGCCATGAGCAAGACAAGTGATTTCCTCCTTAGAGACCCTGGAAACCAAGTACTGCAGGGAGTCACAGGAGAAACCAGAATGAGGATCAAACACCCTTCATAGCCTCCAAAAGGGGATATGAATTGGACCAGGACATTCCCTACATTCCTATGTAGGAAGTGTTCATTAGAAGTGGTGAAGGCTATCCCTCCAGATTAAGTATTACCAGGGAAGTATTATTAGGCGCAAAGGGTGAACACAATGAGCAGAGTCTTCTTTGAGCTGCTGAGTTATCTCTCATCGAGATTGGCTGCCCCACAGTCTTCATTTATTTGACTTTTCAGAAGGAAAGCATACTCTTGTTTTGTGCCAAATTCTCAGTTCCTCAGAGGGAAGAAGACCAAAAGGCCTCAAGGTGCTTACCATACCCACAAAGATGTTTCCTGCCACAGCCAGGGTCTCTGTAGCGGTGGTGCCCATAGTGATTTGTAAAAACCAGGCGACCTAGAAGAATACAGAAACCTAAACCATTAATGTTAGCAGGAATCTTGGAGAACATCTGGCAAAACTCCTCCTCCTCTACTGATAAGGAAACTGAGGCCTAGAGAAGTAGAGCAGCAAGCCCAGGGCCAAAAACCAACTTACAAACAGAGCCTTGACCAGAACTCAGGACTCGTTGCCTTTAGAACAAGTACATTAAAACTCAGTATCAAGGGCAGTCCAGCTCATCTTCTCTCTGCTCTGCCCTCAACCTACCTAGGGCCTGGGCTGACAGTTTGCTATCAGGCATGCTTGAGAGGGCCTGCCTTTTCCCATTGTTTCTAACACTCTAGACCCTACCTATGGGCATTTTTCCAAAGCTGACTGATGACAAGATGAAGGCCTGTCTCCTGACTGGTGTAAGAGAATGACTCACCTTCTGAACTACCCATTGCACAAGGCCCAGGTAATAGAGAATGGACATCACACATCCAAAGAAAATGATGATTGGTAAGGCCTGTAATGAGAATGGTAGCAGGTGATGAGATGTTACGTTGCATACTCTGTGTAGGCTGTGAATGGACTGTGTTTTAGGCTTCTAAGTTAAACTCTTAGCATTCCAAGGGTATCTCATACAGTGTAGGTATTCAGTACCTACACAAACTAGTTTAGGGATACATTTTAAATGTATTAAATCCATTGTCCCACCAGTACTAAACCACAAGCTGTTTTCTGACCCTTTTCCCCCAATTCTCATTTCATCTAATTTTATGATGGCAATGACCAAAGGGAAGGAGATAGATGCCATTTCCTTTACTGATGGGGTTAAACCCTCTTTTTAGGGTCAAATTGGTGTACAGGGGGGCTGATTTCTTGGACACACACTTTCATCCTCTGCTTTATTCCTCTACCCCTCCATAGACCATCATTCCTGCCCATAAAATAGGTATCACCTGAAAAGCAAAGACATCCTTGACCAGTGTATCCCCAAAGACAAAACTGGAGCCAGCCACAGTGTAGTTCAGGAAAATCTGAAGGGAAAAAAAGAAAAAGACAGAATAAGAATGAAACCCAAAAGGACACACAGGAAGACGAGACCAGCCCCATGCGTCCTGAGGACCTACTGTTGCTACTGAGGTTGGCCTCTCTTTGACAGCCCAGGGGCAGGCTATGTCCCCATGAGCTCTTTATTCATATTCTTAGTTGTATCCTAGTACACTGTCTCCTTTCCCAACCAGATCTTCCACCACATCATTAACAAGATACAGCCTAATCTTCTCATGCTCCCCTCAAATCTCCTTTCTCTAGGATTCTAAAAGAGAAAAGCCCTCGCATTTAATTTCTCATACCTGGACCTGCTCTCCTAGCCACTGAAACGCACTATATCCAAGATCAGTTCTGATGACCAAGATCCCAAAGACAAACTGAAGACCTAGGCCCCAAAACACTGTCCTCCAGGACACCTAGGATCAATAAGAAAATTATTCCAATGTGAGTTCTGCTAGTCCATTACCTGGTTGGAGTTTTAAACATGTACTCTGGGTGGAACCAACCTAGAATATTAACAGTAAGTCTAGGGTCTGATGGCATAGGGAGCAGGGGCAATGGTAGGGAGAAACAGGGCAGTAATACATAAAAAGCCACATATGTTCATAAGGTTCTTAAAAAATGTGTCTAGAGGTTAGATGACCTTATACACACATATATGCATGCATACATACAAATAAAAGTTTTATAAATCAATATTTTAACAGTACTATCTGCAATGCGAACTGATTTTCTACTGTATTCTATTTTTCTTTCCTTCCTTATTTTTTTTCTTTTGTTCTTTCTTTAACACTGGCCTAGATTCGCAAAATTGGTATCAAGATTGATTAATGGATCACAATCTACAGTTTCAAAATAAGTGGTCTAGGGCCTCTGAGAATTTTTTAAACTTATCTTAGAAACAAAATTATCGAAGAGGCAAATTCTAGGGGTTGTTACGAACTTAGTTCTATGCCCTTGTAATTAATACTTGATGCATACACTTTATGATTATCACTTGGCCCTTGGCCATGTGTTGCTATACCCAACCCAAATACCCAAAACTCACTGCACTGTGGTGTTTGGAGCAGGCAAAGAGGATGAGGATGAACATGCAGATTCCTGCGAAGGGGATCAGCTGCTCTGGCCTTTGGGCTGTATCTAAAGCCAACCACAGTATAAGGCCAACCAAGGAGACTCCTGCAAACACCCTGAAGAAGGAATGCCAAGACCATGTCATCAACCCAGTGAATGAAAAACAAATAACTTATAGAGAGTCTGAAAGTTTTTCTCTCACTCCTGGCCTGTGATCAAAGGCCATGTTAGAGCTGTGGGTGCTATAGACTCCAGTTCAGAATATACACAACTGTAGGTTTTCTCTTTAAACTCTAAGGAATTTTAAAAGGCACCAGTGGGTGCAGGAAGTCTAGGAGACTAGAGAGAAAAAAGCATAAAAAGTATCAGGGAACTAAGGGAGACACCAATGACCACCAAATCAATTTGATCGCTTAATGCAGCTGCAAGGCTCTGTGTTCTGATTACTTCACTGAAGAGGAGTATGATTTTTCTCATTTCTGACACTGGCCCTGATGACAATCAGACTAAAACTCTTCTCTGAAACTAAACTCCTCCTGCCCCGCAGCAATGTTGAGACCCAAGGCTACAAGAATCTGGACTGAGGTCCTGTGCTCAGAGGCCTGTTATTTTTCTCTGCGCTTTGGTTCTGAAAAGCATATGTGCGGGTCTGAGAGACTGCTCAGCAACTATCAAAAGAGAAAAAAGGAGGTGGACTGGGATAAGCTGTGAGGCCAGGTATTGAGATTCTTATCTTACCATTTCATCCAAAGCCGCAGGCGGGAGTTTTCAAAGGGCTTCAGACATCTTGTTAATTTTTTGCCCAGGAGCTTTTTCAGAAATGAGTGAACCAGGACAAAGATCACCAAGCAGGTGATGACAAACAAGGCCAGTGCCCTCTGGAAATTCAAGATGCAAGCTGCCAGGAAATAGGCAGCATAGGCTAAAAAGAGAAGAAGCAGAGTAAGGATCAGCAAGGCAGTGCTTCCAATGGGCAAATGAAACTCCAGTCATGAATGCCTGGGACTTACAGCAAGAAAAACCCTCCAGAGACCTTGCCACCCAGCCCTACTGTCAGACGGAGCTGCACTTCTTGAGGCCAGGATAGATGTCTAACTGTCCTCTTCTTGAGGATTCCCAAGGACAGTCTGACTTAATGCGAGGACTGCATATTTTCACTGGTCCCTAATGAAATCTCATTCCCTTCTATTTTATCTAATATCCTCTGTCTGTCCCTTGGAGTAGATTTGATCAGTGTTCACCATTAGACTCTTCAAAAGTCAGTCATCTCGCCTTGAAACTTTATTACCCCAGTCACTTTAACCTTGCCTCTGGAACACACCATGTAAACAAAGCTACCACTAGGAAGTGCAGCCATGTGGACCTCATCCCATGGCTCTCTTACTCATCCCAAATATAATTTTTGCTCCCACCATCCCAGCTGCCTCTTATTTTGACATCAAAGCCCCATATACCACTGATAGTATGTTTTAAACGGAGCTCTGCTGTCTTTTAAGAATATTTTATATCATTGATCTTACTAGTAAACCAGCAAATAAGTAAGGTATAATACAGGCTTCTGTCATAAAGGCTGCAAGAATCATGCACTCCACCAAATCAAGCCACTAAAAAAAGGATAAGCCCCCATTCTCTGAAATATTTTAAATCCGTCAAATAGTACACTTTTGAAAAATAGTTTATTCTCAGATTTCACTTGTTCCTACAAGTGCAGTTCAATACATTATGGTTCACCTATAAGTAGTTAAGATTGATACATCAAATAGCTTTTTAGATCAGTTTTGAATAAAAATGCCTTCCACCTGGTAATCACCTTGACACAAGGCAAATTTCTAAAATAACTGTGTTTCTCACTTTCATGAATTCTCAATATCTCACCCAAACACAACAGGCCCAACAGGATCTTCTTGAACAAGCTGGCGTGTGTTTTGCAGAAACTTCTTGCTTTGCTGAAAGGCCACTGACTCCTCCTAATAAGAACCCAAAAGTTAAGATACAAGAATTACTCCATCCCATTTCTATTAATTCAACTCTCAGAATTCAGATTACCTAACACAAGGCAGAATTAGCTCTTAGTCAATGAAGAATATTCTTCAGCCAGGAGGAAGTTAGGTAGTGTCCCACAATGCCAAAAAGGGCAAATCAAACCTTGCTAGTGGGCAGCAGGTCAGAATACCCTACTCACCCTGAACTAGCAATATCCTTGGTAGTCTCCTACCATAGAAGTGGGTACTGCTTATGTCAGGGATGTACTACTTTCCTTTCCCATTCTGAAAGGACAGGGGATTGCTAAGCTTCCATATTCACAAGAGGATCTATTCTTCTTAGAGGCAATTTGGCCATCCCTCCCTAAAAACCAAACAAACCTATGGCCTTGAACAGTCAGCCAAATGTGCATTGACAGGAAGGAAAATGCTACCAACCTCAAGAATTGCTCTGGATGGGCAGGCCTGAGAGAAGAGGCCCAGCAAGTAGGGATATTCAAGTTTGACTTAAGAAACATGTATATAGTGCTTTCTCTATGCTGAGCTCTTTCTAAGAACTTAGCAAATACTAACTCACTGACTCCTCTTAAGACCCCTGGAGCTGTTACTATTAGCATTCCCATTTTACAGAGGTGGAAACTGAAAAACAGAGAAGTTAAATAACTTTCCCAAAGTCAAAGAGGCTGTAAGGAGCAAACACAGAATATACACTCTGGCTTCAGCATCTGAGCTCTTAACCATCATTCTATGCCACGTCTTCCCTAGATTCCAGGGTTGCCTGTCTTTGCCACTCCTAAGTATGCTCAGCAAGCTGCAGCCATCTGAGCCAAAAGCTCTAATTTCCAAAATCTTGGAAGCTCCAAAGAAGGTGATCTCAGCAAGAAGGTCCCATTCTGGCAGTCATGCTGAGGCAGGGCAGCTTAGCCAGGGTTAGGACCAGCCATTAACTCCTAATGCCCTGGGGCTTTGGCCCATGGAGTTCCATGGCTGCCCCTCCCATCTAACACACTCCCAGTTCCTAGTCTTCCTTTTCATTCCTGCCCGCCTCCTGCCCCTTCTGCAGGGAGCCCAACCCTGTGTTAGCTGAGCAGAGTGTGTACTATGAGATACAGGTAAGCTGAGAAAGGAGAAAACAATGCTTATCACCATCTGACTGGATCAACTCAAGATGATTCTTTAGGATCTCAAGAACTCTGCTTTGCTTTGCTTTTCTTCTCTTTAAGAGACAAGGTCTCACTCTGTTGCCCAGGCTAGAGTGCAGTGGCATGGCGTGATCATGGCTCACTGCAACCTTGAACTCCCAGGCTCAAGTGATCCTCCTGCCTCAGCCTCCCGAGTAGCTGGGACTACAGGTGTGCACCACCATGCCCAGCTAATTTTCTTTTTTAAATTTTTGTAGAGATGAGGTCTTGCTGTGTTCCCCAGGCTGGTCTCAAACTCCTGGGCTCAAGTGATCCTTCCTCATTTTTCCATGCTTAATAGAGAAAGTAGTGAGTAAAAGGGGCAGCATACCTGAGGACATCATTATCTTTGGAACATCATTTGCAAAGTATATCAAGGAATGAATTTAATTTCAATCCTTGCCTTCCTATGTGTGCCAGATATCTTTGGTGTGCTCCTCCAGCACCACTCTCCACTCCACTCTGTGCCCTGGGAATTGAACTCATGTAAACTACATCAAGGTACTCCCATGTCCTCTGGCTTATCAGGTTGGGTTCTGCTACTGGGACCTCCACAGAAGATCAGAGTGTATGAAAAGACAGGTCAGTGTGTTGAGGAGGTCTTTTTATCTGACTTCCTGCCAGGTGCTCTTACATCTTATTCCTTCAGGCCTACGAATAGTAACTGCTCACTGCTTCAAGACTTTTGCTTCTTGCATTATCCTTTCTTTTGGTGTCACCATACCTCATACATATCTTTGTAATGGTCTCTTTGTAAATAAATTCTCCTATAATTATCTTAATTTAAGTATGCCATCTGTTTCCTGTTGGGACCTAAACCGATGTACTAGATAAAGCTGATTTAAAATTATATGCAGTCAAATGCTAGTTCAGTAAGCCTCCTGCAAAATAAGAGGCGGGCATGGACTAGTCCAAGAGTAGATATAAATTGCATGCCTAGAAAAGATTTCTTCCATCACCTCCTGACCACAACTCACTTATCATATAGTACTTACCATATAGCATGATATTGTCATTTTTCTGTTTACCTGTCTTTCTTAGGTTGTGAGCATATCAGGGAAAGGTGCATTTCTGTTTTTATCTTTGTATTCTTGGTGCCTAAGTTAGTACCTAGCACATACTATTATTGCTTTAGGTCGCTAACAAGTGCCCGGCCCATAATAGATGTTCAATAAGTGTTTGCTGAATAAAAGAATAGGTAGATAGATAAAACTCACAAAAATGATTTGCCTATATACTTGTGACAGATAGCTAGAAAGTATGAAAGAATATCATTTACAGTGGTAGCAACATCATCCAGGGTATTAATTTTGTACTTCTTTTTAAAATTGACAAAAATTGGCTGGGTGCAGTGGCTCACACCTGTAATCCTAGCTCAAGGAGGGAGGATCACTTGAGCCCAGTAGTTCAAGATCAGTGTGGGCAATATTGTGAGACCCCATCTCTAAAAAAAAATTAAAATAAAATTGACAAAAATTGTATATGTTTATGGTATACAACATGATGCCTTAAAATATATATACATTGTGGAATGGCTACATCAAGCTAATTAACACATGCATTACCTTACATACCAATTTTTTTAATGGCAAGTACTTAAAATGTACTCTTGTTTGTATTTCATCATTTATAAAATGTACTACTATTTTTATACACTAAGAAAGAAAAACACTGCCAATTAAAGACCTGAACAGGCACTTCACAAAAGAGAATATTCAGTGGCCAGAAAAAGCTGAAAAGGTGCACAAGTTCCTTAGCCATTAGGGAAATACAAAGCAAAGCTACAATGTGATAATACTACACACATACAATGGAGACAATGAAAAAAGACACTCTCTCATAACACTGCCAGGGGAGTGAAATTTGGTAAAAATATGTTTAGCATCTGTTAAAGCTACATAAACCTACACATACCCTATAGCATGGCAATTCCACTCCAAAGTATATACCCAATAGAAAGGTGTATTTATCTTTACTAAAAGACATGCACAAAAATGTTCATAGCTGCACTATAATAGCAAAAGCATAGAAACTACTAAAATTCAGACCCACAGTAAAATGAGCAGATAAACTGTGGTAGATTCTTACAATGAAATACTATACAGCAATTAAAAATGTACAAAGTACAATATATGCAATAATATGGAAGAATCTCCAAAACACAATGTAAAGCAAAAGAAGCCAAACACAAGAGTATATATGTGGTATATTTTCATTTAAAGTATAAATTAGACTTCCCATATAAAGTCCAAACACAGGCAAAATTAATCTATGATGCTAAAAGTCAGGATAATGATTACCCTTAGGGAGGCCGACTGAAAGGAAACATAAAATGGTTCTTGGGTACTGATAATGTTTTGGTTCTTCATCTGGGTGATGGTCATATGGGTGTATTCACTTTGTGAAAATTCATTAAGGCTTATATTTATTTTTCTGTATGCATGCTATGCTTTATTAAACATTACACTATAAAGGCAAAAAAAACTGTACCAGTTAAACTATGGCATGCAGTCCCAAAAAAATAAATTAATAATAATAATAAAATAAAATTTGACAAAAAAATATATATAGTATATGTATTTTTGAGACGGAGTCTCACTGTTGCCCAGGCTGGAGGGCAATGACATGATCTTGGCTCATTGCAACCTCTGCCTCCCAGGTTCAAGAAATTCTCCTGCCTCAGCCTCCCGAGTAGCTGGGAGAACAGGTGCCCACCACCATGCCCACATATTTTTGTATTTTTAGTAGAGACTGGGTTTCACCATGTTGGCCAGGCTGGTCTCAAACTCCTGACCTCAAGTGATCTGCCTGCC
This sequence comes from Pongo abelii, assembly GCF_028885655.2. Lineage (NCBI taxonomy): Eukaryota > Metazoa > Chordata > Mammalia > Primates > Hominidae > Pongo > Pongo abelii. Next base: position 48,158,693 of record NC_072001.2, on the reverse strand, counting down.
TTGGCCTCCCAAAATGCTGGGATTACAGGCATGAGCCACCATGCCCAGCCCCAAGGAATATTTTTTAAAGGAAAAACTAATGCAAATACATGAGCCATCAAGTTTTAATGTACATTGTAAACAGTGATATCATGTTAAGTACTCAGAACTGTGTCAATGAAACAAAAGATTTAAAAATAAATCCAAATCATCACATTAACTTAATAAAGTTGAAGCAACATCAGAATAGAGAAAGAACTCACAATTTAATAACTATTGCTGGAAAAATGGGTATCAGTATGGAAAAGCATCAGCTTAAAGCTACATGTCAGATTACTCCCTACAAAGCATCCTAGATCATCAGAGTTAATCAAACAAAAGAACAAGAAGAAAAAGAAATAAATACTTAAAAATCAATACAGAAACAAAACAGAATTGAAAAATGTACACATGAAGAAATTACAAAGTCTATTATCTAGATTATATACATAACTTATTAACGTATTTATTGAATTTTGAATGTTATGGAATTTTAAGTATAAACTATGGGTAAAGCATTGTTCCCAGTGTTATAGGAGACAAAAGGATGAAATAGACATTGATCTTGCCCTCAATGTATTTACAGTCCAGTATAGGGGATATAATGTACATGTAAGTCTGTAACAAAATGTCAAAAGCTTAAAGTGTTATGAGAGAGGGTCAGATAGAATGTTATGGAAGTTTGGAGAAAGAAGGGACCTCTTAGGACTGGGGCCAGTGAGGTTGAGGTGAGGAGAGGCAACATCAGGGAAAGTTTCATGGACATGATTGCTCTTGAGTTGAGCCTTAAAATATGTGTTGTATTTGGGCACAAAGACATAAAATGAAGACAGTACACTCAGAAGCAATGATGTAATGACATGCATGACATGGAGGCAGGAAATTGGGGATTACATATAAGGAACGGTTGATAGTTGACTTTCACTAGAGCATAGGGTGGTATTAGAAAGGGAATTGCAAGAGTTAATGTTGGAAAGTCAAGTTGGATACAGATCCTGGTTGAGGGGAAGAGGTTTTGGGGAGAATTGAATACCAGGCTGTGGAGTTTGGCTTTGTTCAGGAGCAACTGGGGAGCTACAGAGGTTTGTGATATAAGGGAGTTCAGACATACTTTAGGTAGTTTTGGTAGAAGCTATATAGGATAGATTGGCAGGAGGTGGGGAGAACTGGAAACAAGAAATCTATGTGGGTTCTATTAGAGTTGGTCAGGAGAAAGGAAATGAGGTTCAAAATCCAGAACTTACTTTAGTTGATAAAGAAAAGTAGGCCGGCCACAGTGGTTCACGCCTATAATCCCAGCACTTTGGGAGGCCAAGGTGGGCAGATCACCTGAGGTCAGGAGTTCAAGACCAGCCTGGCCAACATGGTGAAACACCATCTCTACTAAAAATACAAAAAAAAAATTAGCTGGGTATGGTAGCACGTGTAATCCCAGCTACTCGGGAGGCTGAGACAGGAGAACCGCTTGAACCTGGGAGGTGGAGGTTGCAGTGATCACACCACTGCACTCCAGCCTGGATGACAGAGTGAGACTCCGTTTCCAAAAAAAAAAAAGAAAAGAAAATCACACATAGAAATATGGAAAGTAAGGCAAATGGAGGAAAATGTGTAGCTTTACAAGAATTTAAAGAAATGCAAGTTAAGGTCAGGCACATGGCTCACACCTGTAATCTCAGCACTTTGGGAGGCTGAGACTTGAGGATTGTTTGGGCCCAGGAATTCAAGACCAGTCTGGGTAACGAAGTAAGACCTCATTTCTCAAAAAATAAAAATAAATGCAAGTTAGAACTTTAAGGCATGATTTTATATCTATGTAACTAGTTAACATGGTTTATATGAGAAAATATAAAGTCGATGAGACTTGAAGGGAACTGGACATGTCATATATCAGAGCAGTTTAAGGTGCCAACAACAGTCTGGCAAAAAAAAAATACCAAGATCCTTTCAGCTAAGTACTAATATTATTCTTGTTTTACAGGGTGAAAACTGAGGTTTAGAGAGGGTAAATAACTTGCCCAAAATCTGGTAAGTGCTAGAGTCAGTGGTGCAGGGGAAGCTGGCCTGCGCTGGCTTGAGAGAAGTGATTGTTACATTTTCAGGAATTGTGCAAGCCATTACTAAAAATTAAAACTATATAAACGTACAATTAAATTACATTAAAGACAAAGGTAATAAATATTAAAAACTCATCATTTTCTAATTATTTTGCTACATTTTTCTGTTATGTGAGCTCATGAAGTTATTCATGTCTGCTGTATGTGTATGGTGGAAATTTTATATAATGATGTCCTCTGATAATCTCTTCCCAACTCTTTATTCAAGTAACCCTTTGGTTACTTGAAATCAGCCATGTTGAGAGTTTTTACATTACAGGCAAATACTATAAATAAAGTCTTAATTTATTATTTCATCTAGACTAAAGATTAGCAAGCTGTGGTCTGTGGGCTAAGTTCATCTCACCTTCTTTTTAAAAATTAAGTTTTATCAAAACACAGCCATGCTCATTTGTTTAGTATCACCTGTGGCTGCTTTCCTACGAAAATGGTAGAGTTTAATAATTGCAACAGAGACCACATCAACCACAAAACCAATAATATTTACTACCTTGTCTTTTATAGGAAAAGTTTGCCAACCCCTGGTCTTACTCCTCATTAAGGTGAGCAAAAATATTAACCAACATTCATTGCAGAACTACACCTGGAGAGCCTGTTCTTTCTTCTTTTTTTTTTTTTTCAAGACAGGGTCTCACTGTGTCCCCTAGGCTGGAGTACAGTGGCACGATCATGGCTCACTGCAGCCTTAATCTCCTGGGCTCAAGTGATCCTCCCACCTCGGACTCCTGGAGTAGCTGGGACTACAGGCACGCACCACCACACCCTGCTAATTTTTAAAAATTTTTGTAGAGGCTGGTCTCACTATGTTGCTCAGGCTGGTCTTGAATTCCTGGGCTCATGTGATCCTCTCACCTCAGCCTCACGAAGTGCTGGGATTACAGGCATGAGCCACTAGCCCAGTGGAGAGTCAATTCTTAAACATTTACTAGCATACCACTGTTCAAATATAGACCCAAGCAGTGTGACTTACATGATTAACGACCACACTGCTAAGTAAAATACGAAATATCATGTAAGCATGAAAAACTTACAAAGAGTTTACTGTCAATTCAGTATATATAAAACATGATAATATAAAAATTTTTAGAGAGAAGCAAATTGTGTATAAAACAATTAAAAATTTTAAGAAGTCACTGGGTAACTTTCAAAAATAAAGAGAAGAAAACAAATAAAAATAACCTTTTGTTTGGAAGCTGCTCTGAATCATCTCCATATATAGTCATGTGTTACTTAACAACAGGGATACATTCTGATAAATTCAACATTAGTCAATTTCATAATTATGCGAACATCTTAGAGTGTACTTATGCAAACCTAGATGGTATAGCTTACGACACATCCAGGCTATATGGTGGATCCTATTATTCTTAGGCTGCAAATCTGTTCAGCATGTTTCTGTACTTAATACTGTAGGCAACGATAGCACAATGGTAAGTATTTGTGTATCTAAACATAGAAAAGGTACAGTAAAAATACAGTAGTATAATTTTATGCGACCACCATTGTGTAATGATATACACCGTTGATATACATGATTATACACCATTGTATAATGCGGTCCATCATTGACTGAAACATCGTTATGTGGCTCATGACCGTATTCCCTTTAGAAGCTATCCAATATCCTCTTCTCAGCTTTTAGTGTATGACTTCTGCACTCTTTTATAAATACCCACTCTTTTCCAGACCATGGAACATTGCTTCCTTCCATATGATCTATTTTACTCAAAGAATTTTCTTTGACATTACTTCTGGGACCAGATCCATGAACAAATTCAAAGATTTTTCTCACTCCTCCTTCCTAGACCCCTGTTCACATAGCACTGTGGACTGTACCTTCTTCATTCTTGAGACTCTTCTCTTTTGACTTCTAAGATCTTTTTTACTGTCTTTATTATACTTATAATAAGTCCTTCTGTGTTTTCTCACCAGGTTTCCCTTCCTCTCCACCATTCCCAAATCTGAGTATTCCAGAAGAGCTACTTTTTTTTAATGATATGGTAAATTAATTTCTAAAAGGATTAAAATGAATACCTACCTGTTGTTATGAAAATAAATGTATAACATAAAGCAATCTGCAAAATAGTAAGCATACACTCAAAATCTGTTAGCCATTATTATTACCATTGTTATTATTTTTATTTTCAGTCCAACCAACACTGATACTGCTGAACTCCTGTTGTTTATGGCACATGTTTAAGTTAATTAATTACGAAAGATACATATATATATGTACACATGGTAAGGTGGAGTGGTTGTGATAATACCACAAGCTGCCTGAAGGGGCAGCCCACCCTAGATCCTTTCCTAACTGAACAAGATTCCAAAACACCAGTACCTCTGGTGAGTGGAAGGGCCCAGTCCATCCCCCAGGCTGTGTCCTTGTGCGTCAGTCCTCTTGCTTCCCTCAGGCTCTACTTCTTTTTCCTACAAGCACAGGGAGCATTGCGATCAGTCACGGAGCCCTGCCAGGGATGATGGGGATTGAGAGCAGCCAAATACCCTTACAGGAGGCCATGCAGCAGCCCACAGCTCTGCAGAGAGAAACTAAACTGGTGAATTACCATGAGCTCCAGCCCCGGGTTCTCTGTGCCAGTCTCCACTGTGGACAGAGCAATGGACTGTCTTCCACTTGCTTTCTTCATCTCCTGTTCTCCTCAACTGAAAAACATATTCAGGGCCAAGCCTGAAAGATTGGTCATTCTGTCCTGTGGGGATGGGGAGAATTTTTAGGACCAGTTACCCATGGAAAACGCAAAACTAAAAGTCTTTGAAGGCTTAGTTGATTTCTTTAAGAACTGAGAATTGAGAAGATTGGATGTGTAATTTTTATATAATAAATAATGAAAAATAAAATCCTATTTCGTCTTGTGAATAGCTAAAGAAGGGACAGTAAGATAGGAGAAGAGAAATGAAAGGCAGTGGAATTGAAATGAATCAGTGGGCCACCCAGGGCCCCAGGATCTGGGCTATAAAGGTTCCTACTTGGACCCTCAAAGGAAGAGTCATAGGGTAACTACTCCTTTTAGCCCCGGGGAGGCCCCACTGAGCTTGCTGAGTAAGAAGGAAACAGGGAGGAAGGCAGTTGGGAAGACCCAGACCCTAAAGTATTGCTGAACAGACAACAATTAACAGGCCTTCAAATTCCTGACTATAATGTAGCATAAGAATTGTTTTTTATGCCCCAGAGAGAACTCCTCATCAGTGAAATTAACAAAACTTACATTTAAAATAATTAGTATGAATGTTAATGATCCCAAGTAGTTTTTAAACAAAATAAGCAAACATTTGGGCCTCAGAATAAGCAAATTTAATACATGGACATTCACAATTAGAATATAAGTTCATTCTGAGATATTTCTTTACTTTGCAGAAAATTCCCTTCCCCATGGAATTGCTTTTAAAAATGTGATCTCTTCAAGCATTTGAAGTATAATTTCATTAAACACACATAACCAACTTATATTGTGTAAATTAGGGCCTTCCTGACTAGGCACAAAACTACCTGCTTTTGGTTTAAATATGATCTCTTTAAAAATTTGTAAATTAGGCACCTGCCCTCCCCAAACACCTTTACTTACCCCAGCTTGGGGAATTGATTCCCTCTGGCTCCTCAGTGAAGGACTGAAAGAAAAGCTCAGCTGCGAGGGAGGAGGGGCAGCTTGGGTGGGGCATGGGGGCTTTCCTGCCATTGGTTAGTTTTATGTCTTGGGCCCTCCTTCGCTGAGCCTGCCCTCACTGTAGAGGAGGATTGAACCTCTCAAGTTAAATATTATATGTTTTTAAGACTGTTTTGCAGGCCTAAGGCTTCTGCAGAGGTGGCGCCCGCCCGTAATCCCAGCACTTCGGGAGGCCGAGACGGGCGGATCGCTTGAGCCCAGGAATTTGAGACCAGCCAGGGCAACATGGCGAAACCTCATCTCTACAACAAATACAAAAATTAGCTGGGCGCGGTGGCACACGACTGTGATCCTAGTTACTCGGGAGGCGGAGGTGGAAGGATCCCTTGAGCCTCTGGAGATGGAGGTTGCTGTGAGCTGTGATTGCACCGCTGCACTCCAGCCTGGGCGACAGAGTGAGACCCTGTCAGAAAACAAAACAAAACAAAACAAAAGAATTCTGTAAGAACTTCCAACAGGTACATTCCTGTAAGCATTATCCACCACTGGACTAGGCACTGGGTAGCCTGTAAAATACAGTAAGAGCCATCTCTGCACCCAGAAAATTTACCATCATTTTGTGCTGGAAAGACATGCCCTAGAAAACAGTAGACAGCACGACTGTACATGATTCGATGCCAAATGACTGCTAGGAATTATTTTATTAATCCATTCAACAAATATTTATTGAGTAACCACTATTAGCCAGCCACCGTTTTCCATATGAGGACATAAAAATGAGTGAAACAAGGTCTCTGCCATCAAAAAATGAACAGATCAGTGAGGAAAGACGGATGTGTCAAGAAAGGCTTTGCAGGTCGAGCGCGGTGGATCACGCTTGTAATCCCAGCACACTGGGAGGCCGAGGCGGGCGGATCATTTGAGGTCAGGAGTTCGAGACCACCCTGGCCAACATGGCGAAACTCCATCTCTACTAAAAATACAAAAATTATCCAGGCATGGTGGTGTAGGCTTGTAATCTCAGCTACTCAGGAGGCTGAGGCAGGAGAATCATTTGAACCCAGGAGGCAGAGATTGCAGTGAGCCATGATCATGCCACTGCACTCCAGCCTGGGTGAGCGAGACTCCATCTCAAAAAAAAAAAAAAGAGAGAGAGGGAGAGAAAGACTTTGCAGAGCTGGTAACACTTATCCTGGCCTGGAAAGAAAGGAAGAAAGAAAGCTTTCTATGACGCCCTCTGGATAAAACTTAGGACCCCTCCCTGCACTCTGATTGCACCATGTTGTTGCTGGACCCTATAGAGCACATACCATCTCCTACTAGACAGTGATCTCCTCAAGCACAAGCTCTCTGTCTTTTTTTTTTTTCCTTAGACAAAGTCTTGCTCTGTCACCCAGACTAGAGTGCAACGGCACTATCATGGCTCATTGCAGCCTCTAACTTCTGGGCTCAGGTGATCCTCCCATCTCAGCCTCTGGAGTAGCTGGGACCACAGGCGTGTACCACCACACCTGGCTAAGTCTTTTTTAAAATTTTCTGTGGGGATAGTGGTCTCAATATGTTGCCCAGTCTGGTCTCAAACTCCTGGGCTCAAGCCATCCTCCTGCCTTGGCCTCCCAAAGTACTGGGATTATGGGTATGAGCCACTGCTCCTGGCCAGGTTCTCTATCTTGTTCTTCACTTTATCCCCAGGCTCAAGGCCCACCACAATATTATTAGGCAATCAATAAATATTTGTAAAATATGTGAAAACAACATCACCACCACAGATTCTGGCTTAGATTATTTGGTATGTAGATGCGGATTCCAATCACCAAAGTAAGGACACATTTCTATTTCCCCAGTTCTGCGTGTGTATGTGCACAGACATACACAGAATCCCTCACAGAGTAGATGTATGTTGTATTCTGGATCGAGAGCAACTCACTTTACCTCTCTGGGCCTCTTCAGTCTTTCCCACCCTGCCTAATCCTATTTCATAAGATTATAATGAAAATTAAGTAATTTAATACAGAAGAAAGAACTTGGAAAAATATTACATGACTTTGCAATTGTGGAGCACTGTTGTAAGATCTTATATTAATTCAGGAAAATAAGACACCAGTGTTGAAAGTAAACCTGCTTACAGATATTTTCAAGCTATTGTCCTATATGTCAATATGACTGTGAAGTATCTCTTACTCATTCTATCTTATACATATATCTTATATCTTTTTGTATATTTTTAAATACATATATACATGTAAATCTTGTATATATGATATATGTATAAGATAGAATGTATACAAAAATATATAAGATTACAAAAGGATATATATCATACCTTTTTTTTTTTTACCTTATTTGTGTACATATGAATGTATTTATTTTAGAGACAGTGTCTTGCTTTGTCATCCAGGCAAAGCAAGTTCAGTGGTGAGATCATAGCTTACTGCAGCCTGAAACTCCTGGGCTCAAGTGGTCCTCCCGCCTCAGCCTCCTGAGGAGCTAGGACTATAGGTGTGTGCCACCACGTCCAGCTAATTGTTAAATTTTTATTCGGTAGACCCAGGATTCTCACTATGTTGCCCAGGCTGGTTTCGAACTCCTGGCCTCAAGCAACCTTCCCACCTTGGTCTCCCAAAGTGTTGGGATACAGGCTCCAGCCACCACGCCCCAACAGTTTTTACCTTAAATAATTGCCACTTCTGGGGCTAAGTCCAAGCATAATGATAGGCACAGATCTAGTATTCTGTTCAGGTGAAATGATGCCAGTGATCACACCTCTGTCTTCTCTCACCCTCTCTCTTCCCTTTTTCTTTCCTTATAGAAGATGTAAAAACCCATATCTTCATCTTCTAAGTGCAGGCCATAGTACTCCTCTCACTTTCCCAAGGGATGCAGATTTCTTTTAAACACAAATATTGACATAACCCAACTGCCAAGAGGAAGAGATTTAACCTAGCAGGTACCTCCCCTTGATTAACTGACTTGGGCCCCATTGTTTGTTTTTTGCCTTATCACATATAGTTTGATGGATAAACTTTCTCATATTACAGATCAGGAAGAATAAAGTGATTTACCCAGAGTCAAAAGCTAGTTAGTGACCAAGCCAAGTCTATATCCTGAGTCCCTTACTCCCAGTTCTAAGCTATTTCTGGGCTGCAGGGTTAAACATAAATAAGAGATCCTCTGTTTCTACAGCATTTTATAGTCTTTCAAAAGATTTTTCTATACTTTCACTATCCTCGTAATATTCCTGTAAGGTAAGCAAGTCAGCTACTAATCCTATTTTAGATCAAAAGAAAAAAAAACAGACTCAAAGAAGATGAGGAATTTGCCTAAAGTCATACAGTTAGTTAGGGGAGAGCCAGGATGAGAGGCTAGCTCTGGTCATTTCTGTGGAAGTTGAAACTTATAACTGTCCTAAAGGTTGTAACTCTCCTAAAGCCTAGAGGTTACTCCTAGAAAACGAGGTGGCCTGCCAAAACCCATCTGAGAAATAAATACGATGTAAGTAATAGATGGTTTTATCCTTTCTGCTTTTATATCTCCTTCAATTACTGGTAGAAGCAGGCAGAACTATGGAGAGTATAGGGACTTAAAATTTTGGTCTTAATAGAGTAGCTGGCATTTAACTCACCCTCCTGTTGAAAACAACTAAAAAGACTGGACAAAATATATAAAATAACAGTTTGAAGGCACTGCAGAACAACAAATAGCAGCAGGACTTGAGAAGTCTACAATCCTTGAGAGAAGCCCAAGAGAGCTGAGCTCTGGCAGGGCTGGCTCAGGCTTGTAACCCCAGCATTTTGGGAGGCCAAGGCACAAGGATCTCTTGAGTCCAGGAATTTGAGACCAGCCTGGGAAACATGGCTGAGGATGGTGGTGCATGCCTGTAGTCCCAGCTACTCAGGAGGCTGAGGCAGGAGGCTGGCTTGAGCCCAGGAGTTCAAGGCTGCAGTGAGTTGTGATCATGCCACTGCGCTCCAGCCTTGGCAATAGAGGGAGACCCTGTCAAAAAAAAAAAAAAAAAACGGATTTGTGCTCCAGCTCCACATTCATCCTAGCTCCTATTTTGAGGACATTTTATTTTTCAAATCAGAATGCAGACAAATAATATTTGGGACAGCCAAAATGGCTGTACTTTTTGGGAGAATAATGAAAAGAACCACAGGCCGGGTGTGTTGGCTCACGCCTGTACTCCCAGAACTTTGAGAGGCCGAGGTGGGTGGATCACCTGAGGTCAGGAGTTCGAGACCAGCCTAGCCAACATGGTGAAACCCCACCTCTACTAAAAATACAAAAAATTAGCCAGCTATGGTGATGCACACCTGTAGTCCCAACTACTTGGGAGGCTGGGGTGGGAGGATCACTTGAACCCGGGAGGCAGAGGTTGCAGTGAGCTGAGATCATGCCACTGCACTCCAGCCTGGGCAACAGAGCGAGACTCTGTCTCCAAAAAAAAAAAAAAAAAGAATTAAAAAACAACAACAAAAAAAGACGGGCCGGGCGCAGTGGCTCACGCCTGTAATCCCAGCACTTTGGGAGGCTGAGGCAGGCGGATCACCTGAGGTCAGAGGTTAAAGACCAGCCTGGCCAACATGGCAAAACCTTGTCTCTACTAAAAATACAAAATTAGCTGGGCGCAGTGGTGCATGCTTGTAATCCCAGCTACTCAGGAGGCTGAGGCAGGAGAATCACTTGAACCCGGGAGGCGGAGGTTGCAGTGAGCCAAAACTGTGCCACTGCACTCCAGCCTGGGTGACAGAGTGAGACCCTGTCTCAAAAAAAAAAAAAAAAAAAAAAAAAAAGCCAGAATACAGAAATACACACCTCTCAAATCCCTCTACCTTATTCTTTTTTTTTTTTTTTTTTTTTTGAGACAGGGTCTCACTCTGTTGCCCAGGCTGGAGTACAGTGCACAATCTTGGCTCACTGCAGCCTCGATCTTCTGGGCTCAAGCAATCCTCCCACCTCAGCCTCCCAAGTAGCTGAGACTACAGGTGTGTGCCACCATGCCTGGCTAATTTTTTAATTTTTTTTTTTTTTTTTTTTTTTTTTTTTCTTAGCAGAGATGGGGTCTCACTATGTTTGTTGCCCAGGCTAAAATTCTTTCCACATTAAAGCATAATTTTTTTACTTGGATAGGTATTAACCATTAAAACCATCACATTCATAGGAGTGTGTTGCCTAAAATTTGTGTTATAAATACAATGGAAATGTTTAAAAATCTTTATAAGTAATAAAGGTTGCTACTGACTTGGGTCAGAGGCAATGCAAGTAGAAAAAAAAAAAAAAGAAGAAAGACCACGGGCAAAATAGGAGACTTGGGAAAGTTCCCCTCATGGTGCAGGCCTGGAAAAGGTGAGCAGGTATCACTGCAGGAAAGACACAAAGCTCTACCTGGATTGTTCTCTTCTATCTCCCCTGCAAAACTGCCTTGGATCACTGGGAGAGGGGAAAAAACTTGCCACCCTTGGGCCACAGGTGAAGACTCATTGCTGAGAGAAGTGAACAGAAAAAAAAATTTCTACCTCTGAAAGAGAGGCAGAAAACTGCCCTGGACCAAGGCCATTAGAGATTTCCTATTGCTGATGGAGGGAAGATTGCTAATAATGCCCCACCTTCAAGACCCAGGGACATAATACCTGTGTAAGATTGAGGATGAGCCTGTAAAACAGAGGGCACTCTCCTTCTCCACACCAGGATATCAAGAGTTGAGTAGAAAGTAACAGGCATTTACTTCTGTAAAGTGGGCGGGGGAATGTGTGGAGAGGGCCTTCTCTAAGGCATAGGTGCAAAGAAAAGACTTAAAGCTGAAGCTCAAGCAGTTATTGAGAAAAATCTTCATACAAGCCACCAACTTAATTCAACAAGTCCAGCTCAACTTTTCACTAGATCAACTCAACCCCAAACACTAAGGATTTAGCTAAAGAAAGCACATGCCTAGCTGAGCATGGTAACTCAAACCTGTAATCTTAGTGCTTTGGGAAACTGAGGCAGGAGTATCACTCGAGGGCAGGAGTTTGAGACCAACCTGGGCAATATAGTGAGACCCTGTTTCTACAAAAAGAAAAAAAAAGGCTAACATTTGCCAGGCATGGTGCCATATGCCTGTAGTACTAGCTACTCAGGAGGTTGAAGCGGGAAGATCCTTTGAGCCCAGGAATTCCAGGCTGCAGTGAGCCAGGACTGTACCACTGCACTCCAGACTAGATGATAGAGCAAGACCCTGTCCTAAAACAAAAAAAACAAACAAAAAAAAACCTAATATGATTTGGATCTGTGTCCCCACCCAAATCTCAAGTTGAAATGTTATCCCCAGGCCAGGCTCAGTGGCTCACACCTGTAATCCCAACACTTTGGGAGGCTGAAGCGGGAGGATCACTTGAGGTCAGGAGTTCGAGACCAGTCTGGCCAACATAGCAAAATCCGTCTCTACTAAAAATACAAAAATTAGCTGGGCATGGTGGTTGAGGCAGGAGAGTTGCTTGAACCCAGGAGGCGGAGGTTGCAATAAGCCAAGATCGAGCCACTGAACTCCGGCCTGGGTGACAGAGTGAAACTCTGTCTCAAAAAAAAATATATATAATCCTCAAAGCTAGAGGTGGGGCCTGGTTGGGGGTGATTGGCTCGTGAGGACAGAGTTCTCATGAATGATTTAGCACCGTCTTCCCTTGGTACTGTATGTGAGTGAATTCTCATGAGATCTGGTGTGCGGCACCTCCCCCTCTCTCTCATTCTCCTGCTCTGGCCGTGTAAGATGAGCCTGCTTCCCCTTTGCCTTCTGCCATGATTGTAAGTTTCCTGAGGCCTCCTTAGAAGCTGAACAGATGGCTAACATCATGCTTCCTGTACAAGCTTCAGAACCATGAGCCAATTAAACCTCTTCTCTTTATAAATTACCCACTGTCAGGTATTTCTCCATAGCAATGCAAGAACGGACTAACACAAAAGCATATGCCCATTTTCAGGCATAAAAGCAATTTATCCCAGTTTCTACTGTTCTACACAAGATGTCTGGCCTACAACCAAAATACTTATGACAAAAAAGGAAAAACAAACAAACAAAAACCACACTATCAAGAGATAATGCAACGACCAACTGGAATCGGATATAATCCATACGTTATGACTGTTACATGGGAAGAGTTATTTATTTTTAACTGAAAAAGTAGGTGATTTTTATTTTTATTAACTGTTAAAGCAACTTTATTTATTTATTTTTATTTATTTATTTTGAGATGGCATCTCGCTCTCTCATCCAGGCTGGAATGCAGTGGCACAGCCTTGGCTCACTGCAACCTCCGCCTCCCAGGTTCAAGCAATTCTCCTGCCTCAGCCTCCCAGTAGCTGGGATTATAGGCACCCACCACCACACCCAGCTAATTTTTGTATTTTTAGTAGAGATGAGGTTTCACCATGTTGGCCAGGCTGGTCTTGAACTCCTGACCTCAAGGCTGGTCTTGAACTCCTGAACACCCACCTTGGCCTCCCAAAGTGCTGGGATTGCAGGTGTAAGCCACCTTGCCCTGCCTGTTAAAGCAACTTTAAAACTAAGGAGATAGTTTTCCTTATCATTTTTAAGTTTAAAGACTCACAAATGCAGTTAATTATACAAAATTAACTACATGATTCTACTAAAAGTATACACTAAAACCATCATCATAGCTTCCAACTACAGTTGACCCTTGAACAGCACAGATTTGAATTGTGTGGGTCTGCTTTCATGCAGATTTTCTTCTGCCTCTGCTGCTCCTCAGATAGCAAGACCAACCCCTCCTCTTCCTTCTCCTCCTCAGCCTATTTGATGTGAAGACAGTGAGGATGAAGACCTTTAAAAAATCCACTTATTATATGGAGAATTTAAAATAATTAAGATTAACATGTTAAAGGCTCTAGTGGAAAAGGAGGAAAACGTGCATAAAGAGATGAGGACTGACTGGGCGACATGGCTCATGCCTGTAATTCCAATACTTTAGGAGGCCAAGGCAGGCAGATCACTAGAGGTCAGGAGTTTCAGATCAGCCTGGCCAACATGGTGAAAGCTCACCTCTACTAAAACTACACAAAAATTAGCCAGGCATGGTGGCATGTACCTATAGCCTCAGCTACTTAAGAGGCTGAGGCAGGAGAATCACTTGAACCTGGGAGGTGGAGGTTGCCGTGAGTCGGGGTTGTGCCACTGCACTCCAGCCTGGGCAACACAGTGAGACTCCATCTCAAAAAAAAAAAACTGTCAGGAGAGAAGAAAACTATGAGAAAGGACCAAATGAAAGTGCCAAAAATAAAAAAAACATGGTAACAGATATGAAGAATGGCTCTGACAGGCTCATTGGCAGACTCAGTTTAACTAAGAAGAGAAACAGTGAACTTAAAAACAAGTCAAATCCCAGTGTCATGGTGCACATCTGTATTCTCAGCTACTTGGGAGGCTGAGGTGGGAGGATTGCTTGACCCTAGGAGTTCTATCTTCCCCTTTTATCTCTTCTTTCTGGGACTCAAATTAAATGTACACCAGGCCACTTAATGATATTTCATGAATCTCTAATATGGTGTTCTCTCTTTTTCTTCCAGTCTTTTTTTCTCTGTATCTTTCAGTTTGATAGTTTCTATTTCTATGTCTTCGAGTTCACTAATCTTTTCTTCTACGATGTCTAAGCTGCTATTAATCCTTTCCAGTGTACTTTTCATTTCAGATATTGTATTTTTCATATTCAGAGGTTCTATTTCTTTCTTTCTTTCTTTTTTTTTTTTTTTTTTTTGAGGTGGAGTCTCACTCTGTCAGCCAGGCTAGAGTGTAATGGCATGATCTCGGCTCACTGCAACCTTTGCCCCCGGATTCAAGTGATTCTCTTGTCTCAGCCTCCCAAGTAGCTGGGATTACAGGCACACACTGCCACGCCCAGCTAATTTTTTGTATTTTTAGAGACGGGGTTTCACTATGTTGCCCCGGCTGGACTCGGACTCCTGAGCTGAGACAATCCACCCACCTCAGCCTCCCAAAGTGCTAGAATTATAGGTGTGAGCCACCACGCCCGGCCCAGAGTTCTATTTCAAATCTCTTTTTATGTCTTTCATTTATCTCTCCATTAAGCTCATTACTTCCTCTACCTTCTTTAACATAATTTAATGTATAAGGGATGTATTAAAATACCTGTTTTAGCTGGGCGCGGTGGCTCACACCTGTAATCCCAACACTTTGGGAGGCCAAGGAAGGTGGATCACCTGAGGTCAAGAGTTTGAGACCTGTGAGAAAGAGAGTTTCTGGGGTGCCAGTTGAGTTGGTCTCCCCTGTGTGAGACACCTATTGGAAGCCATGGGCGGCCTCTGAGGAGAAAAGTCTCCTTGTTGCCTTCATGTCTTTATGCCCCAAGAGCATAACCGCTCAGTGGCATTCCACAGGTTGCTCAGGGAGATAACACTCCCTTGAAGCAGTGGAGTATAATCAAACATCTTGGCTCCTCCTGAAACCCGCTCCAATCCATTTCAGTCCCGATAAGTTAAAGATCTTAAGTAGTTTAGACACACGCCTTTGTTCAAGGAAATTCACAGAAACCGCCACTGCTATACAGCTTATCAAATGACTCATGAGTTCTCCTTCACTGATTAATCCTTTTCCTCATCTCTTCCTCCCCCTCTCATCTGCCCTAAGAACAAAGAGCTTGTAAACCAATAAAGAATAAAGAGCTTGTAAACCCGAGAGCTCTGGGCTATGAGCAAGCCTCCGACGCTCTGGTCCCCTGGACCTGCCTTTTAAACACTTATTCTATATCTTTCTAACTCCTTTGTTTTCTCCAGACTTGGGATACCTGCTGGGTGGTGTGGAGCTGGTTTCCCCAACATCTGGCGCCCAACATGGGGCTCCCCACAATCTCTACAGATAATCTGGTGAAGAGACGCCAGAGTGTGGAAAGTGGGGGACGACTGATGAAGGATGCCTGAGTACGTTTTTACTTCAGGCTCTATGGGTAAGTAGGGAACTTGGAGAATTCCAGGGTAACCTCGGGAAAATATGGGTCAGGCTGAAAGTAAGTTTGTTAATTACTTAAGCCTGGTGCGGCAGTTATTGTGCCGCAGTGGGGGGTAATTGTGAGTACCCAAAATCTCACATCTTTGTTCCATCTCGTAGAAAAGTATTCTCCTCGGTTCCTGGAATATGGAACCATGAATGTAAAAGATTGGGACAAGGTTGGATCAGACTTAAAACGAGCACAAGAGGGCTACGATATTCCTTTCTCCGCTTGGTCTTTGTGGTCAGCAATTAAAACAGCACTAGAGCCCTTCCACACTGAGGAGGAGGAGAAGGAGTTTCAGGATGACATAGAAAAGTTTAATAATCAGGAGTCTGATGATCAGCAAAGTGAACTATCACAGTCTAGTTTAAAAAAGGGGGAGAAACAGGAAGCTATATATGCTAACCTCCAAAAACTTATGGAAGAAACAGTTCCACCTACTGCAGAAATAGTGCCACCTACTGCGCCTTTAGGGGAAGGTCCGGAATGGCCACCCCCGCCTCAGCCTTATGAATTTTTGAAATGAGCGCCTGAGATGCGGCGTGCTGCTCCCATTGTTGCATGCCCCACCATTAACTGTGGCAAAGGGAAGCTTCAGGCTGGCCCAACAGCCAATTACAGTGAGGGAATGATCCATGCTTGTCCACCTGTTAATTGTAGTAGAGGAATGCTGCAAGCCAGCCCAAATACAAATTATGGCACAGGGACAATCCAGGCATCCATCTGCCAGGCACGAGAAATCAGGGATTTGGATGCTTGGCAGTTTCTGGTAATTATTTCGCCAGCTGAGGAGCACAGAGAACATGCTCAAGCATGCTAGGAGCCATTTCCTTTTAAAATATTAAAAGACTTAAAGCAAGCAATAGGAAAATATGGGCCAAATTCTCCTTATGTTCATTCCTTGTTACAATCTGTGGCTTATAACAGGCGTTTAATACTTATGGATTGGGAGGCATTAGCCCAGTCCACCCTGTCCCCCTCTCAATTTCTCCAATTTGAAGCCTGGTGGACAGATGAAGCAACAAATCAGGCATGCAGAAATGCTCAAGCTCAACCTCCCGTTAATATCACATCTGATCAATTGCTTGGAATCGGACAGGCATGAGGTACTATAAATCAACAGATGGTAATGGGTGATGAGGCTGTTGATCAGCTCAGAAGTATATGCCTAAGAGCCTGGGAAAAAATTCATGACCCTGGTACTACTTATCCTTCTTTTAACTCAGTTCGACAGGGTCCAAGGGAGCCTTATCCAGATTTTATCGCCCATTTGCAAGACACAGCTCAAAGGCTGTTTTGGATTCTCATGCCAGGAAAGTTCAACTGCTTGCTTATGAAAATGCTAATACAGAATGTCAGGCAGCAATTAGACCTATTAAGGGAAAGGCAGATCTACATGAGGAAAAAAACTTTAAGTGAATACATTAAAGCCTGCAGTGGCATTAGGGAGCACTTATATAAGGCCATCCTCCTTGCTCAGGCAATGGCTGGACTAAGGGTAACAAAAAACACACGAGTGTTCCCTGGATCTTGCTATAATTGTGGACAGATAGGACATACAAAAAGAGAATGTACAAAGAGCCAAAAAAGGCAAAACTCAGGAGGAAAAAGCAGGGAACCAGGTACCTGTCCTAGATGTAAAAAAGGAAAACACTGGGCTAATCAATGTCATTCAGAGTTTGATAACAGAGGACAGCCCTTGCTGGGAAACAGACAGAGGGGCCAGCCCTGGGCCCCAATTCAAAATGGGGCATTCCCAATTCAGGATGGGACATCCCTGACTCCAAACAGTGTTCCCGGCCCAGCCTGTCCCTGTACAAATATACAGCAATTGTCCACCTCCACAGCTAAAAGCAGGGCAGTAGATTTATGCTGTACTGAAGCCGTATCCCTCCTTCCTGGGGAGCCTCCTAGGAAGGTCTCAATGAGAGTTTATGGCCCATTGCCAAATGGCACAGTGGGACTTATACTGGGAAGGTCCAGCTTAAACTTAAAGGGAATTCAAGTACATACTGAAGTAGTGGACTCTGATTGCCAGGGAGAAATTCAGATTGTTATCTCCTCCACTGTTCCCTGGAGTGCTAATCCAGGTGACAGAATAGCTCAACTGTTGCTTTTACCATATGTTAAATTAGGAGAAAGCTCAGAAAAAAGAACGGGAGGATTTGGAAGCACAAATTCAGCAGGCAAGGCTGCCTATTGGGTAAATCAAGTCTCTGACAATAGTCCTATTTGTATGGTCACTATTCAAGGAAAACAATTTGAGGGTCTGGTCGACACAGGAGCAGATGTGTCGATCATAGCTCTTTATCAATGGCCAAAAAACTGACCCAAACAAAAGTCCCCAGTGGGTCTTGTTGGGGTCAGAACTACTTCAGAAGTTTTCCAAAGTACTTTCACCTTACCATGTCTTGGTCCAGAAGAACAGGAAGGCACAATACAACCTCTAATTACATCCATTCTTGTTAACTTATGGGGGAGAGATCTGCTTCACAAATGGGGCAGAGAAATTTCAGTCCCTTCTCCCTGGTATGGTCAAGCTAGTCAAAAAATAATGTCAAACATGGGCTATGTTCCCGGAAAAGGCCTAGGAAAACAGGAGATGGGCATTATTGAACCCATACAGGTTACTGTAAAAAATGACCAAACAGGATTAGGTTACCATTTTTAGGGGCAGTCACTGTTGAGCCTCCAAATCCTATTCCCTTAAAATGGAAGACCCAAAATCCTGTTTGGGTCAAGCAGTGGCTGCTTTCTCAGGAAAAATTGGGGGCCTTACAGGAATTAGTCAAAGAGCAATTAAACAAAGGAAACATTGAGCCCACATTTTCTCCATGGAATTCGCCAGTGTTTGTAATAAAGAAAAAAATGCGGCAGATGCCACATGCTAACCAACTTACAAGTGGTCAGTGCAGTCATCCAGCCAATAGGGGCCCTGCAGCCAGGGCTTCCATCCTTCACCTTGATTCCTAGAGAATGGCCATGAATAATTATAGATTCAAAGTATTGCTTTTTTAATATTCCTCTAGCAGAGTCCAATTTTGAGAAATTTGCTTTTACTATTTGTGCTATGAACAAACAACAAGGAACCAGCAGCCAGATATCATTGGAAAGTCCTGCTGCAGGGTATGTTGAATAGTCCTACTATTTGTCAAACTTTTGTGGGGAAGGCTATTCAACCTGTGAGAGATCAGTTTCCCGATTCATATATCTTCATTATATGGATGACATATTGTGTGCAGCCGAAAATCAAGACCAACTTATTCAGTGTTATTCATATTTACAGGAGGTGGTAGCCAATGCTGGATTGTTCATAGCACCAGATAAAATTCAAATGGTCACTCCTTTCCAATATTTGGGAATGCAGTTTCAGGAAAGGGCAATTAAACCCCAAAAGGTTCAAATTCAAAAAGACTCTCTGAAAACTTTAAATGATTTTCAAAAATTATTAGGGGATATCAATTGGATTTGACATACTTTGGGAATCCCTACCTATGCTATGTCTAATCTGTTCTCTATTTTAAGAGGAGACCCTGCTGTCAATAGTAAACAAGAACTGACTCCTGAGGCTGCCAAAGAATTACAAATGATTGAAGAAAAAAATACAACAGGCCCAGGTTAATAGAATAACCCAAGTTTACCATTACAGTTCATTGTGTTCCCTACTCTCCATTCTCCTACAGGGGTTATAGTTCAGAGTAAGGACTTAATTGAATGTTCTTTTCTTCCTCACAATACTGTTAGAACACTCACAGTATACTTGGACCAGATCGCAATCTTGATTGGGCAAGCTCGCCTTAGAGTTGTTAAACTTTGTGGCTCAGATCCAGATAAGATTATAGTTTCAATGAATAAAAATCAGATTCAGCAAGCCTTTGTTAATTCAGTCAATTGGCAAATAAATTTAGCTGGCTTCATTGAAGTTCTTGACAATCATTATCCAAAAAACAAAATTTTTCAGTTTTTAAAGCTAACAACATGGGTCCTTCCAAAAAGTACCCGTAGTACTCCATTGGAAGGAGCAGTGACTGTATTTACAGATGGCTCTAGCAATGGAAAAGCAGCTTATATTGGACCTAAAAACAGAATTATTCAAACTGACTTTCAATCAGCACAGAGGACTGAATTACAGGCAGTTATAGCTGTGTTAGAAGACTTTAAGCAACCTGTAAAAACTGTCTCTGATTCAGCTTATGTTGTTCAAGTCACTCAATACATAGAAACTGTGCTCATTAAATATCTTGTGGATGAACAACTCTATCAGCTGTTTTCTTCTTTACAAAAGGCAGTGCATGATCGCTGTTTTCCTTTCTATATTATGCACATTTGAGGACACATTAATCTTCCAGGGCCACTTGTAAGGGCTAACTATCAAGCTGATTTGCTAGTTTCCACTGTGCTTACTAATGCCCAAGAATTTCACTCCCTAACACATGTTAATGCAGCAGGACTTAAACAAAAATATCAGATTACTTGGAGACAGGCAAAGGACATTGTGCAACATTGCCCTCAGTGCCAGGTACTACAACTGCCACGTGAAGGGACTGGTGTTAACCCATGGGGATTAACCCCCAGTATGTTGTGGCAAATGGACGTAACCCATGTACCTTCATTCAGGAAATTTTCATATGTCCATGTTACTATAGATACCTTTTCTCATTTTGTATGGGCAGCTTGCCAAACAGGTGAGGCAGCTGCTCATATTAAAAGACATTTACTTTCTTGTTTTGCTGCCATGGACATCCCACAAAAGATTAAAACAGACAGTGGCCCAGGCTACTGTAGTAAATCTTCACAAGCATTTCTTCAACAATGGCACATTGAGCACAGTACTGGAATACCCTGTAATTCTCAAGGCCAAGACATTGTTGAACAGGCTAATCGAACCTTAAAATCTCAATTACAAAAACAAAAGACAGAGGGGGGAACCAGAGAATACTCTACTCTCCATATGCAGCTATGATTGGCTCTTATCACTTTAAATTTTTTGAATTTGTCTAGAGATCAGGTTACAATGGCAGCAGAGCAGCATTTGACAGGGCAAAAGATAAATTCTCATGAAGGAAAACGTGTGGTGGAAGGACGTCAGAACCAAACTTGGGAAAAGGGCAAAATCATTACATGGGGTCGAGGGTTTTGCTTGTATCTCACCAGGAGAGAATCAGCTTCCTGTCCGGGTACCCACAAGACATCTTAAGCTGTGCCATAAGCCAGAATCCAAGGAAGAGGAAAAGACCTCGGAATGTCCCTGCACCCCTAGTTCATCAGATGGCTCAGATGAACATCTCTGTTGAACAGATAGAAACCAGTAAAACTCGCCAAGCAACTCTACCGACCTGTGGGCAGATGAAGAGACTAGCTCACATTGCAGACGAGAACCTGAGGTCTCAGAACAAGCTGCTGACCACCAGTAATCTAATGGTAGTTATGATGGCAGTAATCTCCTTGGCGGTGAGTCTCCCTGTAGCTGAGGCAGATCAAAATTACATTTATTGGGCCTACATTCCATTCCCGCACTGATTAGGTCTGTTACATGGTTAGACCCCCCTGGTGGAGGTTTATATTAATGATAGTGTCTAGATGCCTGGACCAACAGATAACCGAGGTCCTACTCATCCAGAGGAGGAAGGAATGTTAATGAATGTTTCCATTGGTTATCGCTTACCTCCCATCTGCCTGGGGCCAGCAGCAGGATGTTTAAATTATGATAAACAAATTTGGATGGTTTATGTCCCTGCACATAATGGATCAAAAGCCTCTATTCATGCAATCAGTGGAAGAACATTTCAATCTTTGGACACTATTAAATACCTTGAGCATGGCTATGTTATGACACATCGCCAGATTAATAAATTTAAACCTAATAAGAAGACCTGCCCTAGGCAGGCCACTAAATGGTCTGGAAAGCTAAAGGTGCTAACCTGGGAAGATTGTATTGCAAACAGCGCTGCTGTACTGCAGAATAATTCCTATGGAATCATCATTGATTGGGCCCCTAGGGGACACTTTGCAGTAAATTGTACTGGACAGTGCGAAGATTGTAGAGAGACTCCTTTTGCAAACGACTACCCAGATAATGCACCAAAATTATATAGAATAATTGAAACAAGTTACCCTATTAAGTGGGAGGAAAATGGTATGGCTCCTCCAAGCCCAAAAATGATTGATCCAATTATAAGTCCAGAGCATCTAGTATTGTAGAAATTAATGATGGCTCAAACCCCAATTTGGATTTGGAAAGGAGAATGTAAAACAGAGACCCACAGTAAAAAACTTCGATTTGTTGTAGCCATGACCTCTAATCAGTTGGTCCCATTGCAGAGTTGTGTTAGACCTCCTTTTATGTTGCCAGTGGGAAAAATTAATATCCTGCCTGACTCTCAAACCATATCATGCCTCAACTGTCATCTTTTTACCTGCATTAATTCTACCTTTAATAAAGATAATAGTGTTTTACTGGTTAGGGCCCAAGAAGGAGTTTGGATACCTGTTTCCCTCAGTAGACCTTGGGAGGCCTCTCCCTCCATACGTATGATCACTGAAGTACTAAAAGGAATACTTAATAGATCAAAGAGATTCATACTTACTTTAATAGCTGTGATCATGGGCCTTATAGCTGTCACAGCTACTGCTGCTCCTGCTGGTGTTGCTTTGTACTCTTCTATTCAAACTGCAGGCTTTGTGGATAGTTGGCAGAAAAATTCTTCTAAGCTTTGGAAATCCCAAAGCCAAATAGATCAAAAACTGGCAAATCAAATTAATGATCTCCATCAAACAGTAATTTGGATGGGAGATCAGATTATGAGCTTGGAGCATAGAATTCATATGCAATGTGATTGAAATACTTCTGAGTTTTGTATTACTCCTAGCTCTTATAATGCCACTGAACACCATTGGGAGATGATTAGATGTCACCCACAAGGAAAAGAAGATAATTTAATATTAAATTAAACTGAAAAAAAAAAGTTTTTTAGGCATCTCAGGCTCATCTCACCATGTTGCCTGGAGCTGATATTCTTGCTGGAGCCGCTGATGGCCTTTCTAATACCAATCCTTTAAAGTGGATTAAAACCATAGGTGGATCAACAATTGCAAATTTTATTTTGGTTTGTGTCTGTTTATGCTGTTTGTTTTTAGTCTACAGATGCGGACAGCACCTTGGGAGAGAAGCCAGACACCATGAATGAGCCACGATAGCAATGGTGGCTATTAATCAAAAAAAATTAATAAAGACAAAAAAGGGGGACATGTGGGAAAGAGAGTTAGTGGGGTGCCATTTGAGTTGGTCTCCCCTGTGTGAGACACCCATGGGAAGCCATGGTTGGCCTCTGAGGAGAAAAGTCTCCTTATTGCCTTCATGTCTTTATGCCCTGAGAGTATAACTGCTCAGCAGCATTCCACAGGTTGCTCAGGGAGGTAACACTCCCTTGAAGCAGTGGAGTATAATCAAACATCTTGGCTCCTCCTGAAACCTGCTACCACCTGTTTCAGTCCCGATAAGTTCAAGTTCTTAAGTAGTTTAGACACACACCTTTGTTCAAGGAAATTCACAGAAACCACCACTGCTGTACATCTTATCAAATGACTCATGAGTTCTCCTTCACTGATTAATCCTTTTCCTCATCTCTTCCTTCCCCTCCCATCTGCCCTAAGAACAAAGGGCTTGTAAACCAATAAATTGGGTGAAGCCCGAGAGCTCTGGGCCGTGAGCAAGTCTCTGATGCTCCAGTTCCCTGGACTCGCCTTTTAAACACTTATTGTGTCTCTTTCTAACTCCTTTGTCTCTGCCGGGCTACCCACTGGATGGTGTGGGCTGGTTTCCCCAACAGAGACCAGCCTGACCAATATGGTGAAACCCCCATCTCTACTAAAAATACAAAAATTAGCCAGGCATGGTGGTGGGTGCTTGTAATCCCAGCTACTCAGGAGGCTGAGGCAGGAGGATTGCTTGAACCTGGGAGGCAGAGGTTGCAGTGAGCCGAGATCACACTACTGTACTCCAGCCTGGGTGACAGAGCAAGACTCCATCTCAAAAAGCAAACAACAACAACAACAACAAACTGAGACTTCATGTCTAAAAAAAAAAAAAAGTTTCTAAAAACAACAAACCAACCAACTAAAAAACTCATCACCAACAGCTCAAGTGTACAGTCCTTCCTAGGCTGCTTTAAAGCAGGCATAGCAAGTATTAATAAATACTTGTTGGATAATAAATAATAAAACAGAAGGAATAATGCTGTGACCTAAGGAAAGGAGCTAGATAGATAGCTTTGAACATCAGGACCTTCCTAGTACCCCTGAGATTGTCCCACATGGGTGACCCCTTCTTTATCTCTAAGTTTAGGTCAGCCCATGTTAATGCAGTGCTATACTGTCATTTAGTGACCTTTGGAGAAAATCCATAAATGTTATTTAAAATGGAGGAATTATATTTAGAGGAAAGGGAGAGAACCAACGAATTGAAAATTCCAAGTTTCTTTTCATTGAGCTAATGTTAAGAGGATAAATTATCTTATTATCAGCTAAGAAAGAGAATAGACTTGGAAATTGTCCTGCTTCCAAGAGGATGGTTGAAGAAATCAAAGAATGAAGGAGTTACTTGGAGGTCCACCTGCCCCTTCCTTGTTCAGTTCCATCTGGCCTTGGAGCCAGCCAGGGTAAAAAATAGCTGTTATCTAGGGGTGTGGAGAAAGTTACCTCTTCAAATCATTTAGATTCTTAGAGCACAATGGACCTTAAGATCTCCCCACTAACCCCAACTGCATTGGCTGCATGAAGCTGCAGGAGCTGTCTGGGGGGCATGTCATAATAGGGACCCTCTGCTCTGCTTGTCATACACTCAGGCTTCAGTGAAGACGACAGCCCATCTCACACTTCCCACTTCATGGAGAGGACACCCAGTCCCTCTCTCCAATCCTAACCTCTCACCCACACTCCCGTCTGCAAAAACCTGAAGGTTATTTCTGCCTGGGGGATCCACTGATATCTCAGAGTCAATTTGTCCTAAACTCAAACTACTATTATCTTCTCAGAGGCCATCTCAGAGGTCACCTCTGCCCAAATCCCCTTCCTTCCCCTCCAGGCAGAGTAAAGCATTCCTTACACTTCTGTTTCCTACTAACCCTTTACTTCTCTGTTCTTGTGTTAGCTAGGTATTCAGCCTTTGTGCCCTCTCACCAGAGGGGAGGTTCCTTCAGGGAGGAGCTTGTGAGGGAAAGAAAGAAGCATGGAGTAGAGTGTGACGGGCAGCATTTTCAGACACATTTCTGCCCCCTGCAGTGGGTCATACCTGTAATCCTTCTAGCACTTTGGGAGGCCAAGGCAAGAGGATCACTTGAGTCCAGGAGTTCAAGACTCAACTGTGTAGGCTGGGCAACATAGCGAGACCGTGTCTCTACAAAAAATGAAAAATTAGCTGGACATAGTGGCACACACCTGTGGTCCCAGCTACTACAGAGGCTGAGGTGGAAGGATTGTTTGAGCCCAGGAGGTCAAGGCTGCAGTGAGCTCTGATCATGCCACTAGGCTCTATCCTGGGCAACAGAGCGAGACCCTGTCAAAAAAAAAAAAAAAAAAAGACACATTTCTTCAACTTCACAATTTTGGATAGAGGTGGCCTTGAATACCAGGCCATCTGAATTACTGGGGGCAGTTAAAACAGTAGGTTTAAAGGGATGGTGATAACAAGTGTTTTCCAAGGGACCCTATTATTTATTTTTATATTAATGTCTTATATATCCAATTATAGTTTATTTTTTTGAAATGCTTTTCATTTCTCATGGAATTCTGTGCTTTTTGACATTTGCCTGTGAAAAGTAAGATATTTTTCTCTCTAGCTTTGTCTCCCATAGCAGGCTCCTTTCCAAGAGATGACACTGAATGAAGGGTCTGGAAACAGAGGATGGAATTTATAAATAGCCCGCAGCACTGCAGCACTGGTCTTGGCCAATTCCACGATCAGGTGCTAGAGAGCCTGCTTTTTCATTAAAGCATTTCTAGACACCTCACTGAAAGATCAACTAAATATGATTTACCTAGCCACAGAAAGCAAAGTGAGAGAGAATATGGCAAATCCTAAGGAGCTACAGGTGCTCTGTCCTGGTATTAGGGATTCTATTTTCTTTCCTGCCCTCTGTTTACTTTTTTATTTTTATTTATTTATTTATGTATGTATGTATTTATTAGAGATAGGATCTTGCTCTGTTGCTCAGGCTGGAGTGCAGCGGTGGAACCATAGCTCACTGCAGCCTTAAACTCCCAGGCTCAAGCCATCCTCCATATCCTCCCATTTCAGCCTCCTGATTCGCTGGGATTACAGGGGCATGCTACCACATCAGCCCTGTCCTTTGCTTTTGTATCCTGTTTCTAATTTCTTTCTCTTTCTGATTCTCCTTTTCTCCACCTCCTTCCTTCCCTCTCTCCTCTCTCTCTCTCTCCCTCACACTACTTCTTCTCTTTCTTTTCTTTTCTTTTTTTTTTTTTTTTTTTCTTGAGACTGAGTTTTGCTCTTGTTGCCCAGGCTGGAGTGCAATGGTGTGATCTTGACTCACTGCAACCTCTGCCTCCCAGGTTCAAGTGACTCTCCTGCCTTAGCCTCCCAAGTAGCTGACATTACATGTCACCTATGCCACCATGCCCAGCTAATTTTTGTATTTTTAGTAGAGACGAGGTTTCATCATGTTGGTCAGGCTGGTGTCAAACTCCTGACCTCAGGTGATCCACCTGCCTTGGCCTCCCAAAGTGCTGGGATTACAGGCGTGAGCCACCGCACTTGGCCTTCCTTCATCTCTTTCTACTTACCATTTCTCCTTCTTATACCTTGCAGGACCCTCCCTGACAAGCTGTGCCACAGGGATCTCTGGGAGGAAAGACCACCTCCAGAACACCTGTGAGGCCACCTCAGTCCTCGCTGAGCTGAACTGGTGACCAGACAGCGCTAAGGGCAGAGAGCACTGGTCATGTGCTCAGTTCTAGAGCTTCAGTATCAACAACAACCTCCTACATTTATAGCCTTACCAGTCTGTGGAGCTGAATCTTCATTCTCTATTTGTTGACCTTCCTTGGAGACTTTTGGGTTGGGTTCTGATTAGAAAAGTCTGGCATCTAGTATTCTTTATTGATTTATAGTTGGCTAATTATTTTCCATGGCTAAATGTGAAGTGGACGAAGTCTAAGAAAGCTGATGTTGGTCTCCCACTCCTGATCCTCCCTCTAGACACTCTCATTCTATCCCATTGGTGAAAGTCTACCCTTGTTTGGAAAACAAGTTATAAGGAAGTAACCCACCACCAAACTATTTGTTATTAAGCATTTCAGGGTTTAATCCCTCTTGGAGTTTTTTGTTTTGTTTTGTTTTGTTTTACTTTTACAGAAGGAATGGAAAAACCTGGAGTCAGAGGTTCTGTGGGCAAAGGGACCTAGAGACTTTGGGGAAAGTATTTAGCTCCCTTGAGCCTCAATTTTCACTTCTGCAAAAGAAGTTGTCATCTGCCTTTCGCAGAAGCCTCCCAGGAAGTTCAGCAAATAGAGAATGAAGATTCAGCTCCACAGACTGGTAAGGCTATAATTGTAGGAGGTTGTTGTTGATACCGAAGCTCTAGAACTGAGCACATGACCAGTGCTCTCTGCCCATAGTGCTGTCTGGGTCACCAGTTTAGCTCAGCGAGGACTGAGGTGGCCTCACAGGTGTTCTGGAGGTGGTCTTTCATGTAACAAACATGCACAGGTACCCCCTGAATCTAAAATAAGATTAAATTAATAAAAACAAATAGTACTCTGAGGAGTCATATTTTTGTAAATATGTGCATGGCCAGCTGGATGCTACTTGCCTGAGAGGCCAGCACAGGAACATGGCACCATGGAGCCCAGCCAAGAATGCTGATGCATCAGTGAGATGGTGTCAAGCTCTGTGTCAGAGCACTGAATAGGGTCAGTGGAATTTGACAAAGGTTTACAGGGGAGAGAGAAAATGCTCATCTCATAGAAACTGTGCTCTAATATGCTCTATGCTCTAATATCAGAAAACTCAATTATTATTATTTTTTTTTGAGACAAGATCTTGCTCTGTCACCCAGGCTGGAGTGCAGTGGTGCAATCATAGCTCACTGCAGCCTCAAACTCCTGGGCTCAAGCGATCCTCCCACCTCAGCCTCCTGAGTAGCTAGGAATACAGGTGAATACCACTATGCCCAGGTAATTTTTTTTTCTTTTAATAGAGATGGGGTCAGCTGGGAGTGGTGGCTCACACCTGTAATCCCTGCACTTTGAGTGGCTGAGGCAGGAGGGTCTCTTGAGCTCAGGAGCTCGAGACCAGCCTGGCCAACATGGCGAAACCCCACCCCTACTAAAAGTACAAACATTAGCCATGGTGGTGCACACTTGTAGTTCCAGCTACTCGAGAGACTGAAGTGGGAGAATTGTTTGAACCCAGGAGGCAGAGGTTGCAGTGAGCTGAGGTGATGCCACTGCACTCCAGCCTAGGTGACAGAGTGAGACCCCATCTCAAAAAAAAAAAATGTTAATAAACAAATAGAGACGGGGTCTCACTATGTTGACCAGGCTGCTCTTGAACTCCTGGCTTCAAGGGTCCTCCTTGCCTTGATCTCCCAAAGTGCTGAGATTACAGGCATGAGCTACCGTGCCTGGCCTCAGTTTTTATCAATAATATCAGTTAACCTTTATTGAGAGTTTACTAAGTGCCAATCTCTGAGCCAAGGGCCTTCCATGCATTATCTCACTGAATCCTCTATGAAGGATTCAGTGAAGTAGTTACTGCTCTGAAAAACCTCTATGAAGTAGTTACTGCTTTTTAAAAACCCTGTTTACAAAAATGGGGCCTTAGAGAGGTAAAGCAACTTGCCCAACTGCTGTTGAGTAGAAATCTTAGATGTGAATCCAGACAGTTAGGTATTTTCTCAGTTAGGGTCACAATAAAGTAGGTAGGTTCTAGACTTGCCCCAGGCACTCCTAAAACCCCAGAGGACACTGATAGAGGCATTGCAACTGCGGGACTGAGTCAGTCCCAAAGTCACATCTCAAGAGGCTGCTCCAGTTCCTGAAAATGTCTTCCATTAGCAGTGCTGCAGTGAAGATAAGTGTATTGTAATTCGAAGTTATCCTGAAATAAATTAAGATAACTCTAATAGCAGGGAAGGGCCACCAGGCTGGCGCCAGCTTTGAAGTTACCAAATCTGCCCATGATTCAGTCCACAGGCTGAGTTCTCAAGAACCTTTCCAAGTGGCGGATCTGCTGACTGTGGCGTTAAAAACTGGAAGGCGGCCTGCGAGAAGATAGCATGCAATGGTACAGTCACCTCCTTGCTTCACTCTTTTCCCCTCCACCTCAGCAAGCAGTTCCAACCCAGTCCTTTCCATGAGAAATCACTGTCCAGAGTGAACAAGGGAATGGGGCCCAACCTGGTGAAATGGGGGCATGGGAAGGTGGGGCCATGATAGAGGCAGGCTCTGTCCTGAGGGAGAACAGCACAGATGAATAGGAAGCCAGCAGAGAGCGTCTTCAGAGCCAAAGCCCCACCTCTTTTCCCTTGGCTCTCTCCTCCAGTTTTCCTCTCTCCAGCCTGATCAAAACCTATCCTTAAGAAATCTAATTCAAGCCTCACCTGGAGCACCAAAAAATAAAAAAATAAGAATTGAATCGGCTGCCTCACTGTAAACTAAAGTCAGAAAGTAGCCTACGTGGGGGCCAGATGCAGTGGCTCACACCTGTAATCCCAGTACTTTGGGAGGCCAAGGCAGGCGAATCACCTGAGGTCAGGAGTTCAAGACCAGCCTGGCCAACGTGGTGAAATCCCGTCTCTACTAAAAATACAAAAATTAGCCCGGCATAGTGGTGTGCACCTATAGTCCCAGCTACTCAGGAGGCTGAGACAGGAGAATTGCTTGAACCTGGGAGGCGGAGGTTGCAGTGAGCAGAGATCGTGCCACTGCACTCCAGACTGGGCAACAGAGCAAGACTCCTCCATTTAAAAAACAAAAACAAACAAAAAAGAAAAACAAAAAAAAAAACAGAAAGTAGCCCATGTGGGTCCTGTACTCTGTTAAAAGCAGCAGTCCCCAACCTTTTTGGCACCAGGGATCGGTTTTGTGGAAGACAATTTTTTCCATGGTTTTGGGATGATTCAAGCACATTATATTTATTGTGCACTTTATTTCTATTATTACATTGTCATATATAATGAAATAATTATACAATTCACCATAATGTGAAATCACTGGGGAGCCGTGAGCTTGTTTTCCTACAACTAAACAATCCCATCTAGGGGTGATGGGAGACAGTGACAGATCATCAGGCATCAGATTCTCATGAGGAGCGCATGATCTAGATCCCCCTTGTGCAGTTCACAACAGGGTTCATGCTCCTGAGAAAACTGATGCTGCTGCTGATCTGACCAGAGGCTCAGCTCAGGTGGTAAAGCAAGCAAAAAGGAGCAGCTGTAAATACAGATGTAGCTTCACTCACTCGCCTGCCACTCCCCACCTGCTGTGTGGCCAGTTCCTAACCAGTACTGGTCCATGGCCTGGAGTTTGGGGACCCCTGTGTTAAAGAACATTTAAGAATCAGTGAGCAAGTGAAGGGAAATAGAGCATCTTGTTTAGAATTGTTTCCTGACTCCTTAAAATGTGTAAAATAAATAAATTTTGGAGGCCGGCAAGTCATCATCAGGACTCTAAAACTGCACCCTCTGTTGGCCCAGACTGTGGGCCAATGGGCCACAGTGAGTTAGACAGAACTTCTGAGCAAAGGGTCTTCATGCGCTGAAAGATTTCAGGCCTGGCCTAGCATGGTGGCTCATGCCTATAATCCCAGCACTTTGGGAGGCCAAGGCAGGAGGATTGCTCGAGGCCAGGAGTTCAAGACCAGCTTGGGCAACATAGGGAGACTCTGTCTCTACCAAAAATTTAAAAACAGGGCATGGTGGTGCACATCTGTGGACCCAGCTACTTGGAAGCTGAGGTGAGAGGATCACTTGAGCCTGGGAGTTTGAGGCTGGAGTGAGCTGTGATTGTGCCACTGTGCTCCAGCCTGGGCAATGCAGTGAGACCCTGTCTCAAAAAAAAAAAAAAAAATTCAGGCCTGTGAGGACAAAGCCCTGATTTTTTATCTTGCCCAAATTCCTACCTAAGGGGTCTAGGGAGTCATGCCCTACAAACCATAAAATATCATCAGATGGGTTTGATTTGACCCTATATATTGTGACTTACTTTTCAGTCTGACTCTGGCATAACATTATGAAACAAGGAAAAGATATTTAACCCCAAAATGTATTTCCTTGCCATACCTTGAAATTGCCCTTCAAGGTCTCTTGTGGGAAAAATACACATCCTGTGAAGATCCCCTTTCCCCTTTGTTTTTCTTCCTTTCTTTCCAGATCCAGGAGATAATCAGCTAAGAGCCAGGTGCCCTTTTAGGTCTGATAAGAAACATTTTACAAGATACTCTCTCTGTCTCTCTGAAGTCTGCTATCTGATGTATTCTTCTGCACAATGAAACTTGGTCTCCACAATTCTTTATCTTAACCTGAACAGTCCTTTCCATTGATCCCAGGTCTTCAGATAAACTCAACAAATTATCAACCAGAAAGTGTTTAAATTTACCTATAGCCTGGAAGCCACCACCCTTGAGTTGTCCTGCCTTTCTGAACCAAACCATTGTATTCTGAAATGTATTTGATTGATGTCTCATGCCTCCCTAAAATATATAAAACCAACCTGTACCTGACCACCTTGAGCACATGTTCTCAGGACTTCCTGAGGGTTGTGTCATGGGCCATGGTCTCCATTTTTGGCTCAGAATAAATATCTTCAAATATTTTACAGAGTTTCACTCTTTTCATCGACACTTGCGTGGGCCCTAGGCTATAGAATGTGTGAAGCTAACACTAAACACTATACCATGTTCCCCTCTCTGCCCCTACCAGTGATTTTTTTTTTTTTTTTTTTTTTTTTTTTTTTTTGAGATGGAGTCTTGCTCTGTCACCAGGCTGGAGTGCAGTGGTATGATCTTGGCTCACTGCAAGCTCCACCTCCCGGGTTCAAGCGATTCTTCTGCCTCAGCCTCCTGAGTAGCTGGGATTACAGGCGCACACCACCATGCCCGGCTAATTTTTGTATTTTTAGTAGAGATGGGGTTTCACCATGTTGGTCAGGCTGGTCTCGAACTCCTGACCTCATGATCAGCCTGCCTCAGCTTCCCAAAGTGCTGGGATTACAGGCGTGAGCCACTGCGCCCGGCCCCTAGCAGTGATTTATAAGCCTGACTTATAAACCTCCAACCCAGGTCCCAAAACAGTAGATTACTGGCTCCACCAATTCGAAGGCATGATGAGCCTTTCTGGGCCACAGAGCAAGAGGTCTAGATTAAGCCTTCTCTGCTGCTGTGGACTGATATGTGTCCCTTTCTCCCAAAAAATTCATGTGTTGAAGTCCTAACCCCATATGTGACTTTATTTGGAGTAAGAAAGTAATTAATGTTACATGAGGTCATAGGATACAACCCTAATCAGATAGGATTAGTCTCCTTACAAGAAGAAACACCAGAGAGCTTGCTCACTTTAGCGCCCTCTGCCCTTTGAGGACACAGGGAGAAGGTGACAGTCTGCAAGCCAAGATGAGAGCCCTCACCAGAAACTGAATTGGTTGGCCCCTTTATCTCGGACTTCCAGCCTCCAGAACTGTGAGAAAACAAATGTCTGTTATTTAACTACCGGGTCTGTGGTATCTTGTTACAGCAGCCCAAGCCGACTAAGTCATCTGCCTACTCTCTAATGCCTCAACATTTATATATGGAGGGTTCAACTGAACGGACACACCTCTAGGCCCACTCGTACTCACACCACATTTCTTCCTATTATATATCTTTTATTCTACACAAATGTATGCAACACTGCTTTCTTCTGTATGCCATTGTTCCTTTGTCATGATTTGGATATTATATCACAAATGAGACAGATTCTGTGTGACAGGAATACTTGGAAGATCTAGGTACACCATGGGGCCCTGGAAGCAGCAGAGAATCTTCTTTTGTGACCTGTCTTGGTCTCAGGGTCTCATCATAAAGGAGGTTAGCTTGAGGTAGCTCCAATAAAATGATCATGTTATTTTGGGGTGGAAGGATAATATTTTTTAACACCCTTCTACAAATTAGCAGGTTAGCTGGCTCCCTCTGAGGAGATTTAGATAAAGAGATTACATTTAGTGAGGGGAAAGAAGATTCACAAACCCTGGGTAGGAAAGTTTAGGGACCAGAGTTGACCTCCACCCTTAGACTGTGAAGCTGAGATCAACAAACCAGAATGGCTGACTTGACAGATTTTTCTTTTCGTATCTTCCAGAAGATAGAAAACGACAATGCAATACTTGATGCTGATACAGCACAAGCCTTGGCAAAGGTTAATAAACAATTGCAAAGCAGTTAAGATAAAACCTTAAATTATTAACTGCTTATCTTGGAATTTAAGGAGCAAGGCCCCAGGGATATGACACCTGATTAGTTATGTATGTGTGAGCTGGGGCCAAGGTGGGGAGAGTTGCAGAAAGAAGTGGTCACAGGAGGGTGCCCTATTAGAAATGGTTGGGCAGAAGAGGGTGGGGGTGGGGGGAGTGAGCAGACAAAAGAGGCTGGAGAACGCTGTTGATTGACAACGGTACCTATATCAGTGTTGTGCCTTGGGGTAGCCACGGTGCTGGACGTTAATCACAAAGATTACTGCCCTTTCCGAACTGGTATATAACCAACTGCTTAGGAGAGGGGGCTACAAAGAGACCACTGGAAACAAAAGGGTCTTTCTTGGAAATTATTATGAAGTGTTATCAGATTTGTGTTCAGTGTATTATCCAATCTTAACCTTCTGCCTCATTAAAATGTTGAGCCTTTGGAAGTGTTTTAGGGTCACCGTCTCTTCTGTAGAATTACAAGATGGCTGTGTTGCCTAGTGGCTCCACCTTTATCACCTCGGTGATTTCCAGGAAGGCAGGCCCCCAAATCACTCAGCATAGTCTCAACGGCTTTTTCTTTAGAGCCCATTGAAAATTACTGGGGTTTCCTCTGCCAAAAATAGCTATTCATATATATCTGAATAACTTATGACTGTGGTTTATATTTAAAGAAAGCATTTCAATACTTTTTTTTTTATTTTCTAAGAGTCACGAAATCTGCCTTATGGCTTTCTGAGCCACAGGGCAGCAAGCTAAAGGTAATAGAAGATGACACTGGCAGTATGTGCAAGGACAGAGGTTGATTCTTTCTCTGTTAAAGAATCAGAAATCCCTCCTTCTTTTTGGACATGTGGTTGTGAGCTGTTGAAGCAGAAATGAGATGCTTGATAGTCAGAGCCGATTTCATCTTCTTGAGCATGGAGCAAAGGCTGGGGCCAGGTTTACAAACACAACACAAAAGTAGGACCTCTTGCCTATGTTGTGGTGCTATGCTGTGAAGAATTTTTCAGTGGTCAGTTGTTGGTTGTCTCCTCTAACCACATTGTTTAGGGTGACATTATTTATATAACCTTGATTACATGAAGTAACGATTAAGAGAACTACAAAATGTTTAGAGATTCATCCAATCCAAACCCTTTAATTTACAGATGGGGAAACTGAGGCCCAGAGAAGGATATGATTTGATGTGCCTGTAGTGGGTTGAATAATGGCCCCCTGAAAGAGATGTCCAAGTTCTAATCCCTGGAACTTTAAACATTATCTTATTTGGAAAAAGGGTCTTAGCAAATATAATTAAGCTTAGGGTTTCATGATAAGATTATCCTGGATTTAGGGCAAATCACATCCAATGGCAGATGTCCTTGTAAGAGAAAGGCAGAGGGATATTGAACACACAGAGACACAGAAGAGAAAAAGTGATGTGAAGATGGAAGTAGAGATGGAATTAGGTAAGCCGCAAGGCAAGGAATGTCTAGAGCCACCAGAAGCTGAAAGAGGCAAAAAGGAGGGAACCTTTGGAGGGAGTGTGACTCTACCAACACCTTGATATCAGACTTCTAGCTTCCAGAACGATGAGAGAACAAATTTCTTTTGTCTTAAGCTACATGTTTATGGTAATTTGTTACAGCCGCCCTGGGAAACTAACACAATGCACAAAAGATAGAACCAGGCTAGAACCCAAGTCTCTGGACTCCGTCAGTCTTGTGTTTCCTGCCTCCATTTCACATGCTCCGAGTTCTGATCTTGTCAAAGATGTAAAAAGCATTCACACTCCTTGCTGTTAAGAACACAACTTCTGAAATGAAGGCAATCAAGAACATTGCAGATGCTGCTGTTTGCATGAGTTGATGCTTAGCCCATCCAACAACTAAGCTTTCTGAGCTTGGAAGTAATAGATTTGACTGTGGTATTAAGCTTTAGGGAATCATGCCGAGATCTGGAAGAGGGAAACTGATAAAAAATAGCCAGAAAGGTTAGCCAATGGACTCCAACAAAATACACAGAAAGCAGATAATAATATCTACCTCACAAAGTGTTTATGCAATAAACAAGTATTTATTGAGCACACACTATAGATGCCAGACATTCATCTAGGCTCCTTGATCTCAGTGGGAATAATGGGATCTCATTTATATGCATTTAGCCTCTGCCACTGGCAGCATATAAATGCCAGACAGTATGGTTATGGTTATGGAAATCGGGCACAAGGGCCTGTGTGGTCATCAATGGTTTGAGCTGCAGGCATCCTTGCCATTGGCTAATTGCTCATGGTCTCCCCAGAACTGAAATAATGAGCGCCTACAAAGTCCTAATTGAAAAAAAGTCTAGGTCTGGTGAGCAGAAATCTTACTTGAGGCACCACAACAGAGAGTACACTGTGTAACTTATGTTTCTTTCTCCAGATCCCTTCTCCCTTGTTCATCTTGCTCTGACCTGTGTGGACTGTGTCACTAGGCTGCCTTGCCCTCTCGCTTCTGCTTGGGTTTAGCCAATGATAAGCACTGGCAGGAGGTTGAATGCTTTTCAGCCTATTTCCCCAGCTACCCCAGGGCTTGCTCTATGGACTCATAAATAACGTGGCCATGTAGCAGGGTTAGAAGTTATGCATGGGCTCTGCCATAGGGATTTCTCACCAAGGCTAATCTGGCTACTCCCACTGGTGATTGCTGAATCTACCAATAGCAAAGGTCAACGATGAGTCCCTAGTATGGCACCCTTTCTCAGCAGCACAAGTCACCTGATGGCAGGTTGATTACACGGCCCCCTAATGGAGGAAGGAGGCAGCAATTCCTCAGTGGACTTGACTCATTTTGGATATGATGCCTCTTAATACTTCAATGTCCCATATCAAAAAGTAAAGGAAGACTATAGCAACACAGTTCAATCAGAACCATTAATAGTTCACAAACTTAAGAGTGAAGGTGTAAGTCATGCTGTAAGATAAAGAACAATGAGTAGTTGAAGGGCTGACTGAGGGAATAGGGAATGTGAAATGGATAGGGGAAGAAGGAAATTATTAACACCAACTACTGCCTCATCACCAATTAAGAAATGAGATTTTGGCCAGGCATAGTGGCTCATGCCTGTAATCCCAGCACTTTGGGAGCCCAAGGCAGGCGGATCACGAGGTCAGGAGTTCAAGACCACCCTGGCCAACATGGCAAAACCCCGTCTCTACTAAAAATACAAAAATCAGCCGGGCGTGGTGGCGGGCACCTGTAATCCCAGCTACTCAGGAGGCTGAGGCAGGAGAATTGCTTGAACCCAGGAGGCAGAGGTTGCAGCGAGTTGAGCTGAGATTGTGCCACTGCACTCCAGTCTGGGTGACAAGAGCAGGAGTCCATCTCAAAAAAAAGAAAAAAAAAAGAGAGATTTTAGTAGCTAAACATATTTTTCCCTTGGTTTGTTTTATATATGTATAACTAATATATAGACTTTCTTCTCCTTCTCTGTCCTCTACTCTTTCATTTAGGGTGAGTTGATGGTAGCTAACCTCATAATTTAGTTTTTAGGTTACAGGATACCAAAGGAAGATTGTGACTGAAAAGGAAAAAGAAGGACCATCATAAAGAGAAGACAAATGACTGGTAGGACTTTGGGTCTCCCCTTCCAAGGAAGATAGTGAGGGCATCTTCATTTGCATGAGAGATAGTCACAGAACTGAGGTGAAAGCATTATGCTGTCATTCTCATTGCTTGAAAATAAATGTGGGTAAAAGGCTATGTATGGATGCCGAGCACCTGAAGCAGTGAACTGCACCAGACTACCCACTAGCAATGCAGGATCTCTCTTCTGTGATCCCCCAAGAGTTATATACTAAGAGCATTTCTTAGTATCTTTTGCTAACCATTTTCCATGCTAGATGCCATAAATGAGAGGTACTTCTATGGGATTTGGAGAACGGAAGAGAGACAGAGTATTATTATTTTCCCCCCAGTAGCAGTGGACAGATATATACACTTCAGCAGATACAAACGAAACTAGGGGCACAGCTATAAATAAGACAGAGGTTTAAAAGTTAATAAGATAATTCTATCAACAGCATTTAAAAACTTGAAGAAAAAGACCAATTTCTAGGAAAATATCTTACTACATCTGGCTCAAGAAGAAAATGAAAGTCCCCCAAATCCCATTACTGTTAATTAAATTGAAGAAGTCATGAAAAATCTGTCAATAGACTTATGTTTTCACCTGTGAAAAATTAACTTATAATAATTCTCTTTCTGGAAAATTAGAAAACTGGATAAAATATATGAAACAATGGCTTTCAGACATTGGACAACAGGCAACATATAACTATGATCTCTGAGAGAAAGAGAACAAATGAGGTGAGCCCTGGGATTGGCCAGTTTACAAAGACAGAGAACACCAGAAATCTGCCGAGGAATCTTTTTGAGTCTTTGGTTTAGAAGTAACTTATGTATGCATCCAGTGAAATACCATGAAGCCAGGTAAAGGACCACCAGAATGTAGTAAACTAAACACAGGGCTGTGAGTAGTTTGTGTTACTACTAGCCAGGAGGATCATGCTTTAGTTAGTAAGCCCTGAAAGTTTGAAACTAACTCCAAATAATTTTTTTTTTTGAACCAGAGTCTCACTTTGTCGCCCAGGTTGGAGTGCAGTGGCATGTCTTAGCTCACTGCAACCTCTGCCTCCAGGTTCAAGCGAGTCTCCTGCCTCAGCCTCCCCAGTGGCTGAGATTACAGGTGTGCACCACCATGCCACGCTAATTTTTGTATTTTTAGTAGAGACGGGGTTTCACCATGTTGGCCAGGCTGGTCTCGAACTTCTGACCTTGTGATCCGCCTGCCTCAGCCTCCCAAAATGCTGGGATTACAGGCGTGAGCCATCATGCCCAGCAACACCAAGTAATTTTAACCACATGCCAGAATAATGTCAACACTCTAAAGAAATACCACAATATCAACACCTAATGATGTAAAAGTCATGGAGTCTGGCATACAAGAAAATAATTACCAAATATGTAAAGAAGTAGAAAAATATAACCCATAATCAAAAGGAAAATCAATCAGTATAAATCTCAAAACTATAGGAAGATGGAATTAGCAGACAAGAACCTTAAGACAGCTAACATAAATATTATAAATATTTTTAAGAATGTAAAAGGTGGCCAGACACGGTGGCTTATGCCTGTAATCTCAGCACTTTGGGAGGTCAAAGCGGGAGGATTGCTTGAGCCCAGGAGTTTGAGACTAGCCGGGGCAACATAATGAGACTCCATTTCTACCAAAAATTTTTAAATTAGCTGGGCACAGTGACGTGTGCCTGTAGTTCCAGCTACTTGGGAGACTGAGTGGGGAGGATCACTTGAGCCCAGGAGGCTGAGGCTGTAGTGAGCCCTGAACACACCATTACTACCAGCCTGGGTGACAGAGTGAGCCCTTGTGTCAAAAAGAAAAAAAAAATGTAAAAGAAAACGTAAACATAATAAGGAGACAAACACAATATAAAAAGATATAAATGGAACTTCTAGAGATTAAAAATATAATATCCAA
The DNA here is from genome assembly GCF_028885655.2 of Pongo abelii. Classification (NCBI taxonomy): domain Eukaryota; kingdom Metazoa; phylum Chordata; class Mammalia; order Primates; family Hominidae; genus Pongo; species Pongo abelii. The sequence goes on along the minus strand of NC_072001.2, from coordinate 48,119,972 downwards.
TATAAAAAAATTAGACTGGGTGGGATTAACCGTGAACTTGAAGATATAGCAATATAAACTATCCAAAATGCAGCGTAGAGAGAAAAAGGAAAATGAATCAAACCTCAACAACCAGCCGGGCATAGCGGCTCATACCTATAATCCCAGCACTTTGGGAGGCCAAGGTGGGCGGATCGCTTGAGCCCAGGAATTTGAGACCAGCCTGGACAACATAGTGAGACCTTTTCTCTTATTTTTTAAAAGAAAAAATATTTTAAAACAGAAAAAATAAAAAATAAAAAATGAAATAAAACAAATCTTAACAACCTGCAGGACAGCCAGGCGCGGTGGCTCACGCCTGTAATCCCAGCACTTTGGGAGGCCGAGGCAGGCAGATCACCTGAGGTCAGGAGTTCAAGACCACCCTGGCCAACATGGCAAAACTCTGTCTCTACTAAAAATACAAAAATTAGCTGGGCCTGGTGGTGCAAGCCTGTAGTCCCAGCTACTCTGGAGGCTGAAGCAGGAGAATCGCTTAAACCTGGGAGGCTGAGGTTGCAGTGAGCCAAGATCACACCACTGCACTCCAGCCTGGGTGACAGAGCGAGACTTCATCTCAAAAAAAAAAAAAAAATTACTTGGACAAATAACAATATACAATTTCCCCCCAACACACAAAGAAAGTCGCAGAGGAGATATATGATCTTGCTTTAGCAAGATCTGCTTTGCGTTTAGCTTGCCTGGGCCTCAGTTTTCTGATCTTTAATATAATGCCTATCTGATAAGTGCTTGGAGGATTAGCTTGTGATAGATGTAAAGCTCTTGGCCCAATGCTGAGTACTCAGTTGTTGCCCATGAATGGAAGTAGTGAATGTAAAATCCCCAACACCAGGCTTGGCAAATAGTAAACACCTCAAAATGTAAATTATTGTTATCATTTCATCCCATGTTTTCTTTCTTTGGTCTATATAGACTTAATTTCATTATAAAGATAAAATAGACCTTGAATGATTAAAAAAAAATTATAGCCTGGGCAACATAGGAAAACCCCATTTCTACAAAAAAGATATATATATATATACACAAAATTTATATATATATATACATACAAAATTTATATATATATATATACATACAAAATTTATATATATATATATACATACAAAATTTATATATATACAAAAAATTAGCTGGGTGTGGTGTCAAGCGCCTGTAGTCCCAGCTGCTGGGGGGTTAGGGGACTGAGGCAGGAGGATCACATGAGCCCAGGAGGTTGAGGCTGCAGTGAGCACCACTGCACTCCAGACTGGGTGACAAAGCCAGAACTCATATCAAAAACAAACAAACAAAACTCAGCTAACCTCAAGCAGAATAAACATAATGAAAACACACAGAAAGGCAATCATAATCAAACTGTAGGAAATAAGTGATTAAAAAGAAAATGTTCAAAACAGCCAGAGGAACAAAGATAACTGCAGCAGACTTATCAGAAACAATGCAAGCAGAAGACAGCAGAGCAACATCTTTTAAAGTATTGAAAGGAAAACCTATCAGCCTGGAATTCTAGTGTGTGAGTGTGTGTGTGTGTGAGAGAGACAGAGTTCTGCTCTTGTCACCCAGGCTAGAGTGCAGTGGTGCAATCTCAGCTCACTGCAACCCCCACCTCCCGAGTTTAAGTGATTCTCCTGCCTCAGCCTCTCAAGTAGCTGGAATTACAGCCGTGTGTCACCACGCCCAGCTAATTTTTGTATTTTTAGTAGAGACGGTTTTGCCATGTTGGCCAGGCAGGTCTCAAACTCCTGACCTCAGGTGATCCACCCACCTCGGCCTCCCAAAGTGCTGGGATTACAGACGTGAGCCACTGTGCCCAGCCTGGAATTCTATTTACAGGAAAAATATTTTTCAAAAACAAAGGCAAGGCCAAGTGTGGTGGCTCATGCCTGTAATCTCAGCACTTTGAGAGGCCAAGGCAGGCGGATCACTTGAGCCCAGGAGGTCAAGACAAGCCTGGGCAACACACTGGGACCCCTTCTCCACAAAAACTACAAAAATTAGCTGGGCGTGGTGGTGCCTACTTGTAGTCCCAGCCACTCAGGAGGCTGAGATGGGAGGATCACTTGAGCCCAGGAGGTTGAGGCTGCAGTGAGCCATGATGGAGCCACTTCACTCCAGCCTGGGTGACAGACCGAGACCCTGTCTCAAAAAAAAAAAAAAAAAAAAAAGGTACAGATAAAGAAAAAGGACAGAAAAAGACATGCCATAAAAACACTAATCAAAAGAAAGCTGGAATGGCTACAAAAATATCAAACAGACCAGGCACAGTGACCCACACTGGTAATCCCAGCACTTTGGGAGGCTGAGGCAGGTGGATCGCTTGAGCTCAGGAGTTCAAGACCAGCCTGGGCAACATAGCGAGACCTCGTCTTTACCAAAAATACAAAAATTAGGATGTGCCTATAGTCCCAGCTACTTGGGAGGCTGAGGTGGGAGGATCGCTCGAGCCTAGGAAGTCAAGGCTATAATAAGCCAAGAACGCATCATTGCACTCCAGCCTGGGTGACAGAGCGAGACCTTGTCTTAAAAAAAAGGCCGGGTGCAGTGGCTCACCCCTGTAATCCCAGCACTTTGGGAGGCTGAGACAAGTAGATCACCCGAGGTCAGGAGTTCTAGACCAGCCTGGCCAACATGGTGAAACCCCGTCTCTACTAAAAATACAAAAATTAGCCAGGTGTGGTGGTGTGCGCCTGTAATCCCAGCTACTCAGGTGGCCGAGGCAGGAGAATTGCTAGAACCTGGGAGGCGGAGGTTGCAGTGAGCCGAGATCGTGCCATCGCACTCCAGCTTGGGGGACAAGAGTGAGACTTTGCTCCCCCACAGCAAAAAAAAGGAAAAAAAGACTATCAAACAAAGTAGATTTCAGAGCAAGAAATATTTCCAGGGATAAAAATGGTGATTTATTTTTTATAGTTTAATGTATTTTAATAGCAAACTTACAGGAACAGCACAGAAGACAGACAACATTAAACACATGTGCTTGCATGTAGGACAACTCAGAAAAGTATAGTGAATGGATAGAATCTACTATATGATAAAAATGCTACCAACACTATTTAGTTGCTGTCAATAAGAAATTTACTTGTTTAAAAAAAATCCAAATGCTGGCATTGTCCAGAAAAATTTAACAGGTTTATTTATAATTATTATAAAGTTGAACCGCTGAAACTTGTTCACTGAAACATTTTAACTTGCATTAATGCTTTACCTCCCTGCATTTATATAAAAAATTCACACACAAACGAAAATGTAAAAACTGCCAATACCTGATTTCTGTCCCCTCTTTTTGCACTCGTAATCATATACTTAGGAACCTTTTGACCCCATGGGGGAAAAAAAAATCTAACGTTCAGAACTACCAATAACAGGAAGAAGATAATTTTTTTTTTTTTTTTGAGAATGAAATGTTTCCCATCATAGTGGATTCTTAAGCACATTCTCCACGTGTGCGGAGTGCTAGCTGGATATCTTTTGGCATAATTGTTATATGCTTGGCATGGATAGCACACAGGTTGGTGTTTTCAAAAAGGCCAACAAGATAGGCCTTACTTGCCTCCTGCAAAGCACCGATAGCTCTGGAAGCACAAATCTGTTTTAAAGCCCTGAGCAATTTCTCTCACCAGACGCGGGAACGGGAGTTTGCGAATTAGTTCGGTGGACTTCTGATAACGCCTAATTTCACGGAGTGCCACAGTACCAGGCCTATAAAGACGAGGTTTCTTCACCCCTCCAGTAGAGGGCGCAGTCTTGCGACCGGCTTTTGTAGCCAGTTGCTTCCTGGTGCTTTACCACCGTCCAGTTTGCGGGCAGTTAGCTTTGTACGAGCCAAGGTATAGAGACTTCCTTACTTACTCCCTTCTCCTTCGACTGGAGCTCGGCGAGGGAGAGGCGGGAGAGGCGGTGCTGGCGTTGGAGAGCGACGGCGGCGCGGCGGCGACGGCGGCTGCAAACACAACTCTATAATTTCTTTTTTCTTTTTGAGACGGTGTCTCGCCAGCACAACTCGATAATTTCTTTTTTCTTTTTTGAGATGGTGTCTCGCGCTGTCACCAGGCTGGAGTGCAGTGGCGCGATCGCGGCTCACTGCAACCTCTGCCTCCACCTCCCAGGTTCAAGCGATTCTCCTGCCTCAGCCTCCCAAGTAGCTGGGACTACAGGCGCTCGCCACTACACCCAGGTAGTTTTTTTATTTTTGTAGTAGAGACGGGGTTTCACCATGTGGGCTAGGATGGTCTCGATCTCCTGACCTCATGATCCGCCCGCCTCGGCCTCCCGAAGTGCTGGGATTACAGGCGTGAGCCACCCCGCCTGGCCTCGATAATTTCTTAATAGTAAAGAGGTAAGGGATGTGCTCAGAGCAGGGGGCCTGAGGAATGGCTCCTCTGTTTACAACACACCCAACAGGAATCTGGGATCACTGTGGCGAGAGGTACCAAAACTTGTAGGCTTCCTATGAACAAACTCTACATGTGAAGGGAAAGAATAATAATAACGTCAATTCATTAGATAATGCGACAGTTTTAAATTGTATACATCTAACATCAGAGCTCCAAAATACATGGAAGCAAAAACTGACAAAGTTGAGAGAGACAAAACCACCACAATTAGATTTTTCAACATCTCAATCATTGATAGATCAAGTAGAAAGAAAATCAGTAAGGATTTAGAAAACTTGAATAACACTATAAAACATCTTGACCTAATTGACATTTATAGACATTTCATCCAACAACAGCAGAATACATATGTTTTTCAAGTCCCCTCAGAACATTTACCAAGATAACCTGTATTCTGAGTCATAAAACAAGTCTGGATAAAAGATTGAGATTATACAATGTTCTCTAATAGCAACAGAATTAATTTAGAAATCAAGAACAGAAAGATATCTGGAAATTATCTAAAAACGCCATTTATAGTAGCATAAAAATATTGAACACTTAGGGATAAATTTGGAAAAAGATGTCAAATTAAAGAAGATCCAAGTAAATAGAAAGATGTGCCATTTGCATGGATTGCCAGACTCAATATTGTTGCATGTCAATTCCTCCACACATTGATTTAGTCATGCAATGCCATTCCAATCAAAATCTCAGCAAGTTTTCTTGTAAAAATTGACAAGCTGATTCTAAAATGTATGTGGAGATTTTTTAAAAGGCCAAATAATTTTTAAAATAAAAAATAAAGTTGGAGAAATAATACTACCTAATTTGATTTACAATATAAATCTACAGAAACTAAGACAATGTTGTTTTGGCATAAAAATAAACATTTAGATCAATGGAACAAAAAGAGAGTCCAGAAATAGACTCACACATACATAGTCAATTGATTTATTTTTATTTTTTATTTTTATTTTTTTAAGATGGGGTCTCACTCTGTCACCCAGCCCAGAGTACAGTGGGGTGATCTCGGCTCACTGCAAACTCCACCTCCCCAGCTCAAGCGATCCTCCCACCTCAGCCCCCTGAGTAGCTGGGACGCAGGTACCCACCACCATGCCCCACTAATTTTTTTGTATTTTTGGTACAGACAGGGTTTCACCATGTTGCCCAGGCTGGTCTCAAACTCCTGAGCTCAAACGATCCTTTCACCTCGGCCTCCCAAAGTGCTGAGATTACAGGTGTGAGCCACCGCACCCAGCCAGCAATTGATATTTGACAAAGGTCCCAAGACAATAAAATGGGGAATGAATAATCTTTTCAACAAAGAGTGCTTGAACAATTGAATAGCAGTGTATTTTTTAAAAACTAAAAGAAAAAAACTTACCTCTTAACTTACAGAATATACAAAAATTAACTCAAAATGGATCATAGGAGGGTCGGGCATGGTGGCTCACGCCTGTAATCCCAGCACTTTGGGAGGCCAAGGCGGGCGGATCACCTGAGGTCGAGAGTTCGAGATCAGCCTGACTAACATGGAGAAACCCCTTCTCTACTAAAAATACAAAATTAGCTAGGCGTGGTGGCACATGCCTGTAATACCAGCTACTTGGGAGGCTGAAGCAGGAGAATCGCTTGAACCTGGGAGGTGGAGGTTGCAGTGAGCCGAGATCATGCCATTGCACTCCAGCCTGAGCAACAAGAACGAAACTCCTTCTCAAAAAAAAAAAAAAAAAGTCATAGGCTTAAATGAAAGTTATCAAACTCAGATATTTGTTGCCAGGAAGCCTCAGCTCTCTCCACAGGGCTGCTTGAGTGTCCTCACATCATGGCATCTGGCTTTAGTGACCCAACAGAGACAGCAAGAAGAAAGGTGCAATGCCTTGTATGACCTCACTTGGAAAGTGACACACTGTCACATCTGCCATATTCTATTTGTTAGAAAGGTCACTAAATCCAAATTTCTCTCTAATGGGGAGAAATTAAGCTCTACATCTTGAAGAAGATACTTGGAAGAGTATCAAGGAATTTGTGGATATATTTTTAAACCACCATCTGGCCACAAATCACTTATTTGCAATTCCCTACACAAAATATATTCACCCCTTTCCTAAGGGCCCCGAAAGTCTCTTCTTATTTCAGTATCAGTTCAAAATCCAGAGTCACAGCATATAAATCAGGTCCAGGTGCAGACAATGCTTTTTAGGTGTATTTCCTTAAAGACAGCTTCTCGCAATCTGAACACCTGTGAACTGGAGCTAAATTATCTTCCCCAACATACACACCCACACACCCACACACACCACACAATGGTGGGATGGGCATACGATAAACACTGTAAACAGTCCTGTTTACAGGGGAAAAATAGGACTGGTCCATAGTGGTTCTGAGATCCAGCTAGGTAAGTTTGGAGATTCTTTTACTAGGATTCATTCCTACTCATCCCCATGACTTTTGGCCCCTACCTTGGGGCTCTTGGTTCTGCTAAGTCATCCTTCCTATTCCATGAGAGATAACTCGTGTTTTTCAGCTGCAGAGTTTTCTCAGTCTGATTACAGCAGGTGAAATTTTGGGAATTCAAAAGTCTCTTCATTCATGTACTATCTTTGTCCCTTTCATTCCAAGCTGTTTCTGCCAATACGATTCTTAAATGTTGTGGGTCTTCTGTGAATCTTACTGTGGTTCATTCCATTAGTCTGAGATCGCAGCCATAAACCTTTTTGCAATAAGCCCTTCTCAATATTGGGCTTCTGCTGAGGTGCAATGCTCTTAAGCTTTTGAAAAGCCCCACTGTTTAATGGAGAGTATCTATAAAGCATACCCTTAAGATCTTTAGAGGGCCTTTTGTCTTACTGAATGGTACTCTGACGCTCTACCTTGGATCATTATGACAAAGAATTTTACTTTGTCTTTAGACCATGTTTTCCCAGTAGTGCCCTAGATTTCATCTTTGCTCAGAATTCACTTCTTGGCCAGGCATGGTGGCTCATGCCTATAACCCCAGAGCTTCAGGAAGCCAAGGCAGGAGGATTGCTTCAGCCCAGGAGTTTGAGGCTACAGTGAGCTATGATCATTCCACTGCACTCCAGCCTGGACCTCAGAGCAACACCCTGTCTCTAAAAAAAACAAAAACAAAAACAAAACCCCCAAAACCTAATCTATCTTTTACATTTAGCCAGATAGAGAGGCTGAAAATTTTCAAAATCCTCAAATTCTGGTTCCTTTGTGTCCTTCATGTTTAATAGTTCTTGGCTTATCTATCTCCTCTTGCATTTTACTATGAACAATAAGAAGAAACCAGGAGATGCTTTCAACAGGTTGCCTGGAAAGCTTTTTGCTAGATCATGTGGTTCATTTGGTACATTTTTACTTTCTACATTACCCCAGGTAACAGTGTTGCTAAACTTTTCGCTGCTGTATAATAATGACCCCTTTCCTCCAATTGACAACAAGATTTTCCTCACTTTCCTCTTTATGCTCTCACTTACAATCTCCTCAAGGGCCCTGAGGCTTCTTCAAGGTATTCAGACTTTTCACTAACACTTTCCTCCAAGGCTGCCCAATTCCAAAGCCACTTTCACATTTTAGGGTTTTGTTATGGCAGTGCCCCCACTTCTAGGTAACAATCTGTATTAGTTACTTATCACAGTGTAACAAATTACCTGAAAACTTAGCAGCTTTAAAAGCAGACATTGATTATCTCACAATTTTTTTTTTTTTTTTTTTTTTAGACAGAGTTTTGCTCTGTCACCCAGGCTGGAGTGCAGTGGTGCGATCTCAGCTCACTGCAACCTCCACTTCCCGGGTTCAAGCAATTCTCCTGCCTCAGCCTCCTGAGTAGCTGGGACTACAGGTATGGGCCACAACACCCAGCTAAATTTTTTTGTATTTTTGTAGAGACAGGGTTTCACCATGTTGGCCAGGCTGGTCTTGAAATCCTGACCTGAAGTGATCCACCCACCTCGCCTCAGCCTCCCAAAGTGCTGGGATTACAGTCGTGAGCCACCGCGCCCAGCTGATTATCTCACAATTCCTTTTTTTTTTTTTCCAAAACGGAGTCCTGCTGTTACCCAAGCTGGAGTGCAGTGGTGTGATCTCAGCTCCCCACAACCTCCACTTCTTGGGTTCAAGCAATTCTCCTGCCTCAGCCTCCTGAGTAGCTGGGATTATAGGCATACGCCATGACACCTGGCTAATTTTTTTTTTGTATTTTTAGTAGAGACGGGGTTTCACCATGTTGGTCAGGCTGGTCTCAAACTCCTGATCTCAAGTGATCCGCCCACCTGGGTCTCCCAAAGTGCTGGGATTACAGGCATGAGCCACCACGCCTGGCCATGATTATCTCACAATTTCTTAACTCAAGAATTTGGAAGTGACTTAGCTGAGTGATTCTTGTTCAGGGTCTCCCATGAGGTCGTTGTCAAGATGTTGGCTAAGGCAACAGTCACCTGAAGGTTTGATTTGAGGCCAGACAATCTGCTTCAAAGATGGCTTGCTCACATAACTATTGGCCAAATATCTCATTTCCTTGATGCCCATTGGCAGGAGGGCTCAGTTTCTCACCACATGGATCGCAACCCCATGAGGTCACTTGAGTCTCCTCGTGACCTTGCAGCTGGCTTCCTTCAGAGCTAGTGATCCAAGAGAGAACAAAGAAGAAGCTACAATGCCATTTATAATGTCCTGTCAGACCTGTCAGATGTGACACACCATAACTTCCAAATTATTCCATTCATTCAAAGAATAAATTCAGCCCACCTTCACTTCAGGAAGAGAAATTAAGCTCTACTTCTTTTTTATTTTATTTTGAGACTAGAGTCTCGCTCTTATCACCCAGGCTGGAGAGCAATGGCGTGATCTCAGCTCACTGTAACCTCTGCCTCCTGGGTTCAAGCAATTCTCCTGCCTCAGCCTCTGGAGTAGCTAGGATTACAGGTGCTCACCACCACGCCCAGCTAATTTTTGTATTTTTAGTGGAGACAGAGTTTCACCATGGTGGCCAGGCTTGTCTTGAACTCCTGACCTCTGGTGATCTGCCTGCCTCGGCCTCCCAAATTGCTGGGATTACAGGTGTGAGCCACCGTGCACGGCCTCTACTTCTTTTTAAAAAAAATTTTTTAGAGATGGGGTCTAGCTATGTTGTCCAGGCTGGAGTGCAGTGGCTATTCATAGGCACAATCATAGTGCACTGTAGCTTCAAACTTCTGGGCTCAGGTGATCCTCCCACTTCAGCCTTCCAAGTAGCTGGACTATAGGCTTGTGCCATCAAGCCTGGCTAAGCTCTACTTCTTGAAGGGAGGAGTATCAGAGAATTTGTGAACATATGAACTTGTGAATCACCATGAGTTTTCTTGAAGCATTTGGCCAAAGAGAATTGAAGAAAAAAGAAGTTATTTGTAGCTTTGATTATATGGTTAAAAATATTTTATCTAGAATCAGGACGAGGCCAGTGAACCAGAGTAGTTATGATACAGAAATAGTTTGACTTTTTGAAATTTTTTTATTTTTGAGAAGGAGTCTCGCTCTGTTGCCCAGGCTGGAGTGCAATGGTGCAATCTCGGCTCACTGCAACCTCCACCCCCTGGGTTCAAGCGATTCTCCTGCCTCAGCTTCCCGAGTAGCTGGGATTACAGGTGCATGCCACCACACTGGCTAATTTTTGGGGTTTTTTTGTTTGTTTTTTGTTTTTTTTGAGACAGAGTCTCACTCTGTCGCCCAGGCTGGAGTGCAGTGGTGCGATCTTGGCTCACTGCAAGCTCCGCCTCCCGGGTTCACACCATTCTACTGCCTCAGCCTCCCAAGTAGCTGGGACTACAGGCGCCCGCCACCACACCTGGCTAATTTTTTTGTATTTTTAGTAGAGATGGGGTTTCACCGCATTAGCCAGGATGGTCTTGATCTCCTGACCTTGTGATCCACCCACCTCAGCCTCCTAAAGTGCTGGGATTACAGGCATGAAACACCGCGGCCAGCATGACTGAAATTTAGAAGAAAGTTTGGAAATAAAAAAAATTCAAGTCAGATTGTTGCAATTTTTGTATGTATCTTTCCCTTTTAACTTAAAATTACATTTGAAATTTGCACATTATACCATCATGTCAAATGCTCAATGCTAACAATATCAGTATAACATGGATACATCTCTTTTCATGCTGTTTTGGCTACCCTGACTCTAGAAAACATTATACACTTGATATTAGACCTTCCTCTTTTGATCTGAAAGACCAAAATAGATGCCCCATTATCAAGTAAGACAGACCCAAAGCTTAAGGAAAGTAACTTACCTATGGGTCCAAGGTGCAGGCTGGCATAGCAAATTGCTAAATTCCTATGGCTAAGGTCCCTAATAATAGGAGCTATGAGCTCTGATTTACAACCCAGACCACAAGTCTGATTAGACAGAGGACCAGCCTTACAAATATTCTTTTCTCAGAAGCTATTGCAGACCTTAAGCCAGTTTCAGACAGCTTATAGAGGCTGTGCACAAATTGCCTTGGTGTCCTATAGTTCATCTTTTGATGTGGAGACAATTCCACCTCATTTTAATGCCAAAACCCTACCCCAAAGTGAATGTGGCATATATGTTACATACATGTTTACCCATTGCCCATACATATAGTTCCCCTCATAAATATGTATAGCTTTTCCCCAAATCTGCTGAATGTGTATGACACAAGCTCTGTGAAGCATAAAACCCAATGTGTCCTTCCCCTCCTTGAAGAAAGAGCAGGCTGGGTGAGATGGCTCACACCTGTAATCCCAGCCCTTTGGGAGGCCGAGGTGGGTGGATCGCTTGAGCACAGGAGTTCAAGACCAGACTGGGCAACATGGTGAAACCCTGTCTCTACAAAAAATACAAAAATTAGTTGAGTGTGGTGGTGTGTGCATGTGGTCCCAGCTACTTGGGAGGCTGTGATGGGAGGATGGCTTGAGCCCAGGAATTCAAGGCTGCAGTGAGCTATGATCACACCACTGCACTCCAGCCTGGGTGACAGAATGAAATATTGTCTCAAAAAAAAAAAGAAGAAAGAGCACCATTGGTCCACGTTGGAGACTTTCTCTTCCCAGCTGCAAACTGATATCACCAATATAGCTCTCCTTTCTACTATCTAGCCATCCTGGTGATCTTCTGGATGACACACTCAAGCCTCATATCCATTTTTTTTCATCCAACATGTTCATCCCCTCTACCTCCACGCTAAAGAGAAAACATCTATAGGTGTGATTTGAGGGAAGAGTCCCTCGTCCATCCCTAGATGAGTATTAGTCCCCGAGCTCCAACATCAACTACTAGTCCAGGGAGCAGAAATTCTCTTCTGTCTCTCCTGAATGAAGACTTTTATCAGGATATAATTATCTATTTACACCTAACCTTTCTAAAACACAGATATGACTATGTCTCTCTTCTGCTTAAAAATGGGAACTTAAATGCCCCTCTCCCCTCAATGCCTGATACAAAGCCTATGGACAGCCTTCAGGAAATTGTGAATTCCTGATATTTTATCATAGGTGTATTACTTTGGAGAACAAGGCTGTGGCTGTCAATGGATCCCCAAAGCAACGTTATCACAAAATGTGAAGAAACACCAGCCTCCAGGAAAAAGGCCTGACTCAAGTAAGAGATTCATCAAAATTTGGCTCCAGCCTCTCTCACCCTCCACTCTCTCATCCATATCTTTGTTGTTTCTTTGTTTGTTTGTTTTAGGGGGAATTACGGGCATGTACCATTGCACCCAGCTAATTTTTGTATTTTTAGTAGAGATGGGGTTTCGCCATGTTGGCCAGGCTAGTCTTGAACTCCTGGCGTCAAGTGATCTGCCCTCCCCGGCCTCCCTCCCCTCCATATCTAATGTTGTAGCTACAACTTGTCTTTTCCTATGCTATCTGTACATCATACTTCCTTGCTTTTACTTCTGCCTTTCTCTTTACTTAGAACACCCTTTCCTTTTTTTCTTTTTTGAGACAGAGTCTCATTCTCTCACCCAGGCTGGAATGCAGTGGAGCGATCTCAGCTCACTACAACCTCCGCCTCTCAGCCTCCCAAGTAGAAGATCCTTTCCCTTTCTTTTCCAGGAAAAGTACTATGCATGCCTTGGAACTCAGATCAAATGTTGTATCCTGGTAGAATCAACGATCTAAACTCCAGTACACTTTGTATATATGTCTGGCATAGTTCTAATTAGTTCTTCACTCATCTGATTAACGCTGAACTAAAATGATCTCAGGGTAAGAATGGGTTTTATTTAATTCATATCTCCAAGGCCTAGCACAAATCATACTAGGCACTACTGGTTGTTGGGCGGGAGGATAGGTGTCAGCATGGACCATTGCCCAACAGAACAGGAACACATGTCCCTCTGAGCATGCCTCCTCAGACCCCCTACTCACCCAGGACCATTTCTGCTCAGCCTGATGCTTTTGCTGTCTGAACTCTGTAGTGAGCTTTGTATTTGCAGATTTTTCTGACCAGTAACTCAAAACTAATTTTGGAGACCAACATTGCCAATTTAAAACGTTTCCAAGAAAAGATGTTTTTTAAAACCTATCACTGGCTGGGTACAGTGGCTCATGCCCGTAATCTCAATACTTTGGGAGGTCGAGGCAGGTGGATCACCTGAGGTCAGGAGTTCAAGACTAGCCTGGCCAACAAGGTGAAACCCCGTCCCTACTAAAAATACAAAAATGAGCTGGGTGTGGTGGCACATGCCTATAATCCCAGCTACTCAGGAGGCTGAGGCAGGAGAATCGCTTGAACCTGGGAGGCAGAGGTTGCAGTGAGCCAAGAGCAAGACTCCATCTAAAAAACAAACAAAAACAAAAACAAACTAAAAAAAGTATCACCTACTTTCTCCATAGTTTCATAGAAGTCACTTTAATACCTCAAAAATAAAAAGAGCATTGTCTCAGCCTAGAGGACAGTCTTTGGATTAAATGCATGTAGCATTTTAAAAGCTTACCACATTGACCTCATTTTTTCATTCAATGGTGAAAAGTTTGTCCTAGTTTATCAGTTCTAAAAAGTTTGGAAACCACTGATTTAGACCTTTGCTTCTGCAAGGCAGCTCCTGCATTCTTCCTGACTCAGGAATTAGTTTCAAGTCTCGTGCCAGGAATAAAGTCCTGCACGATCTTTCCCTACAGTTTCTTTTTGTGGATATGGAGAGAAGTACCTAGAAACAAGAGACCAACTAAAGCATATTGAACAGTCTATGCTAGTCACTTGACTTTGGATGAGGGGCAAATCTCAGTTGACAAACTCAGCTCAAAAATAAACTACTCTAGGCAAGAAGTATCTTATACAGCTTTGTAGCCCCCCATGACTTAAGAACTAAGAGATGCTAGTTTATGGGAAGAATGAATGAATGAATGAATGAGTGGATGGATGGATGGATGGATGGATGGATAGATAAGTAGATGGATGAAATTTTAGTCCTCATTATCCAGAGAATCCCTGTGGAACAGGTTCAGTTAAGTCGGAAGTGGTATGTTGCAAATTAAAGGAGTCTTTTCCAGCCTCAGCTTTTCACTACTACTTCCTGGGGCACAGCGCCTTCTAGTGGAAATCCAGATGTGCTGCCTCCTCCCTAGACGGCCCTAAACATGGGCCCTTTGATGACTCCCTCCCAGATCACCATCTCCTCACTGTGAAAACCTCAATGACACCCCCATTGATGAGGCTCAGTAGATTCAGGGAGGTCCTTTCTAGTAACCCAAGTACTCACAAGATGAACAATGAAGGATTCCATTAGAGCTTTAGGCTAGAGCAGCACTTCTCAAACTTTCCTGTGCAGACGAATCACTTGGACAGGACCTTGTTAAAAATGAAGATTTTCACTGGGTAATTCTGAGTTGTGGATCAAGATTCTGAATTTTGAACAAGCCTTCCAGGACCAGAGCCTGCTGGTCCAGTGGCAGCTGCTCAACACTGCGCCCCTGTGGGGGTTGGCAGCTCCCAGATATACAAGGTATAACCAGGAAGTATAACCAGGAAGCTGTGGGGTTGATGGTTTAAGCAGACAATCTGAAGCTTATAAATTACTGTTGTCCCTTTCAAAGTTTGCCCTTTGAAGTCTACACACTCCTATCAAAAAAAAAAATTGTTTTTCTTTTGCTGAAATGTTATTTATAAAACATTTCTGGCATTGTCATTGAAATTTTTGTGCCTTAAAAGACTCAGTGGTGACATTTTTCTCTTTGAAGGTGGCTTTAAAAGCAGTCAAAAGTTATTTCAAAATAGAATGTGATTATAAATACTGAGGTGGATGTACTCATATGGCTTATAAATTAGCCCTGAAAATAATCTCCAAATAAGAATTCCAAAAATATTTTCGGCAGCTGTTTGGAGAAAGTAGAATGCCTGATGTGAAACACAATACTCATTTGGATGTTTATGTTCCAGGGTGTTCATTTTTAAGGAGTTGATTTCATTATGTTATATTCCCATCTACTATATTATTTAAGTAAAACTTCAGTAGGGCTTTGTAAGTGCCAGGCACTATTGCTTTACAAATATTCATTCACTTAATCTTCATAACAATCCTTTTACAGATGAGAAGTCATTTTACAATCATTTTACAGGTGGGAAAACTGAGGCATGGAGACATGTTGCTTCCCCAGGGTCACCCAGTTAGTAAGTGGATGAGTTGAGATTCAAATCTTAAACAGCCTACTTTCGGGTGCCAGAGGCTTCATTACTAAGCTATGCTAGCTCCCCCAACAGAGACGAGGTCTCACTATACTGTCTAGTCTGGTCTTGAACTCCTGGGCTCAAGCAATCCTCCCACCTTAGCCTCCCAAAGTGCTGGGATTACAGGCGTGAGCCACCATGCCCAACTTATGCGACCTCTTAATTAGAGTTAGGACTAGTCTAGTACTGTCAACTACTGTACCTCGGGGTCTATCAGATGGAAGGGAAAAAAAGTCAAAGTGACTTAGAGGTTGGAAACCTGCAGAAATTAACAAATCCAACCAAGATGGGAACAACTGGAGCTAGAATGTGTGAACAGGGTGCTCTTAAGTATAAGCACCCTACCTCTTTCCTGGCACTGAGACCTAGAGAAGAGTTCCAACCTCAAGCTGGAAGTGATAGGAGGAAAGATTACATTCCCAGAATCAGAAATCATAAAACAATTTTAAAAGCAAGAGACCAACAGGAAGAGGGTGCTGACTGATTGCTCAGAGAGGGTGTCCCAGGGCAGCAGGGTCTTGATGAGGTCATTCCAGGCCAGGGTCTCCAGGAGCAGGGCTTTGCCAGCCCAGACATTCCATTTTGTCAGTGTACCTAGAGATAAGTAGGCACAAGGGAAATGAATTATTCTAACCAGACTCTTAAGAGTCTAAACCAAAACACCCACAGTTAGGAGAACAGTGCCAATAAGCTTGTTCAAAGCATGCTTTTTCCTGCAGGGAAGTCTAATGGGCAAATCATTATCAAAGTCTGTTTTGTAAGGAAAATTGACTGAGTGACCTCAGAAGAGGATGTTATGAAATGTTGAGAGCTGGATGCGCCCATCTCATGGACTACTGTGTAGCTGCCAAAAAGGCCATCAGTCTGAAGTGCAGGAGAGTGCCCTCCTCTCGTGTCACTCTTCCTGCAACTAGGTCACAATACAACACTTTCAGTTCAGCTTTCTTTAGCATTCCTGACCTCAGACATGGATGGCTAGCGGGTTATCTCAGATGGTGAATGTTTGTGATTTTTGTTTTATTGGTTGACTCTTTTTTTTTTTTTTTTTTTTGAGACAGGGTCTTGTTCTGTTGCCCAGGCTAGAGTTCAGTGGCATGATAACGGCTCATTGCAATCTCCCGCTCCCAGGCTCAAGCAATCCTCCCACCTCAGCCTCCTGAATAGCTGGGACGACAGGTACACACCGCCACACCTGGCTAATTTTTGTATTTTTTGTAGAGATAGCTTCTTACCAAGTTGTTCAGGCTGGTCTCAAACCCCGGAGCTCAATCAGTCCTCCCACCTCAGCCTCCCAAAGTGCTGGGATTACAGGCATGAACCACCATGCCCAGCCTCTTGATTGACACTTTTTCCTTGTAGTACTCTTAGAGAGTGGCTACTCCTGACTTTCTCCTCAGGGTGTGGAAGCAGCTCATTGCCTACTGAAGCACCTGCAGCAGGGCAGTGGGGGCTGGTCTTCAAGGGAAAAGCCAGAGCCTTTCCTGGCATCCCACCCTGACACCTTATTCCAGCCCACAGATTGAAATCCGTCACGGCAGTTATTTGGTGAGGGGTTGGAGGAATATAAGTCACCACATTCCTGTTGGCCAGTTCTTTTTTTGTTGTTGGCGATGTTGATTTTCTAGACATATAATTTTTGAATCAGTCATCCAAAGCTTGGCAAGTTCTCAGGCTCACCTTTCCCCATTCTATTTTGCGCAGAACACTCTCAAGTTGTGAGCTGTCCTGTTGTGTGGTTTAAACTCGCCAAATGGAGAGAACTGGGAAACTGGAGACCTGGGGAGATTACAGCCCCCATGCAGTGCCTTGCTTTTTTTTTTTTTTTTTTTTTGAGACAGGATCTTGCTCTGTCACCCAGGCTGGAATGCAGTGGTGTGATCTCAGCTCACTGCAACCTCTGCCTCTGGGGTTCAAGCAATCCTTCCACCTTAGCCTCCCAGGTAGCTGGGACTACAGGCACACGCCACCATGCCCTAATTTTTGTATTTTGGGTAGAGACAGCGTTTCGCCATGTTTCCCAGGCTGGTCTCGAACTCCTGAGCTCCAGAGATCTGCCCACCTCGGCCTCCCAAAGTGCTAGGATTACAGGCGTGAGGCCAGTGGCTAGCTTTTAAGTGCTGTTCATTCTTTACTGATTGATTGTGGGTAGAGGGGGCGCAACCCCATTGCAATGTCTGTCTCTCCCAGGAATGATCTCGGGCTTGCCTTGCCACCCTCAGGACACCTGAGAGGAGCTGGAGAGGTTCATTCCTCAGTCCCCTCTCATTCCCTCCTTGAGAGTGACATAGCTGCCACCAGCTGCCTGAAAGTCAAATCCAAAACTCACTTCCATTTTGCCTAATGCCAAACGACAGACCTGAATTTGTTGAGTTTGGGTTTTTTAGGTCCACATAAAACAAGCAAACAAAATGTGCTTAAACTTGAGGTAGATTAAGGGAAAACCCTCCAGGAGAAAACCCCCTCTCACCTAGGCGACTGTGGAGATGAAGGCCACAAACCTCTCATTAGCACCCCTCATAGTGGCTACAGGAACCAGCACCTCTAATGCAGTCATATTTTTCACTTGTCACGGGATCTGAGGCAAAACGGTTCAGCGTATGGTCTAATCTGCATTCTTCTAACCCTTAATTAATGTTTGCACATTGTTCCTATCACCCCTTTGTCCCAAAGTATTGATGTTTTAGCTAGTGTGAAGCTTTTTAGAGGACCCAATATATGATTCGGTCATTCACAAGGGTAAAATAAAGAGTACCACACAGAAACTACATAAAAATAAAATAATCACATATTGGGGAAGGTGGGGGATGACTGATTCACTAGCAGATGAAAAATTAAAAACAGAAAGGAAAGCCCCAGAGTGTGCACCGAACTTTTTGTGCACACTTCATTGTCCATTATAATTTCAGCCCTGGCCAGGTAACAGCTTTTAGAGTTAGCTTCCCAGAAGAATGTGTGGCTTTCCAAGTCTAAAAAGACGCCCTTGCCGTGCCATTGTTTCTACAATGCCGTGACTCGGATTCGAACCGAGGTTGCTGCGGCCACAACGCAGAGTACTAACCACTATACGATCACGGCGAGCTACCGGGACACCACAACGAGCAGGTGACCCAGTGTTGCCCTTCTCGTCTAGATGGCGGCCATTCCAGCTTTCCTAAGCTTCCATTATCTACCAGGTTCCTCCCGCACCCACGTTCACCCACAAGAGCAGGCGGGAGCGCTGTGGACTCCCTAGCCCTAAGTCTCCTCTTGGCTGTACGCACGGACTGCAAAAGAAGGGACATGAAAGTGCTTTGCAACCAAAGGATTCCTATGAGGCCGGGCCTGTAATGATGTGAAGCCCCTGCGGACGCCCGAATGGTGGCCCAAAGTCTCTCTGACGCTCACCATGCCCTGGCTATCATGCTATCTGAACGACTTTGGCTGGGACTGGAGCTCTTACATTTTACAAGAAAGAAAATCAGTTCTGACCCACCGCCATACAACTTCCTTGAGGCGCGAGGTAAGGGGAATCCCAAGAGCAGCCTCCACGGTGGAGAAATCGGCCACCGTGTCTGGTGCGCAGGCAAGTGTGGACCAAAATCGATAAAGCAGAGATTGATGCGCTTGCGTGCCCTCAGATGGCTGCGAGGGTAGAGATAGGCGAGAACAAACAGTGACATATCAATGACATTGCAAGGGGGCGGGGCTTTCAACAGAGAAGAGTTCAGGCGACAGACCGAGGCCCTGTGTCCCTAGTAGCTCGCCGTGATCGTATAGTGGTTAGTACTCTGCGTTGTGGCCGCAGCAACCTCGGTTCGAATCCGAGTCACGGCATTGTGGGAACAATGGCACGGCAAAGGGACTTTGTTTTACTGTACCAATCCGTTTTTAATCCTGAGTTCACAACATTGAGGAAAATGGACCCCGATCCCCTTGTGACATTTGAGAGTGACGTTTACGCTGGCTCTGGCTAAATTGGACTTTGGAAAGATATAGGCTTCCGGGTCCTCTGAGCCTGGGCGCGTTCTTGAAGACAAAGCACAGACCACTCGCCAGTTTAAAAAGTGTTGTAGTAGACATACGTACAAATTTCCACAGAAGCACTGGGAGCGGATTCCTAATGATAGGAAAAGAAGGCTTAGCAAAGGAAGTGAGGATCAAGGTAGCTCTTAAAGGCACAATGAGAATTTGTCAGGCAGCCAGGATGATTTCGTGTGCAGAGGCTTGAAGGGGGTCTTGAAAAGGAAAAATCTTTTTTTTTTTCGAGATAGAGCCTCGCTCTGTCACCAAGGCTGGAGTGCAGTGGCGCGATCTTGGCTCACTGCAACCTCCGCCTCCTGGGTTCAAGCGATTCTCCTGCTTCAGCTTCCCGAGTAGCTGGGACTGCAGGCACCCGCCACCACGCCCGGCTAGTTTTTTGGTATTTTTAGTAGAGACGAAGTTTCACCGAAAAGGAAAGATCTTAATTCCTCTTTATAAGTCTTCTGTCTTCTTTTTAAGTCCTCACCCCAACAACGCCCAAAGGCTCTGGCCTGACAGGTAGTAGGCGCTTCTCGAGGACGTGTTGAGTGAATGAGTGCAATTGAGGCATGGGGAACCACATTGAAGGAGGGCCAAGAGATGAGCTGGAAAATGCAGACGAAGTTCCTGCCATCTAGGGGTGAGGGTGAGGAGGGTAGGAGTGAAAATATTCAAATCGTGTTTAGCAAGATCCCTCCCGCGGCTCTGCATAGGGAGGATTGATGGGAGCGGGTGACATTGGAGAGACAGGCGGTCTCTCTGGAATTCACTTGTTAAATACCAATGGCACCTTCTGAGTTTTGGCAAATAGCCACTGCCTGCTGTGTACTCGGCCCGGTTTTAGGCGCCGTGGGGGCGAGAGCACTGATGGACAATAATTAAAATCGGACTTAGTCCCTGCTGCGGCCCCGTGACACAGCCTAGGTGGGCACCTGGCACGGCGGAAGCATTGCGGAAGGAGGAGTCAGGGCTGTCAGAGTAGTTTGAGAGGCTGGAAGGAAGTGGCTGTTGGGAAGATGGAGAGATGCGTTTGTTGATTTTTTTTCTACCTGGAACCTGGTTCTAGGGTGTCCACAATCTCCACAGAGGCGGCATTGGGTCACCGCTGGAGGATGCAGCAGGAGGGAGGACCCGTGAGGAGCGCCCCCTGTAGGCCCGGAACCCTGGCGGGTTCGCGGCAAGGGTCTCCGGGGCACAGGAAACGGGCATCCCCCAAGGGTAGTCTCAGTTCCGCCCAGCCCCATTCCTGGATGCTCACGCCGTCTCCCCTAAACTCCCACTGCGCTCACCGGGAGCACATCTCATCATCACCACCGCCCGTGGCTAATGGGCCAAAACAGAAGAAGAAAAGCAACTGGCGGAGTACAACGCGCCTGCGCGTTATCAGACTCAGCGACAGGCTGGAACCCCGCCCCGTAAGTAGGCCATTTAATGACGCGCAAACTGGGAAGGCCTATGACTGTTGAAGAGGACAATCAGAAGCCAACCCCTACGGGTCCCCGGTAGCTCGCCGTGATCGTATAGTGGTTAGTACTCTGCGTTGTGGCCGCAGCAACCTCGGTTCGAATCCGAGTCACGGCATTGTGGGAACAATGGCACGGCAAGGGGCTCGGTGTTTTTTCCCCCTTTTTTGTAACGTTTTATATAAATCGTAATTCACTTTCTTGAAACGAATCAATGTTTCTCTCCTTTGAAAACTGAGGCACTCCGAGGATCGCCACCTACAGTAACTCTCAAGTAATGCTCTGATACAGCTTCAACCCAGCCGTTATAATCCCTTTCTTACCAAATATAGTTGTCTGAATCATTCCACACCAGCAAAACAGCTCCCCCATGACCTTGTGATTTTTTTCTCTTTTCATGTACATTTTTAATTGAGTCATTTATTTTTATTTTTACTTATTTATTTTTGAGACAGAGTCTCTCCTGTCGCCCAGGCTGGAGTGCAGTGGCATGATCTTGTTTCACTGCAGCCTCCGCCTCCAGGGTTCAAGCGATTATCCTGCCTCAGCCAACCAAGTAGCTGGTACTACAGGCGTGCACCACCATGCCCGGATAATTATTGTTTTTTTTTGTTTGTTTGTTTAATTTTAAAAAAACTGTTTTTGAGATGGAGGCTCTGGGTCATTTATTTCTAAATAGGGAATACATGCACAAAAGTCTAGTAAAAAGTACAGCTCTTTTTCATTTTTCACCCTATCCACCAATTATTTTCAGTTTCCACTATATCTTTCCACAACAGTCCTTGTATGGATATATATTTATATATGCATATACGTATGTGAATCTATTCCTCCTTGCTTTTTGCATAAAACGCAAACATGCTCTCACTTGCTCGCTCTCTTTTTTTTTTTCCTGAGGTGATGGAATGTGAGCAGAACATGAAGTAATAGGTTTGTATTGGTAGGCAATCTCCCTTTACTGGGAAGAGTTCACATACCCTGAAGGATGTGAATCTCTACCTATTTCTGGTCCTGTTCCTCTTTTACCCAGACCCTGACTCCAGGCTGGGGAGATGGGGAAACAGTTTGTGTTGGTAAGATAGGGGAAAGGGACTCTTTACTATACCCATATAAACCTTTGGATGGGAGCCTGGGCTCTGTTAGGAAGCAGCCCTATTTTGATTTCAGGTGGTAAGGGCAGGGAAGCATCTTGAATTTGGAGTAAGATAGAAGGACTTGGCTTGGGAGGCCATTTGGAGACCCTCCACTCCCGTGTCCCCCTTCTCTTATTATCGGGCTCCAACTTTAAGTCACAAACCACTACAGTTAGGAAACTCAAAATTCAAGCTCATTGAAGGCAGGACTAGATCTTAACGTATGTTTGTGTTCCAAGCACACAGTCTCTCCATAAATATTTGAACAGAGGTTTCTTATGGAGTCCATAAATGAGTGACATGGCCAGCTTTGCTTTTTTTTTTTTTTTTTTAGAGACAAACTCTTGCTCTGTCACCCAGGCTGGTGTGCAGTGGAGCAATTTTGGCTTACTGCAGCCTGGAACTGGCCTCAAGCAATTCTTCTACCTTGACCTTCCAAAGTGCTAGGACTATAGGTTAGAGCTGCTGCATCTCAAATTGTGTCCTTTCAACACAGAATCATGTTTTTTCATATCAAATAGAAATAGTCTGTATTTCCACTAAAGAGAAAAGTGTGTACTCCTATTTTTCTAGTAATTTGTAGCCCTTTTAGGACTGTCTTTCTTTTTTTTCCCTTTTACTATCCTTAATAGGGACATGACCTGGAGAAATAGTGCACTTTCCCCTTTTTTTTTTTTTTTTGAGACAGAGTCTTGCTCTGTCACCCAGGCTGGAGTGCAGAGTGGTGCAATCTCGGTTACTGCAAGCTCCACCTCCTGGGTTCACGCCATTCTCCTGCCTCAGCCTCCCGAGTAGCTGGGGCTACAGGCGCCCGCCACCACGCCCGGCTGATTTTTTTTGTATTTTTAGTAGAGACGGGGTTTCACCATGTTAGCCAGGATGGTCTCGATCTCCTGATCTTGTGATCTGCCCGCCTTGGCCTCCCAAAGTGCTGGGATTACAGGCATGAGCCACCATGCCCGGCCTTTCCTCTTAACTCTATAGTAAGGAGGGAAGAAAAAAAGAAAGTTGGTAAAAGCAACTGACTTGGGGCTTCAGTGAAATGCTAGGAAGGACCTAGGATGGTCTTTGGAGATATGGCCTCATCTGAAGCCAGTCAGGCTACTTATCTTCCACCAGTTGTACCAGATGTTCTGATGGGAATATAAGCCTAATGCACTGGATCTTCTGATATTTCAGAGGAAGTCAGCCAGGCACAGTGGCTTACGCCTGTAATCCCAGCACTTTGGGAGGCTGAGGCAGGTGGATCACCTGAGGTCAGGAGTTCGAGACCAGCCTGGCCAACATAGGGAAACCCCGTCTCTACTAAAAATACAAAATTTAGCCAGGTGTGGTGGCACACCCCTGTAGTCCCTGTAGGGAGGTTGAGGCAGGAGAATCGCTTGAACCCAGGGGGCAGAGGTTGCAGTGAGCTGAGATCAGGCCACTGCACTCCCGCCTAGGTGACAGAGCCAGACTCCGTCTCAAAAAAAAAAAAAAAAAAAAAAACGAAGTCAGCAATCTGGAGTTTTGTGTGAGATGTTATAAATTTTTAAATATCGGCAACTAATTCAATTATTTTTTTAAACACTGAGTTGACCAAAACTATATAGGCAAAACAAAACTTGGCCCAAATGGAGCTCTGTCTTAACATCCAAGATCCCAACAAAGTGCATATGTGAGAACACTAGGATGTGCTTGTCCTCTCAAGGTTATGGACAGAGATGGACCCAAGACAAGGCTGGAGACAAAAGGCAAGGACCAGACTTGGACAGCAAAACTTAGGAAGAATCAGAGTTCAGGACAGAACTGGACATCCAAAGCCGGGCAAACAGGGGTGAAGATGCTGTACTCAGTACCCAGTGAGAAAAGTGAGGGCTAAGGACTTAGCCTTGGAATATGTACAACTTTAGGAGGTTAAGAGGGGAAACAAGAACGCGGCCTGAGGCTGCTCTAGGCACACTGCCTATGGGTTAGCTCTGCTCTTAAAAGGAGCAGTATCTCTGGTGCTGCATTAAGTTTATTAAAAAAAAAAAAGATTTTAAATAAAAGAATGTGTCCTGAGAGAAGAGAAAACCAGGAAAGTGTCATTTTAAGAAAGTTTAGAAGAAGATTTCAAGGACAGGGGTCAACAGACTCAGGTGGTGCAAAGAAGTCAAGGGGGGAAAAATGAGACAAAATAATTAGGTTTGACATTTAGAAGTCATGGTTGACTTTTAAAACTATCCATGAGAGCAACTGGGCAGTGTGTAGCAAGAGTCAAAAAAGTTTATGCTCTGCCCCAAGATTTCTACTTTTGAGAATCTCACCAAAGGAAATAATGCTAAACTAGGAAAAATTATCTGCATAAAGAGGTGTTTAGAAAAAGGGAGATTGGAAATAGCCTAAGTACTCAACAAATCAGGTAATGTTGAACTAAATTGAGGTATGTTCATTTGGTGATATATTAAATAACCATTTTAAAATTACAGGCCAGGCACAGTGGCTCATGCCTATAATTTCGATATTTTGGGAGGCCGAGGCAGGAGGATCATTTGAACTTAAGAGTTTGAGAGCAGCCTGGGCAACAGAGTGAGACCTCATCTCTGCAAAAAAAATCAAAATATTAGCTGGGCATGGTGGTGCATGCCTGTAAGTCCCAGCTACTGGAGCAGCTGAGGTGGGAGGATCGCTTGAACCCAGGAGGTTGAGGCTGCAGTGAGCCGTGATCACACCACTGTACTCAGCCTGGAAGACAGAGTGACAGCCTGTCTCAAAAATAAAATAAAATTACAAAGTAAAAAGTCAATTTTAAAATACCGTTCCCAACTAAAAGGAGTAAGGTTTCTTTCAAGAAATGACTGATTCTAAGTCTGCAGCAGGGGAGATACAAAGTGATTCTGGAACATCTTGTGTGAGAAAGCATGGA
The DNA here is from genome assembly GCF_028885655.2 of Pongo abelii. NCBI lineage: Eukaryota > Metazoa > Chordata > Mammalia > Primates > Hominidae > Pongo > Pongo abelii. Next base: position 48,095,391 of record NC_072001.2, on the reverse strand, counting down.
AGAGCTTAAACATTGATGGGACCAAGTCAAAAGGACACAGGAGGCCAGGCACGGTGGCTCACGCCTGTCATCCCAGCACTTTGGGAGGCTGAGGTGGGTGAATCACCTGAGGTCAGGAGTTTGAGACCACCCTGGCCAACATGGTGAAACCCCGTCTTTACTAAAAATACAAAAATTAGCTGGGTGTGGTGGCACGGCCCTGTAATCTCAGCTACTAAGGAGGCTGAGGCAGGAGAATCGCTGGAACTCGGGAGGTATAGCTTGCAGTGACCCAAGATAGCGCCACTGCACTCTAGCCTGGGCAACAGAGCAAGACTCCATCTCAAAAAAACAAAACAAAACAGAAGAAGGACACAGGAGCCTCTTGAAAAGGCTCCCAATAGTCAAATTTTGGGTAATTTGGGCATCAAAAAGAATAGTAATATGATAATAACGGATTATATCATGTTGAATGAAAAAAAAATTCACTCCATGATGGAGGTTGGGGGAGAGGTAAGAAAGCTCTCCTTTACAGAAGAATGCCAGCTAGGAACAGTCAAGCTGGGAACTATGTCAGGCAATGCTGCCTACTTCTTTTTTTTTTTTTTTTTTTTTTTGAGACAAACTGTCACTATGCTGCCCAGGCTGGAGTACAGTGGCACAATCTTGGCTCACAGCAACCTCCACCTCCCAGGCTCAAGCAATCCTCCCACCTCAGCCTTCTGAGTAGCTGTGACTACAGGCTCACACCACCACACCTGCCTAATTTTTTTTTTTTTTTTTTTTTTTTTTTTGGTACAGAAGGGGTTTCGCCATATTGCCTAGGCTGGTCTCTAATTCCTGAGCACAAGCTCTTGAACTCCTGCCCTCTTGGCTTGGAATGACCTTTCACTCCTTTACTTCATCTGTCCAAATCCTACAAGCTCAGGGCTACCTCCTGTCCTGCATGAAGCCTGCATAAGGCCACTTGCCTCGGCCTCCCAAAGTGCTGGGATTATAGGCGTGAGCCATGGCACCTGGACCCATTTTATTCCTAAATAAGATGGCTACAAAGATTTTAAAAAGCGACATACTTTCCTCCAATTTGCCCACAAGGAATTTCCTTGTGGAATTCAATCATCCCTCTGAGGCTCATGATTGAATATTATATGCATTTGAGACAAATGCATATCTGATTGTTTCCTCTGCTGTATTGTTTCCTCTGCCCTATTGCTTCACTAAACCAGACTAAGGCATAAGTGACTATTCCTCTCCTCTCCTCTCACATGTATATTGTGTATTCAGTGAAAGGCCAATGAGAGACTTAAAAGAATACAACCATTTTTCTCTCATCTACCTATGAACTGGAAGCCCCCTCCCTGGCCTCCATTTGTCCCACCTTTCCAGACCAGACCAATGTACATTTTACACATATTGATTGGGCCATGACCACCTTGGGCACCTGTCCTCAGGACCTCCTGAGGCTGTGTCACGTGTGCATCCTTAGCCTTGGCAAAATAAACTTTGTAAATTAGTTGAGACCTGTCTCAGATATTTTGAGTTCTTAGAATTACAGAATTAGAGAGTCACTATTTTGCAATCCCCAGTGTAATAGCAAATTTAAGTACAGATCATCAATGTGGGGGATAAAACAATGGGGTAAAATGTTGCTTGAAGAAAATAGCTAAAAGGTCTCAGAATATCATTCCACAGCTTTCTTTAAATTGTAAAGTGGAGAGATCCGGTGGACTCCAGCTTAACCAAGTGATCAACCAAGTGATCAAGCCTAACATCACCAATAAAGGGACAAATGGGCATTATGGGCCTTCTGGTGTAACACACTAGAAAGTCCACAACATCCCCTATGTAGTGCTCCTTTCAGAAATGTGTAACCTGAATCTAATCATGAAGAAACTATGGAAAAGTCCAGAATGTGGGACATCCTACATGACAATTGGCCTGGACATTTCAAAAAGATAAATGTGATGAAAAACAAACTAGCAACAAAAGAATAGGGGACTGTTCAAAATTAAAATAGACTAAAGGAACATAACAAACAAATGAAATGGGGAAACTTAATTAAATCTGGAATCAGGGCCAGGCGCGGTGGCTCACGCTTGTAATTCCAGCACTTTGGGAGGCCGAGGCAGGCAGATCACGAGGTCAGGAGTTCGAGACCATCCCAGCTAACACGGTGAAACCCTGTCTCTACTAAAAATACAGAATTAAAATTAGCCGGGCGTGGTGGCGGGTGCCTGTAGTCCCAGCTACTCGGGAGGCTGAGGTGGGAGAATGGCGTGAACCCGGGAGGCGGAGCTTGCAGTGAGCCCAGATTGCACCACTGCACTCCAGCCTGGGTGACAGAGCGAGACTCTGTCTCAAAAAAAAAAAAAAAAAAAAAAATCTGGAATCAGAAAAAAAAAAACTGTAGGGAGTTTCTTTGAGCCTACTCTGGCTCAGGAGGCTGCCTGAAGGAAAATTTAAAGATCTTTTAAAAACAAAATAAAAAAAGAAAAAAAACTATAAAAGACACTTTCAGGAAAAATCAAAAAATTTAATAAGGACTGTATGACAAACAATATTATTAAATAAATATTAAATTTCCTAAATGTGATAATGATCTTGTAGCCTGATAGAATTCCTTATTCTTCGGCAATGCCTGCTAAAGTGTGTAAAACCAAAGTGTCATGATATTTGCAACTTGCACCAAATGGGTAAGAAAATGAAAGAAAAAGGAGAGGAATAGGGCAAATATGGCAAAATTTAAAAAGAGGTGAATCTAGCTGAAGGGTAAATAGGTTTACACTACACTTACTTTTTTTTAACTTTTATTTTTCATAGAGACAGGGTTTCCACTGTGTTGCCCAGCCTGGTTTTGAACATCTGAGCTCAAGTGATCTGCCCACCTCGGCCACCCAAAGTGCTGGAATTACAGGCTTCAGCCACTGTGCCCAGCCTCCAGTGTACTTTCTTTGGATTTTTCTGTAGGGTTGATAGTTTTCCCCAAAAAATTTGGAAGAAAATAAACTTACATGACAAAAATGGGGAAATTATCATACAATGTTAAGTTAAAAAAGATATAAAATTATGTGTATACCAGAATTATAGCTATATAAAACTAAGAATAAGAAAGAGAAATTGTCTTTATCCATTTCAATGTTTGTTAAACTGATGCCATGTGACAGGATCTGCACTTGGTGATGGGAGCACCCATGCTTCCTTACAGAATCCTGATACTATGGCGAACTGCTTAACATGCAAGAATTTGAATCTAAGCTGGGTGCAATGGCTCACACCTGTAATCCCAGCACTTTCGGAGGCCCAAGTGGGAGGATCACTTGAAGCTAGGAGTTTGAGACCAGTCAAAGCAACATAGCCAGAACTTCGTCTCTAGAAAATAAAATACAATAAATTAGCCAGGTATGGTAGTATGCACCTGTAGCACCAGTGCTTTGGGAGGCCGAGGTGGGAGGATTGCTTGAGGCCAGGAATTCAAGACCAGTCTGAGGAACGTACTGAGGCCCCATCTTTACAAAAAATTAAAAATTAGTTGGGTGAGGCGGATCACACTCGGGAGGTTGAGGTAGGAGAATTGTTTGAGCCCAGAAGTTCAAGGCTGCAGTGAGCTATGATTGTGCCACTGCACTCCAGCCTGGGTAAGAGAGTGAGACCCCATCTCTAAAGGAAAGAAAAGGTAAACAGAATTTGGATCTAGAAAATTCCACCCAATTCTCAGAGGAGCCTTGCTGTGATGGCCTCACCTCTGTATCCTTGGTTCCTATCAAGCTGCCTGACTCCATGAGGTGCTCAAACTGCCTGCTTTTAGGAGCTCATACGCTGGTAATGGAGGAAAGTACATTAGCAGATCTTTTAAAACAAGAGTAAGTGTATGGTGCACACAAGTTTTTATAATTTTAAAATTATTGTTTAAACCCTACCTTTATGACATCTTCCCTCCTTCCCATCTAATTTTATTCCTACTCTTCCCACCTTGAATACTCCCCTTTTTTATGGTGTGCGGGTTCCCACCTCTATGCCTTTGTCCAGCTAATGCTGACCTCCTGTCTTGGAATGACCTTTCACTCCTTTGCTTCATCTGTCCAAATCCTACCCAGCTCAGGTCTACTTCCTGTCCTGCATGAAGCCTGCAGACTTGATTGATTTCATTCCTCTGAGCTGTCAAGCAGTTTAACTCATGTCACACCTTCCACTGTAAGCATTTTACAGTTTTCAAACTTTTTCATATTCATCATCTCCCTTAATCTTCACACAATGATTATCATGCCCTTTCCAGAGATCATGAAAGCAAGGATCAGTAGCATTGAGTACCTTCCCCAAATACCTGGCTACAGCCCACAACTATTGGATTTCTTATTAGTTACCTATCCATGCCCTCACACCTGGTGACTGTGGAGACTCTCTGATATACATTAACTGGACCATTCTTCTCTATTTATCATCTCTATGTCCAGCTTCGTTTTGCACCATTAGTCAATTTAACTGCACATTTTAAAAATATGCACGTTATTTTCTCTATTATACTTCATAAAACCAAGTTCAACATCAGATGCTCCAGTATCTCCTACAGTCCAGCTACTCAACATGTGGTCTGGGACCAGCAGTATCTGTATCACCTGGGACCCCACCCCAGCTAGACCTAGAGAGTCAGAATCTGTAACTTAACAAGATCCCCAGGAGGTTAGTGTCCACATTAAAGTTTGAGAAGCACTGTCCTAAATACAAGCAGCATTGGCTTGACCAGAAGCACTGTCCTAAATACAAGCAGCACTGTCTGACCAGTGGCACAATCATAGCTCACTGCAGCCTTGAACTTCTGGGCTCAAGCAATTCTCCCACCTCAACCTCCCAGGTACCTGGGACTACAAGCATGAGCCACCTCACCCAACTAGAATTTGCACAAAGCAGGAACTCAACAAATATTTTGAGACTTGGGGCCCTGGGAATCCCAGCAGATTCAGTTTTGCCATTACATCCTTCTTTACACCCCCTGCTTTGAACTCCCTTCCTTTGGGGCCTCTTGGCTTTTTGCGCCCTCAAAAGGCAGATATGGCCAGGTGCCGTTGGCTCACACCTGTAATCCAAGCATTTTGGAAGGCCGAGGTGGGTGAATCACTTGAGGTCAGGAGTTCGAGACCAGCCTAGCCAACATGGTGAAACTCTATCTCTACTAAAAATACAAAAAATTAACCAGGTGTGGTGGCGCACGCTTGTAATCCCAGCTACTAGGGAGGCTGAGGTGGGAGCATTGCTTGAACCCGGGAGGTGGAGGTTGCTGTAAGCTGAAATCGCGCCACTGTACTCCAGCGACAGAGTGAGACTCTGTCTCAAAAAAAAAAAAAAAAAAGGCAGACATGAACCTAGGAGTGTGGAGACACTGAGGCGGTGGGGGAAAGGGGGTGGGGTAAAGTGAGGTGAGACAGCTGCTTTCCCAGCAGAGCCAAGAGCAAATGTGTTGGTGTTGGCTTCAGGGCTACATTTATGGCGAGGAACTGGCTTTATTTCTTTTCTTTTCTTTTTTTTTTTTTTGAGACGGAGTCTCACTCTGTCGCCCTGGCTGGAGTGCAGTGGCGCGATCTCAGCTCAATGCAATCTCTGCCTCCTAGGTTCAAGCGATTCTCCTGCCTCAGCCTCCCGAGTAGCTGGGACTACAGGTGCCCACCACCACACCCGGCTAATTTTTTTGTATTTTTGGTAGAGACGGGGTTTCATCATGTTAGCCAGGATGGTCTCGATCTCCTGAACTCGTGATCCTCCCGCTTCGGCCTCCCAAAGTGCTGGGATTACAGGCGTGAGCCACCGCGCCCAGCCGGAACTGGCTTTATTTCTAAGACAAAAATGCCTAGCACTTGAGCATCCGAGCCTCGAGAGGATAAGGAGTTTGTGATAGACAACACTGGGACTGTTTCTAGACTTGATTTATTGACTTGTCTGTTTCCATTCTGTTACTAAGCTGATTGACAATGAAGCCCGGGATGTGGCTGGAAGGGATTTCTGCGTGCGTGAGCATGCTATCGTCAGGGCCAGGTGGGCCCGCTCGGAGCAGGTGCTTCCGTGGGTGGGGGATGTTTCAGCGAGGGCTGTTTGCGTGTGAGAAGGGCGTGTGTGGAAACGACACGGGAGACGTGGGCGTCTCTAGGGAGTTGTTTGTATGTGATGTGAGATGTGTTTGCCTGGATTGGGAAGTAACGTAGGTTCGGGTATGTGCAGTGCGTACAGTTGGATGGGAGGAGGTTGTGGGGCTCCCAAGGTAGCACGGGAGGAGGAGGCTTACAGACACATCTTACAGAACAGCCCCTTTTCTTGCCCGCCTAGATTTTCCTCCTAGATTATAGTTTCCCAGTTGCGAGATCCTGGGAGAGGGAAGAGGAGAGGCGTAAGGCGCCCTAGAGTCAGGAGTCTGGGGGCTCCCCTCTCTGCGTCTCGCGCCAGCTGGGAGCTAGGGAAAAGAACAGATGGGGATGGATGCGCTCCCCACAGGGGACCGCGTGGCGACACGTGAAGGATTCAACCTCAGTCCAGTAGTCGCATCCTCTGCCCCAGGGCTGCCCACTTCACTTCTTGCGTGTGCACACCGGCTGGAGGCCCGCGTAAGCTCTTCTGAGCTACGGGAGGAGGAAGACCCTGTTAGGGAGCGGAGCCCCGCCTCTCCCTTGTTACTGACGAGCCCCGCCCCCTCCCCGCCCAGCGGAGCCCCGCCCCCCACCCTCCGCTGCGCTCCCCTCGCTCAGTCTGGCTGGCCTCATGTTACTGAGCGGAGCTCCTCCGGCTGGCTCCCGCCCGGGGCCGCGAGCGCAGGGGAGCGCTGGGGGCGGCCCGGGGGGGTCCCGCCGGGGCGCCGGGGGTGCGGGAGCTGGCCCAGGAGGGGGCGGCAGCGGCGGAGTAGCCAAGTGGCTCCGGGAGCACCTGGGCTTCCGCGGGGGAGGCGGCGGCGGAGGGGGCAGCAAGCCGGCGCCCCCCGAGCCCGACTACCGCCCCCCTGCGCCCTCTCCGGCCGCGCCCCCTGCGCCGCCCCCGGACATCCTGGCCGCCTACAGGTTGCAGCGGGAGCGCGACTTCGAAGACCCCTACTCCGGGGGGTCGTCCGGCTCCGCCGCCCTCGCCACCCCTGCCGCCCCCGGACCCACGCCGCCCCCGCGCCACGGCTCTCCCCCACACCGCCTTATTCGGGTCGAGACCCCGGGGCCCCCGGCGCCGCCTGCTGATGAGCGGATCTCCGGACACCCAGCCAGCAGCGATAGGGTGAGTGCCGCGCCGGGCCGGGATGGCTAGGAGGGAAGGCGGTCAGGGGTCTGGAGGCTGCGAGAGGGACAAAGGTGGCCTGGCCCGGGCCCTTCGGTGTCTCAGCTCCTGGCAGACGCGAGCCCCTGACCCCGGGGCTCCGAGCCTTCACCCACCTTTGTTCGGATTCTCAGCCGACTAATCTGAGACGGAAGCCCCAAACTCTGCCCCTCTGCCCTATCCCCTGTAATGGCCGCAGGACTGGTGACCCTCCCCCTCCCAGGCTGGCTCTCCACTTCGTAGCCCCCTCTAGCCTGATCCATGAGCCTTTTTCTAACGGGAATTGAGGCGCACCTCCCAACCCCCACTGGTTGATGGCCTTTCTGCCCCTCTGGAAGCAGCGGCTCACTGCCCTTTGATCTCTGACCCTTCCCCCAGGGCATAGCCAGCGCAAAGCTCTTCCCTCCTGTTGCCTCTTTGCTTCCACCTCCTCTTCCTCCTCCTGCTTCTCCAGCCTAAGCATCCTTGCAGGTGCTGAAGCCCCAGAAAGGAGGTGAAGACGGGTTTCTCCTTGCGGACACAGCACGAGCTGGCCTTTGCCCTATGGACTGTTGTTCTCAGGAGGCCAAGACAGGCTGCTTACAGCTCTTGCCAAGGGGGCTTCCTGGGGTCCAGGCCCACTCCTCCCTCCTTCCCTTGTCCTGTCAGGTATGAGGATAGTCAGTGCTCAGGACCTGTTGCCCACATGGGGCTAAGCAGCTGAGCCCATTCCTCCTCTCCTCCTGGCCTCCCTCTCCCCCTGGTCCATTCTGAGGGAGGCTGGAGCTTTTCCTGGGTCTGCAGGCACCAGGATAGGGAGGAGAACAGGAAATCCACCATGCCTGAGGGCCCTGCCCTGACTCCGGTCGGCCTTATCCCTCCCTGGCAGAGTGAGAGCTGAAAGCCATCCCAGGCCCCTAAATTCTGTGATGATGACTGTGTGGGCTGCCTTGGCTCTGTTGTCCTTCTTCACTCACCCCGAGAGCTCAGTTCTGGGGCCTGCCCCCCTCTCCTCAGCAGAGAAGAACATTTTTACTTGATTGGAGTGCAAAGTTGCTTTCCGAATCTGTTGGCTCCAGGATTGAGGCTTTTTAGCTGAGAGAGCGCCGTTCCGCCAGATTTCCTGGATGAGAGAGATCTGTCAGGGTCAGGGCAGAAGCCTCAGGAATGCAAATTATTTTTCCCCTAGTTTTTGCAATGGGGCATGGCTGCCCATCCTGGGCCAGGATACTTATTCTGCAGAGGAAGGTTCAAGGGCACTTCTCCAAGGCTGTGCTCGTCTGCTTCTTGTCCCCTGCTATTGTGTGATGTGATGGAGGTAGTGACAGTGAGGCAGAGGAGAGGGATAGGCCCTGTTCTTCCCACTGACCAGTCAGTCTCCTCCTCTCTAACCACTGCCTGTTTGGCACAGGCAACATGGGCCTGAGCTGTCTTTGGCCCTTCTCCTCTCTACAGTGGCTTGGATGCCCTAACAGGCTGCCCACCAAGCCATGGGCTCCTCCAGGACACAGACCATGTCTTCTTGTGTCTCCCAAGTGCCTGACACAATGCTTGACATAAAGAAGGGTGCATAAATATGTCCTGAATGGTGACTGTCCATTATCAGGGTGTCCTGAGGGTCGGGGACTCCCTGGCCACAGCTTCCCTTGCACATTGTCCCAGACACCCCCAAGGAAGGGGTGCACCCACACAGTTCTATGCAGAGACTCACAGCCTCTTCTTGCCAGGGCCTCCATGCCTCAGCTTGGGTCAGCTCTGTGATCTGTGTGCTGTTCAGACTTAGGGGCCAAGAGATGTCTGACTCCTTTGTCAGCTACAGGGACAGGAATGAAATCCAGCAGGCTCTCCCAGGAGCCATACAACCTGTGGTTTCTTTAATGGGTGTGATGAGAAAGACCCAGGATGCCATCTGAGTTGGCCCGGGGCAGGGATGCTATCTCTCTGGGCCCTGACCTGGGGCCTCCCACCATTTAGAGAGAGCGGCTCCCCACCCCTTTAGGAGCAGAGTTTGGGGTCTGAGTCTTCCCCTAGGAAAAGCTCAAACAAGGTGCCTGAGTCCGTCACCCTAAACCTAAGAGATGCTGCTCCTGGATGTGAGCTGGCGCATGCCCGTGTGGCCCAGTGGAGCTGGTGTTTATGTACTATGTGGCTGCTTTCTCCCTGTTTTCTGTTCCTCCTTCTCTCAGGCCTTCTGGCTTGCTTTGAGGTCTCCTCCTGACATGAGATGAGGCCTGGGAACAGGGATGTGCTTTGTGCTGGCCTATTCTCTCCTCTGGAGCCCAGTGGCTGGGGCTGGGAGAGTCAGAACCCTCTAAGAAGGGATGGGTCATGAGATTTGATGAAATGGGTGGAGGTGTTTCTATGACAAGCCAGAGGGATTGAGCAGAAACCATTAGTACGGGGGCAGGAGAGAACCAGGTCCTCAACAGTACCCTGAGAGGCTCAGGGGGCTCGGGACCATTAGCCTTCTCCCCATGTGGGGTTCTGGCTGCCAGCCTACCCTGGGACCCACTGCCTTAGTTGGCAGGGGTGCAGGGGTGGCCATCTGGGCAGGCCTGGCAGGGCAGGTGTGGGAGCAGCAGGAGCCGCGCCCTGCAACGGGCAGCCAGGGCCTTGCCATCTGGCCAGAGGAAGAGCTTCATGATGCTGGGCCCTCGTCTGGCCCCCAGGCCATGCTCTGGCAGTGGGGGCTAGAGAGCTGGGCCTTCCCTTGCTTTGCTCCCTTTTCTCAGCCCTTCAGCAGGAAAAACCTGGGGTAATTAGGGACGGGGATGGATATGGGAACAGGGCTCTGATTGGACAAACCTCTGAGCTGCCTGTGACCATCTGTGCAGTGTGTCCTTTGCCTCCCTCATGCCAAGATACGTGTTTGGGGCTGGGTGGAGAGGTAACATGGACAATAAGACAGTCAGGCACCCTGGATTAAAACCAGTGCTCTTCTTAGCTCATGGAGAGGTTCCTGGGCTTCATGAACCACCAGAAATTGTGTGCAGATATTTCCTATTTTTCTGGGGAAAGGTACAGCTCTTAGATTCTCGTAGGGTTTCACAGGCCCCAAAATATTAAGAACTTTAAAAAATAGATGTACCTCACAGATGATATCCACAGGACTTGGATCCTCCAGGCACAGATTTGGAAAGGAGTAAACAGACAGAGGTAGGAAGAGTAAAGTGAGGGATACAGTCAGGGCATCTGAAGTTGAACAAAATATTCCTGCCCTGAGGTTAGGAGGATTGGTAGGGGCTGCCAGTCAATATAAGACCATCTCTTAGCCAGTGTTCATTAAGTGTATGTCATTAGGCGCTGAAAGGGACACAGCACCTGGAAGACCTCGTACTTGCCTTTTTGGGGTTTGTTTGCTTGTTTGCTTTAATGTTTCTTCTTAAGACTTCCACAGAGTCTGTAGGTCCAATCTGCTTATCTTGCAGATGGAGATAGAGGGAGGAGGAGAGTCTGGGGAAGGGAGGGAGGAGAAGGTAGGAGTCCAGGTGAAGGAACTTTTGTAGACTAGTTAAACCTCTTAAGCCTCTGTGGCCCAGGCTGGCCATCTGTGCTGCCGTTGCTGCTTTGAGGATGGCTGAGGCCTGCAGCTACTGGGGGATTGGATGGCAGGCCTGTCCACTCTACCCAGTGCCGTCACCCCACATTGCGGCACCAACTCTGTCTGGAAGACATCTGTGCTTTTTACCTTGGCCAGTGAGTGACTCAATGACAACTCAGCTCTGGCACTTTGCCTATTGGGAGCCAGGAACAGCTGGGACCCTGAGGACCATGGATGGGAGCTACTGGCTAGGCTGAGCAAGCCCTGGCTGGGGCCCAGGGCTTGGAGGGTACCTGCTGCCCACTCCATTAGCCCTCACCACAGAGTCAACGTATTATGTGAGCGCAAAAGTGGGGCCCAAACCCTGCGTGCAGTGGGCCTGTGGGTGCCCCCAGAGCCTGGTGTCCAGCCTTAGGGCTTCACAACTTGGAGCTTATTTTGTGTCTATCACTGTGGGCCTCCTCCAGAAGGACTCAGAAATTTGGTCTTTTTGTCTTTAATAATATGGTGGCTAACATTTACTAGGCACCTACCTTGTGCCTGGTACCATTTTGAAGCAGCTGACATGTGTTAGACCAACTGATCCTTAAAACAATCCTGTGAGGAAGATTCTACTACTATCCCCAGATTATAAATGGGGAAACCAGAGCCCAGGAATGCTGAGTCACACTTGCACGGTTTCTCAGCCAGCAGGTAGTAGAGTGAGCGCCCAATGCCTGGACCCTCAGCACCTACCAGCAGGTGCCTGGCAGAGAGGAGGTATTCACTAAGCATTTGCTAATGAACAAGAGGAAGCAGACTCTTAGGGAAGGAATGAGGGGTGTGTTCTGTACTGAGTTTACCACTTCCTGAATGCTGGGGACCACCACTTGCTACCCAATCCCAAGGTGGCACCAGATACACCCAAGGGTCTTAAGAGGGTTGCTAGGATCGACTGCATGTCTGTAATGTTTAACTGTTTTATAAACATGGCATTGTTCTTGTAATTAGAAAAGGGAAAGACATTTGTTTTATGTCAAGGGATTTCTCAGATAAAATAGAAGGACGTTCCAATAAGCAGGAACAATGGGTATAAAAAGTTTGATCTCGAGGAAGGTAAGTAATGTACCATTTCCCAAACTGTGACTGGTTAATAGGTTTTCAGTGACAAAGGGCTTCCATGGTTAAATATTTTTGGGAAATCACAGAATTAAACAAAAGTAGACTGATTTCTTTGCAGCAGGACTCCTTAAAGTGTATTTTAAATCTACAAATAGAGAAGATGCTGCATTTTCCAAATGTTTGGAAAATCTGTGATAACATACTACAAGTTAGGAGGCCAGGGTCCCTATTTTGTCTCTGCTGCTGACAAGCTGCATACCGTGGACAAGCATCTAAACTCTGAGGCCTTAATACTTGAATGTAAAAGATTATCCTCAGAGCTAACATTTATTCAGCACTGACTCCATGCCAGCCTCTGGGCTAAGAACTTTTACAAATTCATTTTCCTCTTCCCAACCCTATGATATGGGTACTATTACCATCCTTTTTCTACAGATAAAAAGACAGAGGTCTACACATAAAAAGAGGTTTCCAGACACTCAATGTAAACTAAAGAAACAGAGGAAAGGGGCAGTGGTAGACTTTGGGGACCTTGCAGAGCAAGGCACACGTTGTAATGTGTGCCCGTCTTGCTCCTCCTGGATCCACACCCTCTGGAGCCCCGTGGTGGGGGTCAGGAATGTGTTGCGTGGCCGAATTGCAGAGTGGAAGAGGAACCAGATGGCAGGCCTGCTAGCTACCACAGGAGAGGCTTGAGCAGGAAGGAGATTCAAAGTATGACAGCTGCTCTGGGAGGGGTAATGCCCAGTTGGAACAGACACAATATAGCAGAGTCCTGGAGGCACCCTGCTGGGTGGCAGGAAGGAGAGGGATGGGATCCTCTGGGTAGTAGCTACTTTACTAGTTTGGAAATCTTTCAGCATTTCAGCAGCATTCTGGCTATATCAGAGAATGTGCCTAAATACCAGCCGTGGTTTTATTATTTATTTATTTATTTATTTATTTATTTATTTATTTTTAAGTTTTGAAAGTCTTTAATTTCACCCCTCTGCCGTGGTTTTAGGTGTCTTCCCCAAAGGTCCTTTGCGGACAATTCCTCCCTTTGGCCTTTGCGCCAGAGTCTTTGATTTCTATTCAGATGTAGATCTGCTGAGAGCCTGATCCTGCAGCCATTAGAGGTCAAGGTGAATGGGGATCTGAAAGGTGATGTCACTCTAGAGGATGGAGTCTGGAGAGGATGCCTGTTGAGCGTCCCTTAGTATACATTGAGTACCTACTGTGTGCCAGCCCTGAGATTGATGCAGGATACAGTAATGAGCACATCAGAGTGGGGCAAAGGGACCATAAACAAAATAACAAATTAGGGTAGGTCAAAGGGGTCAGAAGCCTATAGAGGCAGCTTCCTTCACTGAGCATTTTATCCTGGGGACCTAGAAGCCACAGGAAAGCAGGCCTGGGTTCTGCCCAGGAACTTCTGTGCCCAGGGTGGGTGCCTGTCCTGCCGTCCTTCCCAACTGGCATCTCTGCTGCTGCTCCCAACTCCCAGCCCTGTGGGCGGCTCCTTTGGGCATCCCAGCCCAGGGCGTGGGGCTGGGGCTTCCTGGAGCTGGGTGTGGAGCCAGGAATGGAACAGAGGAGCCATTGAGCTGCCCACAGAGTTGCCACCTGGGTGCCCATGGGCACTGCAGGCTAGAGCTGAGGAGGCCCACGCCAGCCTGGGAGGGGTCGCAGCTCTGGGCATGGGCCCGGGACTTGGGTAAGAAGGGCGCTGCCTGCAGGCTTGGTGAGGGAGAGGCTGGAGGGGCTCTATGGAGTGGAGGATCAGGGGTGGGGGGACTATCAGGGGCTTGGATCAGGCACCTCTGCTGGCCAAGCAGCTTCTGGTGACACAGCTTCACTTAGAAAGACTGTCCCCTCATATGATCCCACCCGATCCAGATTTGTGCTTCCTCTCCTGAATGAACAAGGAAAAGTACTTCCTTTGTCCGTTCTTCCTGTTTTATGTGAATGGAGTTAACACTGTCAGGAATTTGAAAGTAAACATGGTTCCTGCCCTCAGGAAGCTCACAGTCTGCAGGAAGACATGGAGCAAAACAAATATTTACCATGCAGTGTGATAATAGCCCAGCACAGAGACACCTAACAGGCCTGGGAGGTGTATGGAAAGGCTTTCTGAAGAAATGATCTATAAGAGTTAGCTCTTGAGGAGGAAGGGGAAAGTGATCCAGGCAGAGGGAAAGCCTTTGAAGTAGAAAGAACATGCAGCTTTCTGGTAACAAAGTGATCCAAGGTGAGTAGAGAGAAACTAAAGAGGAAAGTGGAAGCTTTCAAATCTCTTTAACTGCAAACTTTTTCCTGAAGCACTGGAGAGCCATTGCAAGGTTTATGGATAACGTGTTGGTTGATTCAGACACTGTTAAGCAGCTGCCACAAGAGTGTGATGCTGGCTGCCGACTGACAGAATCACCGAAGGTGGGCTGACCACAGAGCCCCCTTGGTCAAGTGGTGGGGCTGTGGGTGCCAGTTGGCCTGGGAGGAAGCAGCTTGGGTGGGTAGGGGTGAGTGGATTTATTTTCTCTACTTCCTGGTGGAAGGAGGACTAGGGGTGAAGGGCTTCAAGGGGAGATAGGCGATGATCAAGGAGAAACATTTGTCTAGTGCCTACTGTATGCCAGGTGCTTACTGGAGCTGGAAAGACAAAAACAACAAAGAGCTCCAGATATGAATAGCCCGGTGGTGGTAATGGGATGATCTGAGATGGTGGTTATCCCACAAGCAGGCAGAGACGCAAAGGAGGTAGTAAAGGAGCTGAGGGCATGAATAGAACAAGGTGGGAGCTGAAGACCCCAGATGAGATGGTAGGAGCCATTGGGAGGTGCCTCAGAGGGAATAGCAGGGTGGAAGGAACATGCAGAAGGGGTCTCCGAGGTGAAGAGCTTCCTCTCTTCATCTGTGCCTTGCTAGGGGCCACCATTCCCAGTTTCTCTAACCCAGAGCAGGCCAGTCACCCCACGGCCTCCCTGCCCAGCTGGCTCCTATAGCCCTGATCTGGCTCAGAATCAAAGCCTAGACTGAGATTTAGGGAAAGGCAAGAGTGGCCTCTCCCCATGCTGCAGGCCCTGGAGCCACCTCCTGTCATCGCCTGTCAACCCAGTGATGCAGTGCTCCTGGGGTGCTGGCAGCCCTGGGTGAACCGGGCTCAGTCTCTGCCTCAGCCAGTGCCCCATCAGGAGAAGCCCAAGCCCAGCTTGGAGAAAGGTTCTATTGTCCTCAGCTGCGCCCCGCCCTGAGCACCTTGAGTGCCTCTTCAGAGTGTGTGGTTTGCAGTTCACTCTGCGTTGAATGGCAGCAGGCATAGAGGAGTGGCCGTGAGCCACTTGTGTGGGAGAAAGGGGCAGCATGGGAAGTGAAGGGCCAAAGTGAAGCTTTTCCTGTCCCTGCCCTCCAGGAGCCACAGGGACTTCAGCACAACTTCAGGTCTGCCCCAAAGCCGGCTCCAGCATTCTCTCTCCCAGGACAGCCAAGATGCCCCCTGGTGGCAGGTTGGCAGCCTTTTGCACAAAGGGCATGGGTTCACATCACCTGGTTCCTTCACTTACGTAGAATGGTCCTGGACATGTTCCCTAACTTCCTTGAGCCTCTGACTCCTTAAAATGGGGACAGTAATACCCACATGACAGGGATGTTGTGAGGATCCATCAGCAGAACTGAAAAAGTGACTACTCAGCCTTCCCTTCCTTGATGCTCAGCAGCTGTTTATTTGTTCACCATCTGGAAGCGCCCTTGTAGGCATGGACCATGCTAATCTCTGAGTTGTCTCACTATTCTTTGCTTGCTCTTTGAACTCTTCCAACACCTTTGTAACTGTTTCTCTGAAGTAATTCCCTTTGTTGAACCACCTGGTGTAAGCTATGGTCCTGCTTGGACCCTGACTTGAGGCAGGCCCTATGGCCCAGTAGCCTCCTTCTGGCCATTTAGCCTAGGAGATGGCCTAGAGGCACAAAATTAGTGGAAAAGATGTACCACTTGGGGCCGGGCACGGTGGCTCATGCCTGTAATCCCAGCACTTTGGGAGGCCAAGGCGGGCAGATCACAAGGTCAAGAGATTGAGACCATCCTAGCCAACATGGTGAAACCCCATCTCTACTAAAAATACAAAAATTAGCTGGGCTTGGTGGTGCGCACCTGTAGTCCCAGCTACTCGGGAGGCTGAGGCAGGAGAATGTCGTGAACCCAGTAGGTGGAAGCTGCAGTGAGCCGAGATCACGCCACTGCACTCCAGCCTGGGTGACAGAGCGAGACTCTGTCTCAAAAAAAAAAAAAAGAAAGAAAGAAAGAAAGAGGTACCACTTGGTTGGCAGCCTAGTGGGGGAGCCCTGCAAAGGAAGAGCCAGAGCTTGTCCCCATCCAAGCTCAGAGCCTTCCCTTGAGTACCTGGGGGTCTGGGTTGAAGGCAGCCTACTTGGGACTCTTGCTCCCATGGACAGAGTACCTTGGGAGAAGCAGAGTTGCCTCTCTGCTCCCTGAAGCCCACTGTCTTCACTCTCCTCCCACAGCTAGCTATCCTAGAAGACTATGCGGACCCATTTGATGTTCAGGAGACTGGCGAAGGCTCAGCAGGAGCTTCAGGAGCCCCAGAGAAGGTCCCTGAAAATGATGGCTACATGGAGCCCTATGAGGCTCAAAAGATGATGGCCGGTGAGTGACAGGGGCAGGGGAGGTGCTCCCTGAGGCCTGGGCTCTGCAGAACAGGCTTTGCGACTCACAAGTCTAAGGACTGATTCTTTGGTCCCTGGAAAATATGGAGAAAGTCTTTTCCAGGTCCTTAGGGAGGATGGTCACTGTCTTTCAGAGTCATTTTGGAGAAGCAGCTGGGACCTGTGAGACCTGAAGTGGTACAGGAGGCCACGCAACTGAAGTGCAGATAGAAGTATTCAAGATAGGAAGGAAAAGAGTGGTGAGGGCTGGAAGGATCAGTGATCCCAAAAAGAGAACCACTAGCCTTGGGAGGGCAGATGAGTTTGAAATGAAACATCTTCATGGCAGTTGGAGAAAGATGACTAGAAATATAGTTACAGTGGGTGCCATGAGCCTGGGCAAGCAGTCCAAAGAGTGAGGCTAGAGAGAAAAGAGTAAGATCTGGTCTTGGGAACAGAGGCTGAGAGAGAGTCCAGGGGAAAGAGATCAAATAGGGGAGACCAGAGAGGACAGGGTGGGTCTGTCCAAGCCACGGCCCTGAGGCAGGGTGAGAGGAAGTTTGTTCAGGAGCAAGTGATGTTAGTGCTGGGTGTGCATGGGAACCTAGATGAGAGAGTCCGAGAGGGGCAGGGAAGTGCTTCATAGGCTGGAATGAGGTATCTGGACTTGCTTCAAAACGGGGAGTGGAGCCATGATGAATTCTTGAGCAAGAAAGGAACAGGATGAAAATGTCAGCTTTATTACTGATAAAGTTGATTAGAGAACATTACTTATGTTCACTGCAATGGGCTTATGTGTCATCACAATGGGCTTCTTAATACTTCACCACAGAATTAAACTTGCCCACTCAGGCTTGGGCAACTCAGTAGGCCTAGTGGGGGAACCCTGCAAAGGAAGAGCCAGACCTTGTCCCCATCCAAGCTCAGAGCCTGCCCTTCGGTACCTGGGGCTCTGGGTCAAAGACAGCACAGGAGCAGGCCACTGACTGCATGAACCAGAATGTTCTTTCTCTTCAAGAGAAGGAGAGTGTGCATTCACTGACCAATACAATAAACTGCTCTTCCTACTTGGGAGAGGTGGTAAGGGAGGCAGAGAGTGGTCAAGAATATCCCAGGAATATTATTCCATGGAGCCCTTGGAAACATAAGCCTGCAGAATGGAGGTTCACCCTAGCAGTAATCTACATACGGAAAGATGAGGGTGAAGGTCACTGGGTATTGGCAAAGAACAGATGGGATTTGAAGAATGAAGGAGGGCCAGGTCCAAGGAGAACAGTGTAGTAGACAGAAATGGAGAAAGTGAGAAGCTGACTACCCCATTTAGGTCAGAGGGTGTGGACCCCAGGAAGCCCCCATGAATGCCTTGAAATTATATGTGAAAATATGGGAGCACATTTTTTGGGGGAGTAGCTCCATAGCTTTTATCATATTTTCACGGGGGTCAGTGATCCCAATAAAAGAACTACTAGCTTTGGAGAAGGTGGTCAGTTTGAAACAGTGGTATGTCAAAGCGAAAGGTCTTTATGGCAATGGACACAAATGACTGGAAATACAGTTGCAGCAAGTGCCATGAGGCTGGGCATATAGTGCAAGGAATTAGGATAGGGAGAAATGCATAAGACCTAGTCTTGGGAAAGAGAGGCCAAGAGAGGATCTAGGGAGAGGCCAAATGGGGGTGATCAGAAAGAAAGTCTTTGCCGGGTCCTTGGGGAGGATGGTCACTGCCTTTCCAATAGTCATTTTGGAGAAGCAGATGTGACTTGTGTGACCTGAAGTGGCACAGGAGGCCACACAACTGAAGGTCAGATATTAGCATTTGAGATAGTCAGGAAGGACAAAATAATGGTGAGGGCTGGGTCAGTGATCCCAAAAAGAGAACCAATTAGCTTTAGAGAAGGTGATGAGTTTGAAACCATGGAATGTCAAAGTGAAAGGTCTTTACGACGATGAATGTAACTTGTTGAAGGGAAAGTTTCAAGGAGCGGGTGGTCCACAGTGTCTGGGCAGCAAAGAATAATTCTGTGATTGTGAAATGATATCACTTGCGGGCTGGGCGTGGTGGCTAATGCCTGTAATCCCAGCACTTTGGAAGGCCGAGGCAGGCAGATCACCTGAGGTCAGGAGTTTGAGACCAGCCTGGCCAACATGGTAAAACCCCTGTCTCTACAAAAATACAAAAATTAGCCAGGCATGATGGCGGATGTCTGTAATCCTAGCTACTCAGGAGGCTGAGGTGGGAGAATCGCTTGAAACGGGGAGGCGGAGGTTGTAGTGAGCTGAGATCGTGCCATTGCACTCCAGCCTGGGTGAGAGAGCAAGATTCCATCTCAAAAAAAAAAAAAAAAAAGAAAAAGAAAAAGAACAAGAAAGAAAAAAGGAATGATATCATTTGAGTCAGAAGGAAACAAATGGAGCCTTGGCATCAGGGAGGAAGTGGACAATGGGAGGGTTGTGCCTCAGTTTCCTAAACTCACAAATTTTAGCTACCCAGCCCTCACTGGCTGTTGCAGGATCCTTTTCCTGTCTTTTACTCTAGTGCCCACCTGCCCTTGCCTTCATTGGCTCCCTTGCTTTTAGAGACCCAGAAGTTTTTTGAGGGTGAGGAACCCAGGATGTGTGGTTGCTGAGCTCCCCCCAGAGCCAGGGCATCTCCTCTGAAGGAGGCCTGGCTTGTTGCTGAGAAGCATTGGAGGAGGGGAGCCAGAAAGCCAAGGCTGAGCCCTCACCTTTCCCTTCCTGCCCTGCTCCGGCAGAGATCCGGGGCTCCAAGGAGACAGCAACTCAGCCCTTGCCTCTGTATGACACACCCTATGAGCCAGAGGAGGATGGGGCCACCCCGGAAGGTGAGGGGGCCCCCTGGCCCCGGGAGTCCCGCCTGCCAGAGGATGATGAGAGGCCCCCCGAGGAGTATGACCAGCCCTGGGAGTGGAAGAAGGAGCGGATTTCCAAAGCCTTTGCAGGTGAGTTCTGGTGGAGCGGGCAGGTCAGCTGCGGCCTCTGAGCAGCTTTCCAGGCTCAAGAGAATGGAAGGAGTGGACCCCAGGGACCCAGAGAGGCCCAGGATCAGGACTCCAGGGAAATGTAGTTGAGTTCTGTACCACAGGGGGTGGCGTTGGCAGTGTGGACACAGCGCTCTGTGCAGGGTCAAGGAATGGGTACAGGAGAAGGATAAAGGCATTCCCCTGCATCACCACCTCTTGGAAGCTAAGAGGCTTAGACTACTTGTCTCTTTTGGGGACTGGGTATATTTAAAAATAAATTCCAAAACAAACATGAAACTCGTGACATATGTTAAAATACTTATATTTAACAAAAGAAGGCACTTACTTCAAACAATAAAGACAGCTATGGGTGTAACCTGAATTCTAGGGCTCTGCCTCCCAGTGGTAGGCCCTGGCAGACCAGGGGTGTCTGGCCCCAAGGAGATTTCTGAGGAGCAGAGTGAGGCTATGAGAAGTCTCTTGATTGCCAAATGAAGATCAGGTTTCTTCTGTCCATCCCAAGTCCAAGTCCACCATGGAAAAGTTCATGTTAGTGGTCTGAGGTGGGTGGAGCAAGAGCCTGGAGTAGGGAAAGGGCTTTTGCTCCTGGGTCCTTGATTCAGGGAGAACATAAAGGGCTCAAATGCCATTCGACTTCACTCCTGCCCGCATATGCCCCTCTCCCCTGCTTGGGCAAGGGGCTCATCCTGGAGCTGGACCCAGCCCTCCTCTGCCCTCCCAACCCTGACAGCCAGACTGGAAAACCACAGGATTCTACTATTCTTCCTGTAAAGCACGCACCATTGAGGATGGGCCGTTTATCTCCAGAAGTCTCCTTGGAGAATCAATACTGTTTGGATTGCTTAATGGGAAAATCTATGCTCGTCATTAGGAAACCTCGTTAGCAGCCCAGCAGCCGCCAGTGGCATCACTCTTCTCAAGATGGGGGGTGGGGATTAAATTTCAATAAAACATCTGCCCCTGAGTCTGAGTAATCCTGACAACCTGAGGCGAGGCTGGCTCTTTCTCACTGCCTGTGAGTTCCCAGGCTGTGGGGAAAAGGAGAAAGGGAGGCAAGGCTGTGGGTGCCAGGAGGCTATGGGAACCCAGATGTGGTGCTGGGAGGTGCTGGTCACTCCTAGTCCTTCATTTCCTTTGTTCCTGGTACCTTTGGGCCCTGGAGGCTTGTGAGAGGTCAAATGAAGGGGACCCACGGGCTGACAGTGCAAGCCCCTGCATCCTGCTGCTTGCCACCCAAGCCTCCCTCCCTCTGACCAGGCCAGCTTGGTGTGGTCAACGTTGGCTCTGCCCAGCCCTTGAGTCCCTCCCCAAAAGCCAACTGCCTCTGCCTCTGCCTCTGCCCCTCCTCCTTTCTAGGCTGTCCTGTGTCCTGGCTCTGGGTTTTGGTGTCTCAACCTCTACCTCTTTCTGTCTCTGTCACTGTCTGTCTCTCTTCTCACTTCTGCTGCTGGCTCCAGTTGACATTAAGGTCATCAAAGACCTACCTTGGCCTCCACCTGTGGGACAGCTGGACAGCAGCCCCTCCCTGCCTGATGGGGACAGGGACATCTCCGGTCCAGCCTCGCCCCTCCCTGAGCCCAGCCTGGAGGACAGCAGCGGTGGGTCCTGGGGGGCTTCTGGCCAGGGTGACATGTCCTCACCCCTCCAGGCCCTGTGGGTTGGGTTGGAGGAGCTGAGAGGTGGGGCAGGGTTTGGAGACCCCAGGAAGGATCTCATTTGGGAAGAAGAAGGAAGAGACAAAATGCACATTCCTCCCTTCCCCACAGCTGTGGGATGTGTCTTCTACAGGGAGGCCCCTTTCTAACGTGTTCCTCACCATGCTACAAAAATCCACCATTTTAAATTCACTTTGGGGAGAGCTTTGCTTGACCAGCTCCTTCAGCAATGCAAATACTCCTGAGGTGGGGGTGGGACAGACACAGCAAGTGTGGAACTCCTTGGTGCAGAGGAGCAGATCTGACCCTTCCATCTGGTGACTGAAAGACAGTAAGGGCTTCAAAGTGCTACAAGGAGAGAAAAAGAGCCCAAATGAGAAAGAACGCACTTAATTCTTCCTCTATGTTCAGTTCAGCCCAGAATGGGCACCCAAGGGTGTGTGTGCAGAGGCATGAGCATCTGTTTGTACATTTGTGCCTGAATGTTGTATTTTAAAATATGGGATGAAGGAGGGTGTCTGTCCGTACGTGCATGTGCACATGTGTGCCTAGGGACCCACGGGGGCTCAGCCTTCCCTTATGGGCTCAGCCATCAGGCTCCCCTGGTCTGGGAGGACAGAGGTGCTGCCTCTGGGCCTCTGTGGGTTGGGGAGGGGAGCCAGTGGGCAGCAACGTTGGGGGTGGGGGAGGGACAGGCTGGCTGGTGGCTTTGGGCGGGGTTAGCCTGTCAGGATGGCACCAAGGGGAACCAGATAATTGTTCTCAGATCGATAAGTCATTTCTACAGAATGGCTTGGCAGGGTGATTTGGAGAACGGTAATGAACTCTGAGGAGGAGAAAGAAACAATATTATCAGTGCTGAAGCCACCCTGAGAGGATGGACTGGGGGAAGGCAGTCAGCTGCTCTGGAGGGAGAAGCGTGCATGGTTTCTTGGGTTGCTTCTCTGCCCTCTCCTCCCACAGTGTGGGGACTGCAAGGCCCTGTGTGGCACAGAAGGCTGGGCCCACCCCCACCAGGGGATGGATCCAGGATTACGTCCCCAGAGCCAGTCAGGCCCTTGAGCATGGGCTGCCCTCCTAGAACATTCCTTTGATCCTTTCTGGGGCTGGAAGAAGTAGGGGTTGGCCACTGGCTATTCAATAGGGACCTCTGAGGACCTCTAGGGTCCTTAGAGTCCATGATTGATATGTTCCCCACAGCCCAGTTTGAAGGACCGGAGAAGAGCTGTCTGTCACCTGGCCGGGAGGAGAAGGGGCGGCTACCTTCCCGACTCTCTGCAGGGAACCCCAAGTCAGCCAAGCCCCTAAGCATGGAGCCCAGCAGCCCCCTGGGGGAGTGGACAGATCCAGCACTGCCTCTGGAAAACCAGGTGTGAGTGTCTGTGTCCAGCTGGGGACTCCCTCCCCACTCCTCCCCTCCTGGCACTGGCTTCCCTACAGGGGACACCCACAATGGGTGGGCCTGGACGGCGAGGGACCCAGCAGAGATGCCCCCCTTCCTCTCTCTCATCCTTAGCTGGTATCACGGGGCCATCAGCCGAACCGACGCCGAGAACCTGCTCCGGCTGTGCAAAGAGGCCAGCTACCTGGTGCGCAACAGTGAGACCAGCAAGAATGACTTCTCCCTCTCCCTCAAGTGAGTGGGGACGGTTGTGGGTGCAGGGACAGCCAGCAGGGTAGAAGGGGACTCCAGTATTCCCCTTATGCCCAACCAAGCTGTGGAGGTCCCCATCCCCCATGAACAATCCCCAGGCACTGGGGGTCCTGAGATGTCTGAGACTCAGCCCCTGCTCTCAAGGAGCTCAGAGTCCATTGGGAGAAATAGTTGATCCGCAGCATCCAATTCAGAAGGGTTCTGTTCTAGCTGTGTGGCCTGGGCCCCCTTAACCTCTCTAGGCCTCAGTTTCCTTACTAATGAAATGGATGGGGGATAATATAGGGAAGGATTAGGTGAAATAATGCATGGGAAGTGCTTAGCATAGTGCTAAGGGCTCAATAAATTATCACTGTCATTATTAATGGAAGCCCAAGATGTTCTAGAAGCATAGGCAAGGAGATAGGAGCTTTGCGTGAGGGAGTCTGTAGGGTGCGGTGGGGGGCTGGTTCCTGGAAGGAGGGCAGGGCAGTGGACACAAAGTATTCCTGTTTACTCTGAGGAAGAGTGTGTGTGTCTGTGTGTGTTTGGGGATGGGGGATGTCTGAGCTTTTGGGTCCTGGAAGACGTAGAGGAGGCAAGGCCCTCCCTCCCCATCAGGCTTTCCTCCCAGGAGCAGCAGATCAGCCTCCCAGACTCCCTGGTAGCATGGCCAGCCCTGCCCTGGGCAACCAGGAGTTCTGCCTGGTAGACCCTGCACCCCATGTTAGGAGGCCAGTGGGGTGATATGTTCATTTGTCTCCCGCCATCACTAGTAGGACACCTGCACCACTTTCTACCACATTCTCTGGGACCATCAGAGTACAGGTATACCCTCCCATTCAAACAAATCCAATCTATGGAAACTTGGGGCTGCTAAACCAGACATATTTGGGGGATAATTATTCAACTTCACTAAAAGATAATAGAAAAAGTGGTGGGCGTGTTGATTCACACGTGTAATCCCAGCACTTTGGAAGGCCGAGGCAGGTGGATCACCTGAAGTCAGGAGTTCGAGACCAACCTGACCAACATGGTGAAACCCCGTCTCTACTAAAAATACAAAAATTAGTTGGGTGTGGTGGTGAGCACCTGTAATGCCAGCTACTCGGGAGGCTGAGGCAGGAGAATCGCTTGAACCCAGGAGGCGGAGGTTGCAGTGAGCCGATATCACGCCATTGCACTCCAGCCCAGGCCAACAACAGCAAGACTCTGTCTCAAAAAAAAAAAAAAAAAGATAATAGAAAAAGTGCCGGACTATAGTCAGGTAACCTGAGTTCTATTCTTGGATTTGATAAACTAGCTATGTGATCCTAGGGAAATCACTTAATATCTCCGAGCCTCGGTTTCTACCTTTGCCAAATGAGTTGATAGATTATCGCTTTTTTTCCAGCTGTCATACTCTAGGAGTCTGAATTGTAAAATCAAAGAAGCATTTCCCAGAAAAGTTTTTGCCAAAAATGTGATTTACATAACCTCAGAAATGTGTATTGCTTTAAAAATTATAAAGTTCATGGAGCATACCAAGCAGCCTATATACCATTTCTAAACCAGCTACTCCCCTGCAAGATAGATCTCTTTTTTATAGACAGAAAATAAATTCAAAGAGGTTTGTTACTTGCCCAAGGCCACCAGGTAATAAAGTCCCCAAACCAGGATTTGAACCCAGCTCTGCCTGACTCCACAAACTATGGTATTCCAGGGCTCCACCAGTGCCATATTATTGTTTGGTACAGGCCAAGGTAAGGGGAGATGCCAGGGGTCTGGCTCCCAGAGTGGAGCCCTGCCAGCCTGCCTTAGCCTGGGAGGTAAAATGGCAAGGCAGGCCTGGAGACCTGCTCCCACCCTGGCTGACCTGGCTCCGCATCTGGCTGCCAGAGCCTCGTTTGCATATAAATGGCTTCTCTGAAATACAATTATGGTTTCTCTTCTCTCCCTAATGGAAAAGCTTTCACTGGTAATTAAACAACTTCCTCAAAAAGGCTTACCAGCCTGGTCCTGCAGCCCAGCTGGTCCTAACCCCAGTACCCTGAGGGTCTGGCAAGGGCTTTGCTGTGTCCTAATGGACCCTTGGGACTTTGTCCCAGGAGGTGGGAAAGCACAGCAATCCCCTCTGCAGGAGGTTGGTTATCCAGATGGCGACTGAACTCTCTGGACACTTGTCCTTCTTAGCCAGATCTGTCTTTTGAGAAGATACAATGTGCAGCTTTTAGGAGAGACAATTCCCCAGGTGGACTAAAGGAGAAAGGGTCAGCCCCAAACTGAGAAGAGGTAAAGGAAAGCAGGGCCCATGCTGCTGCCCACAGCCTTGGGCCTGACAGGGGACACTGCCTCCCCTCTCCACCACCCACAGGGGCTGTTTGCCTCAGGCCCTTGGCTCCTTTCCCCAAGGGCCTGTGCTGTCAGCCCCAGTTATCTCAGACCTACAGATGGCCCCGGCCACTCTGCACCCTGACACGCCCAGCCCTGGGGCCCCAGGCCTTTTCCTAGCAGTCTGCTAGGCTCCTGAGGACTCCATGCCTGGGGAGGCAGAGGGATGGAGTTTGGGGCCTCCCTTTTTCCTCCCATCTGTCACCTCCCTTCAGCCTCCCCACTCTGATTTCTCGCTTGTGGGCCTGGTGAAATGGGTCCGGGCAGAGCCTTTGTACCCAGGCAGGGGAGGCGAGTGATGAGGATTGCCAGCCTCACCTCTCCAGGGGGTGGACCTCAGGATGGAGGCAGCCCCCTCACTGGTTTTGCTTTCCACACTAATCTCTAAGCCCTGTCCTTGTCCCCAAGTAGGCTCTGGCCAGCAGTGTATAACACTTAGGCTTCAGGGCTCCCCAAAACATTTCTTACCCCTTGCCTGTGCTTGGGTTTCAGACCTGAGGCCTGACAGACCAAGCCTGTGGTGGTTTAGACAAATGTTCTTGGAGGTCTCACTCCCATGCCCTCTCATGGGCCGAGGGTCCCTGGACATTTAGGAGCTAGCCAGAGCTCTGAGCAGTGGGGTCCTTGTCTTGAGGGTGGGGCCAGGCACTAATGCTGATTTCCTGGTTGCAGCGGGGAGATGGGAGAGGCAGGAGCATGTCCCCTCTGAGCAAGGGAGTGAAGTCATTGTAGGCTGAAGGGCCGGATAAATGAGCTAGGGGCTTGGTCCAAGACCCAGAAAGCAAGAGAGTGAAGGGATATCCCCAGGAGGAGGCAGCTGAGCACTCCCAGATTTTGGGGGGTCTTCCAGATCAGCTTCCCCCTTCCCCCTAGTCATTAGAAGGGAGAGCCCCAACGAAGACTAGCTTGGTTGTCACATCTGTCCACTCTCCTGCTAAGGGCATATGTGGTTCCACATGAGTCACCAGGAGCCCCTCACGGGTGTCCTACCAAACAGCTCACGAAAGGTGAGGTTAAACTGGCCCTGGCCACAGAGGCTGGAGGGCTGGGGTGCCTGGACCCCAGAGTTGGCCAGCAGGGGCTGGGGGAGGTGCTGGTCGCTCAGTTTCCAGCTACACACACCCTGTATGCTCCCTATACACACATTCTTGGCACACCCAGTGGCCTCACCACAAAGCCAATGCCCAGTGCTACCTACTTACACCACCACCACCCCTGCTTTCTGGACTGACCTCCACCTCCCCTAATCACCTCTCATTCTCAGCTGGCTTCGGAACCACCACATTTGCTGTAGGGTTGGGGAGGGTTACTGGATGGCTGGATGGGGGGCTGAGGAGAGCCCCCACTCACCAAAGTCTCCTCTCCTCTTCCCAGGAGCAGCCAGGGATTCATGCACATGAAGCTGTCCCGGACCAAGGAACACAAATATGTGCTGGGCCAGAACAGCCCGCCCTTCAGCAGCGTCCCTGAAATTGTGCACCACTATGCCAGCCGCAAGCTACCCATTAAGGGAGCCGAACACATGTCCCTGCTCTACCCTGTGGCCATCCGGACTCTTTAGATGTGAAGCCAGGGCACTGTGATAGACCTGTACCCAGCCCTGTGCCCATCGCCTGGCTGAGGGCTGTGGCTCTTGCCAGGGACATGATCTTTCAAACCTTTCTTCTCCTGGGATCCAGTAGAAGCTGGAGATTCCTTAATTTATTCTAAAGGGAAAGGGCTCCTGGGGCCTTGGAGTAAGGGGTTGTCTGGAGCTGGGGAAAGAGGAATCCCTGGAGAGAAAGGATAGCTCCTGGAGGAAGGGGGTTCCAGAGCTGCTGGGGTCGTAGGGAGTTTCAGATTGGCAGCTCCGGCTCCTTTCCGACCTTAGGGCAGAGGTGGTGACCTCCACCACCACCACCCTCTCCCCACTGGGTCCGTGCGAGGTAGAGCAGAATTCGGCCCCATGGGGCGCCTGACCACCTCTCTGCCTCCGTCCTCGACTTCCACCGCAGACCTTCGGAGGGCTCCGCCCAGAGTCTGGTACGAGGTTTGGGGAAGACAGGCCCCTGGGAAGCAGCCGGCTTTGGGGGGTGGGGAGAGAAGGGGAGGGGCTCGGGCAGAGGAAACTGTGCAGTCCCCAGGCCGCCCCGGCTCCGGGCCAGAGGCAATAAATAAACCCGATCCTGCCGGGCACAGCCGCGCCCGCGCCTCCGGCGCCGTCCCAGGGCTGATGTGGGAGGGAGCGGAGAAGCGAGCGCAGATTCTGCTTATAAATCAGCTCTGGAGCAGACACAGCCCGGCTGTGAAAAGCACTTTCGACGCATCAAATTCCTTTCTTTGACGAGATGTCAAAACATCCCCGCCGCCCCCGCCCCGGCTGGGGGCACCCGAGGCCCGCTGGCCGCGCGGCGCCCCCTCCCCGCGGCGCGCGGCTTCCCCGGAGCGCGTCCAATTTCCTGTCAACAGCCATTTGTCTGGGAGGAGGGGAGGCGCGGAGAGACAAAGAGGCAGCGCGCCAGGCCGGGGAGCGGGGCGGCCTGCCACGCGGAAGCCGCGCGCCGGCGGAGGCGGCAAGACAGGCGGCGCGGGCCGCGGGGGCCGCGCTAGTCTCCTTGGCCGAGGAACTGAGGGCCTGCAGCGCCTCCCTCGCGCCCTGACGGAAGGGTTTGTCCCGGGCAGACCCGCGGGCGTGGCTGGCCTGCGAGCCCCTAACCACCGGCCCGCGGCCTAGACAGCACCCCGACCCGCGCCCACCGCTGGAACCCGCCCAGGCCTCTGGGCCGGCCTGGGGAGGCCCACTGGGCCGCCAGGCGGAGCGGCTGTCAGGCTGCCCCAGGCCCTCCCCACCCCGCGGGCAGGCTGGTCAGGCCCCCTTGACGTGCTGGGCAGGCACCTTCGGGGGACCGCTGCGCCAAAGGGCCGTCTGAGGGCCTCTTCCAGAACCTAAACGTGCAACCTCCAAAGTGTGCTGTGAATCACAGTACTTGAGTGTTTCTAAACCAGTGGCTATTTTCTCGAAATTGAGGATATGTGGTATGCAGGCGTTTTGTGGAAACAATAGGAAGGATCGCTTAAAATTGGGCACCCTCTTTCCGGGAGCGGTGGCTCACGCCTGTAATCCTAGCACTTTGGGAGGCCGAGGCGGGCAGATCACCTCAGGTCGGGAGTTGGAGACCAGCCTAACCAACATGGAGAAACCCCGTCTCTACTAAAAATACAAAATTAGCTGGGCGTGGTGGTGCATGCCTGTAATCCCAGCTACTCGGGAGGCTGGGGCAGGAGAAATCGCTTGAACCCGGGAGACAGGTTGTGGTGAGCCGAGATCGTGCCATTGCACTCCAGCGTGGGCAACGAGCAAAACTCTGTCTCAAAAAAAAAAAAAGGGGGGGGGGCGCACTCAGAGAAATTCCCTCAGAGGGTTGTCCTGTTCTGCCCCTCCTGAGGAGGCTCACCAGGCCTCACACTAGTGGCTGACAGGCCCTCTGTCAGGAAGGGCACCCCTGGGCCGGGGAAGGGATTTCTAGCTGGGGCACTTTGCCTTGAGCCAGCTCCTTTACTCAGGACACTGGCCAGCTTGAGAGATGTCTGGGCCAGCCTGGTGAGCTGGCTGGGTGAGTGGCTTCCTCTTCCCATGCCCCTTCCTGGTCCTAGGGCAGAATGAAGAAACCCTGAAGGCAGAAAAGTGATTTATTTGGAAGGGAGACTACTGGAGCAGGGAGAAGACGGCTGAGGAGCATTGCATACATAGGTATTGGGTCAGGGTCTGATGAAAGAACGTGCTTAAAACCTTGGGTGAAATTAGTTGTGGTGTTAGACTGGGGTGCCGAGTGGGTTTCTGTAAATGGCTTGCCATGGGTCCAGCCTCTACCTCCTGCAAGGCATTTGCCAGCCTGTCTGACAGTGGGGAGCCCAGAAGAGGAGGAGGTCTGGGAGTAGGGAGGGTTCTAAGATGCCAGGATCCGTGCTCCCACTGCATCCTTACACTCACCGCCCCAACACACATACAGACATGCACACACATAGTACTTGTCAGGTCAGCTTGTCTTCTGAGATTTGTTTTGTTTCTGAAGCCTGGAAGCAGAGGTTTCACTTTGCCCCAAACTGGTAGCTCCCCTACCTCTCACTCTAGTCCCTAGACACTGCCCCCCCTACCATTTCTCCAGGCTGAGACACATCCTGGTCCTAGGGGTCCCTGAGCCCACACATGGTGACTGACCGTGGCCACCTGGAACAAGGTTGGGAGGTGAGAAATCAGAGAAGGCTGAGGCAGCCAGAAATAGGAAGAACAGAGGTGAGGTGTGGGCTCAAACCTCTGCTCAACTGGGCAGTGGGCAGAACCCCTGGGCAGGGGCCTAGAAGTTCTCATAATGGTGGGAGAAGTGAGTCCGGTCCTGCCTGTTGATGAGCTGGCAGGCCTTTTCCACATTCTTGGTCATGCCAGGGGGGCCACAGCTAAACACCCCGATCTTCCGGACCTGTTGCAGGAGGAATAAGTGGAGGCTAACTCGTTGCCCAGAGGCAGGGATAAGTCAGTGTTCAGAGGAAGGGGTAGCTCCCTAGTTCAAGACCAGCCTGGGCAACATAGCAACATCCCTGACTCTAATTTTTTTATTTTTAATTAGCCGGGCATAGTGGTGCACTCCTGTGGTCCCAGCTACTCGGGAGGCTGAGGCAGGAGGATTGCTTGTGCCCAGGAGTTGGAGGTTACAGTAAACTGGTATTGCACCACTGCATTACAGCCTGGGCAACAGAGCAATACCCTTTCTTTAAATTAAAAAAAAAAAAAAAAAAAAAGCCAGCAGTGCTCCTGATGATTTGCTTTGTACTATGCATGGTGAGGGCTGGCTCAGTGTTTATAAGTCTAGTGGAATTTTGCTAAGTGCTAGATCAACATTTCTAATAGGGGTTGGGTTAATCAGTGTTCAAGCTGAAGAACAGCTCAGGGTCTCATGGAGGGCTAGACCAGTATTTGTGAGTAGTGACTAGCCCAGTGCTCATGGTAAAGGTTCCCTCAGTGTCCAGGGTGAGGACTGACTCAGTATTGGTGAGGGTAGCCCTGAGTTTATGGCGAGGACTAGCTCAATGATTGAGCTCTTCCTTCTGGACAATACGTCTTGGCTTCAGAGATGGCAAGTCCCTATTGCCTGCCTCCTCCTTTAGCACCTAAGGGTGACCCCCACCTATCCTTTCCATTCCATTACCCTACCAATCTCCCAGGGGATGGGTTCTCATCAGCAGTCCATTTCTTCCTTGATGGGGAAGGTTTGGGAGCTTTGCTCAGATCCCAAATGATAAAGAGGAAGTGAACCTGGTTATCGGTTAGACTGACCTGGGGGTGGACCTCCTGCAGGGAGTTGAAGAAGGGCTCAAAGGGGGGGCGGCCAAAGTGGGTGATGGAGCGCAGGCCTGTGAATAGACTCCGGTTCAGAACCTTCTGGAAGTGCCGCTCACAGATGTACTATGGTAGGGAAGGGTGGAACAAAGTTCAGCCAGGCACAGCTAGGGTCAACTCCTAGCTCAGACTGGCCCACATACCCTCCTGGTGGGCCCTGACATACCAGCATGGTGGTCCTGAGGTCAAACTTCTCAGCCAGCTGGGTGATGTAGATGTGCACAGACACCAGGTCCTGGTGGTCATTCTCCTCCACCTCTCGGATGATGTCAGCCAGCCACTCAAACTGACGCTGGGTCCGCGTCACCCAGATGAAGTAGATCTGGGGACACATGACTGGAGCTCAGGACCCAGCTCAGCTCAGCCTCCCTAAACCCCAGGGGTGTCCATACCGATAGAACTCTTCTGACCTCAGCTAGCTTGTGCCCTTCCCTAGACAGCCTGGGGAGATGGAGTGTATGGGCCACAGGGCCAGGCTCTGAGGCCAGAGATGGAGTTGGCCCAGGGCATGGAGAGGTGGAAGTGAGAGACCCCAGGGCCATGGGAAAGATCCCTTGGTGATTGGGAAGTGACGGTCTGCGGGGTGGAAAGCAGCTTTCATGCTCAGCCTGTCCTACAGCTCCCTCCAGTGGTCCCTGGTCAGGCTGCTAGGCACCTAGTGGCTAAAGGGCATTTCACAGAGCAGCCTCAGGGAGAGCCAGCAGCTGCCTGAGCAGATGGGAATGGGCTCAAAGAGAGACCAGCGGGTGGAAGCTGCCCTGAGGGGAGCCCTCTGCAGCTTCCGAGGGAGGAAAGTGGGGCTGTGTAGTTAAGAAGCAGAGGGCAGAGGAGAGGAGGGGAGCTGTCACCCTCTGAATGCTGACAGCACATGGGCTGGGCCTCTGCCCACTGCATTCCAGCACCCCTGACTCACCTGCCAGGCCCAGAGAAACGAGCAGGGGCCTGCCACCAGGTCCAGGCTGGTGTGAAAGGACCCGTGTGAGGGCCTGAGGGTTTGAGCTGTGTTCCTGGGGCCAACCTGGCCCACCAGCCCTGCCTTGCCACCACTCCTCCTCTTCCTCTTGGGAGCTGAGCCAGTTTCACTTGTGCCCCACCCAACATGCCCTTCCCTCTTCCAGCCCAATACGGCTCCAAGTGCTGGGCTCCTTTGTAAGAAGGACTGGGTTTCTTTACCCCCTCCAACCTTGCCTGGAGGAACTCCCAGAAGCAAATCCTATGTGGAGCACCCCTAACTGAGGGAAGGAGTCTTTGTAAATCAGGCAGGATCCTAGAGGCATCGGCAAACCACTTCTGTCCTTCAGGGTCTAGGGATATCCTGATACCACCCCACCCACCACCCAACCCCAGGTTTCAAACCAACTTGCCCCTGCCCAGTTCAGGGAAGCCAAGAACAAAGGCAGAGGAGAAAGGCACAGATGGGTACCAGGACAAGGAAGAAGGGGCCATGGGTTGGTAGGAAGAGGAGGTACTCACCTTCTTACAGAACACTTGGCAGCTGACGGATGACTTGAAGACCAGGTCTTTGAGGATGGAGGCAAAAGGGGTGACCCCAATGCCCCCTCCCACTAGCACTGACACCTCAAACTTATGCCACTCCTGGTGGCCCTCTCCAAATGGTCCATCAAGGTACAGCTGTAGGGAGGGGCGTGGGTTTGAGTTAAGCTTGGCCACCACCACAGATCGGAAGCCAGAAATGAGAGAAAAGGAAAGGCAGATACGTATATGGAGTGAGGGGAAGAGGAGGGTTTGTGGCATTATCTGGAACAACCAGTCTCTAGGTGCAGAAAGGAGAGGCACAGAGCGGGGAGTCTAGTGCTGCCGGGCCAAGGCCTTCAAAGGGGATATGGGAGCATGTAGCACGTCTGGCCTGGGTCTGGTACCTTTGGGTATCTGGCACATCTGTCACCCGTCGAGGCTGAGTAGATCTCCCTGAGGCGAGTGGTCCAGGGCCCTGCTGCCCGTATGTGCAGGCTAAGCGTGTCCTCATGGGGCGCAGAGGTCAGTGTGAAGGGGTGGTACTCAGTGGTCCCCAGAGCCAGGCAAGCGATCCGCACCCACTGCCCTGACTTGTACTCAAAGCCCTGGGGCCGCTGGAACTGCAGGTGGGTCACTCCTGGGGAGGGATGGTGGGTGAGAAGCTGCTGCCCTGAGCCCAGCAACAATGTGGCCTCCAGAGAGCTCACCACCCACACACAGCCTCAGCTCTGCTCCTGGAATATGACAAGGGAGGCCTCCCCCATCAGAAGCTCACCCTGTGGGGGGCCAGGCAGCACTGGGGCTGAGGGTCAGCCAGGCAAGGGTCAGCCTGGCCTGAGCTTCTCTGTTCTCTGTGATGAGAGAGGCTCAGGTCCCCTGGCAAAGAGCCCTCCTTTCCCTTCCTTCCTTCCTTCCTTTTTTTTTTTTTTGACAGAGTCTCGCTCTGTTGCCAGGATGGAGTGCAGTGGCACGATCTCAGCTCACTGCAGCCTCTGCCTACCAGGTTCAACCGATTCTCCTGCCTCAGCCTCCTGAGTAGCTGGGACTACAGGTGCATGCCGCCACACCCAGCTAATTTTTGTTTTTTGTAGTAGAGACGGGGTTTCACCATGTTGGCCAGGATGGTCTTGATCTCTTGACCTCGTGATCCACTTGCCTTGGCCTCCCAAAGTGCTGGGATTACAGGCGTGAGCCACTGCGCCTTGCCCCTACCAGCTCCTTTGTCCCTGCCACCCAAGGTACCTGCCAGCTCCACTGGGCCTGACCAGGAGACTGTGCGGTCTAGACTCTGCCTCTGCCCCGTCAGCTCCCTCAGTGCCACCAAGCTGATCTCCTGCCAGGCTAGTACCTGAGGGCAGCAGCTCCGCCTTCACCACGCTGATCTCCACCTTCTTCCGGCTCAGGCTCACCAGCTTGTCGCCCCCATAGATGATTGCTGGGACCAGGAAGAAGATGTGGAAACGGGGCAGCTGGATTAGAGCAAAGCTACCATGGATGATGAGCTGGATAGAGGAAAGAGCTCTGCTCAGACCTAGCGATGCCCATAGCAGAATATGGGGCCAGCTCAGGCCTTAGACCCTGTATCCTTCCCTGCTGGTATATCCAGCCCTCACCTCACCACGTACCATGCTCCTTCTAGGTTGCAAAACCTCACCATTCCCAACTCCATCCTCCATAGCATTCCATGAGGAATTAGAGTATTTTCTAGATCCCTAACACCACCCTAGACCAAGTGATGTCACCTGTCACCTGGACTCATGCAGGAGCCTTCCAGTGGAAGTAGGTCTTCTACTGGTCTTGCCTCACTGTAATTCCTGTCTCTTCAAGGCAGCTGGTGTGACTTTTTAAAATTCATTTTATCCTGTTCATCCCCAGCTTTAAAAGCTTTGGTGGCCTTCCCATTGCACTACAAGTCCTCGCAAATACTCTTGACTTCTGCCTGCCAGCCGTTCTCCCCTCCCTGTTCCTCAAACATGGCCAGTCCTTTCTACTTAAGGATTTTTGCATCTTCTGCCTGGAATGCCCTTCTCCTGGTTCTTCCCATGGGTAGCTCCATCTCATTTTTCAGGTCTCAGTAGAAACACCACCTCCTCAGGCCTCCCCTCAGTCCTCTCTACCACATCTGCCTGTTAACTCTCTTAGCGCATGTGTTGTCATCCATAGTACTTTTGTTTTTTTGGGGTTGGGGGGACAGAGTCTCGTTCTGTCACCCAGGCTGGAGTGCGATGGCATGATCTTAGCTCACTGCAACCTCCGCCTCCCAGGTTCAAGAGATTCTCCTGCCTCAGCCTCCCGAGTAGCTGGGATTACAGGCATCTGCCACCACATCCGGATAATTTTTGTATTTTTAGTAGAGATGGGGTTTCACCATGTTGGCCAGGCTGGTCTCGAACTCCTGACCTCAAATGATCCGCCCACCTCAGCCTCCCAAAGTGCTGGGATTACAAGCATGAGCCACTGCGCCCGGCCAACAGTACTTTCGCTTCCTCATTCATTTACATGTTTACTGTCGTTTTCCCCACTGGACTGAAGGGGTAGGGACTGTTTGCCATTATAAGCTCCTAGCAGTTTCTGCCTGGCATATGATAGGCACTCAGTAACTGTTGGGGAAAGGCGCTTCCCCAGTTTATCCTCTTCTTTTCCAGGCTAAGAATACCTAACTAGTCTTCCTTTTCCATGTAATAACTGACAAGTATCATCCAGCTCTGGTCCTTTCCCTAATAAGTTTGTCTAACATGGTCAGACACTACTTGGCCACATTCTTCCCTCTTGCTTGCTCCTGAGTCTGGCTCAGTCTGACTTCTGCCTCCACCTCTCCTTAGGGCCTTCCCACTGAGGGCCCAGCAGCCCCACAAATGGCTAAACTTCAAGGTATCCTTTCGGGCCATGTTGGCTCCTATTCTTAGAAGCCTGAGGCACTAGTGACCACCTCCTTCTTGCCACTTCTGCAACAATGCTCTACTGGTTCTCCCACTTTGGGCCACTCGCTTTCCATCTCCTCCACTGGCTTCATTCCTTCTGCCACCCCGTCATGGGTGTTGCCCAAGCCTGGTTTTGTCACCCTCTGCTCATCTCTTTCTATGCTCCGCCATGTGGCATGGCCTCTCAGCTGAGCCACAGCCCCTCAGTTTCAACTGCAGCTGCCACATGATCACCAGCAGCATGTCCTGCCACCACCTAATGCCCTATGGCCATCCACTGCCAGCCCTGTCCCCTCTGTCTCCTGAATATCCTATCACCGTTCCCACCTCTGCCTGTGCTCATGCCCTACCTTTTACCTGGATTGCTCTTCAGTTTCCACTCTGCCCTGTCAAAGCTTAGCTTACCTCCCCCAGACCCTTGGCCCAAGTCCAATCTTCTCCTCAACGTCTTCCCTAGCCAATTTAGCCCGAGTGAAACTCCCTTCAGTGAACTCCTATAACTTACTGTTTGGAACACTCCACTCAGCAATTAATCCTATATCAAGTGTTCATTTTGATCATTTCATGCATGTGCCACTTTTTGTCACAGCGAATCCTAAGTTCCTAAGGAAGAGATTAGAGTCTCCCCTTCTGCTGCTGGGCCCTACAGATAGCTAGTACATAATAGACCCTCTACAGATACACAGATAGCTGCTTTTTTTTTTTTTTTTTTCGAGATGGAGTCTTGCTGTCGCCCAGGCTGGAGTGCAGTGGTGTGATCTTGGCTCAATGCAACCTCTACCTCCCTGGTTCAAAAAATTCCCCTGCCTCAGCCTCCCGAGTAGTTGGGATTAGAGGCGCATGCCACCACGCCCAGCTAATTTTTTTGTAGAGACGGGGTTTCACCACGTTGGCCAGACTGGTCTCCAACTCCTGACCTCAGGTAATCCACCCGCCTCAGCCTCCCAAAATGCTGGGATTACAGGCGCGAGCCACCGCGCTCGGCCAACAGATAGCTTTTAAACTGAACTCTGGTTCCCCATTCAGGCGTTCCCTTCCCCCAGCTAAGTCTTCCTAGATTCTTGAACCCTTCCCTACAAGACTAACTTAAACCTCTCTGAGCTCTTCTTTGAACTGGCTCTTTCTTCCCCAAGTTCACTGTTTCATTGTGGAGCCCACACCCACCCCCAAGGCTTTCTGAGCATCCAAACAGGCTGAGTACAATGGCAGGGTGACGTCATGCTGCTCTGTTTCTACACCCTATTTTGTGCTGGCTTTCCTTTTAAACCACAAGGCTGCTGCAGATTCCTTGTTGGCTGGTGGGATGGGGTGGTGGCTCAGCCAGCTCAGCCTCTGATGTGCTAGCCCTGCCCTCTTCTGCCTGGATTAGAAGTCTGGCCATCCTTCCCCAGGGTCTGGTCTATACTGGGGTCCTTCACTTGTAATTTGTCTTTCTGCTTGAAGTCAAGTGGTCACGCCTGGGACAAGTGGGAACAAAGAGGGTGCTTTTGCCCTGATCTCCCTGAGATGAGATTGTCCCAAACTGCTGGCGAGGATAGCCTAGCATAGAGGCCTCCACCTTTCTTTTTTCCTTTTTTATTTCTTTTTTTTTTTAAACAGGCTCTCCATCTGTTGCCCAGGGTAGAGTGTAATGGCGTGATCTCGGCTCACTGCAACCTTCACCTCCTGGGTTCAAGCGATTCTCATGCCTCAGCCTCCTGAGTAGCTGGGACTATAGGTGTGTGTCACCACACTCAGCTAATTTTTGTATTTTTAGTAGAGACGAGGTTTCGCCATGTTGACCAGGCTGGTCTTGAGCTCCTGGCCTCAGGTGATCCACCCACCTCGGCATCTCAAAGTGCTGGGATTATAGATGTGAGCCACCGCGCCCGGCCACACCTTTTGAGCCCCTGACTTTCCTGCTGGCAGGAAGGGTAGCTCGGAATCCTAGTGATGCCTACATCCCAGGACAAATCAGAAAGGGCTCTGGGTCTTATGGAGCCTGCCTGGCCACTCTTCTGGATCTCTCATCTAGTTCAAAGTAGCTGCTTTATCACCGGGAACAAGAACGTCATTTCCACCCCCAACAGAAGCAGTAGCCGAGAATGCTAGGGCTCCACTCATTATTGGGAAGAGGGGGAGAGAGGGTAAATTAGTCATAGCTTCCAAAGAAAGAGATGTTTCTTAGGAAACGCATATCATCAGTTCTAGGAAACATCCTAAGCCAAGGCTAAGTAGTCATCTTCAGAACTGTGAACTGCTGAGCCACGGGCAAGATGAAACAGACCCTCCTATCTGTCAGTGAGGACAGAACTGCACCTGAGAAAAAGCAGGTCAGACGGCAGGAGCCAACCTGACCAAGGCCATGGTGCAGTTTTTCTTTGTCTCGGCACAAAGGAGAGCCCTGTGTGCAGTTCTGCTGCAGGGAAGAGCTGGAGCCTTGGGATTTGGTTTAGCTTCTAAGTGAGGCCCTCATAGTACCCTTTGGGGAACTGCCTCTGCTCATGAGGAAGGCAGACAAGCAAAGCTACAACACAGGCACACAGAATCAGCTCGGGAACTAACCAGCTAGGCAGCCGATGAGAAACCCAGGGGAGGGTGAAGGGAACATGAGAAGGGAGGCAACACGGAGAGAGGGAGGCAGGAGCCAAGGTTAAGAAGAAGGAAAGGGGATAGGTAGAGTCTTAAAAATCCATTTGATTGGCCTGGCACGGTGGCTCACGCCTGTAATCCCAGCACTTTGGGAGGCCAAGGTGGATGGATCACGAGGTCAGGAATTTGAGACCAGCCTGGCCAACATGGTGAAACCCTGTCTCTACTAAAGATAAAAAATTAGCCGTGCATGGTGGTGCGTGCCTGTACTCCCAGCTACTCGGGAGGCTGAGGCAGGAGAATTGCTTGAACTCGGAAGGCGGAGGTTGCAGTGAGTCGAGATCGTGCCATTGCACTCCAGCCTGGGTGACAGGGTGAGACTCTGTCTCAAAAAATAAAAAATAAAAATTCATTAGATCAGCAATCCAGCTGAAGTCATTTTGAACAAGCTTATATACTGTACAGGTGGCACTTAGCAGGTGTGACTAATGCCCCAAAAAACAGGATCAGAACAAAAGTGGCAGAACCCATTTAAGATAAGTTTCTTCAAAAAGGGTGATGCTCTCTTGGGTGCAGGTAGTCCACCCAGGAGCCAAAACCAGCCACCCAAAGTGGGGAAAGACTAGCTGGGCAGAAGTGGGGTGGAGGTGTCTGCAAGGAATGGAGATCAGTCTGGCAGGGCTGCTACTGCAAAACCCGTGCCAGGGAGCCGAGCTTCCAAATGCTGCATATTGGGGTCATCCTAATGGAGAGCCCTGTACTATCATCTCCACCTTCAAAGAGGGACGTCAAGAAGTGAAGAGGATGCTTCAAATAGCTTGAAATTGAATGAATGTCCCAGCTCTCCTTGCCTCCCTGGAAATGTCCTGCCCATACCCTCCTGGCCTGGCGCACAGCCAAAAGCCCTCACCAGGACATACAGCAGGATGTAGAGGTGGTGGGTCAGCCAGAAGCCCCGGAAACTACGGCGGCGGAAGTGGTGGGAGGCAAAGACATACATGATGGCCAGGATCAGGAGCAGCACAACCCCCGTGAGGCCTGCAAAATGAACATAGGGTGGAAGGCAAAAGATCAGTTCCTTGAAAGCGGACTGTTGTGGGGCTTCCAAGGTCCCCTCTCCACTCCACTGCCCAAGTTGGGGTAAGAATGTCCCAGCATTCTCCTCTGGTCCTCTCCCCCAACACCACTGATCACAGGTACCTTTCATTTCAGCAGACATTGTTCACTTTTCATAGCCCTTATCACGATGAATTTTTTTTTTTTTTTTTTTTTTTTTTGAGATGGAGTCTCGCTCTGTCACCCAGGCTCCCTGGAGTGCATTGGTGCAATGTCGGCTCACTGCAACCTCTGCCTCCCAGGTTCAAATGATTCTTCTGCCTCAGCCTCCTGAGTAGCTGGAATTACAGGCATGTACCACCATGCCCAGCTAATTTTTTTTATTTTTAGTAGAGACAGGGTTCCACCATGTTGGCCAGGCTGGTCTTGAACTCCTGGCCTCAGGTGATCCGCCCACCTTGGCCTCCCAAAGTGCTGGGATTACAGGCGTGAGCCACCACACCCAGTCAATTTTTCACCCATGTCATTATTTGGTTTTTGTCTGTCACTTTCCTGACTCTCGGGTTCACAAGAACGAGGAACAGGCTAAGCTAGTTTGCCACTGAATCCTAGTGCCTAGTGCAAGGGCCTGGCACACTGTGGGCCCTATATAAATGTGTGCTGAATGAATGGATGCACAGGGTGTCCACTTTGGGCCCTCTGGGCCAAACAATGGAAATGACAGGCCATACTCTCATCGAGTCAAGGTTTGGTCCTTGTCCCTGCACTACTCTTCGTTGGCTGCCACAGCACACAGCATGAGCACTGGCACTGTTAGTGACTGGGCAGGACCACACTGTCCCTGCTCATCATCAGGGTCCCCAAGTACAAGCCAGAGTTGGTGGGAGGCCCTTCCTTTCACAGGGGATCCAGGCCACGGGTATACAGGGGGATAACACTGGAGCAAGGGCAGGGTAGGGAGGACACAGAATGGTCCCTCAAGTGATCAAGGAGGAGAGAGGCAGAAGTTAAGAAGATTAGAGCCCTGAAGTATAAAAAAGTAAAGGTTAAGACGGGATCTAACCAAAGCCTGTAAAGTCCTAAAAGAAGAGGAGAGCATAAACACAGCCTTATCCACTAAATCTCAGTGTGCAGGAATTAGCAAGCACCTTCTGAAGTTCAAAGCAGATCATTTTAGGATTAAAAAAAAAAAAAAAAAAACCATGCTGTGTTTCACAGAGAGGAGCCAGTATAGAAGTTGTGTTACTCCAAGGAAGGAACAGACTGAAAATATAAATAGGTTCAAGAGAGTTTGAATAGATTCACAGCTAATAGCTCTAAGATGGGTGATTATAGGGAGTTAGGAATATCCCCCAAACACTCCTTTCAAGGCATACTGGGTAGGCGCCTCTGGCTTGACAAAGAGCCTGCTCCCTCTCCCATGCAGCTGGGGCACAGCACTCCTCAAAGCTACTGTTACGGTATGTGTGTGTATTGGGGGAAGAGGTAGCCACTCCTATTCCACTTGAACTAGTCCATAGTAGGAGATATTTCTCCTCCTAACCCTACTAGAGGAGGAACTAGCCCAAAGTAGGGGCAGGAACCCAGTTGAGCTCCTGCGAGGAGGACTGGAATGCAGAGTAGTCTAAGTCTCCTGCCACCCAGTAGTGAACTCAGGCCAGAGGACAGAGCCTGGGTCACTGGTAGAGCTGTGTGAGTGAACCTGGGTTGCTCTGGGGTGCAGAGAACCCAGAGCTTTGAGCTCACAGTCAGGTCCAGAAATTCATGGATCAAGGAGGGTTCTCACCTGGTACAGTCTGGAAGAACCACCAGTAATACTTCTGAGGGAACTCAGACCTGTGTGGAAGGGACAGAAAAAAGAGACCTTGAGAGAAGATCTCTCTCTCTCTTTTTTTTTGAGGCAGAGTCTTGCTCTGTCACCCAGGCTGGAGTGCAGTGGCATGATCTCAGCTCACTGCAACCTCCACCTCCTGGGTTCAAGCCATTCTCCTGCCTCAGCCTCCCCAGTAGCTGGGACTACAGGCACGCACCACCACACTCGGCTAATGAGAGGAGATCTCTGGGACTTCCAGATGGGACCCTTCAGGTGAGGCACCCCAACTCAGACACCAGTCTCTCCTGCTGACTTGGCATTAGGGGCTCAGGCTGGTCACTGTCTGTCCTGTAACCTAGAAGGTGACACTCTCCTCTGGAGCCAGATAAGTTTCTTTCCACCCAAAAGGAATCCTCCCCATCTCACACACACACACACTCACACTTACTTACCCGTCATCATGGAAGAGGCCAGGAAAGAGGCAGGAGAGGACGCTGAGGGGGCTGATGGAGAACAGGTACACATTCACCACATGGCCCACACTGTGTAAGACTAAGGAAGAGCAGACCAGGTGGTGAGTTTGGGGCAGCCCAGGGTGGGTGCTCACTCATTCAGCCCAAGATAGAGGACCCTGGCCAGAGTGGGGGGCCCAAAGAAGTACCCTAGGAGTCTCGACTTCTGACTTTTTTTTTTAGATGGAGTCTCACTCTGTCACCCAGGCTGGAGGGCAGTGGCACGATCTCGGCTCACTGCAACCTCTGCCTCCCAGGTTCAAGCAATTCTGCCTCAGCCTCCTGAGTAGCTGGGATTACCGGCATGTGCCACCACACCCAGCTGATTTTTGTATTTTTAGTAGAGATGGTGTTTCACCATGTTGGCCAGGCTGGTCTGGAACTCCTGACCTTGAGTGATCCGCCCGCCTCAGCTTCCCAAAGTGCTGGGATTAGGGGCATAAGCCGCCGCGCCGGCCTGGACTTCTGACCTCTAAACAATCTCCTGGCCCTACCCAACACCCCACAGACACACCATCCATGCACACAACCATGTGAGTCTGAAATTACAGCATTAGAAGTTCACTCCTTTGCTTTCTCTCAGAGTCATGCTTTAAAACATAAAAATTGGGAGAAATGACACAGTATGCACACTCATTCTGGGGTGTTAGTAACTTGTCAGCTGAGGCTGGTGAGGTGCCCTGGAAAGTGTGGGAAGAGGCACTTGGCAGTGACCAGTGACAGGCTCCCGGGCTTACTTCACACCCTGGCCCAGGCCAACTCCATCCTTATGGAGAAGGACGTTAAAGGTAAGTGCCAACAGAGAGGGAGGCTTTCATAGGCGGGGAAGTCAGCGGGGGCGGGAGGCCCTGGAGAGCCTCCCGGGGACACCCAGGCCCTGCCTGTGAGGACGATGGCGGTGGAGGCAATGAGGCGATGGAAGTCCACGGCGGCGTCGAAGGGTACGTAGCGGTTGAGGAAGGTTTCTCGCAGGAAGGTGATGAGGTTGCGGCACATGGTG
Source organism: Pongo abelii (assembly GCF_028885655.2). Lineage (NCBI taxonomy): Eukaryota > Metazoa > Chordata > Mammalia > Primates > Hominidae > Pongo > Pongo abelii. Next base: position 48,053,493 of record NC_072001.2, on the reverse strand, counting down.
AGCAGGATGTAGGAGAACATGAAGGAGATGCTGGCTGCCGTGCCCCGCGACAGGATGATTCCCACGCGGGTGGTGTCCGTGATGCCCGTGTGGTGTGCGGCAAAGGCGTAGTCTGTGGAGGGGGCCCAGGCAGGCAAGCGAGGGTCAGTGCAGAGGAGAGAGAGCTGGTTAGGGGCGGTAGGCCCTGGCCGGCTGCCACTCACAACAGGCCTCCCCCAGCACAGTCTTCACTCAAACAGGCTCCACTTACCCTACCCAGGGCTGGCACTTATCGCAGGCCCCACCCCAGGGCTGTCCGTCACTCACAGTAGGCCCCACCCCCAGGGCGATCACTCATTGCAAGCCTAGGCACAGGGCTCGTGGTAAGTAAAGTCACTCACAGTAGGCCCTCTCCAGGAAAAGCCCCCCAGCGATGGCGTAGAACACGGCCACGCAGCCGATGTGGCGCCGGTAGTTCTCAATGAAGCGCTTGAACTGTTGCACCGTCTGGTGGAGACGGCTGCGTTGGAACTTCTCTCGGTGCGCCTCAGTGAACAGCAAGGGCTGGAATGACGTTACCCTGGGAGACAGGAAGCCTTAGCCTTTGGCACCCACCATCGGACCCAACGCTAGTGGGGCCCCACTTCACGGAGGTGAGCCGCCCAGAAGGGAGGGAAGCCCACTGCTTCCGAGAAAGAAACCTAGTGACCCTTGTGGAAGAAGGGTTCAGACCTCACCGCCTCAGGCTATATTGCATTGCATAAGCAAGCTGGCAGTGGAGGGATGGCCCGGAGTGGTCATTTCTTCCCAGGGGATGCACTCCATCTACCTGTGTTCATTCACAGTGCTCAGTCCCTCTCCTTCCAGTCTGTAGCTCCCAACTCCCACCAGGCACCCATATTCAGCCTTTACTAGAGACTCAAAGGACACCTCTTCCATGAAGGCGTCTCTGACCTCCCTGGCAGAGGTGAGTGCTTCCTTGAGTTCCAAAGCCCCTCCCTCTTACCACTATTAGAACAGTCATCAGTGGGACACTGAAATTATCAGTGTACCAGACTCTCTTCTTAGATTGTGATGTTCTTGGGCAAGGACTATTCATCCTGCCTGTACCCACAATGTTTAGCACAGTGCCTGGCACCAAGGAAAGGATGTTTATAAGCTGAAGGAATGGATGAACTGCCTGGGCTTAAGGGGAAGAGCAGACATACTTCTTGCCAAACCTCCGCCGAATCTCCTGGGGAGGGTCTGTGTCCATGGGGCACTGCAGTCTCTGAGGTGTCAACTCAGTCTCGATGTCGCTGCGGGAACAGCGGGCACTCACTCTGGGAGAGGGACTAAGACAAGAATGGTAAGAGATAGGATGCTGGCCATCTCAACCACTCGTTCCTCTGCTATCCTGGTCTACCTCCAAACCCATTCTGCTGAGGAAGGATCAGAGCTGTCAGCAAGGGGACAGCAGGATTCCCACAGTCACCTACAGACAGAGTCTGATCTTGGGGGTTCTTGCTAAGGCTGCTGCACATGACTTTACCCTTCACAAGGGCATCTGGGCCAGGCTGTAAGTGAGAGCGGAAATCCAGCAGGCTTTCTGCTTGCCCTGGCACAGGGCTATGTCTGCCTAGAGAAAGGGGTGCCTTTTTCTAATTTGTTTGAAGGTGCTGCATGGGCTAGCGGTGACCCTGACCCCAGCCATTCAGGGGAGAGAAATGGCAACTCCCCAACTCCTCCCTCCGACATTCCCAGATGGGGGCTCACCAGATCATCTCCTGGCTGATGTAGGAGGCTCGCCGGCAAAGGTCCTTGATGACTTCAGGCACCTCCACCCCTGCAAAGCAGAGCCGGGCTAGGGAGCAGCTCAGGGTCCAGAGCCCAGGAAGACCTGGCTCAAACGCACAGCACTCCTACCATCCCATGCTCAGACACAGTAGACAGTCCCAGACCAATGGAGGCCCTGCTTTCGGGTGCCCCAACCTCAGCCCTTGTCCCCAATGGGAGCTGGACCCAGCCATAGGTGGGCAGGGAAAAGGCCTAAAAGAAAGTTGGCCAGGCAGGCTTCCCTAAAGTGTGTCCATCATCAGTCCCACTTCTGGGACTATGGGGTAGAGTTCAGGAACTGTATATAACCTGCCTTCTGAGCCCGCTCTGCCATAAAAATTTGGCTTAAGATCCTTCAGCTTAAAACCTCCAAGAGCTAAATGTAGAATCTAGGTGGTAGGTATATGGGAGATAAAAAGTTCTTTTTACTTTTCTGTGTTTGAAAATGTTCATAATAAAATATGCAGGAGAAAAGCTCTCCCAGGAGCCACCCCATTGTTCCTGTCTAGGCCGAGCACTGAAAGCAGGGCAGGACTAAGCTGCAAAGCCAAGTTCTTATAGGAGTCCTGGGAATCTCTGGGTTTCTTCCAAGCGCTGAACCAAGCCTGAAAATGACCCTGGTCTATAGTTGAGGTCAAAAGAAGATAAGCTGAACTATATTAAAATTAAATCAGAATGTTTAAAACAAAGTATTAATGCCTGTACTCTCAAATGTTCCACAAACAGAAAATGTGGTAAAATGGTAACAAATAGCATATCTAGGTGAAAAGTGAAGGAACATCTCTTTTTTTGAGACAGAGTCTCTGTTGCCCAGGTTGGAGTGCAGTGGCACAATCTTGGCTCACTACAGCCTCCACCTCCTGGTTCAAGCGATTCTTGTGCCTCAGCCTCTGGAGTACTTGGGACTACAGACATGTGCCACCACACCTGGGTAATTTTTGTACTTTTTTTTATAGAGATGGGGTTTCTCTATGTTGGCCAGGCTGGTCTTGAACTCCTGACCTCAAGTGATCCTCCCACTTTGGCCTCCCAAAGTGCTGGGATTACAGGCATGAGCTATTGCACCTGGCCCTTTGTTCCTTTTCTTTAGTTTTAAAATCTTAAAAAAAAAAAAAAATGCGGAGTCAACAACAATGAAAAGAAAACAATACTCAGTGCTAATCTTCCTCAATCCCCAAGCCTGGTTTTACCCTCCACCCCAGGTGTTGGATGTCCCTGGGACTCTGTGGTGTGGGCTCCCTTCCATGCATCTTCCTTGCCCCTGCCCTTAGGCTCAGGTGCCTGCTGCCCTGGCTGCCTGGGAAAGGTAAAAAGCTGTAGAATCAGGAGTGCTGGGTTCCTTCTCTTCCAGCCCCCCGACCCCCAGGGGGAAGCCCTGACCAGAGGCTCATCTATGTCTTATCTAACTTGCCCCGCTTCCCTGTGGAGGCTGCTCAGCCTACCCCTTCTCATAATTCTGGAAGGGGCTGGGTTTGGTCTCAACATGCCCCACTGAGAGTCCTAAGATGCGAAGACACCAAAACAGCTCAGAGCAGGCCACAGACAGACCCTCCTGCCTGCTGCTTGTCCCTTCGTCACTCTAACTCTAGCCCCCACCCACTTGAATCAGACACTGGTGGGGCAGGAAGTAGGGGGAAGGACAACAGAACCGGGTATTCATGTATTCAGCAAACATTTACTGAGCACTCAGCCAGGAGATATAGTGGCAAAAAAAACCCCAAGAGATACCACCCCACCCCCACAACCAGACATCCCAGCTGAAGGGAGTATGGCCTGGGTAGGGCTGTAACAGGGAGACAGTCTCCCCCTGCCCTGGGCACCAGGCACAGGGGGCTTTGGCAGGGAGCCAGGGGAAGCAGAGTTCCAACCACCATTCCCTACCCTATCCCGACCCTACCCACCCTACCAGCAGAGCTGCATTATGACTTTCCTGGGCCCTAGGCACTTTCACCTTTTTGGGTCCTTTCCTCCATAAAAATAAAAAATAATATTTTAAAATTATATTGTATAATTATGTTGATATAAAGAAAACTACAATCCAGATTGGATACATTATTACATATTACTACATTCATTTTTTTCTTCTGATTTTAATGGAAATTTAGACATTTCTGTGGACTCCTAAAAGTATGTGGGCATTGTGCCTACTATGCCTAACCAATGAGTCAGTGCTGCCTACCAGGCTGCCCCACCTTTGACACAGAGCTGCGTGAAGCGGAGCTCGCTGTTGTGGTCCCGCAGCATGAAGTGAAAATCCTCCCATGTCAGCTCCTCCTTGTCCTGGAATCCCGACTCCCGGAACATGGACTCCACCACCTCAGCCAGCTGGGCCTTGGACAGGCAGTTGTTGGAGATCTCGATGAAGGATCTGGGGTTGGGGGAGAGGAACCATGAGGCTCTGACTGGGGCCTGCGACCCAGACACAGGACACACTGACTCCATCGCACCAAGTTCTCTGTGCCCATGTGGAGGGGCCCCGACTGGCCACATCCCAAGCCCCCTGCTAGTTGGAACAGCCTCTGGTTACATGGGTAAGGAGGAGGCCTCCTTCCTTGGCCCTTCTGCTCTGTCCTTCAGGTCCCACCTATTTGCCCTGGCATCCCTGCCCTGGCCCATTCTCCTGGCTGTCCCAGAGAACCAACCTCAGCATCCTGATGAACTCATCCTTGGAAATGAGGCCATTCCCATCAAAGTCGTACATGCGGAACATAAGGCGAGACTTTTCCTCAGGAGAGCCTGGGAGAGGGAGGACTCCATAAGGAGAGCCCCCGCCTGCCTGCCTGAACCCCCAGGCTGGCCAAAAGGGGCCTCACACCAGTGTGATGACCCACTTCTGGACACAGCAAGGGTCGCTTTGCTTCCTGACCTCGGCCTGGGCACTTCTGGGCATCTGCCATGGCTGGAGACCTGGTCCCAGGGCTTCCCCAACTCCAACAGATCAACCCCTGTCCAGCCTCTCCTGTCATTCCCTCCTCCCTCACCTTTCATGAAGACCACCAGGATGTCCAGGAACTCTCGGAAGGACAGGTAGCCATTGCCATCCTTGTCAGCCAGAGAGAACATTGACTCCACAAACATGTCCTGGGGCTTGAGGCCCAGGGACTCGGCAAACTCGGCCCTGCTCAGCTCACAGGTCAGGGCCTCCCGCACCTTCTGGGAGGAGTCCAGGGGCAGGGTCCCTGCATCGGCCTGGTTGATGTCCAGCACCTGCACTTGGGCAGAAGGAGAGGGAGGGAGAGGAGACAAGGCTTCCTTGACTTGAAGTTCAGCTGAGCCCTGTAGGAGCCACCTTTTGAGGTGTCTGCCCAGGACCCCCTCTGCTAGGAGGCCCTATGGTGGTGCCTGAGGCCATGTTTGTTCTACAGAACCCTGATCCTCTGCCTTAGCTGACTGGACAGGGAACTCACTTGGAATTAAGAAGTGTGAGGTCTGTCTTGACTTGAGCACAAGAAAGCTCAGAAAGTGTGGACCACTCTCTTCCTCCAAGTGCTCAGCTACTTAGAGATCAAGTAAGGCAAAGGTAGCCTAGGAGATGAGTGGCCTCATTGACTGACAGCTTTCCTTTTCTAGGTCCTTTCAGGCCAGGTTGATGTCCTCCCTTTGGAATTCCTGAGACATCTCTGTATTCTCAGAGTCAAGTGACCCTTTGTCAATGCTAGCTTATTGGGGTTTCTCTTATTTATATGTAAAAAAAGTTTTAACTAAGACAAGGCTTCAGCTGGGTTGAGGAAAAGCTGGGCTTGAGAAAGGGGAATTCTCATTGTGGCCATCCCCAGCCCACCCAGAGGCTGCCCCAGTATGAGAGAACAGACAGTGAGGAAGCAGGCAGGCCACAGGCCACAGTACCTGTCTTTCCTGCCTGTCAAGTGAGGTGCCTACTCCAAGTCTGGTGATGGTTTCATGAGGTAAACCTTACAGCTTCAAACAAGGTGCTGTAGTGGGAAGAGCCTAGGGCTGGAGGCAAGAGACCTGGGTTCATGTCCCAACTATGTCACCTGCTTGCTGAATGACCTCAGGCAAGTCTCTTCAGTTGCCTGGGATTCATTTCCTCATCTGCCCTACTTATCTCACAGGTTTATTGTGAGATCAACAAAAGTGGTTGTGTTGAAAATGTTCTGAAAGCTGAAATCACTGTGCAGATATGAGACACTGACAGCCACCCCCAGGATATATCAGCACCCTTCATGTCTCAGCACAGGGAGTTCCCATAGCCCCGATGGATCCTGAATGAGTGGAGATGCCCAGTCCTGACTGGGCTCTGGGAAGGAGTCACCCAGCTGAGGGTCCCTCTGTTCTTGTACATATTCAAGTTCAACTTGTTTGTCCTCAAATGACTTTAAATCATGTTCCTGGCACAGAGTAAATGTCTGTTCAATGCATGCTTCTCTCATGAATCGTCTCCCCAACCACATGATCCTGCTCTTTCTCCTCAAACATTAATTTTTTTGCTCTTCCATGGAGCCCTCTTTTCAGTCCCTCCTGTTCCTTTCCTGTGAGCCAAAACTTGTCCAACTTTAAGTCCTTGCCAAATATCACCTCCATCATGATCTCACAGCAGGCTGAAGACTCACTGTCTTCTCTGAGCTCCTGGATCGCTGATTTCCTGAATCACTTTTGTAGCCTTCATTCTTTGCCAGTTATCTTCCTTTCTGTGCATGTTCCGTCTCCCCAGTGGAAGGATAAGCTTCTTCAGTGGGAGAACCATGCTGTATTTATCTTTTTTTTTTTTAATTGAGATGGAGTCTTACTCTGTTGCCCAGGCTGGAGTGCAGTGGTACAATCTTGGCTCAATGCAACCTCTGCCTCCCAGGTTCAAGTGATTCTCCTGCCTCAGCCTCCCAGGTAGCTGGGATTACAGGCACCCGCCACCACACCCAGCTAATTTTTGTATTTTTAGTAGAGATGGGGTTTCACCATGTTGGCCAGGCTGGTCTCGAACTCCTGACCTCAAATGATCCACCTGCCCCGCCTCCCAAAGTGCTAGGATTACAGGTGTGAGCCACCGTACCTGACCATATTTATCTTTATCTACCATGTTTCTCCACTCCACTACCCTGCTCCCAGGCTGCCTCTATTTTTGTGCCAGCTGTGGACTCAAGTCTCTGCATTTTTGTCTTGTTTCTCTATATCCTCCCAATCTCTCTCAGAAGTCTGCAAGGTGGACATCAATGCCCCATGGAGGACTCTGGCAGCTGCACTCCCCCAAGAAGGGGTGAACAATATCCCTTATGGTGCCCACACTGCCCTGGGTCTCTGCAGCCTTTGAGGCAGGCTGAGATGAGTGAGGATGGAAAGTCTGGGCAGCCCTGAGGACAGCGATAAGCAACACCTGCAGAGAAGCCCATTCCTGGGCATCCCCCGCACTGGAGCCTCGTAGTTGGAGGTGGGGTTCAGATGGGGGCAGGGGCAACTCCTTATGATAAAGCCTGGTGATTCATACAAAATTTCAATAGACTTGATTATTAGCTGAGAACTCTGGGCTTTGACTTCCCATCGAGTCACCCCATGGCCTCATGCAGGTAAGGATGCCACCACAGCATAAGGATTAATCTGGTCCCATGTACACACCTGGGAGAAAAGGTGCCTGAAAAAGGTCTCCAGGAGGTGGCTCCGCTGCTCCCGCGTCACAGCTGCTCTCATCAGCTCCTGCTCCCGCAGCTCCCACTCCTGGATGCTCAACCCGCTCTCCTTCAGAGCTCCCCGGAGATTTTCCACCAGCGCCTGCCGCTCTTCCTCCAAGTTAAACAGCAGCACCTAAGGGGGCAGCCCGAGCAAAAGCAACCATTTGCCAAGGCCTCTTGAGGTTAGGCAGTTTATGTGGATTATGTCAGAAGGGCCACTGGAGTGGCCTTGAAAAAGAGATATTGTATCTCCTTTTACAGAAGAGGAAAGGGGCTTAGTAGGGTTAAGTGACTTGCTCATAGGTGCAGAGTTTGGATTTAAAGGCACATGTACAAAGACATTCTTCCCTCTATTCCATACTGGAGAAGGGAGAGGAGGGCAGGAAGGCCAGAGGATGGAGGGGATCATGGGCCAGGCCTCTGATTTAGCTCTCCTCCAAAATCTCTAAAAATTCACTACATCCTGAGATAAGAGGACAGGGAAGAGGGCTTTGCTTCTTCCAAGGACACCCAGCTGGGACCTGACAGGTTGTCCTTAGAAAAGCAGGAGGCAGACTGTGGTTGCAAGAGTTAGGAGGAAACCATGGAGATTATGTCATCCAGCAGCCCCAGAGCAGGATAAATGTGTCCAAGTTTATCTCTCTATCAGGTACTCCACCCGGGAACAAGAAGCCAGACTCCTGCATAGTAACTATCATTTCATGCCTCCTGACCCCATGCTCCTTCGCCTCCACCTGGCTGCCTCCCTGGCCTTGGCTGTGGACAAGGAGCCAGATGCCAGCTGAGCCATACCAGGTCATACTCCTTGGGGATCTTGAGCAGCAGAGTGCGGCGTCCACGGTTGCTGGACAGGACAAGGTTGACCTTCTGTGGAGGCTGCAGCTGGATGGTGCGGAGCACGGTGAGCCTGCTGTCTACCACACGGATCTGCCTGGGCTGCAGGTGCACGAGCACGGGCCGGCAGGCCTCCTTGCGGCCTTGCCATTCCAAAGCTAGGGGGAGAGAGAACAGGGCTTCGTCAGCTGGGACCCATCAGTGGTACATTGGGAAGAAGAGGGCCAGCTCAGGGCTGAAATTAGATCGAGGCCTCCACAGTTCATTGTCCCCTTCTGGGGTACTGAGAGTCATTCCCTCCCTGAAAGCCTGGCTGTGCCTCTAGCCCCATGAAAAGAGTAGTAACTATCATTTCCTGAATGTTTTCTATGTGCTCAATACTATACCAAGTGCTTTGCATGAACTATTTCATTTAATTATAAACCTGTGAGGTAGGTGCTATTATTATTCCTATTTTATGGATAAGAAAAAAAAAGGTTTAGAGAGATTCAAAAATCTGCCTAAGGCCCAATAGCCCATAGTGGTGGTGGAACCAAGATTCCAATCCCAGTCTGACTCTGGACCTTCATTAACCACTTCTCTGTTGCCTGGAGTTCCAGCGTGAGATGCTACAAATCAGCAGTTCCCAGGGATTCGTAAGTCATAGTGACCCTGTAAGATCTAGGCAGGGTCCAATGACTGCTGCACATGAGGAACTCCAGAGGCTGCAGGACTCCAGGTCCAACTTCTGCTTAATGCCACTGTGGCCTTGCCTACAGTCCTAGAAAAGGGAGGCCTTTTCCTTAGGCTGCTTGGGTGGAGGTGGGTAGCTGTAGCGCTGAGCCACGTCCTGCATACCACCGCCCTGGCCAGCCCTAGGCCTACCTTCCATGCCTCCCACGAGCTTCTCAGACACAATGCTCTGGCGGTCCTGGCCCTGGAGCCTCTTGAAATTTCTCATCCGGAGCCGGGCAACAATCCAGGCACTGAGCAGGCTCACTGGGAGGGCAGAGGCAGAGGTTTAGGGAGACGTGGGGGTCTAAGGGATGGAAGCGGCTCGTTTCTCAGCTCCTTTCCTGGCAATACCACCTATTGTCCCCACCTCCTAGGTCAGCTTGCTCAATTGTTTCAAATTGGGAAGGTCCCTGGGGGAAGCTGCTCTGCATCCCATAGGGAGCTTTGGGTAGCATCTAAGATACCCACCCTGCCTCCTCAGATTCCACCACTCACATCTCTCTCTGGCCAGAGACTAAGTCCAGAGTCCTTGTGTCAGAGACTAGACTCACCCCACCAGGCTGCTAGCTGACCCACACACAGCCTTGCCAAAGACTAAGCCCCAAGCCCTCACTCCAGCGAATATGTCTGCCCCAGCCCGCCCTCCCTTCCTCCCTCCCTCCCTCCCTTCCTTCCTTCCTTCTTTCCTTCCTTCCATTCTCTCTCTCTCTCTCTCTTTCTTTTTTTGACAGAGTTTCGCTCTTGTTGCCCAGGCTGGAGTGCAGTGGTGCGATCTAAGCTCACCGCAACCTCTGCCTCCCAGATTCAATTGATTCTCCTGCCTCAGCCTCCCGAGTAGCTGGGATTACAGGTATGCGCCACCATGCCCGGCTAATTTTGTATTTTTAGTAGAGACAGGGTTTCTCCACGTCGATCAGGCTGGTCTCGAACTCCTGACCTCAGGTGATCCACCTGCCTCGGCCTCTCAAAGTGCTGGGATTACAGGCATGAGCCACCGCGCCCGGCCTTAGCCCTTGTTCTTAAAAAGGGATTTGCCTCTGACAGTCCTCTAGGCTCAGGCCTGCAAAAAGCTGTGGATTATAGTTTCCCCCTGACTCCTGAACAATGCTGGGCCCTGGGGGGAGTCCCAGGAAAACAGGGAGGCAATTCTCCCTGGAGCTGACTTCTTGCAAGTCAGACACTTCTCTTGTCCCTTCCTCCTCTAATGTTTCATTCTCCTACCCAGAGGGACCATGCTCTGTGTGGTTTGCGTGGTTTGTTGTCATTAGTGGAACCATCCAAACTGCATCCCATAGCTTGCATCTCTCACCCCACCCCACTCTGTCCATCATTTTACCCAAAGGGAAGCAGCAGAGGGTCCCGATGGTGACCCCGAAGCCAAATCCACTGCCCTCAAAATAGTCACGAACAACAGAGGGAGCACATGCTGGCAGGCCTTCGGTGCTGAGCTGTCTCGGCTGCGGACAGGGGTCTCCTGGGAAGGCAGAGGAAGCCAGCGTCCTGGGTGCTGGGCCACAGGTGCTGGCACAGGATCACTGAGGAGGTTAGGGTGGCAGAAACGGGGTGGGGGCACTCTGGGTAGCTGAGGGGAAGGGGCTGCCTTGGGTAACAAGTGGGGTAAAAAATGAATCCCAACCTCCATCTCTCCCTCACACACAGAAGTGTACACACACACACACACATGCTTCCCTCACTGCTGTAGGGTTGGGATATCCTCACTGCACTGAGCCCTCCTAATATTATACCTAGCCCCAGCTCCATCTCAGCCGAATGTGAACCTCCTCACCAGCTCTCTCTCAGTCTCAGTTCTGCTCTCACTCAGCACTTCCTGGAGTTGTGCAGAGGGGACCCTGCACAGCTGCAAGTGGTGGCCCTGGTACCTGGAGTTCCCAAGGGCAGAACCACAGCTCACTCCCCTCTTGGAGCACAGAGATTGACATTCAGCCACATTGAGCCAAGCCCAGAGCTGAAGAGGGACAAGGCTCCAGACCCACCACTCCTCCAGCCACCCCTTGGCCACTCACCTTTCTGCCAGACAAAGACATTGGGCTGCAGAGCACTGGGGTCAACATTAATAACAGCGACCAGCACGTCCCGCAGGGTGGTATTTCGGATTTCTTCAATCTCCTTCTTGGAGAACAGCCTAAGTTGGAGGAAGTAGAAGCCACTGGGATGGGAAGGGGATGCAGGCCTCCAGCAACCCCAGGCCCAAGGATCCAGGTAAGAAAAGAGACCCAGAGGTGTTGGGAAGGGGGTGGTGGGCTGGCTTGGAATCAAGGGCTCATGGGGGCTGTCTAAGGCCAGAAAGAGGGTCTGGGGCCCAGGCCGAGGTACAGCCTGAGGCGGAGGCCCAGCACGCCTTACCCATTCCTGGTGTTCTCAAACCAGTAGCGGTCACCATCCCGTAGCCGCACAAATTGTTCAAGCACGATGGTGCTGAACAGAGGTCCAGGGTCCCGGTGGCTCTCCAGGAGTCCCCCAGGGAGCAGCTCTAGCCAGGATAAGTCCTGGTTGTACAGGGCGGCTGTGGCCTCCAGTACCTGGAACCAAGAAGGGGCAGAAGTAAGAGAAAGGACACGGCACCCACCCTAAGGCAAAGAGGTGGCTCCCAGGGATTAGCCCCAGGGATGATAATAATAAATGACAGTAACAGTAACTCACTCCTATATAGTGCTTATTATGCCCCAGGCACTGCTCTGAGTGTTTTATGTAAGTGAACTCCATTTATGGGAACCCTCTCATATATTCAGCTGCCTATTTTATAAAGTAATAAAACAGCCAGCCAATCCCCATTCATAACTTGTTCTTGAAAAGGTATGAAAGTTGAAGGGACAAAATCAGAATGTGCAAAAGTTGAATGGCAGAATGGTGTGTTATAAAAGGTTTCTATTGTTTAGAACTAAAATTTTTTTTAATCAAATGCCTGATTATATATTGCCTTTTGGAGACAGTTTTCAAAAACATATCACCAGCATTTTCTACCTGACCTTTATTTTAATTTTCTTTTCTCCACAGTGTAAATAGCACTTGACCAGCTTAATTCCACTGAGGCCCATTTGAAGCTAAAGATTTGCTATTTTTGGTATGCCTGGTGATTCGTATCTATATATTGATTTTATAAAGTTTACAAGCCCCCATGCTCATATCACTTCTTTATTGGCCTTTCAAATCTCCACTTTCCAATAATTTTATAAAATAGTAAGGGCGAAATGCAATAGAATAGGCACACAACTGTAGAAACACTGCTGTGTCAAGATGGTAAGGTATCCCAATCCGGTCTCTTGGCTAACAGCTGAACAGGACCCCTGTTCAGCACCATCATCCTTGACCAATTTGTGCGGCTGCGGGATGGTGACCGCTACTGGTTTGAGAACACCAGGAATGGGTAAGGCATGCTGGGCCTCTGCCTCAGGCTCTACCTTGGCCTGGGCCACCAGTCCAGGTGGTAGCTCAGGGTGTAACAGCTGACTCCTGAAAGGCGGCTTAAACATCAGTGCAAGAAAGCACAGATTGTTCCTAAGTCAAGGACCTTCTATACCCACTCAGGAGGGTGGAGAGAACAGTAAATGAGATAGTGCCTATTAAGTGCCTAGCAAACAGTAGATGCTTAATACACGCTTGCTGGATCTGAACAATCTGAGTGCAAAGCCAAATCTTGCTGGTCTGATAATCTTCATCCTGATATGTGATATTGGGAAAAGTGATCTGGGTAAGCCCTGCCCCTCCCATTAGGTGCTTGTCTCTTGTGCTCAAGTTTTACTGCCTGTCTTCCATGTCTCAGGCCCACCTGCCTTCTCCCTCCCACCCTACCCTCTGGGTCCTGACCCCTCCTCACAGTGTCATTGCTCCGGGAGAGTGCAGGGTTGATGTCCTGCCAGCGGGTAATGGGAGACAAGCCCAGCGCTGCCCTGGCCTTGGTGTAAGAGGGCAGGCCCAGATCCCGGCCCCGCTGCAGGCAGCTGGCCAGGTGGTCTGTGCGGGAAAACTTCAGTGGCCCAGGCCAGAAATCTGGAGACGAGATACCAGACAGTCTGAGGGAGCTCAGGGCCACCACAGCAGTCTCCAGTCCAGGCCCCAGGCTCCAACCAGCCCCAGGAGACTTAAGCCAAAAGGAGCCATGGTCAGCATGTCAGAAGCTCTCTCATCAGTGAGTGCAGTGCAGGCTCCCAGCCCCAGGCACCCTCTCATACCTGGCTCTGGAAGTCCAGCTGAGCCTCTTCCCAGAGGCCAGGAGTTCACAACCTGCAGGGACAGCCTCAGACTCACCCCGCACATCTTCAACCAACACATGGTCCTCTCGCTCTGCGATCTGGGAGGCCATGCCCAGCAGCAGTGCATCCACATCTTCAGCACTTTGTAGGCTTGGGTGCTTTATAGGTTGGGGGTAGGGAGGAGAGGGGTGTGGTTAATGGGGTCAGAGGTTAGACAGCCGGCTCCCTCCACACCATCATCCTTATCCCTGAGCCCACCCAGTCCTGCTGTTTGCTCCCAAACCGGTGGGACATTCCTCTTCTGCAAGTTGATTCCCCACTCAGGGTGAGGGGTGTCCCCATCCAAAGTCAGTGCTGCCTGACAGAGGTCTATACAAGCACAAAGGATCTTAAAATTTTACTTTGACCTTGGGATACTTGACAGTGTGGTTGGCAAAGTCACTAGAAGATCTAGGTCTTAGTCCTCTGTTACTAACCAGCTGTATGACCTTGGGTAAGTCACAGGCCCTCTCTGAACTCAGTTTCCTTTCCTTAATAAAATGGGACTCTGATGAGGGGGACACTGAGGCCTCTTTCAACTCAGCTCCAGGGCTCTGATTCTATGGCTTCTTTTTCCTTCCTCCCCACTCGCTTCCCCTTAGTAAACACTTTACACAAAGTATCTCATTTTGCTTTAAATTCATGATCAATGTTCTTCACCCATGCTGGCCTGATTTGGACGGATGGACAATCCCCAGTAATCTCTAAGAACCCCTGCTTCCTCCCCACCCCCCTCACACATACGCATTCACACACTGCCCGGGATGTGTGTCTAATGGGATGTTTCCTTGGGGCAAGTGAGACTAGTTGGGGTACTCCAAGGCCTACAGGACGCCCAAAGCTGTCGAGGGAGAGGGAAAACATGGGAGGGAGCAACGAAGGCAGAACCATACCTGCACAGGTCCCACTGGCTCTCCCACAGCCCTGAGGTTGGGGTGGTGAGTTGGCTTTTGGCCATGTTCAGCTACCTGGTCACCTCAGACTTTGTAGGGGAGATGCCTGAGGTCCTCCAGGCTGCCTCCTTCACCCCAGTCTATCCCAGCTACCCGCCTCAGCCTTACTGCCCACTTTCACCATGCACTCACACACACACACACACACATACACACACACACATACGCATGCACACACACACATATCCACCGCATATGTGGCCCCCAGCTCGGACCTCACGGCTCCAGTAGCTGTTGCAGACCCGGAGAGCTCTGGAGACACTTGAGTTCCGATTGATGACCCCCTGGAAGTGGCAGCTGGCATTTCTGAAATGCAAGGAGCAGGGAGATGGTGATTGAGATAATGGGGTTATAATGTCAGGCATCAGTTCTGGTCTCTGAGGCGGCAGCCAGGGACCCCAGGCCATCATCTTTCCGAGGTGGTGAGTGGTTCGGACCTTAGTACATCCTAGAGGATCTGACTTTTGGAAGGTCCCACCCACAACATCAGACCAAATATCTAAAATGTACTCATAGCTCATTAACACACACACTCTCTCTCTGACTCTCTCAATATATGTATATACACACACATAAAATATACATATATAGTTATATGTACAATATATGTCTACATATATACCTATTTAAAGGATTCAAAAATTGTTCTTTCGAAACTACTTGTCTATGAATAACTCAATTGTCTGTTTCTCAGACATCATCAGGCATACCCCAGAGATTATTCCAGAGTACATCTAATCTATAAATTATTTTAAATTATAAAGCAATTGTAAAAATATAAATGGACATGCTCTGTTTCATATACATATACATACATATACATTATTTAAATATGTGTCTTTTTTTTTTTTTTTTTTTTTTTTTTTTGAGATGGAGTTTCACTCTTGTTGTCCAGGCCGGAGTGCAATGGCACAATCTTGGCTCACCGCAACCTCCGCCTTCTGGGTTCAAGTGATTCTTCTGCCTCAGCCTCCCAGGTAGCTGGGATTACAGGCATGCACCACCATGCCTGGCTAATTTTTTTTTTTTTTTTTTTTAGTAGAGAGGAGGTTTCTGCATGTTGGTCAGGCTGGTCTCTAACTCCCGACCTCAGGTGAACCACCCACCTCAGCCTCCCAAAGTGCTGGGATTACAGGTGTGAGCCACTGCGCTCGGCCTATGTCTTTTTAAAGTTCCCTTTTCGTTATTTTGAAGCCAATATTTTCCTTCAGATTGCACACATTTTAGAACCCTCTGCCCCCAAAAGGTTGCAGGCCCTGGGCCCTGCGATTATAGCTAAAAATGTCCCCAGTATAGTGTCAAGACATGAGGTTTAGACCAGTGGGCTTTGCGACACCCTCTGAGCCTTTATTACTCTATATTTAATGGTGGGGGGAGGGTAATATCTACACCAGCAGCAGGAGAATGGAAGTAAAAATAGTTAAAAACCACAGTGATGTATCTTTTAAAACAATTGTTTTTCTTCCCCTCTCTATTCGTCTTTCCCTTGGGGACACTTCAGACTGATAATCCTGTACAGAAGGCTCCTGAGGGCAGATTTTCCTCAGTTGACAGCCCCATCCCTCCCAGCACACAAACCTTTGAGCCCCTCCCTCACCTCATGTAGACGCCAGGGGGCACCATGGTGGACAGGAACTGCTCAGAGGCCGCCACGAACTCCGAGGAGATGCTGGGGTCCAGAAATGGCCGGTATCCTGGGGAAATAGAAGAGAGGACAGAAGAATTTAGCCCTAAAATCCCCAACGTACTCCCCACCCCACCCCGCAAGACACACGTAAGCCCTCCCATCCTCCTTCCCCACTCCCTCACCTGTATACTCCGGGGGTGTTTTCTGCAGGAAGCTGGGAAGCCACTCATACACAGCGATGTTCTGAGGGGCAGAGAGGGGCGAGGGGAGGCACGAGTTGGATGGGGCGGGGCCTGGAAGGTTCTGAGCCCAAGGACGGCTTCCGTGTGGAGATGAGGACCAGGCAGGGTCAGTCATGGGAGAAGCAACTCAAACAGGAGCGGTGTGAGGCCTGTCCCCCCAAGGAACCAGGGGATTTGGGGGAGTGGGGGGTGCGGAGGTGATAAATAATAATCACCAGCCAGACTTCTCCTATAAACAGCGCGTGCCTCCCTATCATTTACAGGGGCTTCCCTAGACCTCGGCTGTCTGGGGAGGGGTTTCTGGGTGGAGGTTGTCCACAGATGGGGAGCTCCGTGGGGCAGCGGAGTCTCCCGTGGGCTTGCACGCGGAAGGGAGGACGTCGCGGGGCGCGGACGGCTGACCTGGTAGGTGGCGATGACCCTCTTGCGCGCGTGCTGGAACAGCTCCTCGTCCCCCCAGTCTGGGTGCTGGCGGGCCAGCCTCTGTGCCCACAGGTTGTGGTAGCGGAACCAGAGCAGGCCCAGCGCCTGCAGGAAGGGTTCCCGGTTCCCTCGCTCCGCCCCGAAGGCTGCATCCGATGTGGGGGCGCAGGGGAGATGAGTGGTAGCGTGATGGGGGAGCCCACACTCGCAGACCCCCAGCCGGCCCCGTCCCGCCCCCGCGGCCTCACCGTACAGCCCCCGGGGCCCGTTCTGCCCGGTGGCGGGGTCGGGCGCCGCCCACATGAGCAGAGGGTTCTGCGAGTCTCGGGGGAAGGCGGGGTCGGGCCCCGACGCCAGCTGTCCCCCGGAGAAGCTCCGCAGCGCGTCGCTCCAGGAGTGCGAGGAGCCATAGATGGCGCTGCCGTCCAGCCAGCCCGTCACCTGGTTGGCCT
This sequence comes from Pongo abelii, assembly GCF_028885655.2. Taxonomy (NCBI): domain Eukaryota; kingdom Metazoa; phylum Chordata; class Mammalia; order Primates; family Hominidae; genus Pongo; species Pongo abelii. The sequence continues at coordinate 48,036,583 of NC_072001.2, read as the reverse complement.
GCGGGGCACGCGGCGGGTGAGCCGGGGTCGAAGGGCGGCGGCGGGCCAGGGAAGGCCGGAGGCCGGCGGGTGTCCGAGGCTGGGGAGTGGGTGCCTCTCCCCTCCAGGCCCTGCCAGGCCCGAAGCCCCGGCCCCACCTGGCTGGGGTGTGGTCCCTTCCCGCCGCCTTCCCCGCCTCACCAGGTCCCGGGGATTGCTGGGACTCCGTCCGGTCTCGGGGTCCCAGCGGCTTCTCTGGAAGGGCAGCACCACGTCCCCGCGCTGGTCGGGGTCGAACACGGGGTCTCCGGGCGGGATGCGGATGTTGAGGAACTCGGCGGGGCAGCCGGGAGTTTCCACGCTCACCAGGTCCGAGAGCACGTGATAGCCTGTGGGCAATGCAGGAGGGGGTGCTAGGGCAAGTGGAGGGCCACTTTCCTTCCTACCCTAGGTATCCAGTCTCCTTCCCTCCCCTGAAGCTTCAAAAGACTCAGCAGCCATTATGGGCAAGTCCAAGCCTTGACCTCAGGCACTCCCTCCCAGTCGTTTGTCTCTTCTGTCCCTCTGTGCCTACACCTGATCTAAGCTGTTGTTGTTGACAGTTTGGCTTTCTCCTTGGTAACTGGGAGGTGCCCTGTGAGTGTGCCTAGGCAAACGGGCTGGCAGCACCAGCTCCAACACGCAGCAGGAGCCAGGCATTCCTGATGGGCCAGCCACCAATCCTGTCACCGGGGTCAAGCCACCCTAGCACCCCCACTTTGACTTCCCCTCAGTCCACTCTGCCAGAATCAGAACGCTGCCCTGAGCCTGTCCTAGAAGCCATGGGGCAATGCCTAAGAACAGGGTCCCACGGAGAGGCCCTCCCAGATTATTTTCATGTTTCTGCCTCTACCACCCCCTTACCCCCACCAACAACCCAACATGGAGGGATGCCCCTTTTCCCTAACCCCACCCCTCATCTTTCTGTGTGGGGCAGATTTCTGCCTCCCCAACCAGAGTTCACTTCAGCATGGATCCTCTCTCCACCTGCTTCTACCCTACCATACCCCACTGCCTCCTCCACCTCTCACCCTCATCCCTCAGGCCCTCCATCACTTCTCTCTCATCCTCTGACCCCTCTTCACACGCAGAGGTGTCCAGCCTATCCCACTGGCTTCCTTCCCCAGAGGTTGAAGTTCTCACCAAAGAAGACCCCCAACACTGTGCGGTTTCGCAGGGAGGCCAGCCCTGCAGGGCCCCTTGAGATGGTGTTGCTAAGGTCTCGGGGGTTGGGCAGGTGGGGTTCTCCCAAGGGCTGGTACACGCCATCTGCATAGCTGGCTGGGACCAGGCGCTGCAGCCGGGAGCCTGGGGTAGGAGGGGTAAAGATAAGGATGAATCTTCAGGGGGCATTCTTGACCCCCTCTCTCCCGGGCTTCCCTCCATGTCTTGGATCCTAAAACCTTGGAAATGGATGGCCTTTGCTGGTACTTGCCAGCTCTTGCCCCGCAGCACTCAGTACCCCCCTGGCCCTGGAGTTCTGTCCCCACTTGTCTCTCACTTACCTTTGCTGCCCCATCTGTGCTCCATGAGGTTGTTGTACCACCCATCAAATCGCTGCACTTCCCACGAAATGGGGTTCTGAGCTCCTGTGTGAGAATGGAGGGAAGGGGCAGCTGGGCAAGTCAGTGCGTGAGAGGACAGGCAGGCCTGCCGGATATGGGTGCTGTGAGCCTGGCACTTGGAGCAGCAGAAAGTGGATACCTGGAGTGGATGTGAGAGGTAGGGTGCAGAGGGAAAAACCAGGGCAAAGTAGTGTCCAAACTCAAGCCAAATCTTTAAGCTGCTCAGTGGGAGAGACATGGCAGGGAGCCAAAAAGCAGTGGAGCAGGGAGCAGTGTGTGCTGACAGATAGCCTCAGAGAGGGAGAGGAGGCTGGAGGAGAGCAGTGGTGATGGGGAATAGGATGCAGGGGACTTTACTCCCCTTAAACTTCAGCTCCCTGAGGGGACACAACAGGACAGAATCCATCCCCAGCCCTAAGACACCACACAGAGCAAGAGCCAGCCACACTCCATACCCAAAAAGGACATGTCATTCTGTGACCCATCCCTGGGCAGGGTCAGTGTGGTGAGGGGACTAGTCCTCTCTGGCTGAGCAGAGCCCAGGGCAAGGGTGTGGTGTTGCTACTGCTTTTTTCCCCAGTTTCTTGGGTAGGACCAGGAACTGGACTGGTGATGTGGATGACTTTGCCCCTTCTCTGGGGCATCTTTTCCCCCATACAATTCCTCCTCTTGATCCTTGTTATACTCTCCAAAATGAGGGTCCAGGAGGGAGCACTCAACTGCTGGGGAAAGAACTGAGGAATGAGGGACAGAGGGAAGATCCAGAATGGATAATGGAATCAGGGATGGAGCAGGGATCTTTCTGATCAGTAGATCAGAGAGCCGGTCTGATCCTTTCCTGCAAACTAGGGGTCTATAGGCCTGGGGCTTCTTCTCTGCTCACTTCAGAGAACAGACACACACATTCGCACACTCACGCAGCAGAGAGTCGGGAGGAAAATGACTCAGGGCCTGATGTTTGAGCAAAGAACCCAGCTAAGGGTCCAAGACTTTGGTCAGGGCCACACATGTGATCTCTAAAATAAAATGAACCTGTGGCACATAAAGGAGAGAGCCTTTGCAGGACAGTACAGGGAAAGCACCTCTTGGGGATAAGAGGTGAGAGCTGAGGGAAAAAAGGAAAATCCAAAGCCAAGGAAAGAGGGCTGGAAGGAATGTGGATGTGAGCAGCTCTGGCAAGGGAGAAGTTGTAGGGAAGGTGTCACCATCCTGTCACCTCCAGCCAGGACAGATCCTTCTACAGGTTTTCTCTGCTTTTTGCTTTTGCATCTCCCATCTCCAGTGATCAGGGACTTGATCTTTTAACTTTAACTTGTGGCACTGTAGACCCACTTCCCTCCACAGAGATCCGGACTACAGAGAGCAGCCTCAGATTCCAGCAAGAAACTGTCTGCTGAAGGTAGCAACATGAAACTCTTGTGGAAGGTATTGCTTTTGTTTTTCATCGTAGTGTTTAAACATATTGATGACTCCCCTTCAGCTTTGGGTCCAATCTGATGCCAAGATCCTTTATTGTCTTGTGTGTCTAATCAATCTTTTCCTATTTTGAGCCAGAGGCCCTCACTTTATGGAAAACAAAAGAAGATAGAGGAGAGAGACAGGGCCCCCAAACTGTAAGAATAAAATAGGAAGAGCTGACAGCAGCTGAAGCCTCCCTAATTCTGTGTATTGGGGGATAATTTTCATTCCATTATCCATCTATTTCTTCAACAGTTAGAAATGAGCAACTCTCACGTGCAGGGCACTGTGTCAGCTAGAGACTAAGGATACAGATGAATATCAAATGGATTCTGTCCTTGGGGGAGCCCAGAGGATGCTGGGTTCCTCTACTCCTAACCATGCTTCTCCTCTAATCTGTACTCACCCAGAGGGGTCCATGCCCCAACCAGAAGTGTCCATGCTAGAGCCAGGCAGAAGCCCATGATGAAAATAATAGGGGCTCAGGGATTAGAATGTCCCAAAATGGAGACCCTAGAAAAAGACAGGACAGAGAATGAGCCCCAGCCACTCAGAAGAATCAGGTGAAGGACTCTGCAGCCCTCTAAGGCCTGGGGCTGGGCTAAGGTCACAGTAGGTAGCAAAGTTCAAGAGACTCACTCTTTCCCAAAATTCTTTAATTCATTTGGCAAATACTTCATGAGCACCACTACATACCAGCCACTGACATAGACACTGGAGATTAAGTGACGAACAAAACAAATGGAAATCCCTGGTACATACCTTCATGGACTTTACCTTCTAAGATTAGTTGGAAAGCCCTGATTTGGCCCAGCACTCCACAGAGTGTGTTCCTTGGACAGAGCCCTGCTTGGGGATCAGGAGACTAGGCTGAGGTCTCAGTGCTGCTCCCAGTCCACTACGGGATCTTAGATAAATCACTTCTCCAATCTGATCCTTGTTTTCCTCTTCCAGCTATGGGAGCAAATATGCCTGAACTGTTTACTTCTAAGCATGGTTGCCAGAATCAGATGTGAGAATGAGGTTTAATTCAAAGCAAGAAAAGTGACAGGTGTTGTGCAAATGTGATATAGAGAGGGTAGGCGGGAGCTTGTCTCTTCTAGTTGGATCCAGAAGGGATGCACTACCAGGTGCTCATGTATTTAGTGCAAGCTTCCTGCTCTCTCTCTCTCCACCCAGAGTCAACAGGGAAACAGAGGCAGCAGAGGACTCAGGCTGGGACTCCTGAGTGGGAGTAAGGAGTACCTAAAGCCAGTGAAGACCTCCTGAAGGCAAACTGGAGACTGGGGATAGGATATAGGAAGAAAGGAGCTCAGGGAAAGCCTCATCCTCAGCCAAACATCAGGGTTCATGGATGGGTTGTCTAGAGGAGAGAACCCAGGGAGTGGCCTCATCCCTACTCCATCTCCTATTAAATGAAAAAACCTAGGCCCTGCCATAACTAGAAAGCTCAGTATCACCTGCTGCATTTCACAGAGTCTGTCCAGGTGCTGGCCTTTAATAGCGTGCGAAGAGCTGGGCTCTGGATGGTTGAAGCTGTAAAGCTGGATATACTGAAGTAGCCACAGCGGTCCTTCCCTGATCCCAAGATGTCCTTCCCCTCACCCCCCACCACTGTGTCTTCAGGATCCTGGGCCTCAACGCTAATGTACCACTCAGCCCCTAAGGGCATGAAATGGGCTTTCAGACCAGGCTGTGTGGGGATGACCTGAAGAGGAAGGTGGACATGCTTAATAAACACTCTTTGTGGGTGGGTTGCCCTTAATGATTTACACAACGATGGGGCAGTGACTTCTCAACAACCTTGACAGGAAGGTTGCCCAGGACAGGGCAGTGAAGCCCCAGGCAGAGCCAGCGGCAGAACCAGAGAGAGAACACAGACCTGCCTGTTCTTGCCCCACATGGCTGCTTTTCCAGCCTGAAGCCCTAGAGTGGTGACCCTAGTGGCCCCAAGGTGGGAGGAAGACGGGTCAAGGCCATCTTGGTCCCAAGGGAGGGCTGAGGGGGAAAGCTTGGATCCTAAAGCCCAAAGCTCCCTCCCTGGTATGTTGTGCTGGTGCTAGGAGAAGAACCCGTAGGCCCAGGCAAACTAGGCCACCCAACATTCCCAGGTCCCAAAAAACCGAGTCTCTCAAAACCTTGATTGGGCAGAGGACAGGCCCTAACAGGACCCTTTTTAGCCTTAGGATAAGATCGGAGGCGCAGGGGGCTAGCATTCCTCTTTCTTCTATAACGTGGAGGAGCTGCGGCTCCCCCGCCACCCTGCACTTGGGGCTCCCTCCCCCGGAGCGCCCAGGCCCGCGGGCCGGGAAAAGCCCTCCCAAATCTGACCTGCGGCCACGGCGTCACCAGAGCCCGGGACTGCAACTTGTCTTCGGCCTGGCTCCCAGCTGGGCCCTCGGAGCCCTCTCTCGTCCGGTCGGTTCCTCTCCAGCTCTGCGCCGGGACGGGCGGGGCTGGGGGTGAGGAGGGGACGGCGCGGCCCGGCTCGGCTCAGCCACGGGGCGGGGCGCAGTGGGGCGGAATGGAGGCTGGCGCCTGGGGAGCCGCGGAGGTGCTTCCAGGGGACCGCAGCGCGCGAGGTGAGACGGCGAGGGCTCGCGGGGCGCGGGTAGAGATGTTCCGTCGGTGCCGAAGGCCCGGCTAGTGCGGTTGTGTGGACGGCGAGAAAAGCAAGTCCGCCTTCACAAGTCCCATGGGGCTGGGGAGAGGGTGGGAGGCGGAGAGGGTATGGGGAGGGGAGACTCCTCAAATCCTCTCGACACCGTCGGGTCTGGGCTCCAAGTCCAAGGCCATCGATCACCTGCCGCCCACAGACCAGGCCAGGCGTCAAAGCAAGTCACCCATCCGACCTAAACCCCTTTAAGAGCCTGGGGTCACGCCTCCCTCCGGGGATCCTCGTGAGGTCTCGGGGGTCCCACCGCCCTGCAAGCTGCGCCCGCGCCCCGCCAGACCCGGAAATGCATCGCTAGGTTTGCACTGGAGCGGCTGGGATTGCTGGGCATGGGTGGGGGGCGCAGAGGAGGAGGGGGGATTGGAGGTACCTCTGCGGAGCTGGCAGACCCCGGTACTACTGTCCTGGCGCACCCAGCCCTTCTCTGTACCAGGCCGGGAGAGGGAGGCGGCGCCGCAGAGCCTCGGGTGCAGTCTGAGAAGTTTGGGAGTGACTTGAAGAGTGACTGGAAGCACCCCAGACCCGGTTTGTCCGGTCACAGCCGGGTCCTTACGTGAGTTAGGAGAGGAGTGGGGGTCGGACAGGAGCCCCACTGAGAGTAAGGGCGCGCGTTTGTTCACAGAACGTCGGGACCTGGTTCCCTCTTTACTCACACCCCGGGGGTGCTTCGTGTGAGGTTCCACGGGGGAAGGCGAGAGGAGCAGGCTGCCACACACGCACTGTTTGGAAGAGGCGAAGGTAGGGAACAGTGGTCCGGGTGTGGATGGTGGGGGATGCGGCTGCTTAGATCTGTGCGGTCCTGGTGATTTTGGAGGGGGTCTTGAAGTGCTTGCTCCCGCCTTGGCACCTAGGGCTACACTTCCTGCTTTCATCCAGACCAAGTTCGGATCAAGTGGGAGTTCTTCAAAGAGAGAGTTTGGTAAGAAACTGGGAAGGCAAGGAAAACCTCTTAAGGCCATAAATGCCACAAGGTTTATAGACATCGAATCGTCATCCCAGTTTAACTCGAGTCTGGATATTTTGGCTTGCATGATTCTGCACCCTTGAATTCCTTATCCACATCAGCCCTTACTGGGGAATCCTACCTCCAATCCACTTTTCAGATCTTGTTCAATTTCTCCACTTAACTCCTACTTTTGTGCAACAACACACATATACATTCATACACAGATACACACATACACACAGACCCCTTCCTTGAAGAGGAAAGTCTAGGACAGGAGTTTCTGACAGGGTCCCCTTAGCTAGCCACAGCTGTAAACGTTTAATGGGGTCTACCCCAATCAGAGAAAAAAGCATCACATTGCAGTTGCTGTGCATTTCCAATCAGAGGTCTTGGCAACTCCAGCCATGTCACCCACTCCCCACTTGTGGAGGATTAGTGGCCCTTACTCTATAGGTTCCAGCAGATGGGGGAGATGGGCAAGGGGGAAGACTTCAGGAAAAAAGTCCTGTCAGGCTACAAGACAGGCCACGGGACATTAGCACATAACTTTGAATGATGAAGGCTGGAGGTTGTTCTAGGCTGAATTTTCTTAAAGATTGTAACTTTATGTTTTACCCATCTCTCATACACACATAGGAACTCTACTTCAACCTGTGGTAGGTAAGGATTGGGTAACTGTCTATAATAAGATTGAGCATAAGGAAAGTCTTCAGTACATAAGGGAGCCTGGAAAGGGAGGATGCTGCCTCCTCCTCCCTAGGCCAGGTGAGAAAGGAGGATCCTGAAGTATGGGAAACTCCCCCCACCCCATGAGAAAGCATCCCAATTTTGTCACAGGGGCCTCGGATGAAGTCTATATTACTGAGAATGACAGAGTCTGGGCGGTTCTTGCATCTGTGTCTCTGTTTATCTAAATCTGTAGGTATATGTTTGACTGTATCTTGTGTCTGCTTATTTATTTCAATGTACACTGTGCATACATCCTAGTCATGGTGATGAGGTAGGGGAGGAGTGGGTCAAGTTAATATTGATATGAGATTTTCTCACATTAAAACTAATTTTACTGTCAGATGTTATTTGACAAGCCAGGAGGAAAGTTGTTCCCCAGGGAAACACAAGCTTTGTAGGAAAAGCAGGACTGCGGGGTGTGGGGTCTTCTCATTTCTGTCCCGCCTCTTCATGCATGAGCCCTGTTAGCTTAATAATGAAAACCAAATTAGGGTCAGGTCATGAAAAATTAACTATAAATTAGGCAATGCAAACGGAACAAGAAGAAATTAAGAAAGGCAAATTTCATTTACGAACTGTTTTTTTGCTTCTGTCATCTTTAATAAACATGACATTTTGGAGAACTGGAAATAAGTTAACATTGTTCTATACTTAAAATACAAAAAGTCTTTTGTTAGTGTTTCTTTTAAGCACATGTTAATAGAGATGAAACATTCTTGTAAATTTTTTTATAACCTCTCTTTAAAATAAATGCAGGAATAATATTTAACCCTGACCAAAATACATTATATTATCTCTTATTCACATATATTAAAAATACTCCTTTTTGAACTCCAGCATATCACATGTGTTCTTGCTGTTAGCCATGCTTTATCTTCTATCTTATTAGCCAAGATATTTTATATTTTATAGGCCTTCCTCCTATGGACTTTTATTTAAAAATATAATAGCTTCAGTCTAAATGTCATAAATAAAGAATTCTTAGGTCAGTAAACATCTGCTTTAAAATAAATACCACTATCACATATTTTATAAAATAATTTAATTTACAAATTCTTAGTTACTCATTTCAGCTAAGATTGAGATGTATGTTTCTGATTCAATTACACACGAAAATTCATGTTTGGGTCTTTATTAGTCTAGGAGACTCTAACTATTGGAAAAGGCTTTTTGAAAATTTTGAGAAATTACTGAAAGTTGACAGGGTTAGTCAAATCCCTTTGTGCCCAGTCCTTAGCTCTGTATTGGTGATACTCAGTTAATATTGAATTATAAGTATAGTACAGGGCAATAAGGGAGCATAGCTCCCCCTTGTGTGCAAAATCAGAAACCACCTGTGGGGAGAGGAACTCATTCATATTTATTCATTTGATCCAGAGCCTGATTAGTATACTCTACATGCAGGGGATGCAAAGATGGAAAGATGAAATCTCTGCCCTCAAGGAGATTACAGTCTAACTGGGAGACAGATGTTCAGACAATTAGAGTACAATGTAATCATTGTTATCATGAAGGTATGTTCAAAATGCAATCAGAATGTTCAAAGTGGGAACCTCTACATTGACCCAGTGGCGTCAGAGGAAACTTCACAGAGGAGGGAACACAAGCTGAGACTTGAAGGGTGAAAAGGCATTTGCCAAGAGAGTGAGTGCATTCCAGGCAGAGGAAATAGCATATCCAAAGGTATTGAAGGCTTGAAAGAGCATGTCAGATTCAGGGAGAGGCCAGTCATTCAGTATGGCTATAGACTAGGCTGGGCAAAAGATGGAGAGAGTATAGGTGGGACCGGGTTATAAAGCACTTTATATGGGAAAGTAAGAAGATGAGATTTTAGCCAGAGCAGAGAAGTGGAATGATTATATTGGCTTACTAGAAAAAAAAAATTATTCTGGAAACAGGTAAGAGAGGATGAGCCTGGGTCAGGGCAGAGGCAGTACAGAAGGAAATGCATGGATAGTTTCAAGAAATATTTAGGAGGTAAGATGGTCCAGGTGTCTGGCTTGTTTGATTGACCAGTGGTGATGCTGCCACACATACAAAGACAATGGAACAAAAAGCAGGGCAGAGACAATGAATTCCATTTGAAGGGCTGTTAAAATTTGAGGCATCAAGGGAACATCCAAGTGAAAATGTCCACAGGGTGGTTGGCCCTTTTGAGTTTGGAGCTCAGGTAGGAGGACTACCTGAAGACATTTGAGAACCATCAGCCGTGGGAATGGATGAGATTGCCCAGGGAATCTGGAATACTGCTAAAAGAAGAGAGCCACCACAGATTCCTGGGGAGCATCGACATTTAACAGGGAGGAAAAAGAACTAGTAGAGGAGTCAGAAAGAGATGGCCAGAAGCAGGAGTCTGGAGAACATGGTGTGAGGGAAGTGCGAGGAGGTAAAGTTTGAGGAAAGGGGGCGTGATCTGCAGTGTTAAATACCACAGAGAGGTCAAGAAGCATGAAAAGTGAAAACTGCCCTTTGGATTTAACACTTAGTGACCTAATGGAGAAGGCAGGGATGAGGAAAAGTCAGATTGTGGTAGGTTGAAGAGATAAGGCAGTGGAAATGCCAATATACATTGTTTTTTCAAAAGCCTGGCTGTGACAGGAATAGAGTAAAATAGGATGGTAGCTGGAGGGGACCAAGAAGATCAAGGGAGAAAGTTCTTTTTCTGTGTGTTCTTAAGGTGGGAAAAATTTCAGTATACCCTTGAGAGAAGGAGCCAGCAGAGAAAAAGAAGCTGGGATGCTATGAAGGGAAGGGGGACAACTGATGATAAAGGTGGTGGAGAAGGCAGGCATGAATGGCTAGAGCCCAGGAGGATGGATTCGCAGAACAGGAGAGAAGAGAGACGCCTATTCCTCAGGGATGGGAGAGTTGAGTAGTTAAGAAAAAGCAAAAAAGTTCGTGTTTAAACTGACACTCAGGGATTAAGTGACTTGCCCAAAAGACAGGATTAGAAGTTAAAACTGTCTGTCTTTCTGTCTCTTTGCCTGACACCATGCTACTCTCACAGACGACACAAGAAGGTGGCCAGCTTAGAAGGAGAGAAGAAGGCTGGGAGCTAGGGCATATTAGGAGAATCCCAGCATTAGAACTAAAAGGGACCTGGAGATTATGAAATCCATTTACAGATGAAGAAACCAAGGACTCAAGAGGTTGTCGCTTACCTGTCCAATATGGCAATATTAGTAAAGAACTGAAACTAGTCCCAGAATGGATTCCAGCTCAGGGTTCTCTTCAAAAAAGATTGGAGAGGCCGGGCACGGTGGTTTATGCCTGTAATCCCAGCACTTTGGGAGGCCAAGGATGGTGGATTGCTTGAGCTCAGGAGCTCAAGACCAGCCTGGCCAACGTGGCGAAACCCCGTCTCTGCTAAAAAATACTTAAAAATTAGCTGGGTGTGATGGCACGCGCCTGTAATCCCAGCTACTCGGGTGGCTGAGGCATGAGAATTGCTTGATTCTGGGAGGCGGAGGTTGCAGTGAACCAAGGTCGTGCCACTGCACTCCAGCCTGGGTGACAGAGCAAGACTCTGTCTCAAACAAACAAACAAACAAAATAATGGAACGTAAGAACTTAATAAAAAATTTAAATGTATTCCATTTTTTATTTACTTAAAATAAAAAAAAAAAGATTGGAGAAAGAGATGAATGGAGTAACGAAATGCCCCCTCTTTCCCAACTCGATAGCTTATTTGTTTCCGGTACTATTCTTAGCACTTTATATACACAATCTCATTTCATGCTCACAATGATGCTTACAAGATAGACATTACTATCTCAAATTTTTAATAAAACTGGGTGTCTGTAGAGGTCAAGTAACTTGCAAGAGGCAGAGGCAGAATTCAAACCCTTTGGAGCTACTTGACTCCCAAGCTCATTCTTTCATTATAACGCTTAATAAGACAATGTGTGGTCAGACTAAATTATGGAGCCTTCTGGCAAACTGAAACCCCAGTACAGATCACACTGCAGGAAATGAGGAAAACTGGGATCATTGACTTTAAGATGCATTTTTTTTTTTTCACATTTTGACATCTCTGAAATTAGGTACATCTCACCAGCAATGGTGGCCATGGTTTAATTGGCAAGACCTTTTTTTCCCCTTTATTTGTGCTAAAATAGTAGTGTGTCATGCAATCCATTCTGTCTGAGATTTAACTAAACACATTAAGTTCAGGTACCATTTTCCCAATATCCTGTCTGCAAAAGAACAAATAAGAGTCAAACAAGTTCTCAGATCAGGGGATGGGCAGAGAAGACCACAGCTAGGGTTTGAGCTGAAACTTGGCCTGGGAATTTGAATCAAAGAGAAGGGCCAATGTTGATAATGTGTGGAATAGAAGGACATCTGGCCCCAGCACTGCCTGATAGAGGGCAGGTGCCCCTTCAGTGCTTATTTAGGTGAACTCAGTGAAGCTCAACTCTTCTGCAGTTGCCAGAACAAGAGCCAGGGTGCTTGAGAAAGCTGGACAGACCTGTGTGGGCAGTGCCAGGTCTGGAATTCAGTCCTCTGATGATGTGGCTAGATTATATACTTAGCAGAGAGCTGCCTGGCCTTTGTTCCTTTGGGGACTGAGGAAGAAAGCCAATCTTTTTGTAATCTGTACCACCTTTCATCTTATGCCTTCACCTGATAATAAATATAGCTCCTTTTATGTCCTGTGATCTATCTGTGCTAGGGGCCTGAAGGAGAGAGAAGAGAATTTTATTTCTTGAGACAGTCCCAGAAGAAACAGAGAAGCCCCAAGGGTGGTGGTAGCACTGACTTATGGAACCTGGAGGTTAAGAGAGGAGAATGGGGCAACAGAGACTGATGGCAAAGACCCTCATTCTGTCACCTAAAAGATGGGGAGATGGATGGCTGAGGGGCAGTGGAACGGTGGTAATAGCAGAGTCTGATGATGCACAAAATGTGAGCTCCAGAGAAGAGGAACCTAGTCTGGCTCATTCTGTGCTGTATCTCCAGCACTAAAAACAGTGCCAGGTACATTGAGGGCATGCAATAAATGTCTATTGTTGTTGTACAGCATTGCCCCCCCTGCACAACCTCACCAAGATGGCTGCTTTGGGACACACATTTCCCTTCTATGCTGGCCCCAAGCCAACCTTCCCGATGGACACCACTTCGGCCACCATCATCATGATCTTTCTGACTGCACTGGCCACGTTCATCGTCATCCTGCCTGGCATTCGGGGAAAGACGGTGAGAAACCCAGTCCTGGAGATCCCAGCCCAGAGAGACCTCAGCCTCAGGCTGAGGGGTCCAGAGTCTCTGACTACAACCAGACTAAGGAAGGAGACCCCAGTGTGGAGAAAAGATCACCATGACCCCAAGCAGAAAGCCCCCCATTCATTGATTCAGCAGTTCACTATTGAGCGCTGGTGGGGCATGGTGGCTCATGCCTGTAATCCCAGCACTTTGGGAGGCTGAGGTGGGAGGACTGCTCGGGCCCAGGAGTTTGAGGCCAGCCTGGGTTTATAGTATAGACCTCATCTCTTAAAAAAAAAATTAGCTGGGCATCGTGGTGTGCATCTGTAGTTCCAGCTACTTGGGAGGCTGAGGTGGGAGGATCACTTGAGTGGCTGCAGTGATATGAGATTGCATCACTGCCCTTCAGCCTAGGCAAGAGAGTGAGATCCTGTCTCTAATAAATAAATACATACATACATAAATACATAAGCACTTATTATGTGCCAGACACTCTGATTTCAATTGACCAAGTGATCTCAGCTTTAGAATTCCCGCCCCTCCCCAAGTCTGGAAACAGGAAGGGTAGATGTGGAAGGAAGGCACTCTTTACTTAACCCACCCACCTTGCGACTCAGAGGCTGTTCTGGCTGCTTCGGGTGGTGACCAGCTTATTCATCGGGGCTGCAATCCTGGGTGAGTGCGACGTGCAGCTGACTTGGGCGGCTGCCTCCATCCCCTCAATTCCCTCAGCAGTGTGCCTCTCCTCTCCTTGTTCCCCCACAGAGGTGGGCCCTTGCTTCAGAGTGGCTTCCAGACCCTGCCCATATGCCTCTCTCACCAAGGCCTTATCTCCCCACTCTTACCCTTGCCTGGAGAGGCGTCACCCTGGAAAACAAGCTGGATGCATCTCCTCAACCTTCCTAAAACTTTTATTCAGGGGAAAGGAGGTCAAAATGAATGTCTGTGGGGAGAGGGCCCCAGAGAGGAAGGGAGGAAATGGGAAAGGGCTGTTTGCTTTGGTTTGGTGATGAGGCAAATAGGAGAGATGAAAGTCTCCATGAGGCCAAGCACGGTGGCTCATGCCTGGAATCCCAGCACTTTGGGAGGCTGAGGCGGGTAGATCACCTGAGGTCAGGAGTTCGAGATCAGCCTGACCAACATGGGGAAACCTAGTCTCTACTAAAAATACAAAAATTAGCTGGGTATGATGGCAGACACCTGTAATCCCAGCTACTCAGGAGGCTGAGGCAGGAGAATTGCTTGAACCCGGGAGGCGGAGGTTACAGTGAGCCAAGATCATGCCATTACACTCCAGCCTGGGAGACAGAGCAAGACTCTGTCTCAAAGAAAGTCTTTGTTGAAGCTATCTGCGTTTGCCTTGCCTGGCATGGTTTAGGTTCATGCTTCCTTCCCAGCTCCCTGAGTGACTCTCCCTAAAGCAGGGAGAAACGGAGGGAGGTAAACAGAATGTGGCCAAGGGAAATCCCACACATGTGGTTGGCAAAATTACATGAGCCAGACCCTGGCTAGTGAACGGGTATCCAATTATGACCAAAACAGACATGGACCCCTTGTAGTTCTCCTTCTGACTCTAACCTAGTAATGCCCAGACATCTCTGAGTTCCCATATGTCCAACTCCCCAACCACAGCTGTGAATTTCAGTTCTGAGTGGTCTGTGGGCCAGGTCAGCACCAACACATCATACAAGGCCTTCAGTTCTGAGTGGATCAGCGCTGATATTGGGCTGCAGGTCGGGCTGGGTGGAGTCAACATCACACTCACAGGTGAGGGAGGGCTCTTACCTGTGGTGGGGGGAAGGCTCTGCCATCTTTGGGATCTATGTTTGGTGTGGTCCAAAGGGCTATAGGATGCCTGGCACTGGGGCTGGGAGGATGTGTGAGGTGGGAGGTCAGAGGCATGATAGGAAGGGAAGTTCAGGGCCTTGGAAGCTGCCTTCTCTCAGTTGAGACCACTTCCTGTCCCTCTGCCCAGTGTGGGTGAGTCCCTACCTAGGCCCCACTCTGGCCCTTGGGTTCCTGCTGAGCACAGCTGCCTTGTGCCTCAGGGACCCCCATGCAGCAGCTGAATGAGACCATCAATTACAACGAGGAGTTCACCTGGCGCCTGGGCGAGAACTATGCTGAGGAGTATGCAAAGGCTCTGGAGAAGGGGCTGCCAGACCCTGTGCTGTACTTAGCTGAGAAGTTCACTCCAAGAAGCCCATGTGGCCTATACCGCCAGTACCGCCTGGCGGGACACTACGCCTCAGCCATGCTATGGTGAGGATGGGAAGGGGACGGGGTGGAGGCCCTGGTAGCCTAGATTCAGGAACACGGTTTCTACCCATCTCTCCTCCACTCACGTGGGTATCTCAGGTGGGGCGGCCTGGCACCAGTCCCCATGGTGCTGGCTTGGGAAGTCCATGGGAGGGAATCCCTACCTCATATCTTTGGGTCACTCTTGCATCCCTGAACCTCCGCCTGGGCCCGTCCAAATTCACCAGCAGGTAGAAGTACCCGGGCCAGTCCTCACTGGGTCCTGGCTCTCCAGGGTGGCATTCCTCTGCTGGCTGCTGGCCAATGTGATGCTCTCCATGCCTGTGCTGGTATATGGTGGCTACATGCTATTGGCCACAGGCATCTTCCAGCTGTTGGCTCTGCTCTTCTTCTCCATGGCCACATCACTCACCTCACCCTGTCCCCTGCACCTGGGTGCTTCTGTGCTGCATACTCACCATGGACCTGCTTTCTGGATCACATTGACCACAGGTAAGACCCAGCCCTAAAGACAAGCACTAGAAGGCTCAAGGCCAGGGAGTGAGGGCCTGGGGGCGTCATGTCGGTAGAGTTGAGGGTCTGTTCCTGGGGGCCAGGATGGCTTTGCCCTCTTTAAAGCCCCACCCTCTTGTATCTCTTATCTCCTGATTTTCTCTCCCCAGTGCCACTTCCCCTCCCTCCTCAGAGATGCCCACTCCCTTGTATCTTCTCTGTCATCCCCTAACTCTCTTCACCCAGCTGCTTCTAAAATCTTCCAACCCCCTGTCCCCTCTTGCTTCCTCCAAATACCCTTCTCTGGGTCCCCATTCTTAAACCCTTCCCTGTCCTGCCTTACACATCCCTAAATTGTCCTGCAGTCTTATTCTCCTCTCCTGTCCCACTGTCTACTCCCTCATGTGCCTCCTCATGCCTCCTCCTCTGTGCCCTGCCCTTCCCCAGGGTTTTTTTCTTTTCTCTCCCTATTTTCAGAGTTCTCCCTCTCCCCCTTTCCCTCTCTCTCTCTCTCCCGGGATATAACAGAAGGAGCACTGGGCTTGGAGTCTGGAAACTCAGGACAACAGAGCCACACCAGCCACATGCCCCTCAGCCAGTCACCTCTCTGAGCCCAAGTTGCCCTGAAGCAGGGGCTCTAGGCTTCCCTTAGAGTTGTTCTGACACTCGCAGGGGAAGATATCCTCGGCAGGTGTTACTAGCACTAAGGTGGGACAATTGTTGCCCTCGTCTCCAGGACTGCTGTGCGTGCTGCTGGGCCTGGCTATGGCGGTGGCCCACAGGATGCAGCCTCACAGGCTGAAGGCTTTCTTCAACCAGAGTGTGGATGAAGACCCCATGCTGGAGTGGAGTCCTGAGGAAGGTGGACTCCTGAGTCCCCGCTACCGGTCCATGGCTGACAGTCCTGAGTCGCAGGACATTCCCTTGTCAGAGGCTTCCTCCACCAAGGCATACTGTAAGGAGGCACACCCTGAAGATCCTGACTGTGCTCTATAACATTCCTCCCCGTGGAGGCCACCTGGACTTCCAGTCTGGCTCCAAACCTCATTGGAGCCCCATAAAACCACCAGAACTGGCTGGTACCAGACCCCCAGCACCAATTTACACATGAGTAGGAAAAGGAGGCTCTACATACTGATGTTAAAAAACAAAGCAAAACAAAAAGCCCTAAGGGGCTGAAGAGATGCTGGGCCTGTCCATAAAGCCTGTTGCCATGATAAGGCCAAGCAGGGGCTATCTCGTCTCTGCACAGCAACCCAGCCTTTCTGTGCTGCCTTGCCTCTTCAAGATGCCATTCACTGAAACCTACCTTCACCCCCATAAACCGGCAGGACAGGGGTTACATATGATTCTCCTATGGTTTCCTCTCATCCCTTGGCACCTCTTGTTTTCCTTTTTCCTGGGTTCCTTTTGTTCTTCCTTTACTTCCCCAGCTTGTGTGGCCTTTTGGTACAATGAAAGACAGCACTGGAAAGGAGGGGAAACCAAACTTCTCATCCTAGGTCTAACATTAACCAACTATGCCACATTCTCTTTGAGCCTCAGTTCCCAAATTTGCTAAATAAGATTGCAGGACTTGCCAAGAATCTCGGGATTTATCTTTCTATGCCTTGCTGACACCTACCTTGGCCCTCAGACACCACCTCACAAGAAGCCAGGTGGGAAGTTAGGGAATCAACTCCAAAACGCTATTCCTTCCCACCCCACTCAGCTGAGCTAGCTGAGTGGCGTCCAGGACGGGGAGTGGGTGACCTGCCTCATCACTGCCATCTAACGTCCACCTGGGGTGGCTCAGAAAGATGCTAGCTCTGGTAGGGTCCCTCCGGCCTCACTAGAGGGCGCCCCTATTACCCTGGAGTCGACGCAGAGAATCAGGTTTCACAGCACAGCGGAGAGTGTACTAGGCTGTCTCCAGCCCAGCGAAGCTCCTGAGGGCGTGCGTCCCCGGCGCGGAGAAGCCATGAAAATTAATAGGAAAAACAGTTTTTAAAAAACAAAAGAAAAAAAGTTTATTTACAGCTTGCCCCAGGAGACTTTCCCTGGTGCCTGCGGATGTCCGAGGCCTCGCGCCAGCAGCGCTCAGTGCCTTTCCCGGAGCTCTCCTGGCCCAGGCCTGGCGGGCACTGCTTCCCGGCCTGCGATGTCCTAAGGCGGGGAAGGAGTCCAGATTGGGTCCCCCTCACAGGTTAGTGGTGATACATTTTAAGTCCGGGAGCGCGGCCTGCTTGTGCAGTGGGTCGCCGAAGATAAGAGGCGAGCCCCCTCTCTCCTGGCTGCAGTCCTTGGCGCTTTGGTCCAGAAGGGTGCGAAGAGCGCTGGGCCGAACATAGTGGAGACTCACCACGGCACCTCCGAGGAAGAGGCACAGGATGCCTGTGGCGGTGGCCATCGAAAGAAAGGAGGGCATGTGGAGTCAGGGCTATGTTGCCCAGGCTGGTCTCGAACTCCTGGCCTCAAACGACCTTCCTGCCTTGACCTCCCAAAGTGCTGGGATTACAGGCGTGATGCCCGGGCCTTCTTCCATCTTTTGGAGCCTACCCCTTGTGTTACCTCCCCCGGCCCCCCACACACCTCTAATCTGGATTACATGAAACACGGCAAGACACCAAACCCTTCTAAGCCCCCCACTTTTCATCTGCAAAATGGTCATAACAGTGCCGTTTCTGCGAACTATTGAGAGGGGCAAATAAGATAATAGATGTGAATTCATTCTGTAAACTGGAAAGTGCACACCCGGTGTGAATCCTGTCCCCACCCTTAGCCCCCGGGGCCCATTCCCTCGGTCCTCACCGGTTGCCAGCGTGACCCAGAAGGCGGCGCCGTACTGAGTGGTGAGCGCGGAGGAGCCTAGGCGGAGCGGGCAGAGCGGCACGCTGGAGATGGAGGCCAAGGCGAAGACCCCGAAGAGCGCGAAGGCTCCGGTGGTCAGCAGTGCCAGGCCTCCGTAGAGCGGGGCCGGCGTGGAGAGCAGCACGTTGGAGAGGAGCCAGAAGCAGAACGCCACCCTGCCGGGGAGTGGGGGAACCGGCCGTGAGCGGGCTTCTCCCAGCCCACTGGGGTTCCCACAGCCTGGCTCCTCTTTGTCCCTACCCCAGCACCAAAGCCAGGGGCTGGGATGGCGGCGGAGCAGGGGAATTCCCCGGGGGAGAAGCGGGCTCCCGAGGTCCAGGCGGTGGCTGGAGTCTCTCCGGATTGCGATGGTCTGTGCAGACCTCGTGGATCTTCTAACCCGCGAGGCTGTCATGCCCACCCCGAGCGCGTCGGGTCTGGCTGCAGCTGCTCAGCGCCTCCGAGGCCTGCATCCTCCCGCTCATACGGCCCAGCTCGCGGCACACACACACGTGCACACAGCCTTCCCTCCAGCGCTTACCACAGCGTGGCCGAGGCGTAGTGTCCCGCCAGGTGGTACTGGTGGTACAGGCCGCAAGGGCTACTCGGTGTGAACTTCTCCGCCAGGTAGAGCACTGGGTCCGGCAGCCCCTTCTCCAGTGCGTTCGCGTACTCCGCGGCGTAATTCTCTTTCAGACGCCAGGTGAACTGCTCGTTGTAGTCAATGGTCTCGTTCAGCTGATGCACTGGGGTCCCTGCGGGGTGAGGCGGGCTCATGGGACTGCGCGCGGTCGGAGACCTCGCAACTAAGCGGATTCAGACAGAAAAGTGGGGGTGTGGCGCTCTCGGCGGGAGAAATGGGTTCGGTGGTGGTTGGAGAAAACGCAAATCCACGAGGACCACAAGCTATTTGAGCTTGTGGGATGTGAGAGGCCCTCCAGCTATCCCTGACACACTCACCTAACCCGGGATCTCCCAGCCCCAGGAGTTCATTTAGTCCCAGCCCCCTCACCTGTGAGTGTAATATTAATGCCCTCCAGGCCCACGAGCAGACCGACACGGGCTGTAACGCGCGCTGCGCTGAAGGCTTTGTAGGATGTGTTGGTGTTCACTCTACCCACGAACCATTCTGCACTGAAGTGCACAGCTGTAGGGAAAGGCACACGGTGGGGGTGGGATGAGGGTGGGAAAATGGAATTAGAGAGTGGTAATGGGAGGTGGGACACTGCAGAGAGATGGGGACTTAGAGGTCCAAAGTGGTTGCATGGTAAGGGCCAAAAAGTGGGCCCTAGAAGGAGCTGGAGAGTGGGAAGAGGGAGCAGAAAACCAACCCCAGTTCCCTGTTGTCCCAGGTGCCCTCTGCCCACCTCCTTCCTCACCCCGGTCCTCTCCCCATGGGCTGCACCACACACTCACCCACGATTTCTGCGCCTATGAACAGACTGAGAAGAACTCTCACCAACCAAAACCAGCGCTGCAGGAATAGGCACCCAGGTCAGGCCTGAGCCCTGCCAAACCAGAGTCCCCAAGACTACCCTTGACCCCACTTCACTTGGATCTTTAGTTACATCCAGACCTTTGAGACTAATGTTAGGCACACTTTTCCTGCAAGTCCCTCTGGGCTGCTGGCATTTCTGATGCTTTGTGACTATGCACTTTCACCTCCCTAGCCCCATTTCCCATCTACCTTAACAGCACCTCCCCCCCACCCCCACTTCCTGGCACTCTTCCACCACCTTCACTCCCCTAGCTGTCTGGCGCCTGGTCCTGGTTCTGCCTCCTGGTCCAGTCACTGCTTAGTGAGGCTCAGTGAGTCTAGAAGTGTTAGGCACGCAGGGGTCACCTCCCTCAGAAGAGGGAGGCCCCAGGGCCTGATCTCCAAGTGGAGGGGGTGGGAATGCAGATACACCTAGGTGCACCAGTTCCAGGGAAACCAACACAGATTAAGATGCAGAAAAGCTGGGTCCTCCCAGAACTGAAAAATGCACAACCTAGGTTCTGGGAGAGGGAGAAAGTCTAAGACAATGCACCCAGTTGGCTCCAACTTCTAATCCAATGTGGGAGTCTCAGTCCTTAGGATGAGGCACCCATACACATGCATCTCAACCCAGTGCAAAGGGGAACACCGCAGTCTGAGCTGCTGGCATCTGTCCTTTTGGCCTGAAGGTCATCACCCACCAGATGGGATGAGAGTGCAGCTTTAGTCCTGGGAGAGGTGGGAGGCCCTCCAGCACATGAAGCCTAGACTCTGCCTCAGGATTACTGGACTGGGCACCCATTCTCCGCAGCAGCCTTCCGAAGGACCCAGCTGGGGTCCTTCTCCAGGATATCCTGGATGGGGAGCTCTCCCTGTCCTTGGAAAGGGGTGCTTGCTGCACCAGACTCCTGACTTCGCTCCACCAGAGCCTCAGTTCAACTATTCATGGAGGCTCTTGTACAGTCTTACCTGTTCTGGGTCCCTCAGGAGACAATCTGCCCATGAGGCTTCCCCCACTCTACCTGCACTATTAGGACACCCTTACCGAGTGGCCACGGATCCCCGGCAAGATGAGCAGGAAGCTTGCTGCTAAAGCCAAAAACACTAGAATAACGATGAGCAGTGGAACGCTGAAGCCTGCGGCATGCCGGGGCTGGGGGTAAAAAGGCAGTACGCCGTTCCACAGGGTCATGCTGCACGCCGGCCGAGAGCTGCACGCAGGCGGGCAGGCAAGCCAGCAAGCTGGGGCTGCCTGGACGCGGGAGAGCGCGTCCTTGGCGTCTCTTTGCGTGCAAGGCCGGGACCGAGTGGGCTGGTGAAGTCTGAGTCCTTCACCTCTCAGGACTCAAGCGTGGAGGTGGGCTGCTCTCAATGCTCTGGGGTTGGTACCGACAGAGTTGTTCTAGCCGGCGAGCGAAACTATTTCTCACTGTCTGTAGCCGTTACTTTCCTGGTTCTGCGGGGTCGCGCTGAGTTTTGAAGTCGCGCGGGACCCCTTTTATAGCAGCATGGGCGGCGTGCCACAAGGGTGTCCCAGCCCAGGTGCTGGTCTGAGCAGGAAGAGGTTATGCAAATAAGGGCCCCACCTCCACAGCAGGAGGGTGAGCCCTGGATCCAGATGCTCACACTCGGCGCAGGTCTGTCCTGAGCCAACACCTGCACAGTGGCGAGACCAAGGACCCAGAGAGAAAGGTGAGAGTGCAGCCGGGGAGGCTGAGGATCGGCGGAGCTGGATGAGTGAGGGTGAAGGCAAGAAGTAGAGCACAGAAGCAAAGATTTTAAGAGGAAAGAAGACATCTGAACCTAACACCACCCTAAATTACAGGTAAGACCAGAGTTTGGGACCTGACCTTAGCCTCGCCCGTCATGCACAGGCGTTCATTGCAGAAGGGGAGTTTATTGGGGAAGGGGGGATTCATTGCGGACGGGTGCTGCGGTCCCTAGCTCCCAGCTCAGTAACCTTTTTCCCTTCCCTGCCTCCTGGAAGAGAAGCGGAGCCTGACGGATTGGGGGCAGGTGGAGGTGAAACATTGGAGACATTGGGCACACCCTGGGAGGTTGAACCAGTCCTGCCCTGGACTGACATGCCCCAGAAGACTCCTGCCCAGTGGGTTCCTATGGTCGGGAGTTAACTCTCTGATGGGGTGGCGGATGGAGAACAGTGTCAATGCCTCCAGAACTGCCAATTGTCCTGGAAAGAGTGGCTTTTGGATGAAGGTCCTCGGTGATGCTTCTAACAGCTACGTTCCAGAAGTGGAAACAGCTGGCGCTTCTCCTCCAGTACTAGCTGTAGGAACAAGAGGGGAGGCATAGAGGACGCCCTAACAGTGGCTTTCGCATACTACCAACCCGCAGGCTGCAGGGTTGGCATGCTCCGTGCAAGACCAGAGGCACTGATGCTCCTGGGAGCTCTTCTGACTGGATCCCTGGATCCATCGGGCAAGTATCAGGCTCCTCTAGCGGCGGGGTGTTCCCCAGGATCCCCTGGAAGGTGGGGCTGGGAGAGGTGCGGCAAGCGGCTCCCTGAGACTGGAAGGTCATTTCGCCGTGCAGCTCAGCGGGATGGGAAACTTCTCAGTGCGGCCCGACACTTGGGTCCGGTTAGGGGCACTCCGCGAGCTGGGGAAGGACTGGCCAAGGCCTTCGTTGCTTGGGTGGAGTAGCTGGGAGCGTAGTGCTGAGGAGGCCCTTCTCTGTGCCCACAGGCAGTCAGGACGCACTCTCACTGCCCTGGGAAGTGCAGCGCTATGACGGCTGGTTTAACAACCTGAGGCACCACGAGCGTGGTGCTGTTGGTGCGTTCTGGGGGCCCGGGCGTGCTGGGGCCGTTGCTCGCGAAGGGCAGGGGTGCGGAAGGCCCTGAGCGGGGAATCTGCGGGGAACACGCGCCCAGCAGCTCCGCTGCCTACACAGCGCAATCTTATGCGCTCCCGGGGCCAAGAGACCCTTGAGGGAAGGTTCTGTCAGTGAAGTGGGATGGGGGTTGAGGGAGGCTTAGGGCGAGGTTTGGAGGATCCCTGGGGATGGAGTGCTTAGACAGAGCCCCGCTCTCTGCCTCTGCAGGCTGCCGGTTGCAGCGCCGCGTACCAGCCAATTATGCCGACGGTGTGTATCAGGCTCTGGAGGAGCCGCAGCTGCCCAACCCGCGCCGGCTCAGCAACGCAGCCACGCGGGGCATAGCCGGCCTGCCGTCGCTCCACAACCGCACCGTACTGGGGGTCTTCTTTGGTGAGGGCAAAGGGGGAGACCAGTGGGGTTGATCTGGCGCTCTGCTCAGCCTGGGGGAGGGGCCAGATCCCCTCTGCGAGTCCACAGGAGACCCATCCGAGACTACCAACCACTTCCTCTCTAAGCAGCACTTCGAGACTGCCTTCATCTCGGAGAGATTTGGGGATGTCGATACAGAGATATTTGCTCCCCTAACCTTTCTCTTACGCCTTACTCCAAACTAGGGGTCACTGGACCCCCATTATAGCTCTTGGGAACTGAGCTCCCCAGCCACCGCTCTCCTCATCATGTGTTTGTAACCATGTTACCTCCCCCTAGCCCAGAGGGAGGAGAACTGACTTGGGGTACCCCTACATAAATTATATCATTTTGATTCTCACAACAGCTTTATGAATTGAGTAGGAAGGGAACTCACTATAGTATTACTTTGCAGATTAGAAAATTGAGGCTCCCTGGGGCTAACCTGCAGAGCTGGTGGCGGAGCTGGCACTGGGACCTCTGTCTTTTGGCTCCTGAGGACACTTGGAGGCCGCCCTGGCCGTGGGGAGGGCGCAATACGGACGGTTTGTCACCTATTTGCGCCCCATGCCCGCAGGCTACCATGTTCTTTCCGACGTGGTGAGCGTGGAAACGCCCGGCTGCCCCGCCGAGTTCCTCAACATCCGCATCCCACCTGGAGACCCCGTGTTCGACCCCGACCAGCGCGGGGACGTGGTGCTGCCCTTCCAGAGGAGCCGCTGGGACCCCGAGACCGGACGGAGTCCCAGCAACCCCCGGGACCTGGTGAGGCGGGGAAGGCGGCGGGAAGGGGCCGCACACCAGCCAGGTGGGGCCGGGGCTTCGGGCCTGGCAGGGCCTGGAGGGGAGAGGCGCCCACTCCCCAGCCTCGGACACCTGCCGGCCTCCGGCCTTCCCTGGCCCGCCGCCGCCCTTCGACCCCGGCTCACCCGCCGCGTGCCCCGCAGGCCAACCAGGTGACGGGCTGGCTGGACGGCAGCGCCATCTATGGCTCCTCGCACTCCTGGAGCGACGCGCTGCGGAGCTTCTCCGGGGGACAGCTGGCGTCGGGGCCCGACCCCGCCTTCCCCCGAGACTCGCAGAACCCTCTGCTCATGTGGGCGGCGCCCGACCCCGCCACCGGGCAGAACGGGCCCCGGGGGCTGTACGGTGAGGCCGCGGGGGCGGGACGGGGCCGGCTGGGGGTCTGCGAGTGTGGGCTCCCCCATCACGCTACCGCTCATCTCCTCCCCTGCGCCCCCACATCGGATGCAGCCTTCGGGGCGGAGCGAGGGAACCGGGAACCCTTCCTGCAGGCGCTGGGCCTGCTCTGGTTCCGCTACCACAACCTGTGGGCGCAGAGGCTGGCCCGCCAGCACCCAGACTGGGGGGACGAGGAGCTGTTCCAGCACGCGCGCAAGAGGGTCATCGCCACCTACCAGGTCAGCCGTCCGCGCCCCGCGACGTCCTCCCTTCCGCGTGCAAGCCCACGGGAGACTCCGCTGCCCCACGGAGCTCCCCATCTGTGGACAACCTCCACCCAGAAACCCCTCCCCAGACAGCCGAGGTCTAGGGAAGCCCCTGTAAATGATAGGGAGGCACGCGCTGTTTATAGGAGAAGTCTGGCTGGTGATTATTATTTATCACCTCCGCACCCCCCACTCCCCCAAATCCCCTGGTTCCTTGGGGGGACAGGCCTCACACCGCTCCTGTTTGAGTTGCTTCTCCCATGACTGACCCTGCCTGGTCCTCATCTCCACACGGAAGCCGTCCTTGGGCTCAGACCCTTCCAGGCCCCGCCCCATCCAACTCGTGCCTCCCCTCACCCCTCTCTGCCCCTCAGAACATCGCTGTGTATGAGTGGCTGCCCAGCTTCCTGCAGAAAACACCCCCGGAGTATACAGGTGAGGGAGTGGGGAAGGAGGGCACCTGTGCTGAGAATCCTGAGGGGAAGGAGACAGGTGCGTGTGATGGGAGGATGTGGAGGCAAGGAGCCTATCTCCCCATCATCACCGTCTCCTTCCTGCAGGATACCGTCCTTTCCTAGACCCTAGCATCTCCCCGGAATTTGTGGTGGCCTCTGAGCAGTTCTTCTCTACCATGGTGCCCCCTGGTGTCTACATGAGGTGAGGGAGGGGTTGGCAGAGAGGGGGCACCACACTGAGAAAGGTGCAGAATGATGAGCTGTCTTGGAGGCTGGGGCCTTTCCCACTCCTTCGCAGTTTCACTAGGGAAGGGGAAGCAAAAATTTGGGGCCCTGAAACAGAACCCTGGGGTAAGATGTGTGGGCTTAGTAGGGAAATCTCCCCAGCTCTCCTAAGGGCTGAAATTTGGTTGCTGGGTGTAGGATTTGTCCAGCAGCTGGGTCATTCCCTTCCCCCCTCTCCCCACCCTACCTGGACTAGGAGCGCACTCTATCTTCAGTAAACACACATTGCCAAATCTCTGCCATGTTCAAGGAAGTTCCTGGGCCACTGCTCAATCCTAGTGAACCCCCACTGAGTCCCTCAGCCCACTCAACTCCATCTTTGATTCTTCTCCAAATTCCCTCACCACATCCTTTGTTCTCAATTTCAGAAATGCCAGCTGTCATTTCCGGAAGGTCCTGAACAAGGGTTTTCAAAGCTCCCAAGCTCTCAGGGTCTGCAACAACTACTGGATTCGGGAGGTCAGACTGGGGTCAGGGCCAGGGGAAGATGGGTCAAGGTCAGTCTCTTCACACAGGCTGGGAAAAGCAACAATCCTAGTTCTTGGGTTTTGCTGCCCCAGGTTCATGGGAGATGAAGGGTAGAGGAAATTATCCAGGGACAACAGCTCAAGAGAGTCTGGGACTGGCCAAGGGCCCTTTGTCCTGGGGTACTAAAGTGGTCCAGGCTGAGAGAGACTGAGTTTTGGGTAGGGGCCTATCTTGAGTGCATTGTTTACTTCCAGAACCCCAATCTGAACAGTACCCAGGAGGTGAATGAGCTGCTACTGGGAATGGCCTCCCAGATTTCGGAGCTGGAGGACAACATAGTGGTTGAAGATCTGAGGGGTGAGCTCAGAGCCAGAAGGGGTGGATGGTAAGGGGCCAGGAAGCCTGAGGATCCCTCTGGGTTCATCAACAGCAGACCTAGGGCACTCACAATACAGCAACACAGATACAAACACAGACTTCAAGGAGCTATAAGAAGAAAATGAACTGTGAACTTTTTTTTTTTTTTTTTTTGCTTAATTTACACTTTTGTGTTGCTTTTATTTTAAATTAACTATGTCTGAGTATTGGGGAGGGGTGGTACCACAATCTCTTTGGTGCTTAGTTAGGTCTCTAAAAGTTTTCATTCAGCCCTGTCTTGAAACTAGGGAGGCATAGGACAGGGAATTTACTGCTTGGTGACTAGAACAGTCTTGAGTCTTAGAGGAAGGGTCTTACTGGAAAAACTGGCCGTGATCACACATGGTGACATTGGCCTTGCAGCAAGGCAAGGTCAACATGGGCACAGATCTCATGTGGATCACTGGGGGTAGCTGGGAGGGAAGAACCATAGTGCCAATAGTCAGATACAAGGCTGCAGGGCAAAAAAGGATGGAGAGGACAAAGCCCATAGTCTAGTCTTCTCTCCTCTTCAGATTACTGGCCTGGCCCTGGCAAATTCTCCCGTACAGACTATGTGGCCAGCAGCATCCAACGTGGCCGAGATATGGGGCTGCCCAGCTATAGCCAGGCCCTTCTGGCCTTTGGGCTGGACATCCCAAGGAACTGGAGTGATCTCAACCCTAATGTGGACCCCCAGGTCAGGAATAGTAATGATAATAATGGCAGCTAAAGCTTTCCTATGGCAATACTGTTCCAAACCCTTTACATATGTTGACTCATTTAATCTACGTAATAATATTGTAAGGTATATATAATCATTTTCTCCATTTTACTGATGACATAGTTGGTAAATCATAGAGGCGGGACTTAAATTCAGCCATCTGATTCCAGAATATATTCCTAACCACTGCATTGTACCATTCCTGCAGGGTGGCTTCTGGGTTGGGTGCCATTGTCCTGTTGCTGCAGGGTCCCACCCCAAGGGCTGTGTGCCCCTGAAGCTGCTAATCATTGAGGTCAGGCAGGCTGGTGATGGTCACAGGATACGGTCCTAGAGCACTTGACCGTGGTCTTACCGTGGGTAAGGACACACTGATCCTTCCACTAGACTTGTCCTGCCTGACGGGGCTTCCCTAAGAAGAGGAAATCAGGCCTGAGCAGCAAGCCAGGCAGCTGCTGGGGTCCTGTGTCCGAGGGATGGGGCAACAGTGGCTGCCCTCCCCAGCAAACATACACTCACCCCTTATCTCCTGTGGTGCCCCAGGTGCTGGAGGCCACAGCTGCCCTGTACAACCAGGACCTATCCCAGCTAGAGCTGCTCCTTGGGGGGCTCCTAGAGAGCCATGGGGACCCTGGACCCCTGTTCAGTGCCATTGTCCTCGACCAGTTTGTACGGCTGCGGGATGGTGACCGCTACTGGTTTGAGAACACCAGGAATGGGTAAGGCTTGCCTGGGCCGCCACCTCAGACTGCTCCTCAGCCTGAGCCCCAGACCCTCTGTCTGGTCTTAGACAGCCCCTATGAGCCCTTGATTCCCAGTCAGCCCACCACACCCTTCCCAACCCCTCTGGGTCTCTCTTTTTTTCTTTTCTTTTCTTTTTCTTTTTCTTTTTTTTTTGAGACAGAGTCTAGCTTTGTCACCCAGGTTGGAGTGCAGTGGCATGATCTTGGCTCGATGCACCCTCTGCCGCCCAGGTTCAAGTGATTCTCCTGCCTCAGCCTCCCGAGTAGCTGGGATTACAGGCATGCACCAACATGCCCAGCTAATTTTTTTAAAAAATATTTTTAGTAGAGATGGGGTTTCACCATGCTGGTCAGGCTGGTCTCAAACTCCTGACCTCAAGTGATCCACTCTCCTTGGCCTCCCAAAGTGTTGGGATTACAGGCATAAGCCACTGCACCCGGCCCCTCTGGGTCTCTTTTCTTACCGGTGTCCTTGGGCCTGGGGTCGCTGGAGGCCTGCATCCCCTTCCCATCCCAGTGACTTCTACTTCCTCCTACTTAGGCTGTTCTCCAAGAAGGAGATTGAAGAAATCCGAAATACCACCCTGCGGGACGTGCTGGTCGCTGTTATCAATGTTGACCCCAGTGCCCTGCAGCCCAATGTCTTTGTCTGGCATAAAGGTGAGTGCCCTGGGAGAACACAAGTGAGTGACAGTGGCCAGAGAAGGATCAAGATTGAGGGTGCGGGGGAATCTCCTGGTGCTGTCCAGGGAGCCAGGCACCTTCTGTGTTGGGCTAGGAGGTCTGCATTTGGCTGGCTCCCACAGCAGGGACCTCAACTAGCACACAACCTGCACCCTACAGTCAAGAAGGGGTGGATGGGGTAGATGCCAAGAGATAGGATATGGATGCGGACTTTTTGAGGGAGACAGTTTCAGGGAGGTGGGCCTGGGGAAATCAGATGATACCTTGCTCCTTTATAGGATAGAGGGGAAAGAGATCTGGCCACGTAGTGGGATCCTCAGACTTTGACGTCTTCCTTGCCCTCTCCCTCAGGTGCACCCTGCCCTCAGCCTAAGCAGCTCACAACCGACGGCCTGCCCCAGTGCGCACCCCTGACCGTGCTTGACTTCTTTGAGGGCAGCAGCCCTGGTTTTGCCATCACCATCATTGCTCTCTGCTGCCTTCCCTTAGGTAAGCTCTTAGGCAGCCTCTCTGCAGACTGGCCCTGCCCTTCATTTCCTGCTGGCCTGAGGGGCTGGCTATTTGGTACCATTTGAGACCAGGCTCAAGGAACCTCTGGAAGGGAGGTGCCATAGCCTAAGCCACAGTGAAGCTCTAGGCGAGGGGCTCCCTCCTCACTGCTCCTTCTGATACGCTTCAGTGAGTCTGCTTCTCTCTGGAGTGGTGGCCTATTTCCGGGGCCGAGAACGCAAGAAGCTACAAAAGAAAGTCAAAGAGAGCGTGAAGAAGGAAACAGCCAAAGATGGAGTGCCAGGTGAGAAGGGGCTGGGCAGAGGAGGTAGGAGGGACGGGGGAGGGGAGAGACAGGAGTCTGGGAGAAAGAACCAAGTTACAGAGTGAGAGGAAAGCCAAGGTGCCTTTAGGGCGCCTGCTCAGACTCACAGTGGAATTGACCTGAAGGCGGGGATCTGGGGACATCTGCTGAACTACCCAGCCCAATCATTCCTTCCCCAGCGATGGAGTGGCCAGGCCCCAAGGAGAGGAGCAGTCCCATCATCATCCAGCTGCTGTCAGACAGGTGTCTGCAGGTCCTGAACAGGCGTCTCACTGTGCTCCGCGTGGTCCAGCTGCAGCCTCTGCAGCAGGTCAACCTCATCCTGTCCAGCAACCGAGGATGCCGCACCCTGCTGCTCAAGGTCCCTAAGGAGTATGACCTGGTATGGCTCGTCCTGCCTCCCCTGCCTGGGCTGCCCTCACATGACTCCATTATCACAAGCGAGGCCACCCTATCCTCAGCTACAAAACTCACCTATGACAGCTGATGCTGGAGAGAGGGGCTCCTTTCAGAGGCCCCCAGACACAACCTGACCCTCTTCATCCCCACACTTGGCCCCAGCCTGGATGGATGGGGAGGAGCTTTTCTCTCCTCCCCTCAACCCAAGATCCGTTGAGGGGAGGCTGAAGCAGAAGGTCCAGCAAGCTCCCCGCATCGGTGCCGCCTTCTTTCCACCCAGGTGCTGCTGTTTAGTTCTGAAGAGGAACGGGGCGCCTTTGTGCAGCAGCTACAGGACTTCTGTGTGCGCTGGGCTCTGGGCCTCCATGTGGCTGAGATGAGCGAGAAGGAGCTATTTAGGAAGGCTGTGACAAAGCAGCAGCGGGAACGCATCCTGGAGATCTTCTTCAGACACCTTTTTGCTCAGGTGCCATGATCTGTGCCTTTTGGAGATGGGCCCAGCCCCAGAAATGGAGGAAACCTGGGCTGCATAGAAACCCGCTGTGGGTGAACTAAGCTTCCACTCTATGGCCTGGAGAGATATAGCCTTGTCTGAATCCTGGCATTGCCATTTTACTTAGCTCTGTGACCTTAGGCAAGTCACATTACCACTGTTCTGTTTCTCTGTTTACTCATCTACAAAACAGTGATGAAAACTGTATCCATACCATTGCATTGTTGTGAGGACTCGGTGAGATCGTCTACATGAGTGGTACACAGAGGTTGGCCTCTGGACCCGAGAGCATCAGCCTCACCTGGGTACATGTTAGAAATGCACCTACCCAGTCAGACTGAACCAGGAACTTTGTGGGTGGGGTCTGGCAATCTGTGTTTTAAAAAGCTCCCCAGATAATTCGGATACACTCTAACGTTTGAAAAACATTGTTTTATGTACAGTGCTTATTAGCCCAAGTGCCAGGTACGTTGCAGGCATTTAACAAATGGTTGTGGCCAGGCTCAGTGGCTCATGCCTATAATCCCAGCACTTTAGGAGGCTAAGGCGGGCAGATCACCTAAGGTCAGGAGTTCGAGACTAGCCTGGCCAACATGGTGAAACCCTATCTCTACTAAAAATACAAAAATTAGCTGGACGTGGTGGCTCATACCTGTAATCCCAGCTACTTGGGAGGCTGAGGCAGGAGAATCGCTTGAACCCGGGTGGCGGAGGTTGCAGTGAGCCAAGATCATGCCACTGCACTCCAGACTGGGTGACAGAGCAAGACTCCATCTCAAAAAACCAGACAAAAAACAATAAGTGGTTGTTACATGTACTTTTAAACTTCTTGCACAATGGGCAAATCATAGGCACATGGCAGCCTTATCTGAATTGGCAAGAGAGCACAGCCCCAGCCCCTTCCTGCCTGTCTACCATCATGTCTCTACATCTTCTGTACCCAGTGTAGGCTCTCTCACTTTCCATTCCCCTTAACTTTGCCTTTCCCCTTCCATACCCCAGCACCATGCCCACTGCATGAAGTTCCCGGTTCTTGGGCCCAGGGAGAAATGGGCAGGCTGCTAGAGATTTGATTCCCCGGTCTATAGGACAACAGAGGCCCCAGTCAGTATATCTAAGGATCAGGAGAACCATCAGAGTTTAGCCTGTCTGATTTGGACTATGGGGAGATATGAAGGGTCACTGAACTGCTTCCAGCATAGGCTTCACCTCCTTCTCTTTCCCTCCCTCTGCTGCTGCCCAAGTGCAGGTGCTGGACATCAACCAGGCCGATGCAGGGACCCTGCCCCTGGACTCCTGCCAGAAGGTGCGGGAGGCCCTGACCTGCGAGCTGAGCAGGGCCGAGTTTGCCGAGTCCCTGGGCCTCAAGCCCCAGGACATGTTTGTGGAGTCCATGTTCTCTCTGGCTGACAAGGATGGCAATGGCTACCTGTCCTTCCGAGAGTTCCTGGACATCCTGGTGGTCTTCATGAAAGGTAGGGGGCTGGGAGGTGGCAGGCTATCCAAGAATCCAGGGGTCTTTCAGCAAGGAGATGACCTGCATTCCCTTTTTTTCTTCCCAGGCTCCCCAGAGGATAAGTCCCGTCTGATGTTTACCATGTATGACCTGGATGAGAATGGCTTCCTCTCCAAGGACGAATTCTTCACCATGATGCGGTATGGGGTGTGCCTTTCTAATCCTGAGACTTCCTGGTGTGTTTCAAACAGGAAAACACGTCCAGTAAGAGGAGGGCTGGCAAAGAGGCTATGCGGTCATCTGTGCTGAGAGGTGGCCTAAACACTACATCCTAAACTCTCAGAGCATCCACCTTGAAATATTTACCTGACTGGCTCCTGCCTCTGGGAGAGTCTCTGTCTGGACTGTCAACACCAGCCGGAAAAGTCTCCCTAGTTAAAAAACAAAAACGAAAACAAAAACCCAACACCAATATGGCCAACCACAAAAATCCACTAATCCCTTTTGGATGCCCTTGGATCTCTGTGAACTATTTTACGGCATGCCTAACCCTGTGCTCTACCCAATGAAACAGTGAATGGATGACCTTGGTCACTGCTCCGATATTCATCACCATGATAGTCAGGAAGAGAAACGTGGAAGCCTTCTCCATATTCCAACCATTCTTCCTTCCTGCATCTTAAGCCCTTTCTGGTTTTGTTGTGCCGGTAAAAAAAATAGCTTTGTGCTTCTCATTCCTGAAGACAATGAATGCGTCAGTAACACAGCTCCCCTCCACGCCGTAAGGGCAGGGTTTGTTCCCTGTTGAATCCAGCTTCTCTACACTGTGATTGGCACAGGGCAGGCATTTCATACATAACTAACTGAGTAAGACAAAATGAAATAAGTGAACAAATGAATACAAAGTATAGATGTAACGGCCCACATTATTTGAATTTTTCTATCCTGTTAAGCCTTAACATTGCTTTAAGCATTCCCCTTAACTGCTACATTCCTCATATAGTCCAGACACCCCAACTGGACAAGGGCTTCTGAAAGGGCAAAGCTATTGCAGTCTGTACCTCACTGGGTATGTCATTGCAGGCCCAGCCCCAGGTGAGGCTCAAGGGAATCTAGGAGAGGGTCCCTGCCTCCGAGGGCTGAGTTCCCACCTTCTTTTTTTTGGTTTGTTTGTTTTGAGACGGAGTCACTCTGTCACCCAGGCTGGAGTGCAGTGCCACCATCTCGGCTCACTGCAACCTCCACCGCCCAGGTTCAAGTGATTCTCCTGCCTCAGCCTCTCAAGTAGCTGGAATTACAGGCACGTGCCACCACGTCCAGCTAATTTTTGTATTTTTGGTAGAGATAGGGTTTCACCATATTGGCCAGGCTAGTCTGGAACTCCTGACCTCAGGTGATCAGCCCACCTCAGCCTCCCAAAGTGCTGGGGTTACAGGCGTGAGCCACCACACCTGGTGAATTCCTACCTTCTTGTCCTGTAACTCAGTGTGTATCTTGCTTACTGTCGGTGGGACAATGTTTTTAATGTGATGGCTGTGCTTGCTGTGTTTTATGGGCCCAGCATGGCACAGCATTGCTGCCGGACCTACACAAACTTGCATAGTCTGTCTTTTCTGTCCCGAGGCACAACCTATGAATAGAGCTTGGCTATTGCAGGTGCCACTGTGGGTGCTATCAGGTTGGGCATGGAGACGCTCCCACCTGTGCCCCGGGGTGTTGGCACAAGGAAGCAGCAGCATTGCAGCTAGGTCCCCTCCCTGGCACCTGGCTGCCTGGTGCCTCCACTGGACTATGAAAGGGGGAACCCAGGGGTGGTGTGGGAGGCATCAACAGAAGAGAGTGCACAGAGAGCCTGCCACGAGAGAGGGCCATGCACACCCTGGACACATCCCTGCACTCAGTGGACTATCTTCCCAGTTGTGGATGCCCCCTGTTTGAGGGCTGCTTTCTCTGATTGGTCAAGGTCACTTTCAATTCTGTTCTGCCTTTTGAGTCCATGGCTACCCCACCCAGCTTAGTGTCAGCTGCAGGCTGGATGAGCGCCTTCTCAGTGCCATTTCCCGGGTCACTGGTAACCACATTAGATAATCTGGGGCCTGCCCAACCCTGCATCTACCCAAGCCTGACCTTGCTGGGTGACAGGCTGCTGTGTCTCTGGTCCTCCTCCAGGTCCTTCATCGAGATCTCCAACAACTGCCTGTCCAAGGCCCAGCTGGCCGAGGTGGTGGAGTCCATGTTCCGGGAGTCGGGATTCCAGGACAAGGAGGAACTGACATGGGAGGATTTTCACTTCATGCTGCGGGACCATGACAGCGAGCTCCGCTTCACGCAGCTCTGTGTCAAAGATGGAGGTGGAGGTGGTGAGTGTGTGAGGAATGGTTGGCGTCAGGGAGGGGGGCGTGTCCTCAAAATGAGAGTTCCCGGTGGGCAGGACCCAGGTCTTACTCTTTTCTGAGTCCTTGGTATCTAGTATAGAACCAAGCACATGTAATTGGGGTGGCACATGTAGGTGTGCAGGTTGTCTAATGCACAATGATACCCACTGAGGTCAAGGAGCAGGTTGAAATCTATCCTACACACTGCTCAAAGCCACCGGCATTGGTCTAAGACATAGCTGGCCAGAGGAAGAGGAATTGTTTCTTTTACACAAAGGACCTGCACGGTTGCATCCACCTAAGAGGACGTCCCCTTTCTTGTGCAAAGTTGCCACATTGTCTGCCCTGTGTACAGTGAGTGCTTAGTCTGGGGAAGGAGGGAAACCGGACTGGAGTCAGAGATCTGGACATGACTTTCCCAGAAGGGAGGAGGGCACAGTCTCCCATCCTACCCCACTGCCCTTGTGGGGAAGCCAGTCCTGCCTCTTGTTCTCTTCTCTAGGTATTAGAGATATCTTTAAACAAAACATCAGCTGTCGAGTCTCATTCATCAGTCGGACACCTGGGGAGTGGTGAGCAGGAATGGGGCTCTGGCAGGTCGGCCTGGCTGAGCCCCCTGCAGAGAAATGAAAGGAGTAGGACTGGCTGATCAGCCCCCGGTAAAATCAGGCATTTGCCCTTTGAAAGTAGCTCTTGGTTGCACAAACATTCCAGCTGCCTCTCTCACCCTATGCTGCTCGGATGCTCGGCTCTCTCCCTGCCGCTCCAGGCCAGAATCATTCTACAAAACAAATTATGAGATCCTATTCATTTTGCACCTTACCCCCTGCCTGGTACCAGGAGCCACTCCCTACCTCTACCCCATGCTCTGCCCTGGGAGTTGTTCTCCTGGCTGCAAAGACAAGGGGAGAACAGCCCCATTTCTTTTTCTCAGCTCCCACCCCCAGGGACTGGGGCCCCCTGCCCCAGAAGCCCCAGAGCTGGGAGGCCCTGGACTGAAGAAGAGGTTTGGCAAAAAGTGAGTGTCTCCCAAATCCCTGGGCCCAAAGAGACATGGAGA
This sequence comes from Pongo abelii, assembly GCF_028885655.2. NCBI lineage: Eukaryota > Metazoa > Chordata > Mammalia > Primates > Hominidae > Pongo > Pongo abelii. The sequence goes on along the minus strand of NC_072001.2, from coordinate 48,001,885 downwards.
GAAGTCTCAGGGTCCCTAGACCCCACCCACATATCCTTGACATATAAGCGACCATCCTGAGTCTCATTCCATTTATTCCTGACCTGACTGAGGGGTAATAGTGTTGAATGACTTTTCATCCTCTTCCAACCTCTGCACCCCATTCTTCAGGCAAGGGTCCTGGCTCAACAGGATGATAGTTAGGGGTCTCCTGGCTCCTGCCTGCTTTGGGCACAGCCTTGAGGCCTGTGCTGGGATCAGGAAGAAAGAAGGATAAAACAGACAGGAGGAGGGGGAGTAGCAGGGAGACAGTGAGTGGGTGGATGGAGCAAAGATGGAAGTAAAGGGTTGGAGGAGGAAGAAGCTCCCAGATTGCTTTTTTCCCTTCATCTGTTGTGGCCCATCCTGATGCCTGCCACATCCCCAGGTCACCTTTCATGGGGTGGCATTAAGAGAAGGCCAGAGGGCCCTTACCACACTGCTGCCCTGTCTCCCCTTGCTATAGGGCAGCGGTGCTCACTCCCCGGCTGTACACAGAGGCGCTGCAAGAGAAGATGCAGCGAGGCTTCCTAGCCCAAAAGCTGCAGCAGTACAAGCGCTTCGTGGAGAACTACCGGAGGCACATCGTGTGTGTTGCAATCTTCTCGGCCATCTGTGTTGGCGTGTTTGCAGATCGTGCTTACTGTAAGAGTTCCAGACTGTGGGCAGTGGGTAGGGAGCAGGCTCTGACCCTTGGAGAGGAGTGGAAAGCCCTCTGATCCTAAGAGTCTGCATGGGAGAGCCCAGGGCTCGGGACCCTGGCCTCTTGTGCCAAACTGATGTAACCTCATTCCGGCCCCCCAGACTATGGCTTTGCCTCGCCACCCTCGGACATTGCACAGACCACCCTCGTGGGCATCATCCTGTCACGAGGCACGGCGGCCAGCGTCTCCTTCATGTTCTCCTATATCCTGCTCACCATGTGCCGCAACCTCATAACCTTCCTGCGAGAGACTTTCCTCAACCGCTATGTGCCTTTTGATGCCGCGGTGGACTTCCACCGCTGGATCGCCATGGCTGCTGTTGTCCTGGCCAGTATGTGACTCCCAGGCATCTTCCTCTTTGCTGCAGCACCCTGGGTCTAGTTGGGGGAAACAGTGGGGAGATGGAACTCCTTATACATCCATCTCTCCTCCCCATGCCTCCTCTCTTCCTCGGGATCAGAGGTAGAGTCTGTCCTGGTTGGCATCTCTAACAGGGTCTGTCTCTTCCAGTTTTGCACAGTGCTGGCCATGCAGTCAATGTCTACATCTTCTCAGTCAGCCCACTCAGCCTGCTGGCCTGCGTATTCCCCAACGTCTTTGTGAATGATGGGTCAGTTCTGGGGAAGGTTTTCTCCCGGGACTCATAGGGCGGGCCCAGGGGTATAATAGAAAAAGAAATAGGCAGGGCACAATGGCTCACACCTGTAAGCCCAACACTTTGGAAGTCTGAGGCAGGAGGATCGCTTGAAGCCAGGAGTTCCAGACAAGCCTGAACAACAGAGTGAGACTCCATCTGTACAAAAAGTAAAAAGATTAGCGGGGCATTGTGGTGCACATCTGTAGTCCTGGCTATTCAGGAGGCTGAGGCAGGAGGATTGCTTGAGCCCAGGAGTTTGAGGTTGCAGTGAGCCATGATCAGTACCACTGCATTCCAGCCTGGGCGACAGAGCAAGACTCTGTCTTGAAAAAAAAAAAAAAGAAAAGAAAAGAAAAAAGAAATAGACAGTCCCAGACACTCAGCAAGAAGCTCAGTGCTAAGCTAGTCCCCTGGGAGAAGCTGAAAGGTAAATTTCTTGCCCTCAGGAAGGAAGCTGGCTGTGATTGGCCAGGAAAGGTGTTTGGGAGATGAAGTGGGAGACTCTTTCTCATAGATACCTGACACACAGCTTGCCATCTCTGCCTTCTATCCATTCACTGGACAGACACTTATGGAGCGTGTCCCATGTGTCCACCCAGATGTCAGAGTAGGGATGTCAAGATACATGCAGTCATTCAACAACTACTTACGGAGATTTGCTGTGTACCTTGTATTGTTCTAAGCCTAGGGACAGAGCAGTGAATGAAACAAAAATCCCTGCCCTCATGGAGCTTACAGAATAATGAACCAGGGACTCAAGGAAGCAGGGGCCAACCACAGTAAGAGTGCAGGATAACACAGAAGGAAAAACTGCTGAGTGCAGAGGGTGGAACCGTGGAAGGCTGGGTGCCGAGTTCCTTGGAGGGATCCCTGGCCAACTGGGTGGAGGCCCCATACCCTCAGCAGTCAGGGCCAGCAGGAAAGGAGTCATGCTGTGTTGTGACAGTGCCGGAGCCCCTCCTGCCCCAGCCAGAGGCTCAAGGTGCCTTTGCCCCCCAGGTCCAAGCTTCCCCAGAAGTTCTATTGGTGGTTCTTCCAGACCGTCCCAGGTAGGAAATGTGGGACCTGGGGGTTCTGTCTGAGGACTTCTGCTTTTGTCTCCATCTGTCTGTGAATACTCACTTGTCTATAGTGGCCATGGGGTCTGCTTCTAGCCTTCAGGACAAGCCCCAGCTCCAGTCCCTCCAGGCAGGCTTTTCTGGGGGCCCTGGAGGGATGAGAGAGGAAGGAGGGAAGGATAGGGGAATGTGCTGTTGTCTTTTCAGCCCAAGCTGAAGTCCTGAGACTACTCACTGCCCCTGTCCTCCTGCCCCCAGGTATGACAGGTGTGCTTCTCCTCCTGGTCCTGGCCATCATGTATGTCTTCGCCTCCCACCACTTCCGCCGCCGCAGCTTCCGGGGCTTCTGGCTGACCCACCACCTCTACGTCCTGCTCTATGCCCTGGTGAGGGACTTCCTTGGGCCAGCCCATGGAGCAGGGAGCTCAGGATGGGACAGGAAGGTGAAGGAGGGAGAACTGGATCCAAGAGAGATCTCAGAATGAGACTTTGAGATTTAAGACCCCAGACCTCAGCCCTATCTCCCTGGCACAGGCCTAGTGCCTGGGCAAGAGGGGGTGCCGGGCAGGGGCCTGGCTGCGCCTGAGTTTTACTAACTGGCCATGTCTCCAGCTCATCATCCATGGCAGCTATGCTCTGATCCAGCTGCCCACTTTCCACATCTACTTCCTGGTCCCGGCAATCATCTATGGGGGTGACAAGCTGGTGAGCCTGAGCCGGAAAAAGGTGGAGATCAGCGTGGTGAAGGCAGAGCTGCTGCCCTCAGGTATCAGGCCCGGCCTGACCTGGGTCGGGAGCGACAGAGGCCAAATCTTCAGACATGGGGAGGCAGCTCACCAGGCCTCCTGACCCCATCACTCCCTCTGACTCTGTCTCCAAAAACAACAACAACAAAAAACCACTCTAGGGGGTTCCTGAAGGTTTCCTGATAGAAGTAGACCCAGAAAGGGCTGTGCTTAGCTCCCAGGAGACTTGCAGATGGTGAGAAGTGACCCTGAGAAGAGGCGGCTGGACGTGCATACAGAGGGGTTTGAAAGGATGGGAAAGGCCCCCACATGTGTGGCCTGGGTGCAGGGGAAGTGCAGAGCAGGAAGCCACATATGCCTGTCCCATTCCTTCTCTCAGAGACAGGCAAATGCCCAGATTGCCAGTCTGTTGTTGAGAATCAGTGTTGGCCAAAGTCGGGATTGGTATCATCATAGAGGGTGGCAAAAGATGATTTTATGTATCACAGGACTGTCTAACCTTCAGGACTCACGTTGTAAAAAAATTAATCTCATTGCAATGTTATTTCAATTGAGATTACTTAAGGACAAAATCTCAGAGTGGCGTTAGTATGCCTTTCTACTCTCCAGCACTTGCTGATCTCCCTTTTCAACGAAGAGATCAGGCCTGAGGCTCAGCTATGGTACAAACAGTATCCAGCTAAAATTTCGTAACAAAATATGTTATTTTCTATGTAGGACACATGATACTGGTTTTCCACTTACCTTAGCAATAAAGTTCCCTGCCAAGATAAATTGAATTGGAAAAGTTAGTCAATTTAAAGAAAAGTGTTAGATAAATGATAGTGCAGGAGTTGTGTAGAAAGGTAACCCTCAAATGGAGGTTTGGTAGCCACTGAGATGGTCCCTGGTGAGCCTGAGTCCTTTTACCCAGCAGGTTGGTATTCAAGGCAGTGGTATGAGGCCTGGGCCTTCCATGGGAAGAGGGTGTAGAGAGGAGGAGAGGGGCTGGAACAGGGGAGCAGAGAAACCCAGCTCTTGCATTACCTGGGAAACAGAGAAGGGGACCCTCCTACTACCAGCCCCAGGAGCCCCGCTTGCTCAGACCATGTGACTCCTCCCCAGGCCTCAGGGGTGTGAAGAGGACAGGTGCCTGTCAGTCCTCAGGTACCAGGAGCAGGCCTTCTCATCTGTGCTTTTCCCTGTCTATGACCTCCAGGAGTGACCTACCTACAATTCCAGAGGCCCCAAGGCTTTGAGTACAAGTCAGGGCAGTGGGTGCGGATCGCCTGCCTGGCTCTGGGGACCACCGAGTACCACCCCTTCACACTGACCTCCGCACCCCATGAGGACACGCTCAGCCTGCACATCCGGGCAGTGGGGCCCTGGACCACTCGCCTCAGGGAGATCTATTCATCCCCAAAGGGCAATGGCTGTGCTGGATACCCAAAGGTGCCCATCACTGGGAACCCTGCTTTTGGGCCTCTGGCACTGGCAGAGGATCTCTGCCCTTCCCTATCCTGAGACTAGAAGCTCCAGCCATCCCAAAGCCAGCCTGGGAGAGGACTGGGGTGCCTCAGAAAAGACTAGGATGTTCTGTATCCTCCCTCTGCCTGTGTCTCCGTTTCTGGTCTCAGAGCTGGGGCGGGGCCAGGCTCATTTCATCTCCCCCCTCTCTTGGCAGCTGTACCTTGATGGACCATTTGGAGAGGGCCATCAGGAGTGGCATAAATTTGAGGTGTCAGTGTTGGTGGGAGGGGGCATTGGGGTCACCCCCTTTGCCTCCATCCTCAAAGACCTGGTCTTCAAATCATCCTTGGGCAGCCAAATGCTGTGTAAGAAGGTGAGCATCCCTCCCTCATTCATCAATTGGGGCATAGGTGGCCGAATTGTGTCCCCGCATCAAGTGGTGGAGCATGAGAGAAAGCTCCTGGCTCCAAGAACTGAGTCTGAAGGGGTCATTCTTGCCCAGTGGTTGAGATGCCAAATTTGGAGGGAGGTTGGTGGTGTAGCCAGAAGGGCCTCTGCTGAGACCTATCAGTTGGAAGCCTGGGATCAGGCTGGTGGGTCCTGCCACAGCTTTGGTGTCTGCAGGTGGTCTGGGGCTTCCCAGCCTCTCAGGTGAAGGCACCTGGGATCTAGGGAGGCTGAACTGAGCTGGGTCCTGAGCTCCAGACCTGTGTCCCCAGATCTATTTCATCTGGGTGACACGGACCCAGCGTCAGTTTGAGTGGCTGGCTGACATCATCCGAGAGGTGGAGGAGAATGACCACCAGGACCTGGTGTCTGTGCACATTTATGTCACCCAGCTGGCTGAGAAGTTCGACCTCAGGACCACCATGCTAGTATGTCAGGGCCTGCCAGGCAGGGCAACTTGGTGGGCAGATGGATTGGCAGCGTAAGGCAGGATGGCCAGGGCAGGTGGGTGGACGGCCAGGCTGAGCTGGTAGGAGGCACAGAGTTGATGGCCTGATCCTCAGCCTCCAGCTCCCTCCTCTCCCCAGTCTCTGCCTCCTGGGCTATGTGGGCTGGCTCGGGCTGAGTGCTGGCCCTGACTGTCTTTGGTCTGACCTGCCCCTGTGCCCCCAGTACATCTGCGAGCGGCACTTCCAGAAAGTGCTGAACCGGAGTCTGTTCACGGGCCTGCGCTCCATCACCCACTTTGGCCGTCCCCCCTTCGAGCCCTTCTTCAACTCCCTGCAGGAGGTCCACCCACAGGTCAGTCCCACTCCCTCTCACCCTGGGACTCTGGCCTTCTCCTGCCAGGACATCCTGGCCCTGAAGCACCCTGCCGCTCTGTTCTGAGCAGAGAACTCCACCCGCTTGCCTGGCCCTAGGATGAGGTCAGGTGTTAAAGGGGGACTTCCACACCCTCCACCTTAAGCCTCCTCCTCAAGGCCTGGGCTTGAAGCCCTAGTCATTCCAGCCAGGCTCAGGAAGCAGCTTTTCCCAAGGAGAGTGAGCACCTTTAGGCTGCAGGCCCCTCTCCCTCTCCAATCTCCTGACAGGTGCGCAAGATCGGGGTGTTCAGCTGCGGCCCTCCAGGAATGACCAAGAATGTAGAGAAGGCCTGTCAGCTCATCAACAGGCAGGACCGAGCCCACTTCATGCACCACTATGAGAACTTCTGAGCCTGTCTTCCCTGGCTGCTGCTTCCAGTATCCTGCCTTCCCTTCTGTGCACCTAAGTTGCCCAGCCCTGCTGGCAATCTCTCCATCAGAATCCACCTTGGGCCTCAGCTGGAGGGCTGCAGAGCACCTCCCAATATTGGGAGAATATTGGCCCAGACAATTATACAGATGAGAAAAGGCAGGAGACTATGTTTTACAATTGCAGTGCATGATGATTATAAGTCCACCTATTTATCAACAGCACTATTCCTGCAGCCCTCCAGCCTTCCTGCCCTTAGCAAGTGTGCAACCAGTCAGGATCTCCCAAAGAAGATAAAGGCCACTCCTCACCCCAGCTCAAGCCATGGCAGGCATGGCAAGCAAAGTGGGGAAGGGACAGTCCCTGCTTGTGACAAGTGTGGAGGTGAAGAGGTACAATAGCTCCCCTCATCTCTAATTGACTTCCACAGAATCGATGTATTGCTTTGGTATTTGCTTGGCCTGACATTTGAGGGAGGAGGAGGCCGGGATACTCTGGCTGAGAATCTCCTCAGAGCCCAGTGCAGAAGCTTTGATGCTTAGAACCTGGACAGCCCGACTGCCTCAACTCTGTCTCCAGGTCTTTTCCCTCTGGCTCCAAAAGGAGCAGCCCTACTTCTACCCCTTCCTATCCCCAAAGTGTCAGCAACCTTGAGGAGGGCACCAGGAAACAAGGATGCCTCCCCAACCCTGATATTCTTGATGTCACCAGTGATACCCACTGCCCTGACCCCTGGGCAGGCCCCTCTCTGCGTCTACTGGAGTGGTCCCTGGGCTCTGCGGCTGAAGGATTCCAGCCTCTCTGCCAGATATTCAGAACTTGCTCTCAATTCCCCTCTTCCACAATAGTTGGGTGACCAGCTGTCCTAGTTTGCCCAGGACTCCCCCTGTTTTAGCACTGAAAGTCTCTTGCCCCAGGAAACCCCATCAGTCCCAGGCAGATTGGGACAGCTGGTCACCTTAAGCAAGAGCCAGCCTGAAACATCCCCTCCATACTCAGCTCTTTAACTTTTCCTTTTTCATCGAGCTCTTTCCTAAAAAGCTGAGCTGTAAAATATTTTACATCGAGGTATAATAAGTAATCATGTACATGTTTTACCACCACCCAGGTCAAGACATAGAACATTTCAACATTTCCATCACCCCAGAAACTCCCCTTGTACCCCCTTCCACTTAGTCTCCCCTAGCTCCTAGAAGCAACCACTGATGTGATTTCTACCAAATCCAGTTTTGGTCCTACTAAATGTACTCTTTTGAGACTGGCCTCTTTTACTCACCGTAATGCCTTTGTAATTCATCCACGCTGTTGTGTGTAGCAGCAGTTTGTTCCTTTTCATTGCTGAGTAGTATTCCATTGTAGAGATGTACCACAGTTTGTTTATTCTTCTGTTGATGGACGTTTGGGTTGTTTCTAATTTTGAATGATTATAAATAAAAATTCTGTGAGTGTTCTTGTACCTATCTTTTGGTGGCCATCATGCACTTGTTTCTCTTGAGTATGTATCTATGAGTGGAATTCCTGAGTCATACAGTTCTCCAGCCAGTAGCACCTGTGGAGGGAGAGTTTCAGACCAGGTTTGTCTTCTCACTGGCCCCACCCTACCTCTTCAGCCAGGCCAAATGCCTCTGGTTCCCAACCCTCTATGCTGAAGGTATCTCTCTGACAAGGTTGGAATAGCACCAATCAGAAGTCAAGAGACCTGGATTCTAGTGCCCGCTTTATCTGCAAATAGCTATGGAGGGAAATCCCTTAACTCCTCTGGGCCTCTTCCTCATTTATTCAAATGTCTGTGAGAGTATTGGGAAGTCAAATAACAATATTGGCCCAGACAATTATACAGATGAGAAAAGGCAGGAGACTACGTTCTACAGTTGCAGTGCGTGATGATTATGAGTCCACCTATTTATCAATGCATCATTCCTGCAGCCCTCAGGCCTTCCTGCCCTTAGTAAGTGCACAACCAGTCAGTAATCCCGAACTCCAGCCCCTTCAGTCTCAGCTTTAGCTTTACTCCCAAATCTGACCCTGCAATTCCTCCCTATGCCTTTCTAAAAACTGTGCAAAATATTTATTCATTCCATCCTAATTCGCCCATCCTTGCTAGACTGGAGAATGGCATTAACATGGCTATCATGATTATCCATAACACTCTCTGCTTAGCCCTGACTTCTCTGCCATGCTGGGGCCTAAGTGAGGATCTCCCAAAGACTTTGGGGATACACCGAAGATGTATCCCCAGCCAGCTTTTGCCCAAACCCTGGGCAATGCCAAGTGTATGTCCAGCTGGATAGAGGGACATGTTGCCATTATCTTGAGTCACTTCAGATTGCACTCAGCCTGCCTGGCCTCAGTCCTGACTCCACACGCCAGTCAGGCTGTAGATGTCAGCCCTAAGCACATATTCATGTGATCTGGCTGCTCTGTCTAACCCTGCACGGATTCCCAGAAAGCCACTGAATGAGAGGGATAAAAGTCAAGGACTTGCAGAGAGGTTAAAAGTGTCTTCAGCCTCAACACTTGCCTGGATACTAACCTGGTCCTACCCTTCCTGGGGCTTTATGACCAACTCTTTGAGAAGTGGGCTAGAAGGCAGGATCAGGCAGCTATTGGGTGATACCTTGGATTGAGAAAGGGAGGTCATTGCATAAGTGTGTGTAGGGGAGGGATTAGATTGAAAAATGTGCAAACAAGGGAGGCTACAAAAATGTCCCAGAGAAAGATGGAAGATGACTCAGAGGGAAGATGACTCAGAGGGTAATGATCATATAAACCGTGTAAAGGAAAGCAAATCTTCCCTGCTCTGGGTTACAGAGATGTTGATCTCAGGCTTTGGGACAAAGCCCAACCCACACCCTGCCTCCCAGGAATAGGGATGAGGATGAGGATGAGAATGAAACAGGGATGGACAAGGAATCGGGTGGGATTGGATGGTAATGGAATTGTGGATGGAGAAGAGGAGGACAAGCATGAGATTGGATGGAAGGGCTTTGGGGCCAGGGCGAAAAGAAGCGGATGAGGACAGGAGGGGCTGAAGCTGAGTTCTGTAGGAGAGGAATGAAGGCTGGATCTTTGCCCCTTTTTCCAACTTTCCAGCCTCAACTTCTGCCTCAACTGAAAGAGGAGAACGTTGCTAAGATGCGGCATAATTCCTGTCTACTTACTAAGAATTTTCGTTTTGTTTGGTTTTGTTTATACATGTATACACATACTGTATTTATGTACACATTATGACTGAATCATAGTTCATATACTGTCCTGACATTAACTTTTTTGCTTAGAAATAGGTCTAAATATATTTTCTTTTTTTGAAGGGGAGAGTATCCATCACCTCAAACATTCATCCTTTTTGTTACAAACAATCCAATTATACTTTTCAAGTTATTTTTAAATGCACAATTAAATTATTTTTTATTATAGTCCCTCTGCTGTGCTAGCAAATACTATGTCTTATTCATTCTTTCTATTTTTGTACCCATGAACAACCCCCACTTCCCCCAACACCCTCGACTCTGGTAACCATTGTTCTGTTCTCTATCTCCATGAGTCCAGTTGTTTTGATTTTTAGATCCCACAAATAAGTGAGAACATGCAACATTTGGCTTTCTGTGCTTGGATTATTTCACTGAACACAACACTCTCCAGGTCCATCCATATTGTTGCAAATGACAGGATCTCATTCTTTTTTATGACTGAATAGCTCTCCACTGTGATATGTACCATTTTTTTCTTTATCCACTCATCTGTTCGTGGACATTTAGCTTGCTTCCAAATCTTGGCTATTGTGAACAGTGCTGCAATAAACATGGGAGTGCAGATATCTCCTTATTTATTAAGAATTTTTGAGTAAGAGGAGCCAATCCAGCATAGTACTTAAGAGTGAGGGCTCTCAAGTCAAATTGGGTTTGAGTCCTAGCTGGGTGACCTTGAGAAAACAAAGAAAACTCTCAGGGCCTCAGTTTGCTCCTTCATAAAATGGGGATAACATGAGTACCTGCTTCATAGGGTTTGGGAAGATCTAATAATATAATTCAATTCAACAAATATGTGTTGAGCATCTATTATGTCCCAGGCACAGGCACAGCTTCTAGGGAACTTAAATGTTAGTGGAATAAAACAGACAATGAACAAGATAGAAGGAAGAGGAAGAGGAAGGGAAGAAGGAGGTCACAGATCACAAGTGCTTTGAAGATAATAAAACTATGAAATGATAGTGACTGACTAAGGGGAACCCTTTAGATAGGATGATTAAAGAAAGCCCTCTAAGATGATGACAACAAAACTATGATGATTAATGCATACAGAGCTTGCTGTGTGCCCAGTGCTATCATAAGTACTTGAAATGCATTAACTCACTTAATCCTTAGAACAACCACAGTCCCCGTTTTACAGATAAGGGATACTGAAGCACGAAGAGGCTTAAACAACTTGCTCAAAGTTATCTAGAATGTAAGTGAGAAGACAGACCAGGTTTTTCTTTTTGTAGAGACAGGGTCTGGCTCTGCCACCTAGGCTGGAGTGCAGTGGTATGCTCATAGCTCTCTGTAACCTTGAACTTCTGAGCTCCAGCAATCCTCCTGCCTCAGTCTCCCCAGTAGCTGGGACTACAGGCATGCGCTACCATACTTAGTTAATTTTAAAGTTTTTTGTACAGACAGGGTCTCACTATGTTGACCAGACTCGTCTCGAAATGCTGGGCTCAAGCAGATCTTCCCACTTTGGGAGGAGACTATATTTGAACCCAGAAAGTTTAACCAGAGATCATGCCCTTAACTACCACTTTATCCTGTCACTCAAAAGCAGGCTGCAAGTGTTCAGGTGAAGCTAATGTACGGAGAGCCCTTAATTGTGCCTGGCACCTAGTAATATTGTTAGGAGCATCACTGATTAGTAAGAGAAGCTGAAGCTCTGAAGGCAGAGCTCCATAGTCTGAGGAGTTTGCGGTTTGTGGGGCTTGAGTAATGGTGAGTGACTTGTTTCTAATCCAGATTTATCCCCTATCTCATCATCCCTCCTTCTCATTTCCCCAGCTTCCCGCTCACTTTCTTGTGTCCCACCAGGTTCTGGCTCTGTGAAGCCAGGAGGAGGCCTGCTCTAACCCCCAGGGATACACTACCCAGCCACCCCGATCATGTGAAAGTCAATCCATCCTGACCTTGCATGGAGTGGAAAATTACTAAGTGACCACCTCCCTGTCTTGTCTCCAGGGAGCTGTAAATTTCCTGGGAAGTCTCTCCCTGATTTCACAGGAATCCTTATCTTCCCTGGACAGTGACTTCAGATGAGCCGTAACATGAAGCCTCCAGCTTTTCTGAGAGTGAGAGGCTGGCAGTGAGAATTTAGGAGAGGCTGCCCAAAATGCACTGGATGCTGGAATCAGGGGACCTGAGTTTTGTTTCCAGCATTACTGTTCAAATCACCAAGTAACCTGAGGGAAGTCACCTGAGTTTTATGGGCCTCTATTTGTCTTACCAAGAAAATAAAAGAATTAGGCTGGCCGTGCACGGTGGCGCACGTCTGTAATCCCAGCACTTTGGGAGGCCACGGCAGGTGGATCACTTGAGGCCAGGAGTTCGAGATCAGCCTGGTCAACATGGGGAAACCCATGTTTCCCCATGGGGAAAATACAAAAATACTAAAAATACAAAAATATAAAAATTAGCCAGATGCGGTGGCGGGCGCCTGTAATCCCAGCTACTCAGGTGGTGGAGGCACAAGAATCTCTTGAACCTGGGAGGTAGAGGTTGCAGTGAGCTGAGACTGCCACTGCACTCCAGCCTGAGTGACAGAGTGAGACCCTGTCTCACAAAAAAAAAAAAAAAAAGGATTAGGCTAAGACCCCTTCTAGACCTGCAATTTCACTCTTCCCTTCTGCACTCGGTGTCTCAAATGGATAGAAGAAAACAGTTTCCTTGGCCTCTCAACCAAGGTTAAATAGTCTGGGGAAAGGGAACTAATATTTACAGGTTTACTTTGTGTTGGGTCCTGTAACACATTTACATAAATTGCCTCACTTAATCCTCACAATAACTCTCTGGAGAAGGTATTACTGCCTCCATTTTATAGATGAGGCATGTGGGACTCAGAGTACATCACCCACGGGCATCCAGCTAGTAACAGGCAAAATAAGGGTTTGAAGCCTATGATATCTCAGAGTCTCTGCTCTTTGCATCCTGATGCCTCTAAAGGTATATGCAATCAAGGTTTTTCATAATATATTTTCCATTGTTAATTGTTCTGATGGTATTCATTGAACAACTGCTGTGAACACAGATCATACCAGATCCCACAGGGTCCAAAAGAAAAGCAAGACATACTTCCTGCCCTCCAGGAGCCAAAAACCAATCCAGCTCTGGGGAGAAAGTACAGTAACTCATCACACCAGCAAGCACAATGCTTGCTCAATGTTCCTCATTCCTTCTCTGCTATAAGCCTCCTAGAGGGCAGGACCTATGCCTATAGTTCACTGTCATTTTTCCCCTGCCTTGTAAAGTGCCAGACAGAGAGCACATTCTCATGGGATATTTCGTGAATACATTACCCTATGTGATAAGCAATTGATTAAATGCTAAGATGAGTGGATTCAGAAAGGGAATTCAGAAAAGGTCCTTGCAAGAAGGGGATTTTGAGCTTAACCTTGAAGGATAAGGAAGGTCCACGTACACATTCATCACTGGGCTGGAGTACTCATCCTGATGACTGTACTACGTTCCTCTTCCACAGCCAGACCCTAAAGATGGCATCTTTTGAAGGAAAGAGCATCTTTGGAATCCTCTTACCTTTGGATCCCTCTTACCTTTGGATCTGCCAACACCCAGTGTGATATGGAAACAACACCCACTGTTGTTCTGGAAAACAAGAGCCGCACCTTGTCAGGACTCAGAAGAGGCTGACATCTTTGGAAGGCATAAGCTTTGGGGAATGTGCTGGAGTGACCTCAGATGGGGAAGGGAGGCATTTAGGGCTGAGTTCTTTGGGGGACATGAAGCCCATTACCTGGAGTGGTTGAAGCAGGGGGTGGGCAAAGGAATAATAATGAAGATTTCCTCTGCGTCAGACCCAAGGTCTGGTTTCCTAATAGCTCTCTCATGTAATTCTCTCGGCAACCTCAGGAAGCCATAATTGTCTGGATGTCCAACAATCAGAGAATGATTAAGTAAACTATACAACCAAATGGAATATTATATAACCATGTGTGATGAAAATTATTAGATGAGCAATCTTACATTCAGGAAGTTTGGCAAAATATCTCAAGAATCTTAAAAGGTTTGTTCCACTAATTCCTCTTGTAGGAACCTGTCCTAGGAAAATAACCAGAAATCCAGACAAATATTTACTTTTATAGATGAAAATGCACCAAAATGGTAAGAGTGAGTGTTTCTAGGTGATGATATATTTGATTTTATTTTCCTTTTTATACTTTTGTACATTGTTCAAAAATATAAAATATTCATAATAAGAAATAAAAAATATACATGAAAAATTTGTTTTAATAGCTAGGTATTGTGACTCACACCTGTAATCCCAGCACTTTGGGAAGCTGATGTGGGAGGACTAGTTGGGAAGAGGAGTTCGAGACCAGCGTTGGCAACATAGTGAGACTCTCTCTCTACAAAAAATAAAATAATTAGTTAGGTGTGATGGCGCGCACCTGTGGTCCCAGCTACTCAGGAGGCTGAGGTAGAAGGATAACTTGAAACCAGGAGCTTGAGGCTGCAGTGACCTATGATCACGCCAATGCACTGCCACCTAGGTGACAAAGTGAGACCATGTCTTAAAAAAACCATGTCTTGTTTTTTTAAAATATTTTAAAAGCACATAAGAATGGATAAGGGTGGCCCAGCACAGTGGCTCACACCTGTAATCCCAGCACTTTGAAAGGCCAAGGTGGGTGGATCACTTGAGGTCAGGAGTTCGGGAACATCCTGGGCAACATGTTGAAACCCCATCTCTACTAAAAATACAAAAATTAGCCAGGTGTGGTGGCATTCACCTGTAGTCCCAGCTATTTGGGAGGCTGAGTGGGGAGGATGGCTTGAGCCCAGGAGACGGAGGTTGCAGTGACCCAAGATCATGCCAGCTGCACTCCAGCCCGGGTGACAGAGCCACACCATGTCTCAAAAAAAAAAAAAAAAAGAAAAAAAAAGTTAAGATTTATCGTTAAGTAGAAATAGTACTTCTATTTCTACAGTATACAGATACAAATTATATCTGTATTTTGATTATGACTATGAAAATATTTACTTATATATCATTAAGTAGGAATAGTACTTCTATTTCTACTGTATACAGATACAAATTGTATCTGTATTTTGATTGTGACTATGAAAATATTTACTTATAAATTGTTAACAGTATTTATCTCTGGGTGGAGTAGAACTAAGAGTGACTTTTATTTTCTGTGTTATGCATTTCTGAGATTTTAAAATAACAAGTATATACTGCTTTCATAATCATGGATTAAAAGTAGAGATTTTTAAGATTATGATTACACATGCACAAAGACTGAAGACCAGCAGAGAAAAATCCAAAGTTGATGTGTTACAGTGATGACTGTTGTCAAAATCAAACTTTTATTGCTTTTTAATTATGATGATTGTGTCAAAACAAAATTTAAAAGATCAACGTTTCACCATCAAAAGGAAAAGGGAAGCCAATGAAAGAAAAAACAATGGGACAAATACTGAAGAACAAATCTCCAACTCATTCAGTAGCATTTATTCTGAAAGAAAAAGAGAAAAATATTTTTGCCTACCTCCAGGGAAGCATAGGAGTGATGCTTGATAATTGTATTAATATCATTCAGCATAATGGTCCTACTTCTAAGAATCCTATAGAAAAATTTGCACTTATATGGAAAGATTTATGTATAAGGAAATTCATTGATTTATAATAGCAACATATTGGAAGAAACCAAAACACCCAATAACAGGAGAATGATGAATGATGCCTGATGATACATGGTGCATCCATACAACAGGTGCTATGTTATGTGCAATGGCTGTTATGTTGTATACATCCATTCAATATGTTGGCATGAAAAGGAATAAATATGATTTACATTTACTGACATGGAAATATATATGGTAATTCCTTGGTATCCATGGGGGATTGGTTCCAGGACCCCCTAAGGATACCAAAATCTGTAGATGCCCTTATATAAAATGGTGTAATATTTGCATATATCCTACGCACATTCTTCCATATATGTTAAATCATCTCTAGATTACTTACAACATCTCATATGACACCAACACATCACTTTGTTTGTGTGGATTCAACATAGTACTCAGTGCGCAGCAAATCCAAGCTTTTCTTTTTGGAACTTGGTGGAATTTTTTTCTGAATAGTTTCAATTCTCAGTTGGTTAAACCCATGGTTGCAGAACCCATAGATATGAAGGGCTGACTGTATAACCAGGATATAATCCCATTTTTGTAAAATTAAATTAATGTGTATGTATACATATGTATGTGTAGTGTGTGTGTGTATATATATACATATATATAGAGAGAGTATACATGTGTGGGTATAGTGTTTGGGGTATGTCTGCAAGGATATACTCTAAATTGTTAACAATGGAGTCTTCTAGGAAAATGGAGTTTGAGGTAAGGTAGGGACTTTTTATTTTTCCCTGAGTTAAAACCTTACTATAGAAGACAGCAAATAATTAGCAATGCCAAGAACACCAGCATAGAAAGTCTAAACTCCATTTTCCATTCTAGGAAAATGGAGTTTGAGGTAAGGTAGGGACTTTTTATTTTTCCCTGAGTTAAAACCTTACTATAGAAGACAGCAAATAATTAGCAATGCCAAGAACACCAGCATAGAAAGTCTAAATAGAGCCAAATTAAACAGAGTTGATCATAATGCAAAAAGAAAAATCCCTGATGGGTATAGCAGCTAAACAAAGAGAATACAATGTACAAGGGCAACAGGGTGACCAAGAATATCATGAGGAAAATACAGAGTCATTGTGGTTGAGGGAATGGCCTTTGGAGCAACCAGCCTGGTGCTCAAATCCTGACATGCCAATTATCTTTATTTAGGTTCCATTACTACAATGAGCCTCAATTTCCTGCCGAATGTGAGGGTAAAATGAGATAATGTTTGTAAAGCTCAGAGAGCAATATGATCCTCCACGACATTTCTCTACATATCTACTTGCCGACTCTGAATTCAGAGATAAGATCAAATAAGATAATATAAATGTGGGTGTAGTATTTGTGAGTGGTTACAGGGGGCTAAGAAGGAGATATTTTAAGAGGCTAGAATAAGATGTCTTTGGACATTATTTCTCAAGCCTTAGAAATGAGAATAGTTTGGCTGGGCACGGTGGCTCATGCCTGTAATCCTAGCACTTTGGGAGGCTGAGGTTGACTGATTGCCTGATCTCAGGAGTTCGAGACCAGCCTGGGCAACACTGTGAAACCCCGTCTCTACTAAAATACAAAAAATTAGCCAGGCATTGTGGTACGCACCTGTAGTCCCAGCTACTCGGGAGGCTGAGGTAGGAAAATTGCTTGAACCTGGGAGGCGGAGGTTGCAGTGAGCCCAGATCGCGCCACTGCACTCCAGCCTGGGCAAGAGAGTGAGACTCCATCTCCAAAAAAGAAAAGGAAAGAAAAGAGAACAGTTTGAAAGCAAAGCCACACAGCCTAAAGGAAAATAAATTAGCAACATAAGGTAAGGACCCAAGTTTATTTTTCCCCTTTGGAAGAATATTTGAAGAAATGGAAGGCTTGAAAGAATTAATCTATGCAAGTCCTCAGGTACAGAGCTAATCATTACGAACTGTGGGGATATGCACATGGAGAAGAGATTGGAAAGACTGGCTGAGACATGTCAAATGGCATGAGGTCTGATTAAACAGTGTTATCAGATATGATACTGTGAGAACTACCCAGGAGGTAAACAGGGAGATTCAGCAGTTTTTAGACGGGGATATAATACCACAGCGTGAGTAAGGCTGGAGGAGAAAACACTCACATTTCCATTTCCTTAAAACAAAGTCAAAAGATAACCTACTCATTAATAGATATCAATAGTAGGAATGATAAAAAATAGTGTATTAAAGCTTCGTGGGTTTTTTTTTGTTTTGTTTTGTTTTGTTTTTTTTTTGAGATGGAGTCTAGCGCTGTTGCCCAGGCTGGAGTGCAGTGGCATGATCTTGATCACGGCTCACTGCAACCTCTGCCTCCTGGGTTCAAGGGATTCTCCTGCCTCAGCTTCCCAAATAACTGAGATTACAGGGGCACACCACCACACCCGGCTACTTTCTGTATTTTTAGTAGAAACAGGGTTTCACCGTGTTGGCCAGGCTGGTCTTGAGCTCCTGACCTCAAGTGATCCTCCCACCTTGGTCTCCCAAAGTGCTGGGATTACAGGTGTGAGCTACTGCACCCGGCCAAAAAATAGTCTGTTAAAGCTTCTTAAGGTAAAACCAGTTTAAAAACTAAAAAGATAATGTTTCCTTCTGACCTAATTTAAAAGGACCCAGGAAATAAAGTCCTCTACAGAAATCACAGGGGGTGATACAGAGGGAAAGAAAGCAAATGAAGGAAGTAATAAAGGTACATCCAAGGCAGGATGGATGTGCAGGCATCATAGTCACAGCCATAAACCAGATGAACTCCTCAGAAAAGTAGAAAGCTCGTAATCTTGATTCAAAAACAAAACTCAGTGACTCAGAGTCCACAAAACATGGCTAAAACCAAAAATACAGGCACATAACCTAAAAGGAGGTGCCAAGGACTGCCCTACTGTTACTCTGCTGACCATCAGATAAAGTAGATGGTTAGTTAAAAGACCGAGCGCTAGTGAAAGGAAACAGCTGGCTTCTTGGAACCAGCGCTTTCGGGATCTGTTTAACTGTCCTCCCACGGTCCTTGAGGCCTCATAACAAACCTACGCGGTCTATGGTATCACAGATCGCCCTGCCCAGGCTGCCCAGGGGTCTGCTAGGGTTGTAGTGGTGAGTGGGTGCTTCCCTCCCTTCCACTGCTCCTAGGAAATTGCTGCAGTCAAGGGCTTTCTGGAAATGAAAAGGTTGCAGCTAAGCCTGAAAGCCACAGCAAGGTTTAACATTCTTATTAGTTTTTCTTAAATTATAAAAATGATACATGAACATGCTTTTCAAAAATTTTCAAATTATAGAGGAATTTATACAGTAAAAAATGAAAGTCCTCCTGTCCCCAACCACCCCACTGGGCAAACAACACAAAACCCCCAAGTCCTTTCTTCCAGAGCTAACTGCTATTAATAGTTTGATGTCCATCAGCCTGGACATTATTTTCTGCACATATTCAAATATATGTATGTAGGAACTAGGCGGGATCTGGGGCAAATCATTTAATCCCTCTGTATATCAGTTTTCTCAGCCTTAAAATTGGGGCAATGATATTACTCTCAAACGGTTATTGTGAGGGTTATGTGAGTTAAGATATTTGGTATTCTCAGAATAGTGTCTGGCCTATAGTGGGCACCCAGATTCAGCTGTTGTGATTCATTCTTGTTCACAGAAGCTTAGCATTCTATTGTAGAGATGATAACAATTCTGAGGGGTTTCACCGACTCTTACCTAGATACTCAAGTACGTAAACAAGGCCGGGTGTGGTAGCTCAAGCCTGCAATCCCAGCTACTTGGGAGGCTAAGGCAGGAGGATTGCTTGAACCTGGGAGGAGGAGGTTGCAGTGAGCTGAGATCACACCACTGCACTCCAGCCTGGGCAACAGAGCAAGACTCTATACTGTCTCAAAAAAAAAAAAAAAAAAAGAACGTACTCACTATTAGCTCTCCTAAAATTAATGGGTTGGGGACCCTGGCCCAGAACTCAGAACTCTGCCTCTGGTCCGGTATTGTTTTCACCACACCACAGGGTCCCCCACAATTCCCCCTTAAAAGCCAAAACTGTCTGGATGCAGCAGCTGGTCCTACTCCTTGTCCCTCAGTGACGTCCCGCTCAGTTGTCTTATTTGCACCCTAGGCTGTCTCTGGTGGGTTTCTGGGGCAGGGAGCTCTAGGCCAGGCAAGCCCTCCTTTTGCTGCAGTCTCTGGATGTGCCCCTCCTGGTCCTTAAGGTTTGGCTTCCCCTTCCACACAGTGAGTCATTACATGTTGAGACTGCCAGCCTGAGGATTCCCAGCTGCTCTGGGTTTAGCTCAGGCTAATGGGCAGGATGGAAACGGCTGGGAGCTGGGAATGAGGTCTGGTTGCTTATCAGGCTACAGACATTTCCAGAGCTCCTTCTACATGCCAGGCACTGTGCCAGCCAGTTAGGGACGCCTCCATAATGTAGGTGTGAGACTTGGTCATGGCTTCTGGGGGTCCCCGTCCATGTGAACCAACCGCCCAGGGCTCCTGGGTCCAGCAGCTCTTCAGGGGGGCTTCAGGGGAGCAGAGCAGAGCAGGTCGGTAAGAGGCAGCTCCTAAGTGCTGACACCTGGTTCCTCTCCTCCTCCCTGCCTGGCCTCCAGGTCTGCTGCCATCTCTCTTTCCCTGGCAGGTTTGTGGAATTGCTGAGAATGCTGGGTCAAGGCCAGGCTGAGGCCTTTTCTGCCACCCTGGGAACTGCTCACTTACCTTCGAGCACTTTTGCAGACTCAGGGCTCAGAGCTGGAAAAGTCTTGAGGGTCATTCATTCTACTCATTTAACAGATCAAGAGAGAAAATTTGGTGAGTCAAGGGCAGGGGCACAAGCACTTAATAAGCATCATCAGAGTGCCATTCACCAGGGGAAGAACATGAAGCTTCTTTATTCTGTCCCTATGACAAGCCTGAGGCTTGTTTTATTTTTCCCACTTAAAGGATGAGGAACCTGAAGCTTGGAGGAGTCAAGTGAGTTGCTCGAGGTCATCAGGAAGCAGAGTAGCCTAACGTGTACCCACCTCTTTCTTACTATAGGGAGCCCAAGACATCTACACAACCCACTGGTCTCTTCCTTTACAGGTGCCTCTTCCAAATGCAGGAGAGCTGTCCCTCCAGTCAGCCACAGGCCCATGGCCAGACACGGACTGGATGACAGAAACATCCCCAGCCAACCACCTTGGCAATGTCTGTCTTCCCTTCGGAAGCATCGTTCCCTCTGGAACCCCATTCTGGAGGAAGGCAGCATGGCAGGAGCAAGGGCCTTCCTCAGGTCCTAGTTTTGTTGGGTGTTCAGCAAGGTGTGGGGATTTAGTGTGTGGTGCAGGGGAAGGCAAGTTGGGGTTGGCCCAGGAGAGCTCTGGCTAGAGCCTGTCTGTCCCTGTGCTATGCTGAAAGCCCAGCTGCTCCCCAGAACCAGCAGCCCCAGTCCCCAAAGGCCAGAGCTGAGTCACTTTCTTCAGTCTGCCCTGGATGACTAGTTCCTTGCCTCCCAGCTTTTTCCGCATTCACCTTCTCACAGATCATGTGATAGACTCCTTCTGCTTACTGATAACAGTTTTTCCAGAAGTTCCTGAGAATCATTAAACCTTGATACTGTCAGCGCCGGCAGCCCTATCCCATCTCACATGATGGGTGGCAAGAGATATGATTCCCTTTGGTATTCCTGAAAGCAGATAGTGCAAATATGCAAGAGCACTCGAAAATCTACACAGTATTGTTAAGCTATATAAGCACAGCGTTACATACACATATGTGCCCACAGAATGAAACAGCAATGTGACAAATGCTTTCGAATCACTCAGAAGGCAAAGTTCCTTAAGGGTTCTACAAATTGCCAAGTCTCTTGGGGTCTGAGCATCTAAGATCTGCATATTAACACTTGCTATGGTTTGAGTTTGTCCCCACGAAAATTCATGTTGAAATTTGATCCCCAATGTGGCAGTGTTGGGAGCAGATGCCTAATGGGAGGTGTTTGGGTCATAAGGACAGATTCCTCCCGAATGGCTTGGTGCCATTCTCGCGGTAGTGAGTTTTCACTCTGGCAAGACTGGATTAATTCTCTCAGGAATGGATTAGATCCACAAGAGTGGGTTGTTACAAAGCCAGGACGTCCCTTGAGTTTGGCCTCTTCACACGTGTCTGCTTCCCCTTTGACTTTCTCTGCAATGTTATGGTGTAGCATAAAAGCCCTTACCAGAAGGCACGGCCATGCCCTTAAACTTCCCGGCCTGCAAAACTGTGAGCTAAATAAACCCCTTTATTTGTAAATCACTCAGTCCCAAGTATTCTGTTATAGTAACACAAAATGGACTAAGCCAGTACCCAATCCAAGTCATTTTATGCCACATGGATTTGCACCCACTTGGAGAGGTCAGGACCAATAAGGAACATTCTGCACACACCACCCTTACTTCTTCCTGGTGACTTGTTAAAGTTTGGTGAATGGGCCGGGCGCGGTGGCTCTTGCCTGTAATTCTAGCACTTTGGGAGGCCGAGGCGAGTAGATTGCCTGAGCTCAAGAGACCAGCCAGGGCAACATAGTGAAACCCGGTCTCTACTAAAATACAAAAAATTAGCCAGGCATGGTGGTGTGTGCCTGTAATCCCAGCTACTCAGGAGGCTGAGACAGGAGAATCTCTTGGATCTGGGTTGTAGAGGTTGCAGTGAGCTGAGATCGCGTCACTGCACTCCAGCCTGGGTGACAGAACGAGATCCTGTCTCCAAAAAAAAAAAAAAAAAAGAAGGTCTTTCTTTGGAGTTGCAGGGGCTCCTGCCCTGAACTTCTCAGTGAAACAGATCTCAATGGTCTTATGCTCCTCCCTCTCCCTCATTTTTTCTTTTGCCGTTTCATTGCTGACAGTGTTCAACAGCAATATGCCCCATCTTTATATATCATAAGAAACACTATTCTAGGTTATTACAAGCAGAAATATTTTTGTCCTGAATAACATTGTTACTGGGCCAAAAGACAGATCAGGAGTCCCAGACTTTAGTTTCCTGAAATCGCCAGGACAGGCACAAGGGGAAGGGGCTCCTGGATATTGACTAACTTGGGTGGGCCTAGCCAGGAGAAAGAGCAACATGTGTTCTGTACTTTCTGGGAAGATCCCTGAAGCCATCACGGAGGCTCCCCAACTTCCGAGTCGCCCATCTGTTGCTGTGGCAGTGGGAACGGATTACTTAAGGAGAGGGCATTTTGCTCTCTGTAGGTGGGCAAGTTTCCTGGGCTCTCTGTTTTACCTCCCTCTGGCTTCTTCCTCCTGTGCCCTCTGCTGTGTGCCACAGGGGATCAGGGATTCTCACCCTCCTGAGGCCCAGTGGGGAAAAGTGAACATGGCAGCCTCAAGGTTAGCTGAAGCTGCCATTTGCCCAGCCTCTTCCATCCCAACCATGTCAGTGAGCCCAGGTCTGGTTAACTATTGCAGAATGCCTGTAGCAGGGAACTCTGGAAGTATATTGGGCTGAGGTGGGATTTTCCCTCCCCACAGTGCCCTGAGCAATGGAAGTGGTGGGGGGTGAGGGAGCCATGCTGCTGAATTCTGGTTGGCATTCCCGCCTTGTGTGAAATGGGGTGTTGGGGTGGGGCAGCCTCTGCTTGGATTTGGTTGTAAGATAAACCTGGAGGAGAAAAAAAGTTTGGTGAACGGTACCCAGTGTCCCCTGGAATTGAGGTGGAGGGGCAGGGGTAGGGAAGGCTTCCAGTATAAGTTCATTGATGGCGGCTCACTGCTCCACAGTAGCTGGGCCACAGTTCCCTGTGAATTCTGTGCCAGTCCTTCACAGGAGCTGTTTGTTGTCGTCCCGGCAGTAGTCCCAGAGCTAAAAGGGACCACCAATTTTACTAATAAGGAAACTGGGGCCTGGAAAATGGCAATCTGTCCAAGTTTATGGGTCTAGGCCCCTGCTTTCCCAAGGGTGGCCTGAAGCCAGAGAGCCAGTGGCTTCATGGCCTCATCCTCAGCAGCCCCTGTGAGCTACCCAAGACCCCAGAGTCCTCCCACATCACACAAGGCCTGGGGCAACCCCAGAGATTTCCTTAGACAGTCTGAATGTCAATACTGTGTTTTCTTGTCTAACCAGGTCACCTTAAAAATGTGTGTACCCTTAACCCCAGCTATTTTCATTCTAAAATATAATTTCAAGAAATAACATATTAATAACTTCAGGAAATAATGAGTCAGGAGCACAAAAGTATGCAACAAGGGTAGTCTTTGCAATTTTATTATTAGAACAAAACTCTGTAAATTATCCAAACACTCAAAATACTGCAATTTGCTTTATAAATGATAGTCTATCCATACAATGGGATGTGGTGATTTAAAATAATGATGTGTATAATTACTGACATAGAAAGAAATTTAGCCATTTATTAAATGAAAACAAGTATGTTTGTAAAACAGTATCCAGAAGACAAAGGACCCAGTTTCTTCAACATGACAGTGGCATGTAAACCAAAATGTAGGGGGAACTATAATAAAGAGGCTTAAGAAAGAAGAAAAAATAAAAAATAAAACAGGCTTAATATATCAACCACATGCAATATGTTTAGGTCCTGATTCCAGTAAAGCAAGTGTAAAAAAGTAAAGTTTTGGCTGGGCATGGTGGCTCATGCCTGTAATCTCAGTGTTTTGGGAAACTGAGGCAGGAAGATTGCTTGAGGCCAGGAATTCAAGAACACCCTGGGCCACATAGTGAGACCTTTTTAAATTTTTTTCTCTACAAACAGTAGCCAGGCATGGTGGTGCATGCCTATAATCCCAGCTACTCCAGAGGCTGAGACAGGAGGATCACTTGAACCCAGGAGTTTGATATTGCAGTGAGCTCTGATCAAGACCCTGTCTTTGGGGAGAAAAAAAAGTAATTTTTTTCTGTTTTTTAGATGAGGGAAAATATGGCATGGATTGACTGGGTATTAGCTATTATGAAATTATTATTAGTTTTGTCAGGTATAGTAATGGGAATTATTTAATAATTGTGATTTTTTTAAAGTCCTCATCTGTTAACGAGTAAAATGAAAAAAGTAAAGTACACTCCCATTAATGTTTACAAATGCATGCACATGTTTGATATGTATAGATTCATGGAAAGGGGCTGCAGGAAGCCCAGGATTTCATTCCTACCACCACAACCAAGTGCTCAATCAATATTGATTGACTCAGTGAATCAGTCCCGGAACCAAGAATGTGAATTCCCCACAAGCTCCCCGACCTTGGGAGGCCCAGCAGCCTCTGTGTGCTCTGTCACCAGCGCCTGGCACTTGATTCATGCTTTCAGTCAACACTGAGGACCCCACCCAGTCAGCACCACGAGTGCTAGGGAGTGAAGAGGTGTCAGGGCGGAGAGCTGGGAAGGACCCTACAGGCAACCTGGAAGGCAGAAAGCAGTGGACTGCTCCACGGACACTAAAGGAGAAAGAGGACATGTTGGCTCCTCTAATTCCCTCTTGCAGCCCACCTCTGGCTATAGCAGATGCTGGTGTGAAGTCACCTCTGCACTCAGTCACTGGTTCTCTGACATCTTCCCCACCCAGTCTCCCTTGTGCAGCACGGTGCTGCCTCCTCCCTCCTGCCTGCTATTGTGTGTGCGGGAGGCCTGGTGGGGAGTTGGTGGAGCCAGAGGTTAGAAGGGAGGCAAATAGGATTTATGGGATATTTGCCTTTCCTAAGAACTGTCCTCTGCTCATGATGTCAACCTAGGTTCAAGGTACGGAGGCCAAATAACAGGGAAGCAATGCTCGAAAACTAGCAGCCAGCTGGGACAGAGGCTGGGTCTGGCTACAGGCGGTGGGGCCTGGTCAGGGTCATCT
The DNA here is from genome assembly GCF_028885655.2 of Pongo abelii. Taxonomy (NCBI): domain Eukaryota; kingdom Metazoa; phylum Chordata; class Mammalia; order Primates; family Hominidae; genus Pongo; species Pongo abelii. Next base: position 47,976,922 of record NC_072001.2, on the reverse strand, counting down.
CTGGGTGGCCTCCTCCACACACTGACTTCTACCTAGGGCTCAAGGAGGAGGACGATGAAGGGGCAGCAGTGAAATGGCTTCGCAAGGAGTGCGTAGGCTGCAGGAAGTGCCTCCAAAACACCAGCAGACATTCTCTGGTAGAGCCTCTGCCCCTCACTCCCAGCTTCCTTCTCCTCTTAAAGCCCTGGCTGAAGCAGACACTGAGCTCCTTCTCTGGGCACCTGAAAGTGGGCACAGGGCATGAGGATGATGTTTCCACCAAGACTGCTTAGTGCATCTTCTCATCAGTAGGAGCTGCTTGGTGGGGGTGGTGGCATGGGGAGCATTATTTGTCCTCTAGGACTGGACCCCTCAGTCCTATGAGAGGCAGCATGTTGTAAAGGACTTGATGCCAAGATTCCTGGGTTCTGTCTAATCCTGGGCCATTGACTAACCCACTGTGTGATTTGCCAAGTCACTTCCCCAATCTGTGCCTCAATTTCGTCTCTTGTTAACTGAAGGGTTGTGTTAAGACAATCTTAAGGTCTCCTCTGGCATTTATATCTTCTTCATCTACAAAATGATTTTGTATGTGGCTTGTTGTGAGGATTAGAGATAATTCATGTCAATGAAATTATATTTGGTAAAGAAAATATGTCACCTTCAAAAATCCTGGGATCCTTTCCTCTGGGAAATGGGTAACCTAAGTCCATTCCCTGCTAAACATGACCATAAATAGCAGCATGAGTCAGATACCACCAACAATATTTATTACCCAAAGCAATCTGAAAGATTCGGGCACAAGGTCATGGCTTTCCCAAGTTACAAGAAAATCAGAACCTCTTCAAACTCACCCTCCACCCATAGCCAAAGTAAGGGATTAAAGGCTATAGCTCAAGCTATGTCATGGCTACAATATCCTCATTCTTGATGAATAATCTCAAAGTCACAAGTGGGCATGATGCGATTTGGATCCAAATCTTACCAGAAAAAAAACCCACCATTAAAATAAGACAAGTTCATAGAAATCATTCCAACAGAAAGATACCAAGAGCCTTTACTGGTAATGAGAAGAGGAAAGATTTTCTGTTTATAATAACCAGAAAGAAATGGAATTGTCTAATAACCATCAATTGAGTATGAGCCTAGTTGAGTTGAGTATGAGCCTAGTACGGGATGCGAATCTTCTGGGGTGGGGAAGTCTTGTGAGCTAACCAAACCCTCCTGGTCTCTGGTGAGGTCCACAGGTGGCAGTTTCCCGGTGGCCTAGTGACAAGGGACCATGCTTAGGGGTGGGGTGGGGCATGTTGGGGAGGGGGTCCTTCACTTGGCAAGTGAAATAACACAATTCTCAGGAGCTGAAGAAGAGGCAATCTTCAAACAGTGCTGAGAAGTCCTCTTACTTTTTCCACATTAGGGGAATGCAAGCTGGTTTAACCTCACATGACATTTCCTTTTTTGTTTGTTTGTTTTTTTCGTTTGATTGGTTTTAAAATTATCCTGGATCCAGGAAAGTGATACCTTTTCTTATTCTCCTTTTATCATCAAACCAAACAGCCAATATGTCTCTAGAAACATTGAGTTCTAAACTGAAAGTGCTGACAAGCCTTCATCCCAGACCCTGAGTGGCAGATTTTCATGAAAATCAGCTTCTGGGCCAGTTAAGTCTTCATGAAGTTATCTTTTCATAACTCAGCCATCATTCCCCTCCAGGTCAGTAGCAGTGGAACCAGGAAACCCAAGGGCCAGATTTCCTTCCTCAATGAAGGCACTCCAGGAAGAAGGGGAGTTCCTGGCACCTGCCTGCCAGACTCTGCTCTACTTGCTGAACTTTGCTTAGCATGAACAGACCATTCTGGCTACAAGTTCCCCCAGACTATCCCAGATTGTATCTTTAAGGCACACCAGTTCCTCTGCTTAAGGACTTCTGTTCACAATAAATTATATTAATTATTCTTAACATTCAAAAGAGAAAGTTCTGCACCCCTGTCCAGCCATTGTGCCCTGAGATCCCGAGACTGTGGGGATGAGGGCAGAGCCAATTAACATCAGGGATTCTGGTCATTGGGGTCACACTTGAGCATGATTTTCAACCCCAATCCCTTTTTAAATGTTTCAAAGGCCTCCAGAGCTTTCTCCAGAGGAAACCTATGTGTGATGAGAGGTTTTACGTTCACAGACTTGGATGCAAGCATCGAAATCGCCACTGGCCACCTGTAAAAGAACAGGAGCATTATATTCAACCTTCAAGAGGAAAGAGCCAGGTGCCCCAAACTACCAAGCACTAGATCAGCTTGGCCGTATTTATTGATAGCACTGTGGTTCTGCAAAGCCAATTTTACAGGCCAACAACCCAGGAAAGGACCTTATGGCTTATGCTTCAGGGGTACAGAGCCTATTTCCAATTGCCCCCACCCCTCACCCACCCGCTCACTCTGCCATGTCTGCATGGAGCCTAGAATTCCTGTGGCATGAAGGTACAAGGCACATGGTGGAGGCCACTGGGAAAAGGCAGAGAAGCCGTGGGGAGGCAGCCCAGGACAATCCAGTCACACCCACTAACAGCTCAGCTTACTGGAAAACTGGCGCCCTGATGAGGGCATGGAGTTACAGCCTCTAAAGCCAGGAGTAAGGGACACTGCTGGAGAGGGGGGTCCTAGCCAGAGGGCTGCAGCAGGGGAGAGGGTAGAGCTGCAGAACATGGGTGGAGCAAACTCAGACCCTTTCGCTCCCCAGCGTGGGCCCTAGGGCTCAGGGACGGAAGCCACAGGACTTGATTTCTTCCTTTTGTCCTCCTTTCTCTCCTTCTTCCCTTTAAAGGGAGAAAATGGAGATCTGGTAACTTAAGAAAATGGGGGGACAAAAGGGGCCTGGGGGGGATAAGCAGCAGGCACTCAGTAAGAGTATGCTTCAAAATCCCCTCCTTCCTTCCCTCCATCCATCCTTCTGTCCCTCCCATTCTTTAACTGGGAGTGAGTGTTCTCTCTTTGGATCCCTGTTATATCACACAGCTATCAGTGTGGCCAGGGAGTGCCCCCCATGAACAAACAGGCAGAGACTCATGGGCCCAGAGGCTGAGTGGGGCCTGCCCTGGTCTTGCTGGAGGCTGGGCATCCCAGCTTACCCACAGCGTACTCACGTGTTGCAGTATCGAAACACGCCCTTGATATCCACCTCCCGGATGGCTGCATGCAGTAGGGGTATGGTGGTCATCTCAGAGCCCAGACCCACAAGCACCAGGGTCCCACCAGAGTGAGTGGCCTTTAAAGGAGGTAAAAACAAGAAAGCTCAGAAGATAAGAAATACTGACTTCCCACTTACAATAACATATTGTCATCACACAAGTATCTTTTGGTTGCATCAGCTGAGCATCCAAAAATTCCAGATAATGAGATTCTTGTACACTGCTAAACTGCTCAACCTGCCAACCAAACTTAAGTGGCAGAGTAAACACTGTTTTCTTTAAAGCTTCTGAAAAAATACACTTAACCCATGGAGAACCAGGCACAGTGGGAACATCTTCCAAAGCTTTACAGATTCGGGACCCAACACTGGCTTCAGCCACCTCCACAGTCTAAGCACCTGTTCCTCCCACAGAGCGCCCCTCCACAGGCAGCACTTTCATCAGAGCTGGAAGGAACCACTTGCCCTCTAAGCTCACCGGTGGTGAGAAAACTATAAACATGAGACAGATGGGCCACTTGTATTATGTGGTTTAAAAAAGGCTTTATCTGTGCGTGCAGGCTGGCAGTTAGAAATCTTTTTGTTCTGGAGATGTTTACCTCAACAGTATGAGCCATAATGGGTTTTGTCTTCCTTGAATGTTTATCTGCCTTATCAGTTCCCCACTTGGAGTGGGTCACAGGCAGCAGTGAAATTTCTCGTGAAAATTTCCCCAGAACTCCCTGTGAGTGCTATGCTTGTTCCAGAGCTTTCTGGGGATCACTGTGCTCAGTGTGGTGAGAGACAGATCAATGGACAATTCAATCATGCTGGGTGTTCATTATAGTCAGCAGCAAGCATTTATTGGGACCATTCTAGGTGCTAAACAGTGGAACTAGAGAAAGGCACACATCACAGCCTCCACTTCTGAGATGAGGGATACACCATGATCACAGCCTCCACTTCTGAGATGAAGGATACACCATGGAGAGAGGCCTGCAGTGCTGTGAGCAAGAGGTGAACTCAGGGTTTGAGTGGTGTGGGAGTGACTCCCAGTGCTGCTGCTTCAGAGCTGTGGTACCCTGGACGTGCCCTCTCAGCCCATTTTCTAGGGAAACTACTTTCTCCCAGTACTTCCTCTCTACCTGGTGATGAGGAGGAACACCAACTGACCATCCCAAGCTGCCAAGATGCCAGCAGTTTGCTGACCCCAGGTCAAGGAATGCTGGAACCACCTGGACACCATCCTGTAGGTATCGCAACTGCACCAAGGATATGACATCAATTCTACCCCAAGGCATCTGCCACGTCTCATCACAAACACTATCCAGTCATAACCTGGCAGGACAGTGATGCTCAGATTTGTCCATATTTGGTCCAGCCACCTAGCCTGCTCATTGGCGGGGTGGTCTATAGCATTCTACAGCACCTGTCATGCGTGACGTCAGGAGAGACACTGCTTCAGGCCTGGTGAGGCCCATGGGTCACATTCACCTCCATGCCTGCCTCAGGTAGTCTGGCAACCAGGCCCCCACCATCAACAGCTGGAAATGCCAACTGTTCCAAATGCTCTAAGGGCAGGGCACAAGAGGGAGGAGAGCCATGTCCTTTAAGTCCCCCAGCTTATACTGCCTCTCTGTGGGGTGGAGGTCACTGACCTGCCGACAACTTGAAGACAGTAGATGCGACTTACTCATGTCTTAGCCCTCAAAGTGCCCAGCACAAAGCCTGGCACACAGTAGGTACCCAAGACATACCATGGGTAGATCAATCACACACACACACACAGACCCATTGTTCCTCTCTGAGCTTCAGCTTCTTTTTGCCCCTTCCCACATGGCGACCACTGCCTATGACAGTGAAGCAGAGGGCTGGCCAACTCCAGCTGAAACTCAGGACAGTGCCAAGGTGGCACCCGGTCCTCCCTCTCCCCCACTGCTTCCTCAGCTCCCAAGGCCACTGGGCAACTTAGTAGGAGGAGGTCTAGGCAGCTCTGCTACTCAGCTTGGTGGGTCAGCCTTCCCTAGAATGTCTCATGTGATGCAAAGTGCCCTCCTGCTGTGACTCTCAGAAGGAAGGAGGAAGCCCACGCTACCGTGGGGAAGCTGTCTGGGAGGCAGGGACGGGAGTCCCCTGTGGTGGCAGCTGCCTGCTACCCTCTCCAGCCCTGGCCCTGTCCCCTTACCCTAGCAGGGTTGTTCGTGCCCTCCTTCCCTTCTTCTCCTAAGCAGCGGAGCAACTCAGGCACTGGGGCCTGGCAGGGCTGGGCCTGGGCCTGACTTGGCTTGCCTCAAACAAACCACAAATCCCTCAGCATAAAACGGTAACTGATTTTCAGGGCTATTGTGCAGATTAGGCCTCATGTTTATAAAGTACAGCAGAGAACCTGGCATACAGTAGGGCTTGGAACCTGGAAGTTATTCTTTTCCCTTCGTTTCCTCATACTTTGATCTGTCAATGCCACTCCCTCCCACCACCTCCAACTTCCTGCCAACTTCCCATAAGTGGCTGGTGGGTCACTGAGGGGCGAGTCAGGCATTGGCAGCTTATCTGTTCCTAGGTCTGGGAGACAAAACAAGCAGTAGTCAGCTGTGACCCTGGAAAATCACCTCACCTTCATGACTAACTGAATGACTGTCACTTTATATCAATGACTAAAAGACTGCAGTTTTCCTCAATAAAATAAGACAGAGATTTCCCACATACAATTAAGGCATGGTTCCCTGTTTTTCTTCTTGATCTTTTTACCAAAACTACTGCACTTTTAACATCACAGATATGATCATGAAGCCAACCCCATCCCCAAAGTGTGTGTCCTTAACATTTTTCAAGGCCCATGTATAGCTGTTATCTTGTGTGAACCTCAGATGGCCCAATAAGGATATAAGGCAAGTTCAAGTACACTCTCCGCACTAAAGATAAGAAAACAGAGATAGCGCCTGTAATCGAGCACTTTGAGAGGACGAGGAGGGTGGATCATGAGGTCAGGAGATGGCGACCACCCTAGCTAACACGGTGAAATCCCGTCTCTACTAAAAAAAATACAAAATTTATCCAGGCATGGTGGCGGGCACCTGTAGTCCCAGCTGCTCGGGAGGCTGAGGCAGGAGAATGGCGTGTACCCAGGAGGCGGAGCTTGCAGTGAGCCAAGATCGAGCCACGGCACTCCAGCCTGGGCGACTGAGTGAGACTCTGTCTCAAAAAAAAAAAAAAAAAAAGAAAACAGAGATAGCAAAAGACAAATAAGTTTGGCTTGGGGCTCACACAGCAAGCTGGTAAAGAAGTTTGACTCCCTACCTCTGCCTCCTTCACTCCCCTACGCTGATTCCCCAAAGCTGCCCTCAGCCCACTCACGTAGATGCCCGCCTGGATGGAGGCCTCTGCCCCCGTGCACTCGATGGTGACTTCCGGCTTGCACCCCAGCAGACCTTCTACTTTCCTGGCGATTTCCTGAGGGCTCTCCTTGGAGATCTGGAGGACTAAATCAGCCCCAATCTCCTTGGCTTTGGACAATCGGGTAGCAGACAGATCTGAAGGTTAAAAAAAAAAAAAAAAAAAAAAAAATTCTTTCCAACAGAGAAATCTGATGACTCATTAGGAAGAAAAGAAAATGGAGGTGTAAGATCTGATGGCAACAAAGCTCTCGTGCAATGGGTGGTGGTGTTGAGCCCAACACACATACTCTTCACACCAAGCTTGTCCAACCTGCAGCCCACATGCAGCCCAGGATGGCTTTGAATATGGCCCAACACAAATCCATAAACTCTCTACAAATATTATGAGATTAAAAAAAATTTTTTTTACGCTCATCAGCTATCATTAGTGTTAGTGTATTTTATGTGGGGCCCAAGACAATTCTTCCAATGTGGCCCAAGGAAGCCAAAAAATTGGACACCCCTGCTCTACACCCTCATACACCCCCATATCCACCACACAGCTACACACACACATTCTCTCTCACACAAACTCTCTCTCTCTCTCTGATAGCTTCTCCTAACACAAAACACACACTCACACTCTTCTATATCTCCACAATCCATATGACACTACACACTCACCCCCTCCACACTGTCACAGATAACCTCTCCTCACACATACACATACAGTAGGCCCAGCTGTTTCCCAGTCAAGGAGATTGAAAAAGAACAAAGTCTTACCAGTCACCACTACTTGAGCTGCTCCCATTGCCTTGGCCACGAGCAAAGTGACCATCCCAATTGGCCCTAAACAAAGCAGAAGATGGAAGATGTTTGTGAAATATTAAACATCTGCTCTCCCACTTGTCCAGGCCATGGACAGGAACCATATCTTTTGTGTGTCTCTAGCATCTATCCCAGTGCCTGGCATGATAAGACCTTAGCGGCTGTTTGTTGAATGCAGAAGTGAATGAATCCATGAAGAATTATTCTCTACATAAAATACGCTCCTAGTGCTGGGTTCTATTTAATCCTCTCAAACCTCAGAGCTAAAATTTTCCCACTTACTCCTGGACACTAATGGAGATAATCTCAAACCACAGGATTCAAGGAAACACAAACTTATGCAGAAAATAAGAAATCTCAGAAGGTCTGGACTTGTTTTCCTGTTCTTTCTTTGCTCCTACCTTCGTGAGAACCCATCACACCTCCCCCAGAGAGAGACATATTCCTTTTAGGTGCCCTCTGAGGACCACCTGGAGAGGGTTCTTAAGTGAGTTGGCTCCTTGGGTTGGCCCAGGTGCCCAGATAGCCCCAGGATACTCAGGTATCCAACGATTTGCCTGAGACACCTGCTTCCCCATAGTATCTGCATGCTATGTGACACTATGGTTTTAATATAAAAATTAGGCCCACAGAATGAAAGCAATGCAGAACATCTTTGGGGATTTACCTTTCATACACACCCCCAAGAACAATTTTGTGAGCTCCCTCAGAAAACAAAACACTGAAAAATAATACCTGAAATGTCCAACAAAGCATGATTAAAAAACTACACGGCTATTAAAAATTACTCCATAACTCTTTATCTATTGACATGGAAAAATGTTCACAGTATTTTTTTGAGACAGAGTCTTTCTCTGTCACCCAGGCTGGAGTGCAGTGGTGCAATCAGCTCACTGCAACCTCTGCCTCCCGGGTTCAAGCAATTCTCTCACCTCAGCCTCCTAAGTAGTGGAGATTACAGGCACCCGCCACCACGCCTGGCTAATTTTTGTATTTTTAGTAGAGACAGGGTTTCACCATGTTGGCCAGGGTGGTCTCAAACTCCTGACTTCAGGTGATCCGACTGCCTCAGCCTCCCAAAGTGCTAGGATTATAGGCACGAGCCACCATGCCCAGCCTGATTTTTAAAAAAGAGTAGGTAAAGGAAGCGTATTTAGCATGGTCTCAGAAAAAAACTAACTAAAAGATTCTATACCCAAATATTAGTAGTGGTTCTCTTGGGCTAATTGGTGATGGGATTGCAGGTGAATTTCTGTGTGTGTGTGTTGGGGGCAAGGCATGCCTGTGTGTGGTGTGTGTGATTTATTTTCCTTTTCTATGGTAAAAAGGTACTGGATCCATGCAGATTTTTATAAGAATCTGTCACCTGAGTCCCGCAGTCTGCTAGCCCATTGCGGCAAGTCTATTCTACATCCATCAGCCCTCTTAGGAAGCCCTGTGATCACTTATTTGGCCAGCCAAAGAAAATCACAAACAAGTATGAGGAACACCAGATCACACCCACAAGGAGTGTGAGCGTACTGTCTGGGTCACCAGAATGATTTGGTCTGAGGCTGCTAAGGCCTGTTCCAGATGGCTTGAAACAGGGGATGAGAGAAGGCAGCTAGCTACAACCCTACTGCAGGCAGACTGCTGGCTCACAGTGGTGTGGGAGCGGACCACTGCTCACTCCTCCCACTAGCCGGGAGCAGGGTCTACCCTATTCATAGATGGGACTAGGCCATCACTTTGCTGGTACAATTTGAAAGTTCCAAGAGTAGCCCTTCCCTTTACTATCAAAAATATTCCTCTAAGGTGGAGGTTGTAGTGAGTCAAGATCACGCTGCTGTACTCCAGCCTGGGCAACAGAGTAAGACTCTGTCTCAAAAGAAAAAAAAAATTTCCCTAGTTTCCCATCAAGGGTTCAAAAATAATCACCAGATTAATTCCTTTTTTTTTTTTTTTTTGAGACAGAATCTCGCTCTGTCGCCTAGGCTGGAGTGCAGTGGCATGATCTTGGCTCACTGCAACCTCTGCTTCCCAGGTTCAAGTGATTCTCTTGTCTCAGCCTCCCAAGTAGCTGGGACTACAGGGGGCGCATCACCACGCCCGGCTAATTTTTGTATTTTTAGTAAAGATGAGGTTTCATCATGTTGGCCAGGCTGGTCTTGAACTTTTGGCCTCAAGTGATCCACCCGTCTCAGCCTTCCAAAGTGCTGGGATTATAGGCATGAGCCACCCCGCCTGGCCCAGATTCATTCTTTTTGATTGTTTGTTTGTTTGTTTTGAGATGGGGTCTTGTTTTTTTTGAGACAGGGTCTTGTTCTGTCACCCAGACTGGAGTTCAGTGGCACAATCATGCCTCACTGCACCCTTGACCTCCCAGGCTCAAGTGATCCTCCCACCTCAGCCTTCTGAGTAGCTGGAACTACAGACACACACTACCATACCTGCTAATTCTTGTATTTTTTTGTAGAGAGGGGGTTTCACCATGTCGCCCAGACTGGTCTTGAGCTCCTGGGCTCAAGTGATCCACTGGCTTTGGTCTCCCAAAGTGCTGGGATTATAGGCAGGAGCCACCGTGCCCAGCCAATTCATTCTTTAAATGAACAAAAGGGCTATGTTGCCTAGGACATATAACCCTAGTTAATATCATGTCTGCAGATACTCATTTGTTTAGCAAAGTGCTAGTCACTGAGGGAATGGGACACTGCAATCCTCCCTTACCCAGAAGGATTCTAGAACAAATCTCAAGCCTTGGAGAGGGAATGAGATGGGCAGAGAGGTCCCCACATTCCCAGTCAATGAACCCGCAACAGGGTAGCTTCTGTTTCTTACCAGCTCCACAGACAAGGACCTTGTGTCCCAGGGTAACTCCACCTCTCCTGCAGGCATGGATCCCCACAGAAAGTGGCTCAATCATGGCGCCTTCCTCAAAGGTGACATTGTCAGGAAGCCTGAGGAGTCAATTGACACAGCGATACTCTGAGTTAACTACAATGCTAACAATAGTATTATATATGCCCAACATCACTGTAATAACAACCATAGCTAACATTTATCGAGCATTTATTTATGTACAGAGCAATGTGCTAAGCAATTTATATACATTAACTCATGTAAATCCCTGGAATAGTTCTGTGGTAGGTACTATCATGCCCGTTTTACACATGAGGAAACAGGCGTGGTGGGTTAAATGACTCGCCCCAACGGTCCAAAGCTAGTGAGGGGCCCAAAGCGTTCAAATTAGAAGCCAGATATGTTCTCATCACAGAACCCATGCCACAATGTCCCCATCTGAAGAAGGCAACATGGTTTTCATTGGAGAAATCAATTCAGTGAAATGAACACATTATGTTTTCTTTAACGTGCTATCCAAGCTATGGTATGTGGTTATCATTAATAAATGAAAAGTTTATTTAACAAGGAGTTAACATGGCCACGATCCAGCATCTCCTCTGCTTCTCAAACTTACAGCCTTTTTAGTTTCACTTTAGCAAACAATCCTATCACCAGTTTTGCACAACAGTGATTTAGCAATGGGCATCACTCTGATAGTCGCCTCCCATATTATACATTCCAGAAGAACCACATCTGAGGACAGCGGCTGCCCTGCTGACCCAGGACCAGTCAAGAAGGAAAAAGGACCTGTTCCACAAAGCTGATTAAATGCTGTGTCACCTTCACTCTGGGTTCTAGGTTTTCACTTCCACTGGCATCTTGACCCTATCAATAATGCAGCTGATGACGACAGCAAATATTTGCATAAAGCTTTACAGATTAGGAAGCACGCTCATCCATGATCTCATTTAATCCTCATGATAACCATGTTAGGCAGGTAGGGCAGGCTTTTTTTAGAAAACCTTTAGTTTACAGAAGAGGAAACTGAAACTCACTGACATTGAGAGAATTGCCAAGGTTATGAAGCTAGGGAATGAAGGCCAGACTTAACCAAGGTGTCCTGATTCCACATCCTCTGCCTGTCCCATATCAGCTGCTTCCTGGTATGAGCAGCTGTGTAGCTAATATTAATATCCAATTTCTGCTAGTTCCTCACTGCCCAGGATTTACCCAGCACCCCAAATCTCCACACACAGGAACAGGAAAACCCTCAAGTTCCAAAAAGAAATAAATGTGGCAGCCAAACCATGTGCTCATCCCCATGATCCTTTCAACACTGTCTCCGATCTTCAACAGAATAACTCAGAGTCCTCCTGTCACGGTCCCTGATCCTTGACAGAACTACTCACCGGGCCAATGGAGGCCCAGCTGCCACCCACCACCCCCTTATCCCTTCCCCTCGGCTTCTTTCCCATCACTTCCCCTACTCCAATCCACTGTCCTGCTCTGACTGCGATCACACTCCTTCTACTCCCCCTAGAAGTATCCCTTCTATATAACAGGAAAAAGTTTAAAATGAAATAGTGAAGATTCCTAAACTCTCTCAGGGACTCCACAGGCTCCTAGACACGCCTGCCCTTCCACATCTGGGCCTCCTGAGGAACTCATAAGGGCTCTATGCAGAGGGTGGCCTGCGTGGAAACTACATGGAGGAGAGATGGGATTGGGGAAGGTGATGAGGGAAGATTGTTATCAGGAAGAATACTCTACAGATTAAGCAGATTCTGCCTCATCCGCCTGCACCCAACACAGCCAACCATGTTGGAAAGCCACCTGGTGTGGAGGCAGAAGCGTGCACAAGCAGTCCTGGAGGCCAGCCCCGCTGGCACTGACCTTGGGAAAACCACTGACTCCACCCTCCCCAATCTTGTCCAGTGGGGGTTGATGGAGAACAAGGATGAGAAGACTCCAAGTTTCTTCCCAGCCCCAACCTTTCATGACTTTATAAACACCAGAGAGTGATGAGGCAACTTGGTAGTTTTTACAATGGGGTTCAGGGAACAGTCCAAATTGGGTAACGGATGATCAAGAAGCCAAGGAGGAAGCAGGAAAATAGAAAGAAAATAGATACAAAAATAAAGAGGCTGTGGTAGTATGGGAAACCTAAAAAGACATCAGAGAGGAGGGCTTGGGTCTAGGGAAGAACTGGGGACACAGGCAGAAAGCCCCCTGGGAGGAGAAGAAAGGCAGGGGCTGTAGGACTCCCCAGAGACCTTCCTCAGCACCCCCACTGCCACTGCCACTGCCACTGCCAACCAGAGCCCCATCATTCCCTATAAACCACCAGCACAAGCCTCTCTTTCAGGCCTACTCCTGCACCTCCATCCCCAGACCACTAGGCCATGACTATGGCATAGCTTGGTACCATTTACTGAGCACTTACTATGTGCCAGACCTCATGCTGGAGACTTGATATGCTTTTCTCATTGGATCTCATCAGTAATTCTGTGAGGGAGGTACCATTACTATCTCTATTTTACAGGCGAGGATATTGAGGTTACAAAATTTAAGTGACTTGCCCAAGGTCACACAGTTGTAATTGGCAGAGACCAGTGGGCTTCACCACTATGCTCTTCTGCCTTCCATGAAACTTTTGTTTGGTGTCTTGACTTGGAAAGGGCCCCAGAAAGATGGGCTCATTCAGGAAACACTTGCTGAAAGGTGTACTCTGCACATGTAACCTGCTTACTTCTAGAGCAGGTTCAGGTGTTGACTTAAACCCATCACAAGGTCTCTGGCCTGTGACTCCTCTCAAGGCTCCCAGTGGGCCCTAGAAAAACTCAGATCTGTCATACTGCTCCTGTGACTGGCACCTGGCCTCCATCAGACAAGCCCCAGCCTGGGGCCAGGCTGTGGTGGGAGAAGAATGCATCTGGGTTGGGTCACGGGGAAAGCAGCACTTCAGCACCCTAGAGCTCCATGGCTGGGGCCATGAGGGGTCATGCAGAAAGGGAAGCACTTTGCTTCCTCCAGACTCAACTTCACAATTTCAGGGGTGAGAATTGGAGTAGGGTAAGGGAGTGGGCACAGGGCAGGAGCTTGAGACTCAGAGACCCCAGTTTGACTCTTGGTTGTGCTCTGTGCCCAAGTCAATGAGCTTCCTTCTGCCTTGGTTAACCCAATAACGGTGCCCACCTCACCATTATTCTTGTGGAGATTAAATAAATTAAAGCATGCAAACCACTTATTAGCACAAGGGCAGGCACATAGTAATAATAATTATGACTCTCCATGCATCACCTTAGTTAATATTTTGGCGAGTAAATGAAACTGAATCAGAGAAAAGTGAAATCATTTCTCCAAAATCACTTGCCAGGAGGGAGTAGATCCAGGATCCCAGAGCTCAAGCCCTGGCAGCACACCACGGCACCTCAGGAAATGTCAGCTGTTGCTGTCATGGTGTGTTGTTGTTATTATCGAGCTCATTGTTGTTGTTTTTCTTTTTGAGATGGAGTCTCGGTCTGTTGCCCAGGCTGGAGTGCAGTGGCGTGATCTCGGCTCACTGCAACCTTCACCTCCCAGGTTCAAGCCATTCTCCTGCCTCAGCCTCCCAAGTAGCTGGGACTACAGGTGCCCGCCACCAGGCCTGGCTAATTTTTTGTATTTTTTTTAGTAGAGATGGGGTTTCACCGTGTTAGCCAGGAAGGTCTCACTCTCCTGATCTCGTGATCCACCCGCCTCGGCCTCCTAAAATGCTGGGATTACAGGCGTGAGCCACCACACCTGGCCGAGGTCATTGTTGTTATGACCTTTCTGGTGGTTGCAGTGGAAACTAATAACAGAGGATGAACCACAGGAATTCCCTCCAGGTGTCTGCAGAGGGTGAGTGATTTCAGCAATAATTTTCTATTGTTGCTCTAAGTAAGGGAAACAAACTGAAAGACTAAAACCAACCACTGTGAGTCAGTCTTATTCCTAGGGAGGCTACCCTCTCTCAATGCCACCAAGAAGAGTAGCCTGCCCAGGTGATGCCTCATGTTTGGAATTATGAGCTGAAAAGAATAAAGAAATAACCACAGGAAACAGCACCAAGCTAATGAAGGGAAAGAGGTCCCAGGAGACCCAGTGGGACTGTGGACACTAACTTGTAACAAAAGGCTGCATTGTGCTTATAGAACCGGCAGAGGTTCCCGTCATCGGGGGGTGTGGCACAGAAGAAGATGGAAGGCGACAGATTGTATCGGCCAATCTTGCAGAATTCATCATTTTCTCGGGGAACACCAGGCTCGATGGCAACACGATCACCTGGAGAGGAAAACAAAGATGGCACCATGTCCGAGGGTGGGAGCAGAGTCTGCCCCCTCTTTGGTCTGGTTCTTTGTTTTCCAACCTTTGAAAACAGCAGAAGCAGAGATGTTATGAAGGCTTGCATGCTCATGGGCAGATGCCAGATGAGAGAATCTAGCTTAACGAGCCACCCTCCTCCCTGGGGACCCAGGGTGTCCTAGGCAAGTGAGGAAACTCGGGATGAAGCACAGACTCACTCTGGGGGAAAAGGACCAGCCCCCTCCTCCACAGCCCAGTGTGGCCTGCCCTTTTTCCAACTCCTGCAACAAGCCAAGCTACCCCTCTATCTCCACAGCCACTTCCCAGCTAAGGCAAGCCAAGTATAGTTCCCATCTCACACTGCTGGAGAAGGTGTAGCTAATACATGGAGTTTGCAGGCATTTTTTCTTCATCTGTTTGGAAGATAGGGAGCAAAGCCTTTACAAAGACAAGAGCTATAATTACAACATGTTTTATGTCCAGTCTGGTCGTTTTTAGACAATTATTAGGAGTCAACTGATTCCTGGTAGTAGAACTGCAAAGGCCAATGACCTGCAGAGGCCTCGTACAGTGGAGAGTAATACTTGAGGCTTCTGAACAGCCAGCTCTATGATATTTCTACTCTATGCCTCACAACACCTGCTTGGAAACCCAGCCTGAGAACTGCTCTCTAATTGCTTTTTTTTTTCTATCTTTTTATTATGAAGAATTTCAAACACACAGCAAAATTCAAAGAACTGTATAGCGAACACCTGGACACCCTCCTCCTACATTCTTCGAGGAACATCTAGCTATATTCACTTTATCACATATCTATCCATCTACCCCTCCATCTCATCTCTGTCTCCTTCCATCAGTCTATCTTCTTTTCCGATGCATTTCAAAGCAGGCTGCAGACATCAGTATACTTCACCCTTAAATGCTTCAGCCTGCATATCATTAACTAGAGTTCAGTATTTGTTTATGGTTCTTTTTTAAAGGTATCACCTAGGAATGCAAACCCCTTTTAAGATACAGAACACTACCACTACCTCAGAAATCTTATTCCTCTGTATCTGTTCCCAGTCAATCCCCACCCCCATCCCCAGAGGACACCAATGTTTTGACTTTTTTTTGTACCACAGATTAGTACTGCCTGTTCTAGCACATCACAAAAATGGGATCATACAGTAGATACTCTTTTGAATCTTGCTTCTTTCAGTTAGCATAATGTTTTTGAGATTGATCTATGTTGTTGTGGTATTAATTGTCCGGCCAGGTGTGGTGGCTCATGCCTATAATCTCATAATCCCAGCACTTTGGGAGGTCAAGGCAGGAGGATCACTTGAACCCAGGAGTTTGAGACCAACCTGGGCAACATAGGAAGACCTCATCTTTACAAAAAAAATTTTTTTAATTAGCTGAGCATGGTGGTGTGTGCCTGTGGTCCCAGCTACTTGGGAGGCTGAGGCGGGAGAATCACTTGAGCCCAAGAGGTTGAGGCTGCAGAGAGACATGATCACACCACTGCATTCCCACCTGGGTGACAGAGCAAAACTGTCTCAAAAACAAATGACAGTTTGTTCCTTTTCATGGCTGAATAGTGTTCCAATGTAAGAGTATACCACAGTCAGTATCACCATTCTCTTATTGATGGAAAAAACCTGGTTGTTTCCAGTTTTCTCATTGTTGGTTTTTTGGGTTTTTTTGTGTGTGCATGTTTCTTTGGTTTTTTTGTTTGTTTTTTGAGACAGGATCTCACTCTGTCACCCAGGCTGGAGTACAGTGATGCAATCAAAGCTCACTGTAGCCTCGACCTCCCCAAGTTCAGGTGATCCTCCTGCCTCAGCCTCCCAAGTGAGGAAAGAGAAAGAAAAAAAGCAGGCAGACAGTTAGGGCAGGTCCTTGGTGAAATTCTTTCAAACAAAAGAGCAGACTGGAAAAAATCAAGCTGCAAGCACATAAAGAGCAGCTTGGAAAAATCAAGCTACAGGCACAGATAAGGGAGTGAGGCCCAACATAAAAACGCCTTGGTTCTCTGTGTAATCAGTGCACTCCCAGGAAAAAGTTTCCTCCCCTTTTTGGGCATGTACACAGTGGGCTCCATGAGAACTTGCATGGGGTGGGGTGGGGGCTTGCCTAAAACATGCCCGTAGTTGCTCAGGCAAGAGAAGCTGCACTCTGTGCTTGCCTAATACATGCTCGCAGCTGCACAAATAAGGGAAGCTACACAGGTAGCTACAGAGAAAAGGTAAGTTACACAGCACCTAGACGGATAAGGGAAGTTTCTTATAAAAACCTTCGTATTTAACTGTAAAACAACAACCCTCTTTCAGGTCCCCTGCTCTGCTGCTGAGAGCTTTCCTCTTTGACTTATTAAACTTTCACTCCAACCTCACCCTTGGTGTCCATGCTCCTTAATTTTCTTGGTCATGAGACAAAGAACTCTGGATAACACCTCAGACAAAGAGACTGCTACACTGACCCTAGACTGCTTCACCTGTAGGGGGTCATCTGGGATATGTCAGAAGGGTGAGTAGGAGCAGCCCCCCAATACTTTACTTTCTGCAGTTTCTTATCCATAGTTTTTTTTTTTTTTTCTCTCAAAATCAAACAAATACCAGGCCTCTGTTGGTCAGTTAAGAGTGGTTAGTGCAGCCACCAGATCTGTAAGACTCAGAGGACAGGCTTGCTGGAGGGGACTTTGTCAATCCCCCATCGCCCTTGGGTATTGGGAATGTCAGCTGTGTTCCAATCCAGTTTCCATTCATGGAAGACCTAGCCATCACATGGGGTTGGAAGGAGGTCCTGGGACAACTGAAGGTTTCTGGCTGAGGCTACACCTCAGTGTTATCTGAAGGACCCTGAACTAACTCCAGTTCCTGACAGCCCATCACGGTGTCGGCACCAGGACTTCCAGTCTTTCCTATCACATTTTCTTCCATTCTCTCCTTTGTGACTATCATGTCTCCTATCCCTTCTTTGTATGCTATGCTGAAGGTGTTTTTACAACCTGGGAATATAATTTTGTTGGATAGAATCAGCCAGTGCCTTAGTAACCAGGAAAGTAACTCAAATAATTGCTGTTTTTGTGATTTCCTAGAAACAGGGAGAATTCAAGATTTCAGTCTAAATTTTCACCTAGTAAGGACCTTTTTGTCCCCCAATGATAGGCATTCATGGCACTGTATGGGAGGATATTTCACCCTCAGTGAATACCCTCCTCTCCATTTGGGTTTTGTGCCCAGCACTGCCCAGTGAATCTTTTTTCTTTCTTTCTTTCTTTTTGTTTTTTTGAGATGGAGTCTCGCTCTGTTGCCCAGGCTGGAGTGCAGTGGCGCAATCTGGGCTCACTGCAAGCTCTGCCTCCCAGGTTCATGCCATTCTCCTGCCTCAGCCTCCCAAGTAGCTGGGACTACAGGCGCCTGCCACCACACCTGGCTAATTTTTGTATTTTTAGTAAAGACGGGGTTTCACCGTGTTAGCCAGGATGGTCTCCATCTCCTAACCTCATGATCTGCCCACCTCGGCCTCCCAAAGTGCTGGGATTACAGGCGTGAGCCACCGCACCCAGCCAAATTTTTTTTCTATTCATAAAACTTTTATTCTACTTAGATGAATTTAATACACATGTTCTTAACAATTATGCTTGGATTGTTCATGAAAATTTCATAAGACGTTAAACAAACCTAGCCTGTTGTTTCCCTGTTAACTATTTTACAGCACATGCATGTTAGTCAAGTATCAAAAAAAATTACAAAAGCAAAAAACCTAAAAATCACAAAAGCAAAAAACCTGAAAAAACGTTAAATACATGGGTTTTTGTTTTACTGCTGTGCTTGATATACATAAGTAACGAATATCAGCCAATTAGGTTTTACTGCATCTTTACTTTCACATTTCTTCCTCAGTTGTCTAAAACATTTAAATACAAATAAAATGAGTGTAGCAAAAATAATGAAAGCTAACAGCAGGTAACTTTACAAATAATGGAATGTGAACTGTTTCTGCCCTTATCCAGAGTAAAATGGGTTACGACTGTCTAAAGGAACACTTCTGCAGCTGTAGTCAAAGGTGTGCGCATTGAGATTGAGTATTCCACAGATATACATGGTTTAACACGTGGGATCCATGGGATAACTGTTTCTACCACAGACTTGTAAGTGCTCCAAACCTTAAAGTACCCACAATTACTATACCTGTGACTGGAACCAATGATCCCTTTTACTCCCCACCAGGACAAACCAATATGTAGGTAGTTTTCTTTGCTTAAATATGGAAGTTTCTTTGCTTAGATATGGAACACTGGCCCTTGTGAAGCCACAATGTACCAAAAGTACTATGCCAAACATTTATAACTTGTATAAAAATTCCACATCCCCATATTGGCCACTTAAAATGAAAACAGGTAACTCCCTAAATGTTAACTGGCTCTACTCCCCTACTATTAAACATAAAAACCACATGGGAAATATAGAAATTCAAATAGAAGTAACACAAACCTGTCATAAATTGTAAACAAAAACTATTTGTGGGACAGCATGAATGACAAATGGTCTACTGTGTAAATTTTAGAATAAGGCAGAAAAAAGTTGGAAGGCTGGTTAATTTTCCCCTCCTTCTCCTGCTTCAGCTTTGTCTCCTTGGGTATCTGATGTCCACAATGTCAAGTTGTCTCTCAGTAATTGCATTATTCGCGTGCTGTCTTTGTATGACTCTTCACTTAATGTATCAAGTTCAGCAATGGCTCCATCAAAAGCTGTCTTTGCAAGACAGCAGGCTTTCTCTGGGTTCAGAATCTCACAAGAGAACACAGAGAAGTTAAGGGCCAGACCCAGTCTGATAGGATGTGTTGGATGTATTTCCTTTTTGCTGGTTTCAAAGGCTTCTTGGTATGCTTGTTGTGACTGATCGACAATCCCTTACTTGTCATCATCAGTGGCAACCTCAACCAAGTAACGGTAGTAATATCCTTTCATTTTCAAATAGAAGACTTTGCTCTCTGCTTGTGAAGCACTGGGGATCAAGAACTTTTCCAAAAGAGACAGTATCTCTTAGCTCTGTCTCAATTTTCTCTCTGTATTCTTGAGCCATCTGCTGTTCTTTCTCAGCACCTTCTGTCTTTTGTTCAATACTTGAGATGACCCCCCAAGATGACCTACGGGCTCCTACAACATTTTTATAAGCAACTGAGAGAAGAGTCCTCTCCTCATTGGATAATTCAGCTCCTTGCTCAGTTACAGACTTCATGCAGGCTGCCACGTCATCATATCGCTCAGCCTGCTCAGCCAGTTTGGCCTTCTGAACCAGCTCATTTTTATTCATGACTGGATGTTCAGTGTCTGAAGTGGGTGGTGGCGGTGGATAGACAGGGGCTCAGCAGTCTCTGGGTGGTGGGGGCAGCAGTGGCAAGGCTGAGACTGTGTCTGCCCATTGAATTTGAACAGTTCCTCTATGTGACAATTTTCTTTTGCTAAGAGGCATACTGTGGGGGTAGACTATCAAACCCCAAACCTCTTTCTAACCTCTGCCTGGAAAAAATTTAGAGTCAGAGTTTTTACCTAACGTTTCAGTCCCTACCATGCCACCTAGTGAAATGGGATTTTTCTCTGTGGGGGGCACTATTGGCCCTTTGTCCAAGGCCTCTAGTTCCCCAATTTATCTCCCTCCTACATCCCTCTATTAGGGACGAGGCACCATGCCCCATCTGTAAACAGCAAAATTCCACATTCAATAGTCAAGAGGAAGCCACCCTTGAGAGACAACTTTTAGCCTCAGTACTGTCCCCATCACAGGGAGAACAGCCATTCAATCCTTATGTTTGAGGCACCTGTTCTGCATCCAGCTACATTGGAGTCTCTGGCTAACAGACAATTGCTTCTTCACATATCAGGCTTTGCTGCTGGAAGGATCTACAGTCCACTTAAAAACCTGTCCCTGCCTAAACCCAGCCACTTTCCTCCCAGAGGAAATTAGAGACTACTGAAAATAGATTTACATGCAAGGTGTGTAAGGAAAGTAAAATGTGTTTTGGTAAAAGATTATAAGAAAGCATGGAAATGTAAATTTTGCCTAGAAATAAAGGATTGTTTAGAATTAGGTTAAGATAAAGCTGAAGGTTTGAGCAAGTTGTGGAAGGATTATAAAAATTAACCTTGCAAAGGAAATTCTGTGTCTGAATATATTGACTAAATTCAAAAGGGTATTCTATGTTTTTTACGTAAATTGAGCATTGAAATAAAAGCACAACAAGGCTTTCTTAAGGCACTGATCTGCTCCTTAACAAAAATTTGTAGAGAGTTATAAAAGGTTTACAAAAATCTCACCTCATGATCAAACTGGGTAAGATTTGATAGAATTATCTCTAAGGTTTCATTTAAAAAGTTGGGGTTGACATTAATAGTAGACTAACGAAAGGGTGAAATTTGACTTTCTCCTCTTGAACAGGATTTTCATGTAACATTAAAGACAGATTGTTTGGAAGCTAAGTCCTCCCTCTTAATGAGTGAAGGTTTTTGCCTTGTTTTAAAATGTTTGAGTCATGACTTTGGCTAAAATAAATAGTTTATAGTAATCTGTAATTGTACTTCATAATATCAAGTGCTTTGAACCGCTAACATATTTAACAGGCTCCCCCAAATCAAACTTCAGTTTCAAGGTTGTCTTTTCTAATCCCTAGCTTTTGGGTACTATAGCAGGCCCCTGGAGCATCCAAAAGAGAGGTAAACAATAGTATTTGACACGTTGAGTTACGTGGGATTGCCAAAGTCATGTTTAATCTTCTTTAGGTTATATTTTAGTGAATAATATTATGTTCCAAAATTGTATAGAATATCTAAAATTCTAATGTCTATTTGCTATCAATCATAATTAAGGTTATTGTGTAAATTATTGTAAACCACAGAGATAATCAAATTTCTTTGTCAATTGTGTTTTTAACTGTAGCTACCCTGGATATTTTGTCATTCACAGACAATTGTTGTCTTGTTTTAATCATCTTCAAAAGATAGTTTATAATCAGCTATAGGACTTTGATAGGTGCTCTCAAATGCAGGTTTCTGATAACCTTGGAGATTGTGACATTGGAATAGAGGAAAAATGTATAGGACTCATGAAGAACTGAAATGTTCACGAATACCAAGCAGAGCAAGTATTAATGGAATGGACTGAACTAATAGAAAACTGAAGTAATCCTTTTTAACTTTCTGCTTAAAACATTGCTAATCCTTGTTTTTCAGAGTCAAGGGAATTTTTCTTTTGAGCTATCTACAGCTTTTAACAATTCAGTAATGTATACTCCTGTGAATAAAATTTGGAGTATGTTTGTTTCTTTTGGCCAGTTTCTCTAGACTTTGGAAACTATTTGTGAGTATTCTTGATTTATGGCAATATAGTTGTTTCCATCAGTGCAATAAGAATCCATCTTCTTTCACAACAGGACACAAATGGAGAAACTAGTTGTTTTACCAAGGCTTTGACTGGAACGGTGTGCTTCCCTTTAAAAAATCAAGCTGGAGTTGCAGAGCCAATAAATTCCCCTTGGGAAAACTGGCTTCATATCTTGTCTACACAGTCCCTGTACAGGATTCCTAAGCTGCGGTGAGTAAAGAATGTCGCTTTCTAACAGGCTCCATGTTCTTTTGACCTCAAGACGAGAGGAATTTGCCCAACTCATAGGTATTTGAGTATACAAATCCATGGCTGGGCTCAGCTTTGAAAAGTAGGGCCGGGCGCAGTGGCTCACACCTGTAATCCCAGCACTTTGGGAGGCCGAGGCAGGTGGATCACAAGGTCAGGAGATCGAGACCATCCTGGCTAACACAGTGAAACCCCATCTCTACTAAAAATACAAAAAATTAGCAGGCCTGGTGGTGGGTGCCTGTAGTCCCAGATACTCAAGGAGGCTGAGGCAGGAGAATGGCATGAACCCGGGAGGCAGAGGTTGCAGTGAGCCAAGATGGCCCTACTACACTCCAGCCTGAACAACAGAATGAGACTTCATCTCAAAAAAATAAAATGTCTATATTTGTCTCTTCCTTCTATCTCCTCTGACTCCTTCTGCTTTCTCTCCTGTCCGGTGAACTTTCTGCAAATTATGCCTATGCCATTAACGATGAATCTTCCACCTAGCCTTCAAGATCCTCCATAATCAGGTGGAGTTTTCATATTATTCAGTTTTATCTTCTAATTATGATTATATTATGATAACATGACATTTCACAGTTTTACAGTGCTTTTTAAATTTTATTTTATTTTATTTTTTTGAGATAGAGTCTTGCTTTGTCACCCAAGCTGGAGTGCAGTGGTGCAATCATGGCTCACTGCAACCTCAACCTCCTGGGCTTAAGTGATCCTTCTGTCTCAGCCTCCTGAGTAGCTGGAACTGCAGGTGCACACCACCACACCCAGCTAATTTTATTTTTTGTAGAGACAGGGTCTCCCTCTGTTGCTCATGCTGGTCTCAAACTCCTGAGCTCAAGCAATTCTTCTGCCTTGGCCTCCCAAAGTGCTGAGATTACAGGTGTAAGCCACCATGCCCAGCCAAGTGCTTTTTAAAGAGGGACTTTTATAAAGATTATGCATGTTTATCATCTCCAATAACTCCCCAACACAATACTTCTGCTCTGAGCAGCACAGACTTATCTGCACCCAGATGTGTTACTCTCACATCTATAATTTTATTGTTCGCTTCCTCTTTTTTTTTTTTTTTTTTTGAGATGGAGTCTTGCTCTGCCTCTCACCAAGGCTGGAAAGCTGGCATGCAGTGGCACAATCTCAGCTCACTGCAACCTCTGCCTCCTGGGTTCAGGCAATTCTCCTGCCTCAGCCTCCCAAGTAGCTGGGATTACAGGTGCGTGCCACCATGTCTGGCTAATTTTTCTATTTTTAGACAGAGTTTCACCATATTGGCCAGGCTGGTCTCAAACCCCTGACCTCAAGTGATCTGCCCACTGTAGCTTCCCAAAGTGCTGGGATTACAGGCATGGGCAACCGCACCCAGCCTGTTCACTTCCTCTTAACTAGAATATTAGCTCTGACCTCTTCAATAACTCAAATATAAAACCTTTCTCAAGTATGAAGATGCTGGGTAAGCCCAGTGGTTCTGAGCACTTGCTCTAGAGTCCAGAAGACCAGGGTGGGTATCCCAGTTCTGAGACCAACTAGTGAGTGAGCCTGGGCAATAACCAGCCTTCAATTTCTTCTTCAATTAATGAAGATAATAATGCCTACCTCATAGAGTTGTTACAAGAATGAAATAAATAGCCCAGGTGCAGTGGCTCAGGCCCATAATTACAGCACTTTGGGAGGCCAAGGTGGGCAGATCACTTGAGGTCAGGAGTTCAAGACCAGCCTGGCCAATATGGTGAAACCCAGCCTCTACCAAAAATACAAAAATTAGCTAGGCATGGTGGTGCATATCTGTAATCCCAGCTACTCGGGAGGCTGAGGCATGGGAATCACTTGAACCAGGAGGTGGAGGTTGCAGCAAGGCGAGATCGCACCACTGCACTCCAGCCTGGGTGACAGAGCAAGACTCCATCCAAAAAAAAAGAAAAAAGAAAGAAAGAAAGAAAGAATTGTACATCTAAGTGTTTAACATGGAGACTAATGTAGCAAATCAATAAATATTAGCCACCCTCTTATTAATACTACTGTTAGATGTCTAGCTCAAAGACCTATCTCCTCCATGAACTCTTTAACCACCTCTGCCCACAACAAATGCCCTTTGAACTCCTAAAGCCTATTCTTTTCCACACCTAATTGTACCCTATGGGCTTGCTGTCTAATTGCTGGTATTTATGAAGGGCCTGACATCTAGTGTTTCCATATAGATCTAAGCATCTAGGGATCATATCTGCTCATTTTTCTGTATCCCTCAAGGCTCATGGCATAAGACTGAGTTCATTGTAGACAACTGACTAAACCCTTGTTATAATTTACATTTAGAGAACCCCACTCTTTGTTATAATTTATAGTCAGAGACTTTGTCCCACAGGTGAGAACCAATCATCAGTGGCTGTTGGAAGCTATAAACATTCCACTATGAAATAACCTCATAACACCACAGGAGCCTTCTTGACTTCCGCTAATGATGAATGACTTAAAATCCCTAAACAAGACACATGCCTGACTTCTTCACAGCTAGTCAATCCCTCTCCATGTGGTTGGGCTCAGAGAACTTTATAACTAACACAGGATGGGGCCTCCTGTCAACCTCCACCTTCCCCCAAATAATGTGACCTTATTTCCAGGCTGCACAGCAGCCTCACCGGTAAAGGAAGGTTAAAGCCAACAGCTAACTATGCCAAGACAACTTGGATTTAATTCACGGTATCAGGGAACAACACAGCCTGCCACAGCTGAGAATTCCTCCCTCTGGAAAAATGAATTAAGTAAATCTAGGAAAATTAATGGTGGTTTCCCAGCCATCTAATAAAAATCAAACACTATATCCAAGGCCGTGGTTCACAGCTTGTAAAGGTAGTTTGGGTTCCTGTGCCTCAAGTGTTTTCTCCAGCCCTTTACCTGGCTTATTTCTTACTTGGCTCCGGATGTTGGATTAATTGTCCCTTCCTCAAATGAACCAAGGGTCTGGGTAAAATACACTAATCACACCCTGTATTCTCCTCTACTGCCCTAAACACATGGTGACTAAGTAACTATCTGTCTGCTCCAGGTCCCTCTTTTCTTGTGTAAGGTAAGATCCATGTGAGTATGGACCAAGATTGTCTTGTTCCCTGCTGTACCCAGAGCTTAACAGAGGGCCTGGCCCAAAGAAAGCATGCACACATATTTATGTTGAATGAACACATAAGTCGAAGGACCTTGCTGACCTGGTTTTAGGTGCTTTACCAATGATCCCACTTTTTCGACTGTTCCTGAAGCTTCATGTCCCAGCACCATGGGCTTTTTCACAATAAAATTCCCAATTCGACCATCCTCCCAGTAGTGGACATCTGAGCCACAGATTCCAACAGAATGCATCCTCAGCAACACCTCTGATAAAAGAAAGGAAGAAAAAAACAGTGAGAGAGGGAAGAACCCCTATCACTCTGAGGTGACCTAGTGATTTCCCTTTGCCCAGGGGACAGGGCTGGGTTACCAGGCCAGGTACACGATTTAGGCCACAGAGGAAAACAAGCTCCACAGCAACCCTGATTAAGTCTCGCAAGGCAAACAAGCTTCCACATGTGATGGCTAATTTTATGTGTCCACTTGGCTAGGCTATAGTGCCTGGTTGTTTGAAAATACGTGTTGGGCATGGTTAACTTTTAAACCAATAGACTTTGAGTAAAGTAGATTACCCTCCATAATGTGAGTGAGCCTCATCCAATCAGTTTGAAGGTCTTAGAAGCAAAGACTGAGGTTTTCTGAAGGAGAAGGAATTATCCTCAAGACTGCAACATCAACTCTTACCTGAATTTCCAGCCTGCCCTTTGTGCACACACACATACATACATACACATATTTCTTAGTGGTTTTGTTTCTCTGGACAACACTGACCAATATACTGGGTAAACAATATATCATTAGTAGGATGAAATGTACCAAACACTTAAGAGAACAAACTGTTTTCCAAAAGATAACTTTCCAGACAATTAATATGCTATGCGTGATTCGTAGATGTGTATCTATTTATGAGAAAAGGTCTGGTAGAATCTCAGCTTGGCAACATTTTGTGAACTATCAAGTTGAGTTCTTCATGCCTATTGTTTTCTTTCCTTTTTTTATTTTTATTTTTATTTTTTATTTTTAGACAGAGTCTCCCTCTGTCGCCCAGACTGGAGTGCAATGGCAGGATCTTGGCTCACCGCAATCTCCGCCTCCCTGGTTCAAGCAATTCTCCTGCCTCAGCCTCCCAATTAGCTGGGATTACAGGTATGCGCCACCACGCCCGGCTAATTTTTGTATTTTTAGTAGAGACGGGGTTTCGCCATGTTGGCCAGGCTGGTCTTGAACTCATGACCTCAGGTGATCCGCCCGCCTCAGCCTCCCAAAGTGCTGGGATTACAGGCCTGAGCCACCGCGCCTGGCCAGTTTTCTAAGTTTAAAATAATGATGGTAATGAGCCCTTTTGGTGAAATAAGTACCAATAAGTACCATCATCTCTGACTGAGATGATGGTTATGAATACCTCCCTGAAAAAAACACTCTGCCTTAGAAAGACAAAGAGACCCAAATCTCTGCTATGCACTGCACTTGCCACAGACTGCCAGGGGTGGCTCTTCAGAACTTTCTTCCTCCTTAGTTTTAGCGAAGAGTAAGAAATGGCAGGGTGAATTCTCAGGTCAAATGCAGGGAAAAGTCATTTGAGTTAGGAAAATCATCTCAGAATTTCCTCTCTTGAAGTAGCAATTGGTAGCGAGAGATTAGATTTGACTTGCTAGAACACTCGCTGAAATGCACTCTTTTCCCTTCCAATGCAAGTGTAGCAAGAGAAGAGAGTGCGAGCAGAATGCTGCTTCAGGGAGAAAAGCTGTACCAGGAGCCAAGCTTGTACTCTGGGTCCAAGACGGCCCTCGTTTGGCCACTTCTGGAATCAACAGTCAACTTTTCAGGACACAGTGAGGTAACTCCTTCACCTCTCTGCACATGGTATCTTGGTGAAAATCCTTGAACCCTAACTATACAATACTTACTCAGCACCCATAGAATGGCTATATTCTATCTAGTCTGTATTCTTACCACTTACAAGTCGATAACCCAACTGACCTTTCAGTAGCAAAGCTCTGGATCTACCAGGAAAGCTGCCTTCGATCTGATGTTCACTGAGAAGCTGTGGTTCTGGTGTGAGGTAGGACAAAGTGGGAAAGGACACCCCCAACTCCTCAAGGGCAGAAAGGGGACCTGACTGTCTAGGTGTGAGAAGGGGAGGGTGAGTATCTACAGACACTCTGCCCATTGCCCCCAGCCTCACTTCAGGGTCCTGCACGATTATGACAAAGTGGAATTCCAGGGATGGGAGGGATTAGAAAGCTGTCAGCAGGGATCTGCCCGAGCCAACAGACAAAAAGAGATGGAAATGTTCACAGCACCTGCCATGTGCAGACAGTGGGCTGGACTTTATCCTCACCATAGCACTCAGTTTGTACATGAGAAACCCAAAGCTGGGAAGTTGCAGATGCCACCTTGGGTGTCAGCATGTCAGCTAAGCCCCACAGGCTTAGCAAGTGAGAGGCCTGGAAGGAGTGGAGTAAGGGTGTTGGAAACCCTGCCCCAGTGTGCTCACTCACTTTCTGTGCTTGGTTGATTAGGGCAGGGGACAGGGCCCCATGCAGCCCCTCCCACCCCCACTGGAGGGTAGGTCCTTGGGCTGCCCCACACTTCAGTGACTGGCCTTCCTGGGGAGTGGGGAAAGCTGGCATGATGCTCCCTTTGCTAAAGATTAAGTTCTGTAGACTCACTCCTTTTCAAAGTTTGGGTTAGGGTTAGGACACTTGGCCACTCCAACAACAGCTTCTGGTAGATAGGGTATACTGTCATTAGGTCAAAAGAGGAAGAATTCTGTCATTGGTCCATATACTTCACATCAAAAACTCTTTGGGACAATTCAGCAGTCTGGTACGGTAATTTTTCTGATTCTATCACTGTTCTTTTTATTTCATGTAGCAGCCAAGATAAACTTCCCACCAGGTCATGCTGTGGACAGTACACTCTGTTCTCAGCCTAACAAAAGCATAGGTTTTTAATGGACGCAAAAGTAATAAACAGTAGGAAAAGAGAGGTAAGGGAACAATATACATGTGACTTCAAAGGAAACAACAGGAAATAATAAAATATAAGTCGTGTTTCCCAAGACCTTACCATTTGGGCCTGGTTCGGGGATAGGATAGTTCTCCTAAAAGAAACAAAATTGAAAAAATCATTTAGCATGCATAATAACTTCACCTTATGAACATTTTCCGTTAAAAACAATTAGAGTTTCATCATTAGTTTATTTCTTCTTAGAATTAACACAAGCTCAGACCACACTGCTCCTGGGTGCATGCCTGAGGGGATACGCTAAATGGCACGCTGCACACACCTGCCTAGCCCTTCGTCACTTTTCTGCATAACACAGTGACTGACTCAATAGCGGCATGCCCAGCATACTCACAGAGCATACAGAGGACCACACTTGTTGTCACTAGTGACATGTCACAGGGTGAGATGAAGTTCTGACGCTGGGTTCCCTCCCTGGGAAACAGCCTACAAGCCAAAGGCACAATCCTAACCGAGGAAGAGCTGCCTCTAATTGCTGACTTCATCCCACCCACTGGTGCAACTTCATAAGGACTAAGGAAAAAGCACAGTCCATGTAACTCTAGGCAGAAGGGATCTTTGGGTCTCTAGATCTGCCATCCGTATCAGATCCTGCCTTCCTGGAAAAACATGTTCTTAGATACAGATTTGTTTGGTCTGACAAACTCCTCCAGGGAAAGGATGCAGGTATTTCTGACAGTTGCACGTGAGGATGTTTCCCTCTAGACAGGTAGGAGAAAGTGTCTGTGCTGCCAACCTCTTTCCTTTACATAAGCACAAAGACTGATACCTGGTCCTCTTTTCCTAAACTTCCCATGTGGCATTTTAGGGGCCCCTTGGGAACACGTAAGAACTGCATTTTGGCCCCTCTCACAGGTTCAAAAGCAATCTGAGCTATTCTGGTGTTCACAGCTAGTAGTAGTAGCAGTAGCAGCAGTAGTTGTAGTAGTGTTGGTTTACTAAGCCTTCTTTCCTCATTGTCAACAGTCTAGGAAAGTCCTAGTGACAATCCAAGTGTTCATTTTATTCTTTGAAGGTAATCAAGAAAAGAGATGTACCCAAGCGCAGTGGCTCATGCCTGTAATCCCAGCACTTTGGGAGGCTGATGTGGGCGGATCACTTGAGGTCAGGAGTTTGAGACCAGCCTGGCCAACATGGTGACACCCATCTCTACCAAAAATACAAAAATTAGCCGGGCGTGGTGGCACGTGCCTGTAGTCTCAGCTACTCAGGAGGCTGAGGCAGGAGAATTGCTTGAACCCGGGAGATGGAGGTAGCAGTGAGCCAAGATTGTGCCACTGCACTTCAGCTTGGGTGACAGGGTGAGATTCCGTCTCAAAAAAAAAAAAAAAGAAGAGAGAGAGATGGAAATGTTCACAGCACCTGCCATGTGCCAGACAGTGGACTGGACTCTATCCTCACCATAGCACTTAGTTTGGAAATGAGAAACTCGAAGCTGGGAAGTTAAATAACTTGGTCAAGATCATGCTACCAGAGTGGATAAAGCCTGCTTCCACTGTACCCTACTGTAGCCCCAAGGTGGAATATGTCTTTTGTTCTTCAGGGGTGGTGCAAAGAGCTGCCAAACAAGTGATGAGAATGTCAGAGCTGGGCCCCATGAAGAAAGCTCTGGGAGGAGGCACTGTTCAAAGCTTACCTCCTTCCAAAAGGGCCTATCTAGCTACTTTTATAGGCAGCCCCACCACACTAAACAACACCAAAGAGCACTAGACAAATGCTGCTCGGTACTATCACTGTGCTTAGTGATCAGTGGCTTTTTATTTTTCCTAACAAGATAATAAACACCTTGAAGCCAAAGACCACGCCTTCCATCTCTTTAGCATCAGGTACACTGCTTGTCCCCAAACTCAAGTGTTTGTACTTGTTAAATAACCGCTATCCAAAATAGTGTTTCCAAGGAAGGTCAGAGGTTTTCACTCATCTCAAGTTACCAGCCCTTTCTGTTGAAGAGGCTCAGTGCTAATGTGAACCTCTTCTCCAGTGAAACAAAGCTCAAAGCTTTAATGCTATTGCTGCCTAGCTGACATTGCTCAATGGCTTATTTGTGTCAGGTACTGTGTGCTTTATAGGCATTACCTCATTTAATACTCAGAAAAACCCTAAATGGTACATCCTACTATTGTCCCTTTTTCATATGATGAAACTGAGGAACCCACCCATGGTAACACTAAGGCGGTAGATGGAGGAGCTGCATCCAAAGCAGGCTTATGGGGGCAAAAGGGCTTAAGGGAGTTTTTTTTATCTTTTAATACTTTAGACTGGCTACATCAGAAGGAAGGAAGGGAGGGAGGGAGGGAGGGAGGATGGGAGGGAGGGAAGTAATCAGTCTAGAAATAGCCACCTGAAGATAGCTGATTGTCACCAAAACCTTCCTCAAAGTTGTTGCTGGTCCAACATCAAACATCAGGGACCTCTGTGTAAAGTGATGCTTCTGTTATACCACGTGGATTTTTTTTTTTACTTTAAGTTCTGGGATACATGTGCAGAACCTGAGGTTTGTTACATAAGTATACATGTATCATGCTGGTTCGCTGCACCTATCAACCCGTCACCTAGGTTTGAAGCCCCACATGCATTAGGTATTTGTCCTAATGCCCTCCCTCCCCTTGCCCCCCAACTCCCCGATAGGCCCTGGTGTGTGATGTTCCCCTCCCTGTGTCCATGTGTTCTCATTGTTCAACTCCCACTTATGAGTGAGAACATGTGGTATTTGCTTTTCTGTTCTTGTGTTAGTTTGCTGAGAATAATGGCTTCCAGCTTCATCCATGTCCCTGCAAAAGACATGATCTCATTCTTTTTTATGGCTGCATTATACTGCGTGAAATGTTAAACTGCAAGTTAAATTGAAACTAAAGACTAAGACCTTTATTTCAAACATGGGAGAGTACCCCACCCTCCCTGCTAAATTTGCTAGTAGGCAAATTCACAGACACTGAAAGACAGTTCCACAGCATACAATTCATAGCCTTGCCTCCAGCCAGGCCAGGCCTGAACGCCCCATTTGGAGGTGGAGACGTGGTAAGACTAAAGCTTAGAACAACAGTCAGGCACACCAAGTAGGCCCTGGGTCACTAGAGGTAACACTACTGTAAATATTTATTCAAGTTAACAGAGCTGAACAACTGTGCTCGTACCACACAGCAAAGCTGCAGTGACTCTCCCAGACACTAGAGGGTGCAGTGCCCACAGCCTGTGCTGTGCCTGTAGCAGAACACACTTGACGGAGAAGTTAAATTCCTCTCCCTGCACACCAACTTTCTTTTTCCATTCTTTTTTTCTGGCTGATTCTAATTACCCTTACAACTCAGGCTTGTCTCCTGCCTCCTGTCTCTGTAGGAGACATCCTACCTGAGCACAAAACCATTTTAACATCAGCCGGTAGGTTTGTAAATATTGCCCTAAGCACACTGTGGAGACTACAATGTTTTAGAAAGTTATTACAGCATGGTTACTCAAAACCTTGCTTTTCATGTTTCCTTGCCATGATGTTGGCCACAATCCTCTGCTTGCTTAATCTCTTTTTCTGTCTCAGATACTCTTCCATTTACCCTATTTCTCATCTATCAAAGTTTCTTAGCTTCTCTGCAATCCTGAACTTTCACTTTTATCTCCACAGCTTTTTTTCTCATTCCCAAAGGTTTTGTCATCTTAATCATATTCAAGGTTTCCTAAACAGAATTTCCTTTTTTTTTTTTTTTGTAACTCATCAGCAGTCCCTGATGTTCACATGTGTTCGGAGTTTTTTCCTTCTGGTGGGTTCGTGGTCTTGCTGGCTCAGGAGTGAAGCTGCAGACCTTCGCGGTGAGTGTTACAACTCATAAAGGCAGTGTGGACCCAAAGAGTGAGCAGTAGCAAGATTTATTGCAAAGAGCGAAAGAACAAGGCTTCTACAGTGTGGAAGGGGACCTGAGCAGGTTGCCACTGCTGGCTCCGGCAGCCTGCTTTTATTCTCTTA
Organism: Pongo abelii; assembly: GCF_028885655.2. Taxonomy (NCBI): domain Eukaryota; kingdom Metazoa; phylum Chordata; class Mammalia; order Primates; family Hominidae; genus Pongo; species Pongo abelii. Next base: position 47,944,735 of record NC_072001.2, on the reverse strand, counting down.
TCTGGCCCCACCCACATCCTGCTGATTGGTAGAGCCCAGTGGTCTGTTTTGACAGGGTGCTGATTGGTGCGTTTATAATCCCTGAGCTAGACACAAAGGTTCTCCACGTCCCTACCACATTAGCTAGATACAGTGTCCATTGGTGGATTCACAAACCCTGAGCTAGACACAGGGTGCTGATTGGTGTGTTTACAAACCTTGAGCTAAATACAGAGTGCCGTTTGGTGTATTTACAATCCCTGAGCTAGACATAAAGGTTCTCCAAGTTCCCACTAGACTCAGGAGCCCAGCTGGCTTCACCCAGTGGATCTCGCACTGGGGCTGCAGGTGGAGCTGCCTGCCAGTCCCGCACCGTTTGCCCACACTCCTCAGCCCTTGGGTGGTAGATGGGACTGGGCGCCGTGGAGCAGGGGTCAGCACTCGTCGGGGAGGCTCAGGCTGCACAGGAGCCCACGGAGGTGGGGGGAGGCTCAGGCTGCACAGGAGCCCACGGAGGTGGGGGGAGGCTCAGGCATGGCGGGCTGCAGGTCCCGAGCCCTGCCCCGCGGGAAGGCAGCTAAGGCCGGGCGAGAAATCGAGTGCAGCACCGGTGGGCCGGCACTGCCGGGGGACCCAGCACACCCTCCGCAGCCGCTGGCCCGGGTGCTAAGCCCCTCATTGCCCGGGGCCGGCAGGGCCGGGCGGCTGCTCCGAGTGCGGGGCCCGCCAAGCCCACGCCCACCCGGAACTCCAGCAGCCCCGGTTCCGCTCGCGCCTCTCCCTCCACACCTCCCTGCAGGCTGAGGGAGCCGGCTCCGGTCTTGGCCAGCCCAGAAAGGGGCTCCCACAGTGCAGCGGTGGGCTGAAGGGCTCCTCAAGTGCCGCCAAAGTGGGAGCCCAGGCAGAGGAGGTGCCCAGAGCGAACGAGGGCTGTGAGGACTGCCAGCACGCTGTCACCTCTCACCTTCTATCCCCTTCAGCTCCTCCCGCTGCCCTACCAGCCCACTCCTGAAGTAACTCATGGAAATACTTCAGGAAGTACTCTCTGTGGGGACATGGAATCATCTCAGGTACCTCTCACATACTAAATGTTATCTTGCTTTTCCTAAATATATTTTTTACATTAGCCTAAACATATATTTCCTAGCTATGTCGTCATTGGTCCCTTTTCCTCTACTTCCACCTGCATAACTGAGTTGATTCCCTCAACATGTCTTGCTTGGGTTGTGCAACGGCCTCAACACAAGCAGAAATGGAAGGAAAATGCCTTTTCCCTCCTTCAGCCAACCTGAGTGGCACAGTGAACTCAGACTCTGGAACTGCCTGTCTACATGCCACCCAGGCTTCCCCCACCAGCTGTGTGACCTCAGGGTAGTTATGTAACCCCTGTGTGCCCCAGTTTCCTCCTTCATATAATGATAATCATGAAAGGGAATGCCGACTCAGTAAATACGTTCACTCTTATTACAAAAGAAGTAAAATCAAAGTCCTTTTTCCATAATTAGCTCACACTATGGTTGAACGAACCCTGGACAATCTTGTCCTTTTGATAAGAGTAAACATGTTAAATAGGAATTACAGGAGGCCACTGTTTTGCTCCTGCACTGGGCGCCAAGAGAACAGAATTAAAAACCCAAAATGGAGCCACTCATACTAAAGGTCCACATCATCAAAGCAAAACTAAGTTGTTATATGACCTTCAGAGAAATCAGGAGAGATAATAGCCAAATATCCCAAACAGGCCAGTTTCAGTCAGCATGATAATAAAGTTCCCTCCACTTTAATCCTTACCAAAAAATAAAAAATAATGACCTGAAGAAATCTGATCTTAACCAATCAGTTATTTTTCTATTGTTCTATTTCCCTGTTCCCACCTTACAAGGAAAATAACTGAAATGACCAATCTGCTTTTTCTTGTGTTTCAGCTTTCTTTAGCTCTTTTCTGTTTGTAAAACCAACCTCCTCTGTTTACCTCACTGGAACACGTGCTGTTTTATGGAATGAAGTGTTGCCCAATTCTAGAATTGCAAATAAAGCCAAAGAAAATCTTTTAAATTAAATTGCAGTCATTTTATCTTTTGACAAGTATTTTAAATTATTTTGTGGAAAAGTTGTATTCTGCATCCTGGATTCAACCAAACCTCAGGTCAAAAATATTCAAAAAATAAAAAATAGAAATACAACAATAAAAAATAATGCAAATGAAAAATATTGTATAACAATTATTTACAGAGGATTTACATTGTGTTAGATATTAGAGGTAATCTAGGGGGATTTAAAGTAGATGGGAGGATGCATGTAGGTTATATGCAAATAATACACCATTTTATTACATACATGGGACTTGAGAAACCTTGGATTTTGGCATCCACAAAGGGTTCCTGGTGCCAATCCTTCCCCTACTCTAGGATACCAAGGACAACTGTATTCTCATGGTTTTCATATCAACATTAAGAAAATCTGACCACTCTTTACAAGGCTGGAATTTGGAAGAAAGTGAAGGGATTCTTGCAGTTTTTAGGCTTGACTCTGCCAGTTGTGGAAAGAGTGCAATGTGCTCCCACTGTCTTAGGGTGGGGGATGGCTAGCAGTGTGTGGGGAAGGTGCTGGTTCATCCCAGATGCACAGCAGTCACCTGCTCCCTGCTGCCAAGCCTGCTGTGGGCCTGTGGAGGGCTGCCCTGCACACCTGCAGAGCGCAAGAGACCCTGTTTTTCTTCCTTTCCCCTTCCATTTTCCTTTTCCCTTGAATGCCTGAAGGGTGTTTTGAAGGTGGGAGGAAAATTCAAAGGTTTCCCAATTGGCTATTTGAGAGGCTTTGTTGTAGCCGCGTTGGTCCTGGCAAACTTGAGGTCAAAGTAGGAGGCAGAATGTCCTCCCAAGGTCCAATGAGCTGGTCTCCAGCCCAAGCTCTCCTGGCTCCATTCAACTTTGTTTTGCTGATAACAATCTTGCTGAAATGCAAATCTGTATCAAGTCGCCAGTGACCCTGGAGACTCCTAAACCCCTCACCTGTTGGCCACCACGCCCCCATCTTACCTCCAACCACACCACACTCACCCTTTCCCATTGCCTAATCCCTCTCCTTCTTTCAGATCCCGCAGGAGGTGGGAAGTGAGGCATCTGGGATGACTTCTAAATTCCTATGAGAATTACGAGACACTTAGGTTTGGACATGCTGGGACTGAGGTGTCTTGGGACATCCAGGTAGGGCTATTGATATATCATAATGTTTTGTGATTCTAAATGTCTCAAAATGGAGTCTTTTTTTTCTTCCAGTTATTGTTTTATAAAAATATATTGTGGTAAAATACATAATATAAAATTTAACATCTTAAATCTTTTTAAGTGTATAATTCAATATTGTTGTCTATATTCACATTGTTATACAACAGATCTCTAGAATTTCACATCTTGTAAACCGGAAACTGAATACCTGTTAAGTAACAACTGCCCATTTTACCCCCTCAGCAGCCCTTAACAAACACAATTCTACTTTTTGTGAGTTTGGCTACTTATTTCATATAAGTGGAATCATACACTATCTGTCACTTTGTCACTGGCTTGTTTTTATTAACATAATATTCTCAAGGTTTATTTTTAACACAGCATGTGACAAAACTTTTTTTCAGGGCTGAATAATATTCCATTATATATCTATATCCCACATTTAAAAAATGTTCATTACTTGAATAACATCTGGGTTGTTTCCACCAACAAAATGGAGTCACAATGATAAGTGACTCAGCTCACAGTGAAACTGCTGACTGCTCAAAGTGATAAGCATATGTATGTGGGACTGAGATGACAACAGCTGCTGTGGCCAGGCAACCCCAAAACTTGACAAGAAAGTGAAGCCAAGGCCAGGCGGGATGGCTCACACCGGTAATCCCAGCACTTTGGGAGGCCGAGGCAGGTGGATTGCTTAAACTCAGAAGTTCCAGACCAGCCTGGGCAACATGGTGAAACCCTGTCTCCAAAATTAATTTTATAAAATAAAATAAGAAAGTGAAGCCAAAAGATGGCTAAGTTATGACAATGCATTCCTGTGCAGGGTATAAAAACAGCAAAGAAAGTGACCATGGCCGAGAGCCTGTAGAAGCTCTGCCGTGAGAACTCTGAGGCCTTCTCCTCACAAACAGAGGCTGCCATAAGTTCTGCTGGGAGAAGAACAGCAACAACACTCTTCCCACTTTGTTGTTTCAAGGGAAATCCAAATCGGTTCATCAGTCAGCGTGCTGGTCTCTGGAGCTACTTGCCGTGGTTCATTCCCTCGTTTTTTTTGTTTTTAGTTTTTTGTTTTTTTTTAAGACATGGGTTCTCATTCTGTAGCCCAGGCTGGCACATTAGTAGCTCACCACAATCTCGAACTCCTGGGCTCAAACGATCCTCCCACTTCAGCCTGCTGAGTAGCTGTGACTACAGGAGTGTGCTATCACACCTGGCTACTTTTTACATTTTTTGTAGAGATGAGGTCTTGCCCCGGCTGATCTCAAACTCATGGCCTCAAGTGATCCTCCCACCTCACCTTCCCAAAGTGCTGAGATTACAGGTGTGAACCACCATGCCCGCCCCGACCTCCCCTATCACTGCCTGTGTGTGTTGAATATATTTGCATGATTGTTGGTATGTGAAAGCCTTGCATTTAATTGGCCATTGAGTTATTGTGAAACCTCTGGGCTCCTGGTCGGAGTCAGCACAAGTAGGCTGGAACCTGACATCACAGCTGTTCAATAGGCAGTTGGTTACTGGGACTGGTGCTCAGGCATCACCTCCTGCAAAAAGCCTCCCCTCTGGAGAGGTGACTCCTTTCTCTCCTTTGCACTTCTCCAGCACCTAGCATTGAATCCACACAGGATAGTTAGGGACTATTTAATTTTCATCAGGGATAAATATATTAAAATTTCCTCCTAATCCAAAGTGTATGAACATAACCATACATGATCTTATTAAATGGTTCTACATATGGAGCAAAAATTCTAAGTCTCTGAGCTTTGTCGGATGCTCTAGTCCTGTTCGTGATCTTAATAAGTGCTCACTGTGTTCGGGTCTATGTAATTGAATATTTCCGTGTTTTTTAAAATTGTTGAGTTGAATATTACTTTGCAAAATTTGAATATATTTTCCCTGGTAATTAATGTTCTTAGTGTAAACCTGATTTGGGGAAAACTGCCAGCTTTAACAGCCACACTAAAAGACTTCTAAGTTAGATGCTAATATTGTATCTATGTGTACATATTTCTCCTCCTTCTTAATTTCTGTCATGCAGTTTTAAAGAGAAATTTCCCCTACATCCATAATTCTAGGGTCTCCCCTTAGAATAGGGCTGCTTTTAAGGAATGGTAAAATCCTATTTGTGATATTGCTTGCCTCTTCTCCCGCTTTTGATAGCGAAAGGAGGTGGCCAAATGCCTAGGCAGATAGGGGTGGGTACTCAGTGAAATTCCACCTCCAAGTAGAAGACAGTTTAAAGCCTGAAAGCCAAGCTACAAGTTAAATCCTGGGACTGGATCGAGAACTTGTCTTCCTGTTTGGATGCTTCCCTCTGATTGATCCCCACCCTTCACCTATTTTACATATACCTAACCTTTCCTAAGTAGTTTTCTACACTGTTTTGCCCACCTTTGAGTGGTGTCTTCACTTTAACCTTTTTTGCATACTCACAAACCCATCAATACACACTTCCTCCTGTGCCTATAAAGATCCCAGACTCAGTTGGTAGAGGGGGAAATGGCCTGACTTTGGGGAGGAGACAACCTGACTTCTGGGAAGACAACCTGCCCTTCCCACCCCTCTCCAGTTCCCTTCTCTGCTGAAAGCCATTTTCATCACTCAGTAAAATTCTCCATCTTCACCATCCTTCAGTCATCTGCGTGACCTCATTCTTCTTGGACACTGGACAAGAGTTCAGGGCCCACCAAGTGCAGGTACCCAGAAAAGGCTGTCACACTGGCCCTTTGCCCCTCACCAGTGGCATGCCCTGTGCAGCGAGGCAAGGGGCCAACTGAGCTGCTAACATGCCACCATCTGCAGACGGTGGAACTAAATGAGCACGGTAACAGCCCCTCTGGGGCTTCAGGGTCATGGACACCCTCACCTGGGTGCTGCCACATTCCCCTCAAGGAGCTTGCTCCTGTGTCAGTGCCTGGAGCAGCTGGCTGGATCCCGCACTCACTCATTCATGTGCTCCCTCCCACAAGGGGTTGAGCAGGGTAGGCCCAGTACTCCATAGGTCCAGCGAAGGGGCCAAGAAAAATCTTGCATCACTTTGAGAGGAAAATGCTACCTTTGTGCCTCATATTCTTTCACAGACAAAGGCATTGCCTTTCCAGAGCTGTTGGTGGAGGTGGGAGTGTTTGCTGGATTTAATTTCCTGTTTTGAATTTGAAATGGTGTGTCCAGTTTGGGTTTTGTTTTGTTGTTAGAACATAATTAAGATAAAAGCAAGAAAGATGCTTCTTTGGGCTACTTACTGCTACCAAATTTCTCTTTTTCTGGAGGAGTTTCACATTCTCTTTTCACTCTCGAGTGTCTCTGACTTCTAAGGGTTAAGTAGCCTGCATCTCATCACTATCAGGGTAATCTGGTTTAATCCAGCTCCTGCTTCATGACTATCAGCCCCTTTAATCTGATCCCATAGAAGCAGCTGGCTCAGAGAATCAGATGATGCCCAGGACCATCTGAGCTGCCCATGTTCATACCCTCTCATTATACAATCCACTTCTCACCCCAAAATCTTAACAGTAAAGTATAGACGGCACGGAGGGGACATTTTGAATGTGCTGTATTACAGATATAGATTTATCTTATTTTTAAAAATAAATAAGAGTATTTAAAAATGCTTAGGTCAAGACAATTCTTTTGACCTAAGGTATGATACGTTGCCTCAATGGACAAAAACTCAAGCAATATCTTCATGGACCTCCAAGTAATGTTTAAACTTGATGTCAATGTATTATTTTTTTTCTGCCCTTTATAATTAAACAAGATTAACCCATCATTCTGAAATTATTATTTTTTCCTTTAATTTATTGTCTCCTCATATAGCTGATCATAACAAAAATCTGACTACATCCCCTCCACGGTGTTGTTTCCTGGAAGTGGAGCCTGTTTTGTTCCTATACTTCTCCCTGTTCAGATGCTCCTGCCTGAAGTCTGGAAGGGCCAGCTTTCAGGAAGAAGGGAGATAAAGTGCACTCAGAGGGTGATTGATGAACTGACTTGTAATACAATGTACAGAAATTGAGAGGAGCATTTAGAAATGTTTATAGAATTTTTTTGTTTGTTTTTGTTTTGAGATAGAGTCTTGTTCTGTCACCCAGGCTGGTGTGCAGTGGCGTGATCTCAGCTCACTGCAACCTCTGCCTCCCCGTTCAAGTGATTCTCGTGCCTCAGCCTCCTGAGTAGCTGGGATTACAGGAGTGCACCACCACACCCAGTTAATTTTTGTATTTTTAGTAGAGACAGGATTTTGCCATGTTGGCCAGGCTGCTCTCAAACTCCTGGCCTCAAGTGATCTACCCACCTTGGTCTCCCAAAGTGCTGGGGTTACAGGCGTGAGCCACCGTGCCTGGCTGTTTATAGCATTTTGATGTGACACAGCATTCAAATATATTGATGCAAACATATCAGTCCATGGCCGACTGGAAAAGGTAAAATTGGTCCTTCATTGTGGACAGTTTGTAAAGCCCTGTATTAAAGTACCCAGCACATGCCTGGAATGCAGTAGGCAGTCAACATATTAATTCCCCTCATTTCCTTACCATTCGAGTGAACCCTACATTATAAAAACAAGCTGCCCACCACCCCCACCACCAAACATAGCTTCTGTGGGGGAAAAACTAATTTGACTGTTTTATATTCTAACTTCATAAACCAGTAATTCATTTCCTAATTAAAAGCTTCTAGGTCTCTATAGACTGATCAAAGGGGCATACAGTAATTAAACTGGTAGATACAGTGGAAAGAAAGATTATTGCCTGGGCCCACATTATAATAATTTGGTTAGGAAAACTGCTCGTGTGTTTGAAGGCCCTGGTCTCCATCCACCTCTTTTTAAGCTGATATGGTTTAAGTGTCCATCCTCAGGGGCTCTGGCTTCCTGCTTATCTCCACAGTTAGCACGTACCATTAACAGTGTGCTGGATGCTGTGCTAGGCCTTTCACACACACAACTGGTCCCACTGAATCCTCATACAACCAAAGATGAATACTACCATAATCCCCATTTCACTGGGAAGTTGAAGTGGAAAATAATTTGTTGAGTCATACAACTAGCAGCAGGAGAATGGGGACTAAACCCCACTCTGGCTCCCCAGCCTGGTTTGGGAACTTCGTACTATTTCCATTTAGAGAGAACTCCAGCAAGCTGACACTGTTTGCTTCTTCATACATTAACTTGGTCATCAGTCCCTTTTCCTCCCACCAACTCTCAAACTTTTTCTATTTAAAATGAAGGGAAAAGCGAAAATCCTTAAGTCTCAGATTGTTGTTTCATTTCGTTCTCCGAATTATAAAAGAAAACCACTGGTCTTAGTGTGTGTCTGACTTACCACCCAATTTATAAATACTTATCTTTGCTGTGGTCAAGGTGATCATTAACTAATTAGTAGGCGAGGAGTTTAATTTTTTGTTCCCTGCAGCCATACATCAAGAAAGAAGAGAATGGTGCAGTCTCCTTAGGCAGTAGGGAGGCTGTGCGGTAGGTTTCCTTCCTGCCAGTTAAGGGACAAGTAAAGTGGACCAGGTCGCATTCCCCCACAGAACCACTGCCCTGGATGCTGGCTAGTTCCTGGCCTTCCCTCAAGTAGGATGGCAGCACTGGGAAAGGTTGAGATATTGCTTCCTGCTTCAGAACGCTTTGGAATCCTGCTTCAGATTTTAGGAATGATTTATACACTTTTTGGAAAGCAAATAATGATGTAATTTAAATGATACACTTTTCCCTTGAAAATTTATACATTTTTTGAAAAGATTTTAGGAATGAGAGTTTCCCCAAACAACTCCCTTCATAGGAGTTCCTGAGGCACTGAACCATTTTATCAGCAGACCCTGCCCCCAGTATACCTAAACCAGCCACAGTTTGCTGGGCTTCAGTTCCCCAGCCAGCCAGAAATGGAAGAGTTTTTAATCTGCGGCTGGTGGTCTTACATCAAAAGAAGAAAACAGTCAAATTCTCCCCACGTCCCCTTATCTTTTTTGTAGTTCATATCCAACCAAGGCTTTTCTTCCCCCCAAAATGCATCCACTGACAATTTATTAAGCCCAGGAAATCCTGAGTTTCATTTTGGTCCTCTTGCAGAGAGGAAAATGGGTGGTTCCCCTCAAAGCTTCCCCAGGATTGTTCCTCCTAGTTGCTATCTCCGGTTCACTACTGACCCCAAACCCAAGCCACTGAGCCTATTTGTCTTAAGGAAAAGGTGGAGGAGCAGTGATACCACACTGGGGGTCCGGGTTGGGCACTGTGGAGGTGCTGGTGGAAGACCATACTTGAGAAGGAGTGGCGAGGGCCCAGAAGGTCTGTGTTGAGCTGCAGGTGCACCTGAGGCAGCACAGTGGGTCTCCTCTGCTGACAACTCTTTCTGCCCTTTCCCCTCCAGTGTTGGGGCTCTCTCCAGGGTAATGTCCTCCTCCTCTTTCCTTCTCACTCTACATGGTTCACTCAGCCCAGGCAAGCTCAGCCATCCACAAATCCCCATAGGGCACTATTTGGGACAGGACAACTCTTTGTTGTGCAGGATAGCGCTATGAACTGAATAAAGTCCGCAGTAGTGCTCCTCAGTCATTGTGACAACCAAGCCTCCCTGACACATTTCCAAATGCCTCCGGGGGGGGCGGGGGGGCAGTGCAGTACTGCTCAGTAGAGGAGCAAAGGACTCCTGAGTTTACATTTCCACCCCAGATAGTATCCCTGCACTCCAGACCCCTGCACCCAAGGAAATTTCTCAAAGGCACCTTGTGTCCTGTCCCAGAGACATCTTTTTTTTTTTTTTGACAGAGTTTTGCTGTCATCCAGGCTGGAGTGCAGTGGTGCGATCTCAGTTCATTGCAATCTCTGACTCCCAGACTCAAGTGATTCTCAGCTTCCCAAGTAGCTGGGATTACAGGCATGCCGCACCACACCCAGCTAATTTTTGTATTTATAGTAGAGACAGTTTCACCGTGTTGGCTAGGTTGGTCTCAAACTCCAGACCTCAAGTGATCTGCCTACCTTGGCCTTTCAAAGTGCTGGGATTACAGGCATGAACCACCACACCTGGCCTCCAGAGACATCTTAAACTCAACTTTTCAAACCTAATCTCATCATTTTAATGTACTCTGACTAGTAAATGACCCTACCACTTCCCATTCTCAAACTGAGCCTAGGTGTTTTCCCAAATCCTCCTCTGAACTCTTTTACCCAGCTAGTGTTCCAGCACACAACCACAGGTGAAATTCTCTAGCCCATCATATTTTCTAGACACTTCAGGTTACAGCCACCCCAACCTAGCCCCTAATCCAGTCAGAGAGTGGGTTCTAATGCAAAGCTGATGAGATCAATGTTAGTTCGCTGCTGCTCTAATCTTCAAAGCTTTGTCTACAGAACCATAGTAGAGGTAGTCTGCCTGAGCAGTGGAAGACCATGAGTTTGAGGTAAGATGAAGGAGAACTTAACTGTGTTTCTGCACCTTAGGTGCATGACTTTTAAGCAGGCTCTGAGCAGATAGAGGGCCAAGGGCCCCTCCCTGTGGGGTCTTTTCTCTCTGAGGCCTCCATCAAAGCCCTCGGGCTCTGTCATAATCGTTGACTTTATCTGTCTGCATCCCTCAGTAAACTTGGGAGCAGGCGCTGTGTCCTCCTCTCTGGGCCCTCAGCCATGGCAGGCACCCTTTCATGAGTGAATGTTTGTGGAATGAAGTACTGAGTTGGAAATCACTCTGCAAGCTGTGTAGAGCTGGACCACTTTCCCTTATAATACCATCTGGCATTTGCAACAATAAACACTAACAGCCTCACTTTAATGCAGGACCTTGGGTGGAGACTCCAAAGAGTGGAATGAGCACTAGAATCGGGAGTCTGAACATCTGAGTCCTTGTCGTGACTCTGTTAACTAACAAAACCTATCACCTTGGGCATGGCACTTTCTTCAACTGAGGAGATGGAGAGTCAGCTGGGACAAGGGTTCTATAGAGGGGCTTAGAGCGGCTTAAAGGGAGTCCTTGAACAATCTGAAATTGTTGCCAAACTCAGTCTGTTTGCATTCTGTGGAGGGGACACCACAGATTCTTAAATAGTCAAGAACTGCTAATCTGGATAAGCTTCTGAATTACTGCAGTTTACACACTGACGCATGTACTTAGAGGGAAAGGAGGTACAGGGGAGCAGCAGAGATGGCTGGCACTCGTCCCACATACCCACTGCCATCTCAGCCCATCTGAGAGGGACTTTGTCAAGGGAGCCTTGGCATGACTAGGGTGCTGACTCAGCCACTTCCTAAACTTTGATGCCACAAGCCAGGGAGCAAAAGGCAGGGTCTAAGGCAGAGGACACACATACAGAATGCTCCTAAAGGGACAGAGGGACGGGATTAGAAAGAAAAACTGCTGGAAAGTGAACCAGACAGGGTCTTAGGGAGAGAAGGAGCCTTACAGACAAGGGAGCTATCAAGATCCACAAGTCTGGCACAGGCAAGGGGAACAGCAGGGGTTCTGGAGATGGAGGCCTAGACTGGAAGGAAAGGAGAAGGAGCTGGCACTTCCTGAGCACGTACTAAGTGCTGAGTACTCTTGTGATCATCATAATCCTGCAAGGGAGGTTTATCAGTCCCAAGCAAGGGAGTTAAATACAAGTTCTGCTCTTTCTAAGTGTCCTCTGGCCCTCCTTTCTCTGCTCTGCACTGTCTGCCCTGATAATTCAGACAGCCTTAGCATTTTCTTTGAAAAGGTCAATGACAAGAGGCTGGACTACGAATCTGCAGCTGGCAAAGGAGAGAAAAAGCCTCATTCAAACAATTTGCAACCGTCCTGGGCACCGGCCACGTGCCAGCCACGGGGCGAGGTTCCGGGAGGCACACGACTAGATTCCTGCCTTTCGCAACAGCCACTACCCGCTGCCCCCACACCCCGAGGGGAACCAGCTGGGATCTGGGCAGCCAGGGCGCTTAAGGTGCGGGGCCGGCGCCAGGCTGGAAGCGGGAAGCCAGGACTGCGGCTGGGCTCAGAGGAGAGTGAGGCAGGATCGGTATGCTTCCCACCCTCCTTCCCAGCTTACCAGGCGCAAGTCCCCCGGTCCGTGCACCACCAGGGAAAGGTTGCTGGGCTTGGCCGCCGCCGCCATGCAGCTCTTTTGGCTCTCGAGTGCGGCCTGGAAGGCGCGGGACGTTTGGTCGCTCTGGTGGCGCTGCCCAGCCGAGGGTCCAGGGCACTGGATGGAAGGCGGGGCCTGGGAGAAGCGCCGCACGCAGGGGCGGGACTAGGCTTCCTCCTTTGTGACAGCCCGGGCGGCGCTAGCGTGGAGGGGCGGGTCTTCCCGGCCTCCTACCTACCCGGAGGCGGGGCGGGGCTTCGGGAGAGGGCTGGAGGCGAGAAGCCCTGGCGCTGGCTCCGTCTGCAGCGCGCCGGTTGGTTTGTTTGTTTGTTTGTTTGTTTGTCGCCGACGCTGGAGTGCAGTGGTGCGATCTCGGCTCACTCCAAGCTCTGCCTCCCGGGTTCAAGCCATTCTCCTGCCTCAGCCTCCCGAGTAGCTGGGACTACAGGCGCCCGCACCACGTATTTTTGTTTAGTAGAGACGGGGTTTCACCGTGTTAGCCAGGATGGTCTCGATCTCCTGACCTCGTGATCAACCCGCCTCCGCCTCCCAAAGTGCTGGGATTGCAGGCGTGAGCCACCGCGCCGGCCCTGCAGCGCGCTGTTTTTGCCGCCTCACATCCAAGCACACACGGCTGCCCTGAAAACCGCCTGCGGAGGCAGTAGACACCAGACCAGCGCTCTCAAACGTTAGCTGCAGAAGAATGGGGGTGGGGAATGTGAGGAGCTGTTGAGAATGCACATTCTCAGGACCAGCACCGAGATTCTGATACAGTAGGTCTAGGTCTGAGGTGCTGCCCGAGGGTCCATATTCCTAGCAACGAGAATGCTGAGGCTGTGGGTGGAGCACGGTGTGCACTTTGCGAGACAGGTGGTACCATGACGCAGCGTCCACGTCGGCCCTGTGTCTGCAGCCCCCAGCAAAGGGCCTGGCACAAGTAGGAGTGAATGAATTCGTGCATCATTACATGGGCCTGGTGCTTAAGTATAAAAAAGACATGAGGCCGGGCGCAGTGGCTCTTGCCTGTAATCCCAGCACTTTGGGAAGCCGAGGCAGGTGGATCACCTGAGGTCAGGAGTTCGAGACCAGCCTGACCAATATGATGAAACCCCGTCTCTACTAAAAATACAAAAATTAGCGGAGCGTGGTGGCATGGGCCTTAATCTTAGCTACTCAGGAGGCTGAGACAGGAGAATAGCTTGAACTTGGGAAGCAGAGGTTGCAGTGAGCTGAGATCGCACAGTTGAACACCAGCCTGGGCAACAAGAGTGAAAATCTGTCTTAAAAAAAAAAAAAGCCATGCAATGGAATTTGTGAACCTCTTTCTCTCAACTGGATCTACTGCTTCTATTCAAAGCAGAGTTTCTGCCCAAACTCTTCCTTCAAGCCTCTCAGCCCTCAGAAACAGTGAGGTTTTACTCTCTGAGGAGAGAGGCGCTTCTAGATAGGCCTAAGTCTATAAGGCCCCTCCCTCCTTTGAGGACAATGCTCAGGATTTCATTCCCTTACAGTCCCACCTCCCCAGTGGATTCACCTTGCCTGCTGCCTAGACAAAACTAATTTATCAAGACAGGGGAACTGCAATAGGGAAAGAGTTCATGCAGAACCAGCTATGCAGGAGACTGGAATTTCCTTATTGCTCAAATCTGGCTCCCCAAGCTTTCGAGCATACGGGGACTCAGAGTTTTTAAGGATAGTTTGATGGGTGGGGAAAGGCCAGTGAGTCAGGAGTGCTGATTGTTTGGGTCAGAGATGAAATCATAGGGGATCTAAGCTGTCCACTTGGACTGAGTCAGTTTCTGGGTGAGGGCCACAAGATCAGATAAGTGAGTTTATCAATCTGGTTGGTGCTACTCCTTGAGGGACCGGTGCCAGTATAGGCTGTATTTGTTCCTTGCTGAGGGTCCTTGTTCCTCTGGCTAAGATTAGGCCTAGATATTTAACTTGTTGTAGGCAGAGCTGGGCTTTCAGTTTAGACGCCTTGCCCACTTGATTACCTAGAAAGTTGAAGAGATCTAGAGTAGCCTGCTGGCATGAGGCTTCCAAATTGGTAGCCAAAAGTAAATCATCCACATTCCATTCCAAGATGGCCAAATAGGAACAGCTCCAGTCTGCAGCTCCCAGCATGATCAATGCAGAAGACAGTAATTTCTGCATTTCCAACTGAGGTACCTGGTTCATCTCATTGGGACTAGTTGGACAGTGGCTGCAGCCCATGGAGGGTGAGCCGAAGCAGGGCGGGGCATTGCCTCACCCGGGAAGCGCAAGCAGTCAGGGGATTTCCCTTTCCTAGCCAAGGAAAGCTGTGACAGACTGCACCTGGAAAATCAGGACACTCTCACCCAAATACTGCACTTTTCCAACGGTCTTAGCAAATGGCACACCAGGAGATTAAATTCTATCCTGGCTCAGTGGGTCCCACACCCACAGAGCCTTGCTCACTATTAGCACAGCAGTCTGAGGCAGCAGCCTGGCAGGGGAGGGGCGTCTGCCATTGCTGAGGCTTGAGTAGGAAAACAAAGCAGCCGGAAGGTTGAACTGGGCAGAGCCCACCGCAGCTCTGCAAGGTCTGCTGGCTCTGTAGACCTCACCTCTGGGGGCAGGGCATAGCTGAACAAAAGACAGCAGAAACTTCTGCAGACTTAAACGTCCCTGTCTGACAGCTCTGAAGAGAGCAGTGGCTCTCCCAGTACAGTGTTTCAGCTCTGAGAATGGACAGACTGCCTCCTCAAGTGGGTCCCTGGCCCCCGTGTAGCCTAACTGGGAGACACTTCCTAGTAGGGGCCAACTGACACCTCATACAGGCAGGTGCCCCTCTGGGACAAAGCTTCCAGAGGAAGGATCAGGCAGCAATATTTGCTATTCTGCAATATTTGCTGTTCTGCAGCCTCCACTGGTAATACTCAGGTAAACAGGGTCTGGAGTTGACCTCCAGCAAACTCCAACAGACCTGCAGCTGAGGGACCTGACTCTTAGCAGGAAAACTAACAAATAGAAAGGAATAGCATCAACATCAACAAAAAGGACATCCACACCAAAACCCCATCTGTAGGTCACCAGCATCAAAGGCCAAAGGTAGATAAAACCACGAAGATGGGGAGAAACCAGAGCAGAAAAGCAGAAAATTCTAAAATCCAGAATGCCTCTTCTCCTCCAAAAGATCACAGCTCCTCATCAGCAATGGACCAAAGGTGGACGGAGAATGACTTTGATGAGCTGAGAGAAGTAGGCTTCAGAAGGTTGGTAATAACATACTTCTCCCAGCTAAAGGAGGATGTTCAAACCCATCACAAAGAAGCTAAAAACCTTGAAAAAGGATTAGACGAATGGCTAACTAGAATAAATAGTGTAGAGAAGACCTTAAATGACCTGATGGAGCTGAAAACCATGGCACAAGAACTATGTGATGCATGCACAAGCTTCAACAGCCAATTCGTTCAAATGGAAGAAAGAATATCAGTGATTGAAGATCAAATTAATGAAATAAAGTGAGAGGAGAAGTTTAGAGAAAAAAGAGTAAAAAGAAATGAACAAAGCCTCCAAGAAATATGGGATTATGTGAAAAGACCAAATCTACATTTGATTGGTTTACCTGAAAGTGACAGGGAGAATGGAAAAAAGTTGGAAAACACTCTTCAGGATATTATCCAGGAGAACTTCCACAACCTAGCAAGGCAGGCCAACATTCAAATCCAGGAAATACAGAGAACACCACAAAGATACTCCTTGAGAAGAGCAACCACAAGACACACAATTGCCAGATTCACCAAGGTTGAAATGAGGAAAAAATGTTAAGCGCAGCCAGAGAGAAAGGTCGGATTACCCACAAAGGAAAGCCCCTCAGAGTAGCACCAGATCTCTCAGCAGAAACTCTACAAGCCAGAAGAGAGTGGGGGCCAATATTCAACATTCTTCAAGAAAAGAATTTTCAACCCAGAATTTCATATCCAGCCAAACTAAGCATCATAAGTGAAGGAGAAATAAAATCCTTTACAGACAAGCAAATGCTGAGAGGTTTTGTCACCACCAGGCCTCCCTTACAAGAGCTCCTGAAGGGAATACTAAACATAGAAAGCAACAACCAGTACCAGCCACTGCAAAAACATGCCAAATTTTAAAGACCGTCAATGCTAGGAAGAAACTGCATCAAATAACAGGCAAAATAACCAGCTAACATCAAAATGATAGGATCAAATTCACACATAACAATGCATGATGGGTTCAAACATCCTTCTTTAGCTGGGAGAAGTATGTTATTACCAACCTTCTGAAGCCTACTATATTAACCTTAAATATAAATGGGCTAAATGCCCCAATTAAAAGACACGGACTGGCAAATTGGGTAAAGATTCAAGACCCATCAGTGTGCTGTATTCAGGAGACCCATCTCACCTGCAGAGACGCACATCGGCTCAAAATAAAGGGATGGAGGAAGATCTACCAAGCAAATGGAAAGCAAAAAAAAAAAAAAAAAAAAAAAGCAGGGGTTGCAATCCTAGTCTCTGATAAAATAGACTTTGAACCAACAAAGATCAAGAGACAGAGAAGGCCATTACATAGTGGTAAAGGGATTAATTCAAAAAGAAGAGCTAACTATCCTAAATATTTATGCACCCAATACAGGAGCACCCAGATTCATAAAACAAGTCCTTAGAGACTTACAAAGAGACTTAGACTCCCACACCATGATAATGGGAGACTTTAACATCCAACTGTTAATATTAGACAGATCAACAAGACAGAAGGTTAACAAGGATATCCAGGACTTGAACTCAGCTCTGCACCAGGCAGACCTAGTAGACATCTACAGAACTCTCCACCCCAAATCAATAGAATATACATTCTTCTAAGCACCACATAGCACTTATTCCAAAATTGACCACATAGTTGGAAGTAAAGCACTCCTCAGCAAATGTAAAAGAACAGAAATCACAACACACTGCCTCTTAGACCACAGTGCAATCAAATTAGAACTCAGGATTAAGAAACTCACTCAAAACCACAAAACTACATGAAAACTGAACTGTTCCTGAATGACTACTGGGTAAATAATGAAATGAAGGCAGAAATAAAGATGTTCCTTGAAACCAATGAGAACAAAGACACAAAGTACCAGAATCTCTGGGACACATTGAAAGCAGTGTGTAGAGGGAAATTTATAGCACTAAATGCCCAGAAGACAAAGCAGGAAAGATCAAAAATCAACACCCTAACATCACAATTAAAAGAACTAGAGAAGCAAGAGCAAACAAATTCAAAAGCTAACAGAAGGCAAGAAATAACTAAGATCAGAGCAGAACTGAAGGAGATAGAGACACAAAAAACCCTTCAAAAAAACCAATGAATTCAGGAGCTGGTTTTTTGAAAAGATCAACAAAATCGACCGACTGTTGCAAGACTAATAAAGAAGAAATGAGAGAAGAATCAAATAGATGGAATAAAAAATGATAAAGGGGATATCACCACCAATCCCACAGAAATACAAACTACCATCAGAGAATACTATAAACACCTCTATGGAAATAAACTAGAAAATCTAGAAGAAATGGATAAATTCCTTGACACATACACCCTCCCAAGACAAAGCAGGAAGAAGTTGAATCTCTGAATAAACCAATAACAGGTTCTGAAATTGAGGCAATAATTAATAGACTATCAACCAAAAAAAGTCCAGGGCAAGACAGATTCACAGCCGAATTCTACCAGAGGTACAAAGAGGAACTGGTACTATTCCTTCTGAAACTATTCCAAACAATAGAAAAAGAGGGACTCCTCCCTAACTGATTTTATGAGGTCAGCATCATCCTGATACCAAAGCCTGGCAGAGACACAACTAAAAAAGAGAATGTTAGACCAATAACCCTGATGAACATCGATGCAAAAATCCTCAATAAAATACTGGCAAACCAAATCCAGCAGTACATCAAAAAGCTTATCCACCACGATCAAGTCGGCTTCATCCCTGGGATGCAAGCCTTGTTCAACATATGCAAATCAATAAACATAATCCATCACATAAACAGAACCAATGACAAAAACCACATGATTATCTCAATAGATGCATAAAAGGCCTTCAACAAAATTCAACAGCCCTTCATGCTAAAAACTCTGATAAACTAAGTATTGATGGAATGTATCTCAAAATAATAAGAGCTAGTTATGACAAACCCACAGCCAATATCATACTAAATGGGCAAAAACTGGAAGCATTCCCTTTGAAAAGTGGTACAAGACAAGGATGCCCTCTCTCACCACTCCTATTCAACATAGTGTTGGAAGTTCTGGCCAGGGCAATCAGGCAAGAGAAAGAAATAAAGGGTATTCAATTAGGAAAAGAGGAAGTCAAATTGTCCCTGTTTGCAGATGACATGATTGTATATTTAAAAAAACCCCATTGTCTCAGCCCAAAATCTCCTTAAGCTGATAAGCTACTTCAGCAAAGTCTCAGAATACAAAATCAATGTGCAAAAATCACAAGCATTCCTGTATGCCAATAGCAGACAAGCAGAGAGCCAAATCATGAGTGAACTCCCATACCCAATTGCTACAAAGAGAATAAAATACCTAGGAATCCAACTTACAAGGGATGTGAAGGACCTCTTCAAGGAGAACTACAAACTGCTGCTCAACGAAATAAAAGAGGACACAAACAAATGGAAGAACATTCCATGCTCATGGATAGGAAGAATCAATGTCGTGAAAATGGCCATAATGCCCAAGGTAATTTATAGATTCAATGACATCCCCATCAAGCTACCAATGACTTTCTTCACAGAATTGGAAAAAACTACTTTAAAGTTCATATGGAACCAAAAAAAAGCCTGCATTGCCAAGACAATCCTAAGCAAAAAGAACAAAGCTGGAGGCATCATGCTACCTGACTTCAAACTATACTACAAGACTACAGTAACCAAAACAACATGGTACTGGTACCAAAACAGATATATAGACCAATGGAACAGAACAGAGGCCTCTAAAATAACACCACACATCTACAACCATCTGATCTTTCACAAACCTGATAGAAACAAGCAATGGGGAGGCCAGGCGCCATGGCTCACGCCTGTAATCCCAGCACTTTGGGATGCCAAGGTGGGTGGATCATGAGGTCAGGAAATCGAGACCATCCTGGCTAACATGGTGAAACACCATCTCTATTAAAAATACAAAAAATTAACCAGGCATGGTGGTGGGTGCCTGTAGTCCCAGCTACTTGGGAGGCTGAGGCAGAAGAATGGCGTGAACCCGGGAGGTGGAGCTGGCGGTGAGCCAAGATTGTGCCACTGCACTCTAGCCTGGGCGACAGAGTGAGACTCCGTCTCAAAAAACAAACAAAACAAACAAACAAAAAAACAAGCAATGGGGAAAGGATTACCTATTTAATAAATGGTACTGGGAAAACTGACTAGACATATGTAGAAAGCTAAACCTGGATCCCTTCCTTACAACTTATAGAAAAATTTATTCAAGATGGATTAAAGACTTAAATGTAAGATCTAAAACCATACAAACTGTAGAAGAAAACCTAGGCAAAACCATTCATCACAGAGGCATGGGCAAGGACTTCATGACTAAAACACCAAAAGCAATGGCAACAAAAGCCAAAATAGACAAATGGGACATAATGAAACTAAAGAGCTTCTGCACAGCAAAAGAAATTACCATCAGAGTGAACAGGCAACCTACAGAATGGGAGAAAATTTTTGCAATCTACCCATCTGACAAAGGACTAATATCCAGAATCTACAAAGAACTTAAACAAATTTACAAGAAAAAAACAAACAACCCCATCAAAAATTGGGCAAAGGATATTAACAGTCACTTCTCAAAAGAAGACATTTATGTAGCCAACAGATACATGGAAAAATGCTCATCATCACTGGTGATCAGAGAAATGCAAATCAAAACCACAATGAGATACCATCTCACGCCAGTTAGAATGGCAATCATTAAAAAGTCAGGAAACGAACAGATGCAGGAAAGGATGTGAAGAAATAGAAATGTTTTACACTGTTGATGGGAGTGTAAACTAGTTCATCCATTGTGGAAGGCAGTGTGGCGATTCCTCAAGAATCAAGAACTAGAAATACCATTTGTCCCAGCAATCCCATTACTGGGTATATACCCAAAGGATTATAAGTCATGCTACTATAAAGACACATGCACACGTATATTTATTGTGGCACAATTCACAATAGCAAAAACTTGGAACCAACCCAAATGTCCATCAATGATAGACTGGATTAAGAAAATGTGACACATATACACCATGGAATACTATGTAGCCATAAAAAAAGGATGAGTCCTTGTCCTTTGCAGGGACAAGGATGAAGCTGGAAACCATCATTCTCAGCAAACTATCACAAGGACAGAAAACCAAACACCGCATGTTCTCACTCATAAGTGGGAATTGAACAGTGAGAACACTTGGACACAGGGCGGGGAACATCACACATGGGAGCCTGTTGTGGGATGGGGTCAGGGGGAGGGATAGCATTAGGAGAAATACCTAATGTAAACGACGAGTTGATGGTTGTGGCAAACCAACATGGCACATGTATACATATGTAACAAACCTGCACGTTGTGCACATGTACCCTAGAACTTCAAGTATAATAATAATAATAAAAGTAAATCATCCACATGCTGAAGGAGCAGGACCAGAGTGCCTGGACTTGAGAAGTGGCCTAGTTCTTGGGCCAGTGCCTGACCAAACAGATGAAGGCTATCCCTAAACCCTTGAGGCAAGAATGTCCTCGTAAGTAGGGATGTGTCTGTAGAATCCTCAAAGGCAAAGAGAAACTGGGAGTCAGAGGGTAGGGGAATGCAGATGAAGGTACCCTTGAGGTCCAGAACAGTGAACCATTCTGCTTCCTCTGGTATTTGAGAGAGCACGGTATAGGAGTTGCGTACAACTGGATATAGAGAAATTACTGCCTCATTGATTAGTGTGAGATCTTGCAGTAGTCTCCACTGACCATTCGGTTTTTGTATTCCTAGAATTGGGGTGTTGCAGGGACTGTTGCATTTTCTTACTAAGCCTTGAGTTTTTAAATGTCTAACAATATCCTGTAACCCTGTATGAGCTTAAGGCCTTAAGGGATATTGCCTTTGATAAGGAAAAGTGGCAGGGTCTTTTAGCCTGATTTGAACTGGGCGGGCATTTTTTGCCCTTGTGAATTGTCCTTCCAATGCCCAGAATTCAGAGTTGATTCCCTCCTCAAGTAGGGGACAACAAGTGAGTAACTTGTCCCCCATATTCATATAGATAATAGCTCCAGCTTTGGCTAATATGTCCCTCCCTAATAAGGGTGTGGACTTTCAGGCATAACAAGAAAGGCATGTGAAAAGAGCAAAGTCTCCCAATTACAGCTGAGGAGGTGGGAGAAATACCTGGTTACAGGCTGTCCCAGGATTCCTTGGATGGTAATGGACTTTGAGGACAGTGGTCCGGGGCAGGAGATTAACACTGAGAAGGCTGTACCAGTGTCCAGGAGGAAATCAATTTCCTGGCCCTCAGTGGTTAAACTTACCCAGGGCTCAGTGAGGGTGATGACATGAGCTGGCACTTGCCTCGGGCACCCTCAGTCCTGTTGTTCGATCATCTTGTTAGGGGCTTCTGGCCCAGAGAATCTTTGTCCTCTGGGACAGTGCATCTTCCAGTGATTGCCTTGGCATAGTGGACATGGGTGAGGGGGCGGCTTATTTCTCATTGGACAATCTTTTTTAAAGTGTCCTTGCAAACCACACTGATAACAAGCCCTACCAGGTGATTGGCCTGCTTCATTTTCTGTCCTTTCTGAACCAGCAAGGTTTGTTTATGTGAGGGCCCTGACTAAGGCTGTGGCCTTTCTCTGATCTCACCTTTCCTTCTCGGCCTGTTCCTCTTGGTCCCTATTATAGAACACCAAGGTTGCCACCTTTAATAATGCCTCCAGATTTTGTTCAGGGCCCAGGGCTCGCTTTGGAGCTTTCTCGTGATATCTGCAGCTGATTGCATAATAAACTTATCTTTTAAGATCAATTGACTCTCAAGGGAGTCAGACGTTAGGGGAGTATATGTTCTTAAGACCTCCCATAGTCACTCGAGGAAGGCAGAAGGATTTTCTTCCTTTCCCTGAGTTATGGTGGACATCATTGAATAATTCATGGGCTTTTTCCTAATTCTCCTTAGTTCTTCTAGAACACAGGTCAAGAGATGTTTGCAACTCCAGTCCCCGTGATCTGAGTCAAGGTCCCAGTGGGGATCCATACTGGGGATGGCTTGCTGACCAGTAGGGAATTTGTCCCTTTCTTCAGTAAATTCTATCATTTACTTGGCTAAGATACCAGGTATCTCCAAATTGTCAGGCTGCATTCTTTTCATTAAAGGCCAGGGTTTGATCTAACAATAAATCCAGTGAGCCAGGCGAGGTGGCTCATGCCTGTAATCCCAGCACCTTGGGAGGCCGAGGCAGGCAGGTCACAAGGTCAGGAGATTGAGACCACCCTGGCTAACACGGTGAATCCCCATCTCTACTAAAAATACAAAAAATTAGCCAGGTGTGGTTGTGGATGACTGTAGTCCCAGCTACTCAGGAGGCTGAGGCAGGAGAATGGTGTGAACTCGGGAGGTGGAGCTTGCAGTGAGCCGAGATTGTGCCACTGCACTCCAGCCTGGGCGACAGAGTGAGACTCCATCTCAAAACAACAACAGCAACAAAACAATAGCATGATATCTCTCCAAGTGAGGTCGAAGGTTTGCCCTAGACCCCATAGGATATCTATATACCTATCAGGATCACATGAAAACTTCCCCAGATCTACCTTGATCTGCTTTAAATCAGAGAGGGAGAAGGGGACATGTACCCAGGTTGGGCCAAATTCCCCTCCCCCTACAGCTTGAAGAGGACATAACCTATAGCCCTGGGGTTTTTTTGTGGTCCCTTGGAGATTTCTTTGCTTGTTTCCTTCTGGGTAGGGGAGATTAGAGGAGGCTCATCATTAATAGAAAGGAAGAGAAGCTGTAGGGAGGCTAGGATATGGGAGTAAGCTGAGCGGTCCTCCTGTGGAATGTAGATTGCAAGCTTTGCATAGTTGTGGATTATCCTTCATTGAAAAGAAAGCTTGGACATAAGGCATTTCACTCCATTTGTTTTCCTTCTTACAGAAAAGGTCAAGCTGCAGGATGCTATTGTAATTTATACTTCCCTCAGGTAGCCATTTTTCCCCATCAGAGAGAGAATATTGGGACCAGGCCATAGTGCAGAAAAAAATAAGCCACTTCTTTTTCAGGGTTTGCAGGTCAAATTTGTCCCAATGGTTTAGGATTCATTTCAAGTGTGAGCCTGTTGATCCCTGAGTGTTTCCCATCTGAAAGAAAAAAACGCCCGTGGTTTTGGTTTGTTTTTTTTTCTCCTGCCCAAGAACCTGCAACGGGTCCTGGACGCTGCTGTTTGGAATAGTTTTGCTCACAGAAGCAGCAGTGGAAACACTAGTTTTCCTCCTAGACCACAAAGAAGACCGAGGAAGGTCGGATTTAGTTGCCCTTACAGACGCATTCTCGAAACCCTGCACCCTTGCCTTTCCTCTTAGACCACAAAGAGGACCGAGAAAAAACGGATTTAGTGGCCCTTACTGATGCATTCTCGAAAACCTGTTAGAGTCCTAAGCATTTTCTTCTGTTGGTATTGGGACCTTACCCTTGTCCTATAAAGATGATATCCACAAAATGGAGTGGAGGGCCATACCTTGAAGGAGGGAAGGGATCTCCAGGGTCGTAAGAGTGATGCCTTTTGTCCTCACTTCTCATCATATGAACAGGAAGGATATCTGCCCCCCAATTTTGGAGTCTATAATTTCTGAGGCTCCCCATATCTTAGCTTTTGGAATAGCCTTTGTTAGGCCTGCTAGTCTGAGGAAGAATCCTAAAATTCCAGATAGTCCCCTCTGCTACGGGGTTTTGGGCAATAATTATGTCTTTCTGATTGGTGAGCCTGGGTGCCTAAAAAAGGGAACAGAGTCCTGAAATTTATACTAGAAACCATTCTTTTCAGAGAAACTAGAAGAGCACCAGGGACAGGGAGTAGTTTTTAGAAGCAGGACTAGCCTTAGGGAAGAGAGGTGGGAGGAAGTTTGTCTGACAGGCATTAGGACCCAGGAGGCAAGGGTCGGGATAGATAGGATAGATGGATGAGTCTCACTTGGGCAACGTAACTTTGAGAGCTCTGTTCATGGCTGCAGGGTCAATTAACTTTTTGCTGGGACCCCAGAGCTGAATGGCTTTCCTCTCTGTCGACCCTCAGCTCAGCCCAGAAGTATAGGAAAAGCAGAAGCTGTTTCCAGGCAAACCAATGCTCCTAACTCTGACGAGTCGGGGGTTGTTAGAGAGCCCTTTCCTAGAAAGCCTGACATCCGTGTCTTCAGCCTGGTGGCCACACTAGTTGTTTCTAACTGGCCAACAGGTGCCTGGTGTTTAGCCCCCGAATTCTACGGAAAAACAGGACAGAATAGCAAGTGAAAGGGGTCCAATGGTACTCACTGCATGGTGCTATACTGGACGAGCTCCCAAGATGTGTATGGAGTTGGTTCGCGGTGGGTTCATGGTCTCACTGACCTCAAGAATGAAGCTGCAGACCTTCACAGTGAGTATTACAGCTCTTAAAGATGGCATGGACCCAAAGAGTGAGTGGTAGCAAGGTTTATTGTGAAGAGCAAAAGAACAAAGCTTCCACAGCATGGTAGGGACCCAAGCGGCTTGTCACTGCTGGCTGGGGGTGACCAGCTTTTATTCCTTTATTTGTCCCCTCCTATGTTCCATTTCTATCCTATCAGAATGGCCTTTTTTCAATCCTCCCTGCAATTGGCTACTTTCAGGATCCTGCTGATTGGTGCATTTTACAGAGCACTGATTGGGACATTTTACAATCCCCTTGCTAGCTACAGAGCACTGATTGGTGAGTTTTTACAGAGCACTGATTGGTGCATTTTACAATCTTCTTGTAAGATAGAAAAGTTCTCCAAGTCTCCACTCAGCCCAGGAAGGCCAGCTGGCTCCACCTCTCACCAGCACTTTGGGAGGCCAAGGCAGGCATATCACCTGAGGTCAGGGGTTTGAGACCAGCCTTGCCAATGTGGCAAAACCCTGTCTCTACTAAAAATACAAAAATTAGCCAGGCATGGTGGCAGGCACCTGTAATCCCAGTTACTTGGGAGGCTGAGGCAGGAGAATCACTTGAACCCAGGAGGCAGAGGTTGCAGTGAGCTGAGATCACGCCACTTAACTCAAGCCTGGGTGACAGTGAGACTCTGCCTCAAAAACAAAAAAACAAAAAAACTAAGTTCCCCACAAAGTTAGTTCAGACTTTGCCCAGGAATGAACAAGGGCAGCTTGGAGGTTAGAAGCAAGATGGACTTGGTTAGGTTGGATCTCTTTTACTGTCTTAGTTATAATTTTGCAATGGCAGTTTCAATCCCTTCCTTTGGGTTTTATAACACCTTAATCTTAAGGTGTTGGCTAATGAAGAGAGAGAAAGGGCAAAGACCACTCTAACTTCTTCTTGCTGACCAGGAGCGTAGTCGGGGTACGTTTTGACCCCAAGGTGAAAGGACTGGAACCACTTTGCAACTGTCTGAGCATACTCATGCAGGATGGCTGAAAAATGTGTTAGTATTGTCATCTATAATTTTAGTATTGCATTTAAGGGAACAGCGCACTACAAAGGAAACAATGAGTTCTAGCATAAGGAATGCAATTCCTACTTTTAAAAGTAAAGATTTGAAATCATTAATTTGGAGACTTGTAGTCCACAAATAATTTAGGATTTAGTCCAAACTGCAGAAAAAACTCAAGAACAACTAACAATGAGCGTTTCTTTATTTTTGGAGCATAACTTTTCTGTCTCCAGTCCCCATTTTTTAATTAAAAATAAATCACAGTAGATCAACTTTACTTGAAAAATAAGTTTTAATCTTATTATGCTCTGCCTGATTACTTGCATACAGTGCAGCAAGAATAATTATTGTTCACATAGGCATTTTAAAATGGCTTTGATGGAACTCTGTTTCATAAGGAATCTCAGATAAGACTTTTTAAAAGCCAAGCCCAGCCACGGGTTTGTACCCTCAAATAACCATGAGTTGGGTAAATTCCTCTCCTCTTGAGGTCCCAAGATAACTTGGGGCTCTTCGGCCTGTTAGAAAGTGACATTCTTTACTTACCACAGATCAGGAATCCTATACAGGGACTGTGTAGACAAGGTATGAGGCCAGTTTTCCCAAGGGGCTTTGTTTTCTCTGTTTTGTTTTGTTTTTGAGACAGGATCTTGCTCTGTCACCCAGGGTGGAGTGCAGTGATGCAATCTCTGCTCACTGCAACCTCCATCTCCCAGGCTCAAGCAGTTCTCCCACCTCAGCCTCCCAAGTAGCTGGAACTACAGGCATGTGCCATCACACTCAGCTAATTTTTGTATTTTTAGTAGAGACAGGGTTTCACCACGTTTCACAGGTTGGTCTTGAGCTCCTGAGCTCAAGCTATCTGTCTGCCCCGGTCTCCTAAAGTGCTGGGATTGCAGGCATGAGCCACCATGCCTAGCCCCAAGAGGCTTTTATTCCTTAAAGGCAAGCACACAATTCCAGTCAAAGCCTTAGTAAAATAAGCAGTTTCTTCAGTTGTGTCCTGTTGCAAAGGAAAACATTCCTATTGCACTTATGGAAATAACTATATTGCCATAAGTTAAGAATATTCACAAATAGTTACCAAATCCTGGGGAAATCAGGAAGAGAGAATCAAATATGCTCCAAATTTTGTTTACAGATGTGTACTTTACTCAATATTAAAAGCTGTAAATAGTTCAAAAGAAAGGTTTTCTTGGCTCTGGAAAACAAAAAAGATCAGCAATGTTTTAATCAAAAAGTCAATAAAGGTTGCTTCAGTCTTCTATTAGTTCAGCCCATGCAGTTAACTTCTGTTCTGCTTAATATTCAGATAGAAGTGCAGATAAGGTCTGACACCAGCATAGCTAGGGGGCATGGCTAATTCCACATGTCCCCAGACCTTAGCTAGAATTTCTAATGGCTCCAAAGTAGGTAAGCCTAACAATTTTCAAAAGTCAAAGAAACAGTGTATGACCTTAAAGTGTTTAGCAAACCTAACATCTGACCTAATTTAGACTAAACATCTAAATTGTGAAGACATTTTTTACCAATAATCTTTAAAACTGTTTTTATTTCCAAAAGATCACTGAAATCACATAAACAAAAAGGCATTAAAATGTTTCTATTTTTCTGACAAAATACTTGATTTAAGTGCTTATTTTTTCTAAGCCAAATAGTCAGAGCTCTTTTATACAAACATCGTGCATACAACACATATACATAGACAGACAGACAGAAGGTCTGGTAGTTGCAAGATTTTTCATTTGCCAGTTTCTTAATTGGATTACTGGCTTCAAGGTGGCACCCTTGGAGGAACAGCACCAGGAAAGCATGGCATCTCTAGGGCCTAATAAGAAGGCATAGCTGGAAGGCAAAAACATATCCCCGAAATTAAGGGTGCCATTTGTATACTGCATCTTGGATCCCCACAAAACAGGGAAATACTATGGGAGAAGATAGTGCAATACTTCTACCATGCATGTCATTGCAAAGCAACCCAAAACCAATCAGCCCATTTTGAAATCAGCCCATCCCCCATGGGAGCCTCCTCTCAGTTGGGGGTGGGATATTTCCATACCTTCCAGGTGGCCAAGAGCATGCTTCTCTAATCCAAAAATCCAAGAGCCAAGCATCCCTCTTAACTGCCATTGGCCATTCTTTAAAGTATATTTCCTACGTGGTTATTACACACCAAGACTAAAAGCTCTCAAATAATGCAAAGTAATTTTTGATACCTGCCAATGTAAAAAATGTCAAGTAATGTAATGTAAAACGGAAGACAGCCTTAGATTTTGAGAGGGATCTATTCTCTTTCAATTGCTAGGGTTCCATGAGAAAAACAGAGCTTTTTCCCAGAATGGGGTCTGTGGCACCTCCTCTGTTTTTCCCTAAGAGTCCAAGGCTGTTAGAATTTATCTTAGGTTCTCTCATGTGGGCATCAAGAGTGTTGAGAAGACAAAAGTGGAGAAAAACAATTCAGTCAACTGAGAAGAAAAAACCTTTTTTTTCTTTAGAAAAATAAGATCCAAGAAGAGAAAAAATAAGTAAAGGTATTTTAAGTATATGTAGAGTTTGGATATCTGCTTTTAATCAAGCCGATTTTAACCATATGGCTCTTTAAAAAATTATTTTTTAAATATCTAATTACTAGACTCTAGCCAGGACAGACAGTCAATGTTCCTTGCTTTTGAACTTTACCACAGGTAGCTTCCCATGTGAAATTAATGTTTTAAATAAGGTTATAATGGATACACAAGGTGATTCAAAGAGATAGTAATCAGTTTCTTTTTTTTTTTTAAAACAAAATTTAGAATCTTCCCAAGGTAGTTCAAAGGAAAACTGAAGACGAGAAATCAAAAGTGGTCCACGGAGGAAAAAGAATCAATAAGTGGCAAAAAGTTACACAAATAAGCCAGAAAAGACTCATTCCCTAAGCCAAGAATTTAACCTGGGCTGCCATTGTCAAAAGACGAGGCCTTAGCTACTGAGTTACAGCATTGAGCAATTTCTATTGCTCTTCCTAGAAGAAGCCTAGAGCAGCCAATTTTGAGCTTGCAAAGGCTTTTAACTGCTCAAGATAACTTTTAGGGTTAACTATGACATGAACCCCCAAATTCCTGTCCTCTGGGTGGCAGAGACCAAGAGAAAGTATCCCCACATGGTCACAAGGTTGGGCTCTTAAGGACACAAAACAAACAGATAAATTTCATCTGGTATTGGTGTCAGGTACACACAGCAAAGTCTGTAACTGAGCAGCCTGCCAGGCTGGCTTGAAAAGTGGGCTCACAGGAGTCCTAAACCCACATTCTATTCTGTGATTCCCTTCTCTCCATTACAGAAGAACACAGAAAGACAAATTCTTAGCACAAAGTACACCAGATTTGCTACAACCTAAGACTAGTCTCACAAATCCTTTCTTCTACTAATCGAACCCTTGCAGAGGAGACAAACAGTGATACAATTTGTATAAATTTATCATTTATACAAATACACACACACACACACACACAGAGAGAAAGAGAGAGAGAGAGAGAGAGAGACAGACAGAGACAGAGACAGAGACCAGAAACTCGGCTGGAGAGTAGGGGAAAACCAGCGAGTCAGGAGTGCTGATTGGTTGGGTCAGAGGTGAAATCATAAAGGGTCAAAGCTGTCTTCTTGGGCTGAGTCAGTTCCTGGGTAGGGGCCCCCAAATCAGATGAGCCAGTTTATCAATCTGGGTGGTGCCAGCTGATCCATCAAGTGCGGGGTCTGCAAAATATCTAAAGCACTAACATTTCATTTTATAATAGTGATGTTATCCCCAGGAGCAATTTGGGGAGGGTCAGAATCCTGTAGTCTCCAGCTGCGTGACTCCTAAACCATAATTTCTACTTTTGTGGCTAATTCGTTAGTCCTACAAAGACAGTCTAGTCCCCAGGCAAGAAGGAGGTTTGTTTTGGAGAAGGGCTGTTATCTTTGTTTTAATCTATAAATTAAAAACTAAGATCCCCCTGAAGTTGGTTCAGACCATGCCCAGGAATGAAGGACAGCTTGGAGGTTAGAAGCAAGATTTTAGGTCAGATCTCTTTCACTGTCTCAGTTGATTTTGCAGTGGTGGTTTCACAGACACACTGCTAATCCTCTTACCTAATCCAGTAGACTTTGCCCCAGCCCTTGAAGTTGTCTCCCCCTGGCCCGCCCAACATACAGGGCACAGCCTGTACTTTCACCAGTAATCACCCCTTCCCCAAATGCACTGGAATCCCACAGATGACAAGGCTTCATTTCTTAACCAGGATGTGGTAAAGTGTTCTATACAGCATAAAAGCCCCCAAAAAATTTGATGATGATGACGGATCAATCTCTGGAGCCTCAGTAATGACAACAAGGGAAGTGTGTGTGTGTGCGCACGCCTGCACGTGTAGGTGCAGGATGGGGGAGTATTACAAGATGTACAAGGCAGTGGAATGGATTTTTGCAGTGGAATGACTTATAGAATCAGTCAGGTCTTTTGCTTTTAGATACCTCCCACAGCTCTTAGCTGTGCATGACTGGTTCCTTCAGTAGCTCCTGCACTTAGCAGCTAAGAAGGTCTTGCTTGGAGAGATGAGGTGCTTTCCTTCACTTATCCACTGAATTTAAAACCCAGTTTAACCCCCCTTGCTTTGTGGGGTTTCCACACAGTCTTCTAAGCATGTCCTTCCAATGGGTGAAGCTGAAGGAGAAGACCCCAGGAATGGCTTTAGAGCTGAGGGCCACTTTAAGGAGACACTCCTTGGACTTTAAATTATGAAAACAAAACACACAGAACCAAAGCAAAAGCCACTGGAATAATGACATAATGCCCACACTGGAGTTGTATTTGTTTTTTCCTGAGCAGTAACATTTTAAAGCTGTCTTGAAGGTTGTTGCCTGGTAGCAGAGATTTGGAGGAGGGGAAAGCAAATTTAGAAATATATTCTATGACTAGGGCTCTTTATAGAGAAAGTAAAAGGATGAATTGGTAAGGATTCTGTTTTTTCAGAGCAGAAGAACTTGATAAGGAGTCTTAAGAAGCTGACATTTTAAAAACAAAAAACTGAAGTTGTTATTATAGTATTGTGACACTTCTGCATAATTTCCTAACAAAGGCCAGCATTCATAGTGCTGAGGAACAGACTTTTCCAGGCATTTTACTGAATAAGCTGTAAAATGCTGCCTTTGACTTTGCTGGTGGCCTGCTTGGCACAGCTTCTCTGGGCCTCTGCTTAACTTTCCCAGACAGCACAGCACAGCACTTTGAAACACTCTCCCCACTGAATGCAACTAACAAGTTGTTGATAAATCTCTACTATCAAAGCTTATTTGGATTCTTACCAGGCAGGGGAGATGCCATGATCATGAATGTGGTTTTCCCAGGGTGAGGCTCATCCATTGCACTCCATAGGTGTGCTTACCCCTGTGATTTCCTCAAATGCGGGAAACTTGACTGCATAATTTGTGGTAGTGAGGAACTGCATTCGTGCTTTCCCCTGGGGAAAAAAAAAAGAAAAAGGAAAAACCTTATTTGGAGTTTAAAATATAATTAATTAAAAATTAATCCTAAGGGGTCGCATATCTAGGGGAGACTTTAACCCATCACAGATACTGGATCTGGATAACTTGCAATAACCCAGTGTCTGTGATGGGTTAATCTCCCCTTAACTTATCACAGATACTGGATTATTGCAGGTCTGGATTACATAATGCGCTGACAAGAAAAATCAGTGTGCCATAGGTCCTCGGTGTTCCAAAAGTCAGAACAGTTATAAAATCCTGACTATGGCTTTCTCCATTGCTTCATCAGCTATTCAGTTACTCACACCTAGCTATTCACAGCAAAAGAAACAAGCAACAAAAAAACAAAAACCATAAAGTTTCTTGAAGAACTTAAAAATAAGGTTGACAATGAACGTTAAACTAGTAAAATTCATATGCAGTAAAAGAGATTAATAGAGGCCACCCTGAGGAACCATTAACATACTTTCTATTAACAAACCTGAAGAAAGCACTATGAAGAGCTAGGAAAGGAGAGTCAGAGAGCAGGAATCTTATTCTAGAACTATCCAAGGAGAGAGGCACTTTGGTAGTGGCGGCAGTGCTGGTGGCACAGGAAGAGTGGAAGCAAGGAGACCAGTTGAGGTTCCTGCTATATGCCAGCCCAGAATGCTGATCTGGACTTGGATAAATGGTGGAAGTGGAGGTGGAGTGAAGTAGACAGATCCAAGATTTATTTTAGAGGTAGGATCCATGGAACTTTGTAAGGCGTTAGCTTATGGGAGTTGAGAAGAAGATAGCAGAAAGGCTGACTCCCAGATTTCTGGCATGACTAACTGGATGGATGAAGATACTCTCAGCTGAGATTTGGGGAGGAGCAGATTTGGGGAAAATATCAAACGTGTGATTTTGGGTAGGCCAAGTTTGAGATGGTGTCTTTGTCTACTTTGTGTTGCTATAAAGGAATATGTGAGGCTGGGTGATTTATAAAGGAAAGGTTTATATGGCTCATGGTTCTGCAGGCTGCACAATAAGCATGGTGGCAGCATCTGCTCAGCTTCTGGTGAGGGGCTGCAGGTTGCCTCCACTATTGGCAGAAGGGAAGGGGGAAGGAGAGCAAGCATGTGCTGAGATCACATGGTGAGAGAGGAAGCAAGAGAGAGCAGGGAGGTGCTAGGCTCTTTTTACCAACCAGCTTTCATGGGAACTAACAACCAGCATAATAGAGTGAGAACTCACTCACTTTACCTGCCCCTACCAACCCACAAAGGGAGGGCATTAATCTGTTCATGAGAGGTCATCCTCCCTGACCCAAACATTTCCCATTAGGTCCCACTTCCAACATTGAGATCAAATTTCAACATGAGGATTGGGGAGACAAACATCCAAACTATAACGTTCTGCCCCTTTCCCCCCAAACTCATGTCCTTCTCACATGCAAAATACATTCTCTCCCAATAGTGCCCAAAGTGTTAACTTGTTCCAACATCAACTTAAAAGTCTAAAGTCCAAAGTCTCATCTGAGACTCAGGGCAGATTCCTTCCAGCTATGAGCGTGTAAAATCAAAAACAAGTTATTTAGTTCCCAGATGCAATGGTTGTACAGGCATTAGGTAAAGATTTTCATTCCCCAAAGGAGAAACTGGCCAAAAGAAAAGTAACAGGCCCATGCAAGTCTAAAACTGAGTAGGGCAGACAGGCAGACATTAAATCTTAAAGCTCCAAAATAAACTTTGACTCCATGTCCTGCATTCTGGGAACACTGGCTTGAGGGATGGGCTCCCAGTGCCTCAGACAGCCCTACCCCTATGGCTTTGCTGAGCACTGCCTACATGGCTGCCCTTATGGGTTGGAGTGGAGTGCCTGAGGCTTTCACAGACTGAGGTGCATGCTGCTGGTGACTCCATAATGCTATGGTGGAGGGCAGCAGCCCTTCTTCCACAGCTACTAGGCACTGCCCTAGTACAGTTTCTCTGCAGTGGCTTGCCCCTGTGGCAGGCTTCTGCCTGGGCACTCAGGCTTTCCAATACATCCTCTGAAATCTAGGTGGAAGCTGCCAAGCCTCTACCACTCTTGCATTCTGGGAGCGTGCAGACAACACCATGCGGAAGCTGCCAGAACTTAAGGCTTACACTCTCTGGAACAGCAGCCTGAGTGGTACCTGGGGCTGTTTGAGCTCAAGCTAGAGCTAGAGAAATTAGAATGCTCCCCACATCCTGCAGTGGCACAGGGCAAAAGCATCCCAGGCCTGTCCCCTGAAACCACTCTGTCCTCATAGGCCTCTGAGCCTGTGATGGGAGGGATGACCTCAAAGATTTCTGAAATGTCTTTGAGGTCTTTTCCCCATTGTTCTATTAGCACCTGGTTCCCTTCTATCCATGGTAATCTCTCTAGCAAGTGGTTGCTCTATATCACCCTTGGATTCCTCACCTGAAAACATTCTTTCCTTCTCTACCACATGACCAAGTTATAAATGTTCCAAATTGTTTTGCTCTTTTTCTCTTTTAATTAGAAATTCCACCTTTAGATCATTATTTTGCTGCTGTATCTGATCATAAGCTTTTAAAAGTAGCAGGCCAGGCACGGTGCTCACGCCTGTAATCCCAGCACTTTGGGAGGCTGAGGCGGGCAGATCACGAGGTCAGGAGATCCAGACCATCCTGGCTAACATGGTGAAACCCCGTCTCTAATAAAAATACAAAAAAATTAGCCGGGTGTGGTGGCGGGCACCTGTAGTCCCAGCCACTCGGGAGGCTGAGGCAGGAGAATGGCGTGAACCCGGGAGGCCGCGGAGCTTGCAGTGAGCGGAGATCACGCACCACTGCACTCCAGCCTGGGCGACAGAACAAGACTCCATCTCAAAAAAAAAAGTAGCCGTGCCACTTCTTGAATGTGTTGCTGTTTAGACATTTCTTCCACTGGATAACCTAGGTCATCACTCTTAAGTTTGGCCTTCCACAAAGCCCTAGGCCATGAACATAATGCAGCCAAGTTCTTCGCTACGGCATAATATGGGTGACATTTGCTCCAGTTCCCAATAAGTTCCTCATTTCCATCTGAGACTTTGTCAGCATGGCCTTTACTGTCTATATGTCTATAAACATTTTGGTCACAACCATTTAACCAATATGTAAGAAGTTCCTAACTTTTCCTAGGCTTTTTTCTCTTCTGAGCCCTCCAAACTCTTCCAACCTCTGCCCGTTAACTAGTCCAAAGCCATTTCCACATTTTCAAGTGTCTTTATAGCAACACCCACTCCTCAGTATTAATTTTCTGTCTTCATCTGTTTTGTGTTGCTATAAAGGAATACCTGAGGCTGAGTAATTTATAAAGAAGAGGTTTATGTGGCTCACAGTTCTGCAGGCTGTATGATAAGCATGGCACCAGCATCTGCTTCTGGTGAGGGCTTCAGGTTGCTTCCACTCATTGTGAAGGTAAAGAGGAGCCAAGGTGTGCAGACAGTACATGGCGAGAGAGGAAGCAAGAGAGAGTAGGGGGATGCCAGGCTCTTTTTAACAAACAGCTTTGGTGGGAACTAACAGAGCAACAATTCACTCAGTCACTCTCACTTCCCCAACCCCAGAGGGAGGGCATTAATCTATTCATGTGTCGTCTATGCCCATGGCACAAACGCCTCCCGTTAGGCCCTACCTTCAACACTGGAATCAAATTTCAACATGAGGTGCTGGGGGACAAACATTTAAACTATAGCAGATGCCTATAGCAGACATCCAGGTGAAATGACCAAACAATATAGGTCACATGCTATGTAGGAGACTGGGAAAGTCTAGGCTTGAAGGTCTAGATGAAATTTGGAAGTCATTGGTATATAGACTGTATTGAAAGCAGTAAGTGAGAATAAGATAATCTAGGGACTGAACACACAATTTGAAAAAGGACATAGCTCAGGTCCAAGCTCTGAGCATCAAACATCAAGGAACTAGGAAAAATGAAGAGGAAACAGCAAAGGATCCTGAGAATAAGTGAAGGCACAAAAAGCAGTGTTTTAAGAAAAAAGTGGTCAAGTGTTTAATACTGATAAGAAGTCAAGGTGGAAACCAAAGAATATCTAGTGGATTCAGCAACAAGGAGGTAATTGGTAATCATGCAAAAGGAGTTTTGGTGAAAAGATGGGAGTGGGAGCCATATTGGGACAGGATCATTCTTCCATTTATTCAGCAACTATGTAATAAGTGTCTATGACATGCTGGTACAAGGTGCTGGGGATACAATGAATCTGACAGACACAATCCCTACTTAGGGGAGGACAAACCATTAAACAGATAATCATAGAAGTAATGACTCAAACACAATTATGGTAAGGGCTATGAAGGAAAAGAAAAGAAAACCATGGAAGTGTGTAGCAGAGGAACCTAGTCTAGCTTGAAAGCAAGAGAATTTTGCCCTGAGGGAGTGATAGATAAAGCTGTACTTGAGAGACTTGAGTTGTGACAGCAGTGAGGCTACGGAGGGAGATTGTGTGTTCCAGGCAGAAGGAACCACCACAAACGTGGAGTCCAAGAGGGCGAGGCCATCATGAAAAGTCAGCAGTGTGGCAGAATCACAGTGAACAAGGAGAGAGTGGCACAAAACAACAAAAACAACAACAGCAACTAGAGCCTAGCAAGTGACCCAACCCAGGGGTTCACATAGATCCTCCAGTGTTTTACACTGTAGGAAATGCCAGGATGCAAGAAGAAAGGTAGTGAGAAGGCCTATGGCTGAAGACCTTAGGGTAAAAGCTGGAAAATTATACTTCTCTAGGGTGAGGAGTTCACTCTGATGTACAAAGTCTATTTTTTTCAAGCCAAAAATAATCGAATAGCACTGACTTTTATTCATTCATGTGAAGTCATCTGGAATGATATCTGTTGCATTTAAATGCTCATTAATAATATAAATGACTTAACAAATCCATTTCAATGGATATTCAATATTCCACTTAGATAAGTCACACAGCCTCATGACAATGCATATAACATATATAAACAGACAGAGATAAACACCCCCTCCCCCTCAGTTGATTTATTCAGCATGTTAGAGCAGTGAAGAATGGTTTCAGTCTTATAACCAAGTTAGAGTGAAGACACTGGCCGCATAATACACATGCTCCATTTGTAAAACAATTCTGAGTCTTGGGCAACCGTTCTCTTGAAATCTTACAGTTTTTAAAAGCAGTTATTGTCCAAAGCTGAGAGAACTTAAGTCTTCTCAAATGAGCATGTGAATGAATGGAGGGAGGTAAACAAAAAATAAAACTTAAAAAGATGAGGTCTGATATGGGAGCAGCTGGATTAGAAACTAAAAAAGGGGCTGGGCGCAGTGGCTCACACCTAGAATCCCAGCACTTTGGGAGGCCAAGGCAGGCAGATCGGTTGAGCTCAGGAGTTCGAGACCAGCCGGGGCAACATGGTGGAACCCTGTCTCTACAAAAAATAAAAATAAAAAATAAATACAAAAATACAAAAATTAGTCAGATGTGGTGGCACACGCCTGTAATCCCAGCTACTTGGGTGGCTGAAGCAGGAGAATCACTTGCACCTGGGAGGCGGAGGCTGCAGTGAGTGGAGAAAGAGAAAGAGAGACAGAGAGAGAGAGAGAGAGAGGAAGGGAGGAAGGTAAAAAGGAATAGTAATTTAAAGTTTATTTCAGCTATAATGCAGGTTATTCTGACTTCAAGGTAGCATCACGTGGCATACTTCTGAGTCAATTCTCGACATATTCTGTTGTGTTTATCTCTGTCTGTTTATATAAAAAGGCACAGTGAGACATTTCTAAACATGGCAGGATCTCAAGAAATATTGTTTCCATGAGCTTTCCTTGAATAAACTACTAGAAGATGAACTTCAACCAAGAAATAAATTGGAAAACTATGGCAAAAAGAGAGGTCATCAAGAGCAGGATAGGGAGAAGATGAGAAAATATTCTAATTTCATTATTTATTCATATTAGGGGATTGATAAATAGTGCCTAAGAGAGGAAGATTAAGTATATACATTATAAAGACAATCACTAAAATAAAAATATAACCTCTCCAGATTTTCAGAAAAAATAAAACCAAATACATACCATAACATCAGAATTTTTAAAGGATCTATGAAATAACAGAAGGCATCATATAAAGTTATATATATTATATTAATAATTAATACCAAGTATTTCAATTTGATAAATATAAATGTGCTAAACTAATGTATTACAATAAAAGAAATTTCAGCCAGGCTTGGTGACCCACACCTGTAATCCTAACACTTTGGGAGGCTTGGGCAGGAGGATCGTTTGAGCCCAGGAGTTCATGACCAGCCTGGGCAACACAGTGAGACCCCATCTCTATTTTTTATTTAAAAAATAATAAAAATTGAAAGTAAAATAAAATAAAGTAAATTTGGATTAAATCATAAAGCAAAATTCAACTCTATGCTGTACACAAGGGATCCAAAACAAAATAAATCAGAAATCTTTACAAATGTAAATTAGAAGAAAGCAATGGTTATAAGTTTTGTTTTGTTTTGTTTTGTTTCTCTTTCTTCCTTTTTATTTTCTATTACACTTTAAATTCTAGGATACATGTGCACAATGTGCAGGTTTGTTACACAGGTATACATGTGCCATGTTGGTGTGCTGCACACATCAACTTGTCATTTACATTAGGTATTTCTCCTAATGCTATCCCTCCCCCAGCTTCCCAAGCCCTGACAGGCCCCGGTGTGTAATGTTCCCTGCCCTGTGTCCATGTGTTCTCATCGTTCAACTCCCACCTATGAGTGAGAACATGAGGTGTTTGGTTTTCTGTCCTTGTGATAGTTTGCTGAGAATGATGGTTTCCAGCTTCATCCATGTCCCTCCAAAGACATGAACTCACCCTTTTTATGGCTGCATAGTATTCCATGGAATCGCCACACTGTCTTCCACAATGGCTGAACTAATTTACACTCCCACCAACAGTGTAAAAGCGTTCCTGTTTCTCCATATCTTCTCCAGCATCTGTTGTTTCCAGACTTTTAAATGATCACCATTCTAACTGGTGTGAGATGGTATCTCGTTGTGGTTTTGATTTGCATTTCTCTGATGACCAGTGATGATGAGCATTTTTTCATGTGTCTGTTGGCTACATAAATGTCTTCTTTTGAGAAGTGTCTGTTCATATCCTTTGCCCACTTTTTGATGGGGTTGTTTGTTTTTTCTTGTAAATTTGTTTAAGTTCTTTGTAGATTCTGGATATTAGCCCTTTGTCAGATGGGTAGATTGCAAAAATTTTCTCCGATTCTGTAGGTTGCACGTTCACTCTGATGACAGTTTCTTTTGCTGTGCAGAAGCTCTTTAGTTTAATTAGACCCCATTTGTCTATTTTGACTTTTGTTGACATTGCTTTTGTTGTTTTAGTCATGAAGTTGTTGCCCATGCCTATGTCCTGAATGGTATTGCCTAGGTTTTCTTCTACAGTTTGTATGGTTTTAGGTCTTACATTTAAGTCTTTAATCCATTTTGAGTTAATTTTTGAATAAGGTGTAAGGAAGGGATCCAGTTTCAGCTTTCTACATATGACTAGCCAGTTTTCCCAGCACCATTTATTAATAGGGAATCCTTTCCCCATGGCTTGGTTTTGTCAGCTTTGTCAAAGATCAGATGGTTGTAGATGTGTGGTGTTATTTCTAAGGCCACTGTTCTGTTCCATTGGTCTATATATCTGTTTTGGTACCAGTACCATGTTGTTTTGGTTACTGTAACTTTGTAGTATAGTTTGAAGTCAGGTGCCTCATGCTTTGTTCTTTTTGCTTAGGATTATCTTGGCTATGCAGGCCCTTTTTTGGTTCCATATGAACTTTAAAGTAGTTTTTTCCAATTCTGTGAAGAAAGTCATTGGTAGCTTGATGGGGATGGCATTGATTCTATAAATTACCTTGGGCAGTATGGCCATTTTCATGACATTGATTCTTCCTATCCATGAGCATGGAATGTTCTTCCATTTGTTTGTGTCCTCTTTTATTTCATTGAGCAGTGGTTTGTAGTTCTCCTTGAAGAGGTCCTTCACATCCCTTGTAAGTTGGATTCCTAGATATTTTATTCTCTTTGTAGCAATTGGGTATGGGAGTTCACTCATGATTTGGCTCTCTGCTTGTCTGCTATTGGCGTATAGGAATGCTTGTGATTTTTGCACATTGATTTTGTATTCTGAGACCTTGCTGAAGTAGCTTATCAGCTTAAGGAGATTTTGGGCTGAGACAATGGGGTTTTTTAAAATATACAATCATGTCATCTGCAAACAGGGACAATTTGACTTCCTCTTTTCCTAATTGAATACCCTTTATTTCTTTCTCTTGCCTGATTGCCCTGGCCAGAACTTCCAACACTATGTTGAATAGGAGTGGTGAGAGAGGGCATCCTTGCCTTGTGCCAGTTTTCAAAGGGAATGCTTCCATTTGTTGCCCATTTAGTATGATATTGGCTGTGGGTTTGTCATAACTAGCTCTTATTATTTTGAGATACATTCCATCAATACCTAGTTTATTGAGAGTTTTTAGCATGAAGTGCTGTTGAATTTTGTCAAAAGCCCTTTCTGCATCTATTGAGATAATCATGTGGTTTTTATCATCGGTTCTGTTTATGTGATGGATTATATTTATTGATTTGTGTATGTTGAGCCAGCCTTGCATCCCAGGGATGAAGCTTACTTGATCATGGTGGATAAGCTTTTTGATGTGCTGCTGGATTCAGTTCGTCAGTATTTTACTGAGGATTTTTGCATCGATGTTCATCAGGTGTATTTGTCTAAATTTCTCTTTTTTTTGTTGTGTCTCTGCCAGGCTTTGGTATCAGGATGATGCTGGCCTCATAAAATGAGTTAGGGAGGATTTCCTCTTTTTCTATTGTTTGGATTAGTTTCAGAAGGAATGGTACCAGCTCCTTTTTGTACCTCTGGTAGAATTCGGCTGTGAATCCATCTGGTCCTGGACTATTTTTTTGTTGGTAGGCTATTAATTATTGCCTCAATTTCAGAACCGGTTATTGGTCTATTCAGAGATTCAATTTCTTCCTGGTTTAGTCTTGGGAAGGTGTATGTGTCCAGGAACTTATTCATTTCTTCTAGATTTTCTAGTTTATTTGCATAGAGGTGTTTATAGTATTCTCTGATGGTAGTTTGTATTTCTATGGGATTTTAAACTAAAGAGCTTCTG
This sequence comes from Pongo abelii, assembly GCF_028885655.2. Taxonomy (NCBI): domain Eukaryota; kingdom Metazoa; phylum Chordata; class Mammalia; order Primates; family Hominidae; genus Pongo; species Pongo abelii. The sequence continues at coordinate 47,904,165 of NC_072001.2, read as the reverse complement.
CACAGCAAAAGAAACTGTCATCAGAGTGAACAGGCAACCTACAGAATGGGAGAAAATTTTTACAATCTACCCATCTGACAAAGAGCTATTATCCAGAGTCTACAAAGAACTTAAACAAATGTACAAGAAAAAAATAAACAACCCCATCAAAAAGTGGTCAAAGGATACAAACAGACACTTCTCAAAAGAAGACATTTATGTAGCCAACAGACACATGAAAAAATGTTCATCATCACTGGTCATCAGAGGAATGCAAATCATTTTTTATTGTGGCTATTTGGTTCTTCTCTCATTTCTTATTAGTCTTGCTAGTGGTCTATCTATTTTGTTGATCTTTTCAAAAAACCAGCTCCTGGATTCATTGATTTTTTTGAAGGTTTTTGTGTCTCTATCTCCTTCATTTCTGCTCTGATCTTAAGTTATTTCTTGCCTTCTGTTAGCTTTTGAATTTGTTTGCTCTTGCTTCTCTAGTTCTTTCCATTGTGATGATAGGGTATTGTATTTAGATCTTTCCTGCTTTCTGTTGTGGGCATTTCGTGCTATAAATTTCCCTCTACACATTGCTTTAAATGTATCCCAGAGATTCTAGTACATTGTGTGTTTGTTCTTATTGGTTTCAAAGAACATCTTTATTTCTACCTTCATTTCATTATTTACCCAGTAATTCAGGAGCAGGTTTTTCAGTTTCCATGTAGTTTTCCAGTTTTGAGTGAGTTTCTTAATCCTGAGTTCTAATTTGTTTGCATTGTGGTCTGACAGACAGTTTGTTGTGATTTCTGTTCTTTTACATTTGCTGAGGAGGGCTTTACTTGTGGTCAATTGTGGAATAAGTGTGATGTGATGGTGAGAAGAACGTATATTCTGTTGATTTGGGGTGCAGAGTTCTATAGATGTCTATTAGGTCCACTTGGTGCAGAGCTGAGTTCAAGTCCTGGATATCCTTGTTAGCCTTCTGTCTTGTTGATCTGTCTAATATTGACAGTGGGATGTTAAACTCCCATTATTGTGTGGGAGTCTAAGTCTCTTTGTAGGTCTCTAAGGACTTGCTTTATGAATCTGGATGCTCCTGTAATGGGTGCATATATATTTAGGATAGTTAGCTCTTCTTGTTGAATTGATCCCTTTACCATTATGTAATGGCCTTCTTTGTCTCTTTTGATCTTTGTTGATTTAAAGTCTGTTTTATCAGAGACTAGGATTGCAACCTCTGATTTTTTTTGCTTTCCATTTGCTTGGTAGATCTTCCTCCATCCCTTTATTTTGAGCCAATGTGCGTTTCTGCATGTGAGGTGGGTCTCCTGAATACAGCACACTGATGAGTCTTGACTCTTTATCCAATTTGTCAGTCTGTTTTTTTTAATTGGGGCATTTAGCCCATTTACATTTAAGGTTAATACTGTTCTGTGTGAATTTGATCCTGTCATTATGATGTTAGCTGGTTATTTTGCCCATTAATTGATGCAGTTTCTTCCTAGCATTGATGGTCTTTAAAATTTGGCATGTTTTTGCAGTGGCTGGTACTGGTTGTTGCTTTCCATGTTTAGTGTCTCCTTCAGGAGCTCTTATAAGGGAGGCCTGGTGGTGACAAAACCTCTCAGCATTTACTTGTCTGTAAAGGATTTTATTTCTCCTTCACTTATGATGCTTAGTTTGGCTGGATATGAAATTCTGGGTTGAAAATTCTTTTCTTGAAGAATGTTGAATATTGGCCCCCACTGTCTTCTGGCTTGTAGAGTTTCTGCCGAGAGATCCGCTGTTAGTCTGATGGGCTTCCCTTTGTGGGTAACCCGATCTTTCTCTCTGGCTGCCCTTAACATTTTTTCCTTCATTTCAACCTTGGTAAGTCTGACAATTGTGTGTCTTGGGGTTGCTCTCCTCAAGGAGTATCTTTGTGGTATTCTCTGTATTTCCTGGATTTGAATGTTGGCCTGCCTTGCTAGGTTGTGGAAGTTCTCCTGGATAATATTCTGAAGAGTATTTTCCAACTTGTTTCCATTCTCCCTATCACTTTCAGGTATACCAATCAAATGTAGATTTGGTCTTTTCACAAGTCCCATATTTCTTGGAGGCTTTGTTCATTTCTTTTCACTCTTTCTTCTCTAATCTTGTCTTCTCACTATATTTCATTAATTTGATCTTCAATCACTGATACCCTTTCTTCCACTTGATCGAATCAGCTATTGAATCTTGTGCGTGTGTCATGCAGTTCTCGTGCTGTGGTTTTCAGCTCCATCAGGTCATTTAAGGTCTTCTCTACACTATTTATTCTAGTTAGCCATTTGTCTAACCTTTTTTCAAGGTTTTTAACTTCCTCATGATGGGTTCAAACATCCTCCTTTAGCTTGGAGAAGTTTGTTATTATCGACCTTCTGAAGCCTACTTCTGTCAGCTCATCAAACTTATTCTCTGTCCAGTTTTGTTCCACTGCTGGCGAGGAGCTGCAATCCTTTGGAGGAGAAGAGGCGCTCTGGTTTTTGGAATTTCCTGCCTTTCTGCTCTGGTTTCTCCCCATCAGGCAAGGCTAACATTGGGACAAACAAGTGATAAGGGGTACAAATAAATAATCTATAATGATAAAAAAATGCAGTTCACCAGTTACAATGTTATGAATACCTAAGCACCAAATAACTTAGCACCAACATGAATATTAATTAAAACATAAAATCACAGGATATACAAGAAAAAATGGAAACATTGTAGTAGAAGCCAAAACGACAGAGAAGGGCTAAATAGCATAATTAATAACACAGATAAAACTTGGTACTCAAGAAAGAGAATACACCTTTTTTTTAAAAGTATCTGTGGATAATTCACAAAAATTGACCATGTATTAGGCCAAAATGAAAATATTTGTGAGGTATAAACTATAGAAATAATACAGATAACATTGTCTAAATACAAGGCATTAAAAAAGAAGAGAAGAACCAGGTGCAGTAGCTCATGCCTATAATCCCAGCAGTTTGGGGGGCCAAGGCTGTTAGATCCCTTGAGCCCAGGAGTTCAAGACCAGCCTGCGCAACAAGGTGCAACCCTGTCACTACCAAAAATAAATAAATAAAAGACAGAAGAGAACACTTTTTAACTTGTTTTATGAGGCCAGCATAACCTTGATATCCAAAACAGACAAGACATTACAAGAAAGAAAAATTACAGGCTGATCTCTCTCATCAACATACATGCGAAAATTCTGAACAAAATATTAGCAAATCTAATTGTATTAATACATTCAAAGCATGTATAGTTTTTTTGTTTGTTTGTTTGTTTTTGAGATGGAGTTTTGCTCTTGTTGCCCAGGCTGAAGTGCAATGGCACGATCTTGGCTCACCACAAGCTCTGCCTCCCAGGTTGAAGCTGTTCTCTTGCCTCAGCCTCCCGAGTAGCTGGGATTACAGGCATGTGCTACCACGCCTAGCTAATTTTTTGTATTTTTTAGTAGAGACAGGGTTTCTCCATGTTGGTCAGGCTGGTCTTGAAATCCCGACCTCAGGTGATCTGCCCTGGCCTCCCAAAGTGCTGGGATTACAGGTGTGAGCCACCACACCTAGCCAAGCATGTATAGTTTTTAAAAGCTCAACAACATGATCTGATGTGCAGTCAGGTTTGATCCACTGTTGTACATGATATAAGATGTCATCATCACAGACCATAATAGTAAATTCCCAATTGAATTGCCAATTTAGAAGCTTGAGTTTTCCCAGTCACTTCAGCATTATGTAGGAAAAGACTGAACTTTAAAACCAGAGTGATCAGAGATGGAATCACAATTCTTTTTGTTGTTGTTGTTGTTGTTGTTGTTGTTTTTGACAGAGTCTCGCTCTGTTGCCCAGGCTGGAGTGCAGTGGCACAATCTCAGCTCACGGCACACTCCACTGCTTGGTTTCACACCATTCTCCTGCCTCAGCCTCCTGAGTAGCTGGGACTAAAGGCGCCTGCCACCACGCCCGGCTAATTTTTTGTGTATTTTTAGTAGACACGGGGTTTCACCGTGTTAGCCAGGATGGTCTCAATCTCCTGACCTCGTGATCTGCCTACCTCAGCCTCCCAAAGTGCTGGGATTACAGGCGTGAGCCACCGTGCCCGCCTGGTATCACAATTCTTAGAATTTACTAGCTATGTGATTTCGGACAGATTACCAAACCTGTTAGTGTCCATTTTTTTCAGATGTAAAATAAGAATAACACTAACTCTCTGTAATGTTCATTTGTGGAATTAAGGAGACAGTATTTATAAAGGCAATATGTTGGGATGAGACCCCAAATTATCCCTAAAATTTAGAATAAAATCAATGTGAGCCAAATAAAAAGGATGAGGTTAGACACCAGTAGAAATGACACAGCCAAAGAGATTATTGGATTATTTGTGGGTGTGTAATAGTCTCACCAACACCCAGATCAAATTTAAGTGGCCTGGGTATACTGTCATCTCTGGAAAATAGGAACTGGACTGCACTGGATTAGGTTAAGTCTCAACCTAATCAGTTGCATAATAACATAGGACAAAAACAATGTGCCAATCCCCACAGTAGGAACACCCTAATAACAGACATGGAGGCATCAGGCCACTGAAGCAGGGTGGCATCAGCCATTAGAACCATGGAGCCTCCTGTACCCCACCTCTGAGGTTTCCTGCTCACTGGGCCACCTTCTGGTGACATTTTTACAGATGTGCCTATGGAAAGGGGATGACATGATGAGCCAACAAGCACATCCATCAAATCCCTTAGAGCGGTATCAATGGAAATCTAAAAGCCCTAGGACTGGGACCTTGGCCATCTCACTGCCCTTAGTGCTTGGGTGATGCTGGAGAGGATATTTGTAAGCCTCCATCTTTTTCTCCCATCCCAGTCTAGTCAGTTTATATGGCAATGAGGTGAGGAAAGGAAGCTTTGGTGATTCAGGTTTCTGGGGTGGCCACTACATGATTCATCATGATAAGACTGCAATGATGATTTCTCAGACTTAGCAAATACTAGCACTTACCCCTTCTGAAGTAAAGCAGGTCCATTATGAGATGGTTTTTAATATGGCCACTTCTGGTATCTTTCATTTTTCAGAGAAAATCTTGTGTAACTCAAACTCCTTCTTCTCTCCTTCCTTAGTGCTGCACCCTTGTTTGCTTCTTTCATCTCCCAGAATGCAGTCTGAACTTCAGTCACTTCCACTGCCCCCCTTTCCCTCCACACTACTCTTTTTCCCATGATCATTCAGAATACTTGTCACTGACCCTGTGGAGATCTCTTTCTCCACAGTTCATTTCCCAGTTTCACTTTCTCCTACTCAGTGATGTCCATCTCCTACCCATTCCCAGGATATGCTGAGTTTAACCACAGTCCATCATGCCAGAAAGACTAGTATGTGCCGCATGAACGAAATACTGTTTATTTTTCATGGGACAAAATGTAACATTTTCCTGAAGGGTTGTTGTTGTAATCTCTACCTGTACCAGACCAACAGACAGGCTGACCTTTAGAAGGTAAAACTAAACTTCTTCCTTTTCAACTCACCCCTCTCACCATGTCAGCCTCTAGGGGTTGGCAAATAAGGAGGTAGAGCTTGTTCTGTTTGATCAGTATTCTTTGTACTTAATGATCCTTATGTGCTCCAGCTTTGGCAGTTAAATCAACAATATTAATTTTGTTTTCAGTATGTGCAGAGCACCAAACCACAAGAGAAAGTGCATGACAGACAGACTCCTTGTCCTGAAAGAGATGACACTCTATGGGGAAAGGCCACCCCTACTCCAAGAATACATACAACAACTCAAATGATTTAAATGGAAAAGTAGGGTGAGTGTCACCCTTACCACAAGTGCAGTCATAGGTGTGCTCCCCAAATCAGCCTGTATGGAGGATAAGAGCATGGGCTCTGACACTTGCCATCTGATTTTAGGCAACTGCATAAGCTCTCTAAGCCTCTTTCTTCTCTGTAAGATGGGATACCCATAGTCTCTGCTTCATAGTGTTGTAGTGAGGATTAATTAGCACATAAAAATTGCTTAGCACAGTAATAATAATAGCTCGCTTCTTAAGCATTTACTTTATACCAGTGTGGCAGCTAAATAATGGCCCCCAAAGATATCTAGGTGCTAATCCCTGGAATCTGTGAATGTTACCTTAATGGAAAAAGGGCCTTTGCAGATGTTATTAAGTATCTTGAGACGGGGAAATTTTCTTGGGTTACCTGGGTGGACCCTAAATGTAATCACAAGTGTCCTTATAAGAGGGAGATAGAGGGAGTAAAATCTAGGAAGGGTTTTACTGAGGAAGGCAGCAATGTGATGATGGAAACCAGATGCTATGCTGCTGGCCCTGGAGATGGAGGAAGGTGCCACATTCATCCTAATCTAATATAAAAATCCAGATTTACAAAACAAGTCAGTGAAAAGATAATTATTTTTTCCTTGTTGCAACTTCTTTCACTCTGTACCCTGGGTTATGGGGTTATGGGATTGGTGAGGAGTGGTTTGGGAGAAAGCTGTGGCTTGAGGCTCTTCAGGTCTCTCCCTGGCCTAGAATAAAGTGGGTCAGGAAGGTTCTGCACATGTGAGTACAGGGTGTGGTGTGTGGTGAAGCCTAGTGAGGATGGTAGATTGGTAAGTATGATCCCTGGATACACCTCCCCACCATCAATGAGGAGATGGGAAGAGGTGAGAGTTGGATGAACCAATACAAGGGAGTTCTTTAGAATAGTGCCTGGCTGTATTCATTTCCTATGGCTGCTGTTATAAATTACCACAAACTTGGTGGCTAAAAACAATACACATTATTCTCTCACAGTTCTGGAGGTCAGAAGTCTGAAATCAGTGTCACTGAGCCAAAATCCAAGTGTCTGCAAAGTCGAGCTCCCTCCAGAGGCTCTAGGGGAGAATCTGTTTATTTCTCTTTTCCAGCATCTAGAGCTGCATTCTTGGGGACCTTCCTTCATCTTGAAAGCTGGCAGCATAGCATCTTGTTTCAGTCGTCACCTTGCCGCCTTTTTCTGTATATAAGAAGTCACATAGGCAAGCAGTATGCTAACTGATTAATGATCAAAACTTAGTTGCTCTTTTGAAAGACTCTACCAGACTGGCTCCTTATCGTTGCCATTCAGAAGCTATTTGTGTCTTCAAGGAAGCCACTTGAAAGAAACACAGAAAACAAACCAACACCCTGTCACATTTGTCCTTGTGGCCTGAGTCACAGGGAAACACAGAACGGAAAGAACCAAGTTTCCTATCTGTGACCTGACTCCACCATAGCCTAGACCCAAGTGATGCCTATAGCACTTCCAAAGTCCCTGGGAGTTTGGATCCAGGTCAGGACTGGTAAATACCAGTGGGACTGGGTCCCGGCTCAGTATCAAGATCTATCTGTTTCCCCTAAGGGTTTTCCAAATTTCCTAGGGTACCTGAGCCTGGGGAACAGCCTTTAGAACAGCACTGTCCAATAGAAATACAGTGGTCTCCTGGGATATGCAGAGGATTGGTTTCAGGACACCTCCAACACAGCTACCAAAATCCACGATGCTCAAGTCCCTTATATCAAATGGTGTAGTTTGCACTTATAACCTACACACATCTTACTGTGTACTTTAAATCATCTCTAGATTACCTGTAATACCTAAGACAATGTAATTCTATGTAAATAGTTGTTATACTATATTTTTAAAATTTATTTTTATTGTTGTATTTTTTTTTTTTTAGATATATTTGATCCACAGTTGGTTGAATCCACAGATGCAGAACCCACAGATATGAAGGGCCAACTGTATAATGTGGGCCATGTACAGTTTTATTTATTTATATTTTTAGAGACAGAGTCTCGCTCTGTCACCCAAGGTGGAATGCAGTGGCACAATCACAGCTCACTGCAACTTTGAACCCATGGGTTCAAGTGATCCTCTTCCCTCAGCCTCCCGTGCAGCTGGGACTACAAGGATGCATCACCATGCTCAACTAATTTATTCATTTTTTTGTAGAGACGAGGGTCTACACCCTATATTGCCCAGGGTGTACCTAACTTTAAATGGTCAAGTAGCCACATTAAAAAAGTAAAAAAAAAAAAAAAAAAAAGAAACAGGTGAAATTAATTTCAACAATATATTGTATTTAAACCAATATATCCTAAATATGATTTTAACATGTAATCAACATGAAAATTATTCTGTTTTTGGCTGGGCATGGTGGCTCACGCCTGTAATCCCAGCACTTTGGGAGGCCGAGGCGGACAGATCACTTGAGTTCAGGAGTTTGAGAACAGCTTGGCCAACATGGTGCAATACCACCTCTACTAAAAATACAAAAATTAAAACAAAAAATAAAAATTAAATAAATACAAATACAATTCAAAAATTAGTTGGGCTTGGTGGCACATGCCTATAATCCCAGCTGCTCGGGAGGCTGAGGCACGAGAATCACTTGAACCTGAGATGCACGAGGTTGTAGTGAGCAGAGATGGTGCCACTGCACTCCAGCCTGGGTGATGGAGTGAGACTCTGTCTCAAAAAATAAAAATAAAAATAATCCTTTTTTTGTGCTAAGTCTCCACAATCCAAGGTGTATTTCACACTTAATACATCTCAGTTCAGACTAGCCACATTTCAAGTGCCCACTAGCTACATCTTGCTATATTAGACAGCACAGGTCTACAGCAACTTGACTTGCCTGCTCCTACCCACTCTACCTCGCACTCTCATCAAATGCAGAGACAGTGCCAGGGATTTGATGAGAGGTGGGCCAGAAAATCTCAGAGGGACATTTTTTTAAATACGGCAACAAAATATGTTGCCCAGGCTGGCCTCAAGCAATCCTCCTGCCTGGGCCACCCAAAGTGCTGGGAACCTGTAAAGGTGTGAGCCACAGTGACCACTCATTTTTTTTTTTTTAACAAATCTTTTTTGTATATATTTATGGGGTAAAATGTGATGTTTTGATATATGTATACAATTGGCATGATTAAATCAAGCTGATTAACATATCCATCATTTCACTTACCTATTATTTTTTATAGTGAGACATTTGAAATTTACTCTTAGCTATTTTGAAATATATATTACCATTGACTATAGTCACCCTGATGTGCAGTAGATCTCAAAACCTGTTCCTCCTGTCTATCTGATATTTTATACCCTTTAATCAACAATTCCCCATTCTCTCCCTCCCCACCTTCCCCCAAGCTTCTGTTAACCATTGCTCTACTTTCTACTTCTATGAGTTCAACTTTATTAGATTCCACATATAAGTGAGATCATGTGGTATTTATGTTTCTGTGCCTGGCTTACTTACTTAGCATAATGACCTCCAGATTCATCCACGTTGTTGCTGGAAATGACAGGATTTTCCCCCTTTCGGGGCCTAGTTGTTGTTATCATGGTGATGCTATGAGTCCACCAGGAAAAACAAAGTTGCCCTTCTTCTGAACCATCCTGATTTTTTCCAATATCCCTCTTTTCTGCCCTGCAGAAACCAAGGACTAGTGCTCTCAGAGAATTTGACCTATATGTTATTCTAGCACCTACTTCACTTTGCCATACAGTCAGTTGTTTATATTTCCAACTCTCCAACCAGATTATAAATGCCTTAATGGAAGGGTCCCACTCCCTGTTATTTCACTTTACAGGAAAAGAAAAAAAAGCTGTGAGTTTAGCACTCAGTCATCAACAAATGTTTGTTGAATGAATGCATAAATGAATGAAGGAGACAACCCTAACAGGGTTGATGAATCAATGTGTATTATGGAAGCCTTCATTTTATCTGGCACCTCGAGGTTCATACAACCTGCTTCCTAATAAACAGAGAAACAGGGCACTGTTGGGTCCCAGTCTGGAAACTGAAGGAAATAATTTCCTTTATCTTCTGGATTCTTACACGTATGAATTCAATTCATCAAATACTTCCTGAGTCACTCCCATATTCCAGGCACTGTGCTGGGTGCTGTGGGAGCTGCAAAGATTAGTAAGAAATAATCCTTGCCTTCAAGTACCTAACAATGTAGTAGGGGCCTTTGGCAGGTATATACAAATAATTATAACTTTAGGTTGAGTAACCTAAGTGCTCTAAGTGGACTAGAGTCCTGTGGGGAGAGGGGGCAAGAAGAGGAGGTTGCCAAAGAAGTTTCTTTCAGAGATATCCTTTGAGATGATGCCTGAAAGAAGGACAGGATTTGGACAGATGGGAATGGGGAGAGGGAAAGAAACAGCTTTTAAAAATCTGACAAATGGACTGGGTGTGGTGTCTCACGCCTGCAATCCCAGCACTTTGGGAGGCCGAGGCGGGCGGATCATGAGGTCAAGAGACACAGACCATCCTGGCCAGCATGGTGAAACCCCATCTCTACTAAAAATACCAAAATTATCCGGGCGTGGTGGCGTATGCCTGTAGTCCCAGCTACTCAGGAGGTTGAGGCAGGAGAATCGCTTGAACCCCAGGAGGCGGAGGTTGCAGTGAGCCGAGATCGCACCACTGCACTCCAGCCTGGCCATAGAGCAAGACTCTGTCTCAAAAAAAAAAAAAAAAAAAAAAAAAAATCCGACAAATGACGAAGAAACACAATACAGAGTAGGTATGGTGAGGAGCCTAACTAGGACAAAGAAATGAACCCGATTTTAAAGATAAGAGCAAAGTGAAATAAATCACAACACTGTGACAAGGAAATGAACCTCTTTAAGAGGGGTGAGGGCCCCACAGTTGGCAGGCACCCTCGTTTAAGTCAGCAACACCATGAAGAAAAGCTCTTGAGATTGGGAATTCCAGGAAGAGATGAGATCTGTGTCACACCTTCATCTGTGTCACACCCTCGTGATTGCAGAGGCAAGGAATGGAGTGAAGGGCTCTCTGATCAAGAAAGAGGGAATCTCCTAAAGACTGTGACGCAACCGGCCGGGCGCGTTGGCTCACGGGCCTGTAATCCCAGCACTTTGGGAGGTCGAGGTGGGTGGATCACGAGGTCAGGAGATCGAGACCATACTGGCTAACACGGTGAAACCCGTCTCTACTAAACATACACACACACACACACACACACACACACACAAATTAGCTGGGCATGGTGGCGGGCACCTGTAGTCCCAGCTACTCCGGAGGCTGAGGCAGGAGAAGGCTTGAACCCAGGAGGCAGAGGTTGCAGTGAGCCGAGATCGCTTCACTACACTCCAACCTGGGCAACAGAGCGAGACTCCATCTCAAAAGAAAAAAGAAAAAAAAAAAAGATTGTGACACAACCAGATTGAGCAAAGCCCCCGAGTGACAGAGAAAGGATGAGAAGAGATCAGATACGCTGGAAATAACTTTATGTAACACAGAAGACATGGACAATATTCTGGCTAGTGAGTACTACATGCTCTGGAGATCAGGGGAACCATACGAACAGGAAAACAAATAGCAGGCTGGGAAATCACCCCAGGGTGGGGAGATGGAAGAAGAATGGAGACAGTGATAGTGAGGACTGGAGTGTAAATTCTAAGTGACAGCCTTTTCCAAGCCACTAAGTTCAGGATCTAAGGCCTGGAGTAGGGTAGGTGGTTCTGTACATATCACAAAAATTGCACCCACAACAGTGGGAAAAAATTCCAAGACTGATACTGAGGCAGGTGTGCAAAACAAAAGCAGAGACAATCTGATTTAAGGAAAAGATTGATTTACTTTCAATTTTATTTTTAAATTTCAGATCCACCTAATGCCCTGAGCAGTTTTACTTCAGAACAAAGAGCAGGTCCCTTTACCTTTCAGAGCATGCACACAAGGGAGCCTGAAGAACACACACATTCTGCATTCAGTGGTACACCATAGCTGTAAAGGAAACTAATCAAGGCAAGCATGCATTGATCATGTGGCAAATGCTAGGCCCTGTGCAATGCACTTTTACAGGTATTTTCTCATTTAATCCTCCAATATTACTATGGCATTATGTTACTATCTTCATTTCTCAGATGCGGAAACAAGTTACATAACTCACTATGATGACAAAAACTAGTAATTAGTGCGGCTGTAGGAAGATTTTTAATATTATAAAATCATTATTTTTCACAGTTATAGGACTGCTCAGATTTCCTCTTTTTTATGGAAGTTTTAGTAAGATATATTTCCCAGAAATTTAAATAGTTCATGTAAATGTTCAAATTTATTGACATTAATTTGGTCATAATTTCCTCTAATTTTTTTAAATGTCTCTAGAATCTGAGAAGTATTCCTCTCTTCATTTTTGATATTATCTGTGCCTTCTTTCTTTCTCTTGGCCAATCCAGTCAGAAATTTATAAATTTCTTTTAGTCTTCAAAACTCAACTTCTTGATTTGTTGATCATTTCTATTGTAAGTTTGTTTCCTATTTTATTAATTTCTCTTATCTCTACTACAATTCCATATTATTTCCTGCAACTCCACCTCCCAGGTTCAAGGGATTCTCCTGCCTCAGGCTCCCGAGTAGCTGGGATTACAGGCACATGCTGCCATGCCCAGCTAATTTTTGTATTTTTAGTAGAGACGGGATTTCACCTTGTTGGCCAGGATGGTCTCAATCTCCTGACCTCATGATCTGCCCACCTCGGCCTCCCAAAGTGCTGGGATTACAGGCCTGAGCCACCACGCCCGGCCAGAGAACATTTTTTATAAGGATATTCAGAGGCAATATCCATCAGCTACATTAAAGCAATTTTTTAAAAAAGGTTACATGAGCAGTAACTAAGATCATATTGCTTTTCACTTCCCATTAAGACAATAAACTCAAAACTCGTTCAACTTTGCTTATTTTATTTTTTCATGTGCTTCTAATTCCTAGAAGGCTTATGTTATCACTGATTTTATTGTGCCTGACAATATTTCATTGATATAGGTTACATTTTGCTTTACTATATACATCTAAAGATATAATCACTTTGGGAAACAAACCTAAAAAACTGTTTCATTATAATTTTTAATTTACACATGCATAATATATCAGAAAAATACTAGATACTTTCTTTCAACAAATTCCAACATACACAACTTGGTGTACATTTACTTAATCCTCTTAGTCATTAATTTAAGATTTACAGACAGGCTTGGTTTCTATACAAGAAACAATCAATGGTATGTAACTATGATAAAGTATCCAGGAGAAATGTGTTTCAGGGAAAGATAATTAACATTTAAGGTTTTTGTCTTTTCTGTTTTTTGTGTAATTTACAAGATCTGAAGGGCGAACCACAGATGTGAATATAAACAAGGAAAAGTTATCATATGGAAAAATATAATTCTCAAATGCTGATGCCAAAAGTAGTGTTAAAATTTTGTATTATGAAATTTGAGTCATGGGAGAAGGACCAGGGCCAGGGCCCACATATACCCAAATGGTCCAAGCACTAAAAAAAAGTGTGCATTTTCTTTAGATAATTCTACAGCTGGTATTCACTTGCTTGGAAGAAGTACAGTTCTAAGATGATAGCTTCACAAATAACACTGTCATTTATAAGTCACAAAAACGTAATAAACCAATCAGACTCTATATAGCATGGCCATATGAATAAAGATAACAAACTGCCTTCTTGAAATCACTACCACTCAATACTAATGAAACTGTCTAGGGTCAATGGTCTTGTAGTCTGAGGTGTTATCTGAGGTCATTGTTTCACAACCAAGAAAATTCAGGAGCCTGGACACAAGGGTGAGGTTGGAGCAAAACTTTTATAAGCAAAAGAAAGAAAGCTCTCCACAGTGGAGAAGGGACCCGAATGGGCTGCGGTTTTTACAGTTGAATCCAAAAGCTTTTATGAGAAACTCCCCTCAACTCTGTAGCTGTTTGTGTAACTTCCCTTATCTATGAAGCTGTATATGTAACTCTCCTTATCTGTGTATGTCTTGGGCAAGCACAAAGTGCAGCTTCTCTTGTTCGTGTAACTGTGGGTCTGTTTTAGGCAAGCCCCTCACCTCCCTGTGCAAGTTCCCACGGAGCTCACCACATAAATGCCTGAAAAGGGGAGGAAATTTTTTCCTGAGAGCCTGCTAATCACACAAAGAACAAAGGCTCTATGCTGGGCCTTGCTTTCTTATCAGTGCAGCTGCAGTTTGGTTTTTCCCTGGGCTGCTCTATTTATGCCTGTAGCTGTGATTTTTTCAGGCTGTTTCTCAGAGGACTAGCCTTAGTGGTCTGCCTAACTGATTTTTCCTTTTCTTCTCCCTCACTATTTCAGCTTATTTAAAAGACAAGCATGTTGGCTTGTTTCTGGGTCTGCTTTGCGGATCTGCAGTCGTATTGTACCTGGCACAGAAGCTACAGCATATGCTATTTGGGAGAGTGGGGAAGCACTTGCCTAGAAAATCAAGAGGGTTGTGTTCCAATTCTGTTTTGGCCCCCAGTTAGTCCCCCTAAGTAAGACTTCTTCTCAAGGTCCTTATTTCCTCATTAAAAACAATAAGTGAACTGGACTCGTTCTTTAAGTTCCATTCTAGAACTGTGATTCTAAGGTGACTTGCAGGTTCATCTAACAAGACATAACACTCATAGTCTGTTTATGTTAAGTCACTTTTGAAATATTTATTATCAGAAACCATCCAACATGAAATATGAATTATTAAAATGTTTTTCTCCATGTTTCAAACCAGAACAGTAATTCAGAATTCAACTAGCATCCTAATTTTTAAAATCAAAATAAGATGACCAGAATAATAAAACTTAGTATTCACAGTATTCAATCTAGAAAAAATATAATTAATAGAATGTTAAAGCCAAAAGAACATTTGAAAGACAGAAAGAGAGATGGGGAGGAGAGAAAGAGAGAGAGAGAGAAAAGAGAAAGCAAGAAAGAGAAAGAGAGAAAGAGGAGGAGGAGGAGGATTGAGAGATGGAGAGTTTGAGATTGAGATTTCTTATGAAATATATTTTAATGGCAATTACTCATTAACAACTGTGCATTGAGAATATTTGAACACATTGTTAAAAGCTAGGGGAAAAAATGTCAAAACACAGAACCAAAATGATTCTGTATTTCCTAAAGATATACTTTGAGAAACAAAAATTATTTCCCATTTCTCTATCCCCCAGTACCAAAAGGGAGCATTTTATGCTATGCACATCTGTATAATATTTTATAGAAAATAAATGCCAAGGTATTTACAATTTAATATTTCCTCTTCAATTTGTTTTTTATAGCAGACATATTAATTTCATTTTGAACATGATATGCCAAATATCCTGAGCTTCCAGGAATGAAGTCATGTAACTCCCCAAGGAATTTCTTCATGACATCAATTGATATATAACCTACAAAATAAAATTTTAAAAAATAGGTATATACTTCAAACCCGCTCATACTATTTGCTTTTCAGTGTCTTTGATTTATTAGAGTTAACACTTCTAAAGAATGTTTTTAGAAAAGAAGTAAAAAGAAGAAATAATACCAGTGAGAAGATTCTCCATGAAACCTTATAATTATCAGGGAACACCTCCTCTTCCCCTCCCACAACTTTCTGCCACCTTTTAAAAGATTAAAAGGTGGATTAAAGCCGCTTTGACTATTGAGATTGTGAAGTCTAGGTTGGGGCTAGAACGTAAAAGTACTTAGACCAAAATAACTGGGAAGTGTTTCTAGCTTAGACGGTAATCACTTAGAACTATCCATCCAACTAGCTACTAACAGTGCAAACAGTTCATCTTCCCTGTTCCAGCAGGCAACACTTTCCTGCACTGCTAACACTAGAATAGGATTCTTTTAACAAAAAAAAGTTAATGAAAAATCGATGTTATTGCTCAGTCAACAAAGATAATGGGTGAGAGTAATTTTGATATCATTTAGTTATCCAAAACAGGTATGAGTCATATAAAAAAAACACTGCCTCAGCTTAAGGACTCTATGACTAAGCAATATTAACTTGATATCAATTGCTTACTATTTAAATGATTACATTTTATGTGTAACACAAGTGTTTGTGGCTTTTACTAAAATTGAAATCTAATTTAAAAATAAATATAGTGTGAAAAAAATTCTGGTAGAGCTCGAGGATGACTGAATTTAGAACACCATACCATCAAGATCAACAGGACATCCATGCATATTGTTTAATCATTTTTAATAAAAATAATAAATTCACAGTTAATAAATTAACTGTCAATCCAAGCACATAAAATTGACTAGTATCTTTAAAGATATTTTAATCATGGTCATTTACTTTAGGAGCTCTTGAAGCACTATTACTATACTCTATGAGTTCATAATCTTTGCCTAATGGCTATGTATCTGTGTAAAATAAACTAGTGCAGAAGAATATCACTATTAGTGTTTAGTTAATTGCACATATACACTGTGTGAAACCTCTGAAGATGTGTGAGGATAGGAATTTAAAAATTACTACATTAGTAAAAAATATTCTTGTAAGTATAAGAAGGATAGGACATTTATGGCATCAGAAATAGATTATTGTAGATTTTTGAATAGTTAAGGACTTTAGGATGAAATGGAAAGAAACCTAATTTAAACTAACTTAAACAAAAGGGGAGTTTACTGGAAGGACATTGCCATATCATCCGAGCTGTGAGGAAGGCAGGCATATTGCTGGGACTCAGAGTTAATTAGAACCAGCTATGATCGCTCTCACCAGTCTGAAGTTTTTAGGGTTTTTTTTCTGGTGTGTGTGTGTGTGTGTGCATGTGTGTGTGTGTGTGTGTTTTGACAGGGTCTTATTTTGTTGCCCATGCTGGAGTGCAGTGGCACTATCACACCTCACTGCAGCCTTGGTCTCAAGTTTTGCTCTATGTATTAGCCTCATTTTCCTTTTTGGAGGCAAGTTGGCTTTCTTTTCATGGTAGAAAATATGGCCAATGACAGCTCCTAAGTTTTACATCTTAGAGTTTTGATCACGTAAATGAGAATGACTTGATTTGCTATGTTCTACATCTAAAAATCCAGAAGAAGATCTGCAATTAGCCCGGTTCAAATTAGGCATTCACTCTCAAAGCAAATGTTGAGGGTGGGGAGCAAGCTCATGTTTAAAAAAATGTCTGTTCCTGTGTTATCCAGATAAATTGGGAGGGAGAAGGGAATTCCTAAGAAAGGCACTCCTGGTGGACAGTCCCACATGCATCTGTGATAGCCAGCCACCCAGCGGCCCCAACTGATCGCCACCTCCTGATATTCACAGTCCACTACCATTTTGTACTTGGTTTGATCTGTATAACCAATGGCATATGACAGAAGTGATGCAACGTCACTTCTGAGAGTCGGATGTAAAAAAGACTCTGGCTTTTTTCCTTGGGCATGCTCTTTCTTATTCTTGGATTTTTCACTCTGAGGGAAGCAAACTACCTACCATGTTGTGGATGGTCCTTATGGAGAGGCCCATTTGGTGAAGAGTTGAAGCCTTTGGCCAAAATCCAGCAAGGACCCAACACCTGCTAATAACCACTTGAGTGAGGTTTGAAGTGGATTTTCCAGTCCCAGTTGTGCCTTGGAATGACTGCACTCCAGCTGACAACTTGACTGCAACCTTACAAAAGGCTATGAGACAGAAGCACCCAGCTAAGATACTCCTGGATTTCTGACCTTAGAAACTGAAATAATAAATGTTCACTGGGTCAGGTGCGGTGGCTCGTACCTGGAATCCCAGCACTTTGGGAGGCCAAGGCAGGAGGATTGCTTGAGCCCAGGAGTTCTAGACCAGCCTGGGCAACACAGTGAGACCTCATCTCTATAATAAACAAATAAATAAATGTTCATTGTTTTAAGCTGCTAAGTTTCGGAGCACTTTGATTTACATCATAAATAACTAATACAGCATCTACTATAGATTTCCAAACTTTTAATTATCAGAACCTTTTGATTTGAAAATTGTTGCCAGCAAAGTATTTAAAATTATTAGTAATTGCTTTCTTACTCTTATTCATCACATATGTAACTGTCAATCAGAACTTCTTATCATGGGTGATAATAAGTGATATTAGTCTGAGAAAATTTAATTCCAGTCAAAAGCTGAAAACGAAACAAAAACTCTTGATGATTTAGGGGATATTTGGCAATGTCTAGGGACATTTTTGGTTGTCACAACTGGGAGAGAGATGGGTGATGCTATTGGTATCTAGTGGGCAGAGGCCAAGGTAAATATGCTATAATGCACAGGACTGACACTCACCTACCCTCGCCCAAACAAAGAATTATCTGGCCTAAAATGCCAGTAGCGCCAAAACTGAGAAACCCTGTTCTAGGCTATTGCCCCAACTTGTATTTTCTATAACTAAAGACCACAATTAATTCTATTTTCAGACATTTAACAGTCAATGTGTTGAACCCAACCCATTCCAAAGAAGAGATAGTGAAGTTTTAGTCACAAAAATTGATACCACAGCCTAAATTAGAACTCTTAGTCACTAAATGTTTAATTAACACAAGCTGATTTTTTCCAACAAGAAGTTATTCCTTCCTGTGCAAGCAGATGGGCATGATAAAAAAGAGAAGTACTTGTCATTTCACATCAAAATTAAAAACAAATACATTATCTCTAAAAATGAAGATTTCTTCCAAGAAATTGCTATTATTTAATGCAGAAATACAAAAAAGGAAATTTATTCAATTGAGCAAATAAAAAGATTAAAAATTTTTACTTTAGTTCTACCAATAAAATTCACAACAGAGTATTACCACAGGTTGAAATCATACTTTTAAAATTCTGACTAATTTTTAAATAGTTTTTTAAAATTTGTTTTTGTGTTACACTGTTATGTCTTTATGAACAATCAGACTGCTTCTTTATCCAGCAATAATACAAAAAGCAGCACTATTACATGTCCAAATGTAGGTATATGTCCTTATCTATGGCTGATTTTAATATTTATCATTGCTCTCTTAAATATATTAATAAGTGTTTGGTAAGTCCAAATGAATAGGGATAGTAATATGGCAAGACATCTAGGATCTAGGAAACTGTGGACTAGCTGCAAGAGGTAGTTTTAACATTGCTGAATAAAGAGAAAATGATAAATATAAAAATTATTTTTTAAATAAGCTTTCAAAAACCCATACTTTAAAAATTGCTCTTTTAAAAGCAATTTAAAAAAAATCTCTATTTTTAAAATTGTTATCAATGACTCCACTGAATACTATTCAGATCAAAGTATCTAAATTTCCATCTCACTCAACACAATTGAAATCCCAATGGCCACTTTTCAGTTGGTTCCCTTGGTTCTATCCTCTCAATGTCAGCCGTGGTTAGTTGTCTTCTCTTTATGTAGGGCACTAGGATAGGAAACCCAAATAAGGAGTCCATGGACATCTGGGTAATCCACCTATAGGCTTCTGGGCATCTGTGAGCCTTTTACAATTATATGTAAAGTTTGTGTGTTATGTTTTTGTTTGGTTTTTAAAATATTTATATATTTGATATTGAATGGAATGACAGTGTGTGTGTTATGTTTCTATGTGTGTATGCTAAGGAAAGGGGCCTATGTTTCATCAGATTCTCAAAAGAAACTCTGATTGGAGCTGTTCATATAATTTATCTTCCAAACTGGGACACCTGAGAATTAAAAACTAATGCCAGAACAACAGTATAAACTGGGACTGTCTCATGTAAATAGGGACATGTGGTCACCCTACCTTGATACCATTGTTTTAGCACAGAAAATATAAAAGCATATTCCTGGGTCAATTCTGCAGGTAATTTATTCAATATGTAAGTGACGTGTCCTCCATTACCAGGCTTACTAGAGAAGGCTCTACTCTCTAGGTATCTGAAGTACAACAGCTTTATTCAACACAATATTCCCTTGTTTCTTTCCTACCTGAGTTTACTCTAAATTTTATTTTAAACTACCTGTTACCATGTTGTTAACTGGGTAATTCTGTAGAGGTAAGTACATCTGCTTTTCTACAACTGGAGTTCTTGTAAAATGCTTTTCTGGGCTGTAAAATAAAGCATACAGAAAGTCACACATACATAGTATATATATGTCTATATGTATTACATTTATATTAAAGTATATTTATAAATAAATATTTATAATACATATTTACATTTACTATAGTATATTACACCACATATGTATATATTTGGACTTGTTTTACAAGTAAGAACTTATTCCAGACAATATATATAGTGATTTTTAAAAAATATATAGAATGCTTCACAAATTTGCATGTCATCCTTGCGCAGGGGCCATGCTAACCTCTGAATAGTTCCAGTTTCGGTATATGTGCCGTCAAAGTGAGCACATATATAGTAATTTAATTGCTCTTTGATCAGACTTCAGTCTTAATGGGTGAAAATGTTAATTATGAACTTTTTTTGTGCTTTTAAGTAATATAAAAACCCATATAGATATTCTAGTGTTCTTGGCCACTTCACAAAACAAGTATTTGAGTCTATAGAGTCCTGGGTCTTTTTCTCAATATCCCTGAAAGTACAATAATGCAATACTATATATTTAGACAAAATACACATATACATATACAATATTAAATCTGCCAAAAGAAAAGCATAGTAGATTCTATTTTAAATGATCACAACATTTTTGTTAGTGTTCAAATAATTGGGCCTCTATTAACTAGTATTTCCATAGTTTACTATAACAAATAAAAACTGATGTCTAGGCCAGGCGCAGTGGCTCACACCTGTACATCCAGCACTTTGGGAGGCCGAGGCAGGTGGATCACCTGAGGTCAGGAGTTCGAGACCAGCCTGGCCAACATGGTGAAACCCCATCTCTACTAAAAATACAAATCAGCTTGGTGTGGTGGCACGCACCTGTAATCCCAGCTACTCAGAAGGTTGAGGCAGGCGAATCGCTTGAACCCAGGAGGCAGAGGTTGCAGTGAGCCAAGATCGTGCCACTGCACTCCAGCTTGGGCAACAGAGCGAGACTCCTCTCAAAAAAAAAAAATTGATGTTCTAATTATACAATTATAAAATCTAAAAATATATATATTCTTATTTTTAAAAGCTAAAAGGTGGCCAGGAACAGTGGTTCACGCCTGTAATCCCAGCATTTTGGGAGACAGAGGCGGGCGGATCACTTAAGGTCAGGAGTTTGAGACCACCCTGGCCAACATGGTGAAACGCTGTCTCTACTAAAAATACAAAAATTAGCCAGGTGTGGTGGCGGGCAGCTGTATTCCCAGCTATTCGGGAGGCTGAGGCAAGAGAATTACTTGAACCTGGGAGGTGGAGGTTGCAGTGAGCCGAGATGGCGCCACTGAACTCCAGCCTAGGTGACAGAGCCAGACTCTGTCGCAAAAAAAAAAAAAGCTAAAAGGATCTCAACTAAAAGATCCTATTTTCATTCATGTCGTTTTGAACAGTCAGTATTCAAAAATGACAATGTTTACTATACTCAGACCACATATAACTAACAATATAATTGTATAAAAATAAAAACCTCAATAATTAAAAATTGGAGTCATCCTTAAATTTATTATTTTCCTAAAAATCTAGAAGTACACTGAGTAATAGCAAAGGCTTTATTTTCCATTTTTAAGGCCTGGTGCAGTAGCTCACGCCTGTAATCCCAGCACTTTGGAAGGCTGAGGTGGGTGGATCACCTGAGGTCAGAAGTTCACAACCGGCCTGGCCAACATGGTGAAACCCTGTCTCTAATAAAAATACAAAAAATTAGCTGGGCGTGGTGGCACATGCCTGTAATCCCAGCTACTCAGGAGGCTGAAGCAGGAGAATCACTTGAACCTGGGAGGCGGAGGCTGCAGTGAGCCGAGATCGCACCATTGCACTCCAGCCTGGGCAACAAGAGCGAAACTCTATCTCAAAAAAAAAAAAGCTTCTATTTCATTTAAACTCTCCCAAAAGAAACTCTACTCATCAGCATGAGGTCCTACAAATAAAGCAAAATTGTGTTCCCAGAAAAGTCAGGGACCACCCACTATTTAATTCTGGCCAAACAATAAGAGATAAAGGGAAAAAGGGGGGTGGGGATGAAAAGGAAGAGCTATTGTGAAAGAAGGAATACTTTCATTATTTTATTTTATTTTTTTTTTTTTTCGGAGGACAGAGTCTTGCTCTGTCACCCAGGCTGGAGTGCAGTGGCACGGTCTCGGCTCACTGCAAGCTCAGGCCTCCCAGGTTCAGGCCATTTTCCTGCCTCAGCCTCCCAAGTAGCTGGGACTACAGGCGTCCACCACCACACCTGGCTAATTTTTTGTATTTTTAGTAGAGACAGGGTTTAACGGCCTCCCAAAGTGCTGGGATTACAGGCGTGAGCCACCGCACCCAGCTGGAATACTTTCATTATTAACAAATGATATGACTATGTACCCTGAAGAGCCAAGAGAATCCATTAAAATATCCTTAGAATCAATTAAAATATCCTTAGAATATTAAGGAATTCCAAATGGGTAGATATAAAACCAATATCCTCAATTCAATAACTCAGAGTGGCTGCTTTTGCTGGCAAAGTGGAGGTATCTTCAAGGAAATCTGAACCCGTGGTGATCCCTGGCAACCCGATCTGTTTTTGTCTGTTTCTAAACATTAGGGAATAGAAACTAGGTGGTGGCCCCAAGTAGCCTGGTTTCAGGCTCTCTTGGATGCACTGATAGAAGGTGATACCTGTATGCTAAATTATGAGAAAACCCCAGCAACTCCAGTTTCAACATATTGAGGAGATGCTTCTGTTGCTTCCCAATTTACCCATATGAAGACATCAAAAAAGGACTTAAGGATTCAGAGAAAGAGAAATCTTATGTTAAAGAAAAAAATTAGATTTTTGGAAGAAACGCTTATAGGAGCTCAATTAGATGAAGAAACAAGTTTTGTGGAATACCAACAAGTAAATAAGGCCTATTATGTATATTGAAAGATTTGCATTGAGAGATGATTTAAACAGCAAATTGGATAAAATGAGTAAACACAACTCTGAATCTTTAAAAGTATTGAATAAACAGATGCAGTCTAAAGAAGTAGAACTCTAGCTAAGGACAGAGGTGGAAACTCAGC
The DNA here is from genome assembly GCF_028885655.2 of Pongo abelii. Taxonomy (NCBI): domain Eukaryota; kingdom Metazoa; phylum Chordata; class Mammalia; order Primates; family Hominidae; genus Pongo; species Pongo abelii. Next base: position 47,881,285 of record NC_072001.2, on the reverse strand, counting down.
TGGTGATGAGGAATTTCAATCCACCTTCATCAAACTGGGAGGTGGAAAAGTTAAGCTGTGACCTGAAGATCCATGGTTTGGAACAAGAGTTGATGAGGAAAGAATGTAACGATCTCAAAATAGAACTACTCAAAAACCAAACAAACCTATCTGTATCAGGAAGACAATCTTGAAGAGCAGAGATCTCTGAAGAGTAAGAACTTCAAGTGATAATACGCAGAATGTATACTGGCAACTGAAGAGATAAATGTCTAATTTATATCTGGTGACTCAAGTGCTAGCTGAACTATTAAGAAAACTGAAAACCCCAACTGCAATCAAGAAAGCCTGTACCTCAGTAGGATGCATTGAAGACCCTTGGAAAGACAGCACAAAACTACACATGATGAATTTTACTGCAACATACACAAGACATCCCCTTCTCTCACCAAATGGCAAAGCTCTTTTTTATACTACATCTTCCCCTTTACCAGGAGATATAAAGGTTTTATCAGAGAAAGCAGTCCTCCAATCATGGACAGATAATGAGAGAGCCATTCCTAATGAGGGCACACACTCTTATGGCAGAAACTCTCTGGAAGATCATTTTGAGTATTCCCAATCCCTCCTGACTCAAGTGAGACAGCATTTAGGGAAATTAAAGTAAAATTTTGCCTTTTAACCAATGTACCACTACTGCATTACTTGGATCAACATAATCAAAATTTCCTTTATAAGACTTAACTCTGAAGAGATTCATCATTTGATCACAAGGACACTGTCTCTCAGTGGTTCTCTCAAGAAATTCTTAACAAACTAAACATAGATTTTGATTAAAATTTTGTAGAGTTCTTTAGTACATGCATTTGAACATACTGTATGATATTATGTAGTTTATTTCCAGTATGAAAGAATACCCTCCAGCTCCATATTCTAAGAAACAGATATATGCTACTAAATTTTTTTTTTTTTGATACATGGCCTCACTCTTTCACCTTGGTTGAAACCCAATGGAATGACCATAGATAGCTCACTGCAAACCTCAACTCCTGGGCTTAAGCAATCCTCCTGCCCCAGCCTCCCAAGTAGCTAGGACTACAGGAGTACACCACTACACCCAGTTAATTTTTTTTTTATCTTTTGTAGCAATTGGCTTTCTGTATGTTGCTCAGACTGGTCTTGAACTCCTGGACTCAAGCTATCCTCATGCCTCAGCCTTCCAAAGTGCTGGGATTACAGGTGTGAACCACCATGCCTGGCCTGCTACTGTACTAATTAATAAATACCTTGGGCCCAAAAGTTAAAGACCAGCCTCAGCAACATAGTGAGATGCCATCTTGACAAAAAAAAATTTAATTAGGCTGGGCAAGTTGGCGCACACCTATAATCCCAGCACTTTAGGAGGCCTAGGAGAGTGGATTGCTTGAGGCCAGGAGTTTGAGACCAGCCTGGCCAACATGGCAAAAACAAGTTTCTATTAAAAATACCCAAAAAAATTGGCTAGGCGTGGTGGTACACACCTGTAGTCCCAGCTACTCAGGAAGCTGAGGCACGAAAGTCACTTGAACCCAGGAGGTGGAGGTTGCAGAGGATATAGTGAGCCAAGATTGTGCCACTGCACTCCAGCCTGGGTGACAGAGCGAGACCCTGTCTAATTAATTTTTTTAATTAGCCAGGCATTGTGGCACACATCTGCGGTCCTAGCTACTCAGGAGGCTGAGGTGGGAGGATTGCCTGAATTCCTGGGAGTTCCAGGTTGCAGTGAGCTATGATCATGCTATCTCACTGCAGCTTGGGTGACACAGCAAGATCCTGTTTCTCTCTCTCTCTCTCTCTCTCTCACACACACACACACACACACACAAATTAAGTAAATAAATAAACATAAGGGGTTTAAGAAAGAAAAAAAAACTCCTCTTTATACCATAATTTCCACATCTGAGAATTTACATGAAGAAAACTATCAAAAAAGTAGAGCAAGATTTATTTTTAAAAAGATGTTCATGGAAGTGTCATAAAAGTAACAAATTCTAGGGCAGGTGTGGTGGCTCATGCCTGTAATCCTAGCGGCATTTTGGGAGGCTGAGGAGGGAGGATCTCTCACTTCAGCCTGGGAGGTTGAGGCTGCAGTGAACTGAAATCGTGCCACTGCACTCCAGCCCTGGGGGTCAGAGTGAGCTTTTGTCTCAAAAAAAAAAAAAAAAAAAAACCAGGTTAAACAAAATGAAATATCATATGCTGCCATTACACATCATAATATCAAAGAAGATTTTTCAGCCAGGCACGGGTGGTTTATGCCTGTAATCCCAGCACTTTGGGAGGCTGAAGCAGGTAGATCACTTGAGGCCAGGAATTTGAGACCAGCCTGGGCAACATGACCAAACCCCGTCTCTACTAAAAATACAAACAATTAGCTGGTGTGGTGGGGTGGCATGTGCCTGTAGTCCCAGCTGCTCCGGAGGCCAAGGCACAAGAATTGCTTGAACCCAGGAAGCAGAGGTTGCAGTGAGCCGAGATCACACCACTGCACTCCAGCCTGGGCAACAGAGTAAGATTCTGTCTCAATTAAAAACAAAAAAAAGTTATTACTGGAAAGGTTATTACTGGGAGAAGATTTGGGAGAAATTAGGATTTTATGCTAATTCTGTACTGCCTGATTTTTCGTACATCAAGTTTGTACAATGTAAAAAAAATCAATGTCCCTAGTACTATGCTAACAAATGCTTCAGCAGGTAAATTGAGGGTATATTTTATCTATGTTCACACTGCACCCTCTGGTGTTTCCACAAAGAAAAGGCTCTAAGTAAACACCTACCTAGGGTTTATTCGTATCCTTTGTCCACTTCTGTTGTTTTTGGATTGGACATATTTTTCCCAGATTTATAATACCTCTTTGTATATTAAGGAAATTAGCCCTTATGGGAGAAAAACTTGAAAAAATTATATAAATTACATCATTACTTTTATTTTGAAGAAAGATAACTACTATTTGATCATTTATATTACAGCAGCTAAATACCAGACTGTAGGGTACCCCAGTCCCATCCTCCCCTCCCCCGATTCCACTCCTGGCTTTCTTTCTGTGTCCTGACCAAAAATCACAGAGTGCTTTGACTGCTCTGTGAGACAGCCCAGTGCAGGGTTTTCCCATCGGGCTTGAACTCAAACCAGGACCTTAAACATTTCCAGGCACTGATAAAGGTATCTAGGTTGCTGCTCAAAACATTGAAAGAAACTGGCCTCAGCCCTGAGCCAGATTCCTTAAACCCGCATATAAACTCCATACCCAGACCCCCTCACTGTGGATATACCTAGGTAGAACACCCCTTATATCTTGTCCATTGCAAGGACTGGTGCAATACTCTACAAGTTCCCTCAATAAATGCTTTAGACTGATTACTCTAGTTAGTGGTTCTTTCTTTAGAATCCCAACTGGCCCCAACTTGGGACAGTTTGGGGCACTCCCTTGTGGGGATTCCCCTGCCTCCACTTTTAGGTTGACTCTGGCCACAGGTCTGGAGGGATAAAATATAGACTTCTGAAGAACCAATGTTCCCTATGCATATTTGAAAACCAACTGAATTGGAAAATATGGAACTAGGACTAGATCATGTACAAGCCTGCAATGAGAAGGCCTCTCATAAACTGGTCCTAATATAATGGCAAGGCCATGTTTGTTTGTCTTTTTAAATTAATTTCTTGTTTTTCTTTGAGACAGAGTATTGTTCTGTCACCCAGGCTAGAGTGCAGTGGCGTGATCATGGCTCACTGCGGTCTCAACCTCCTGGGCTCAAACGATCCTCCCACCTCAGCCTCCAAATAGCTGGAACTATAGGTATGTGCCACTATGCCCAGCTAGTATTTTAAATTTTTTATAGAGATGGGGTATCCCTATGCTGCCCAGACTGGTTTCAAATTCCTGGGCTCAAGCGGTCATCCGGCTTCAGCCTCCCTAAGTGCAGAGATTACAAGCATGCGCCACAATGCCCAGTCTAAATTTAATTTCTTAAACCAACGTAATATATTACAAGCAATTTGGAAAGAAGAAGGGAAATCACTCACCACTTTTCATCCTAATAAAATTACTGCTAATATGTAGTGTATTTCCTTCCAAGTAAAAAATATATTTTAAGATTCTTTTGTAGTTCATAAGCATGATGATTGGGTTTTCACACACAGATACATATAATTTTTAAATAATTTATTAACTGTTGTCATAACATACGTAAAATCCTTGTCTCCTTTCTGCAGAGACAGTATAGTGTGCTATACTATGAGATAGTATAGTATTCTACATAGTAAATACCTGGTATAGTATTTAATGACTACCATTTAAATAATGGGCTCCGACTCAGTTCAAATCCTGCTTCTCCCGTACTTAATAAAGTTTGTATGACTTTGGGGAAATTGCTTGTCTTTCTAATTATAGATCTCTTTTTTTTTTGTATAATGGGAATGATTATAATGCTATCTATCTCATAGGAAAACTGAAAATTAAATGAGATAAGCACACAATCAGTGCTCACAGATTTCTACATTGAATTGAATATTAATGAAGATTATGAATTCAATACCTTTCGGATAATTCTTTTTTGTGCTCTGTTGCTAGTTCACTGTTTTCCCTAAGGGTCTTTATTTCATTTGGTGTTACTTCATCATGCTGTGGATAGAAAAATAAATCACATTTTAAAAAATCGTCATACCAGTGATCCAATCAGTAATGTTTTTAAAAAGGAAAAATAAACTGGAAATATATATATCAAAAGCCATAAAAATATTTACACATTTAAGTCCACTTAATCTAGCTTGGTGGAGGAAATTTACAAAATTTTGTCCACACACACATATAATTATACTATATAATTTTAGAGACACATAAAGAAGACCAGAATTTTAAATATACCAGCTGTGGTTATGTCAGATAAGTAAAACTTTAACTGATTTTATTCTCCTTTCAATTATTGAAATTTCCTTTAATGCGGTTATATTACTTTTTAGTCACAAAAATAAGGAAACAAAAAATCTTGCTGCTAATTTAAACTTTCTTAAAATCCTTGACTTAAGGATTCCTGTAAGCTACAAATCAAAAACATAAAGTAAGCTGAACAAAGTATATTTCTCCTTCAAAAGGACAGTGAAGTATTTAGCTGTAAAGATATAAAATAACTAAATGTATGTTAAGTTTTTCTAATTATTCTGTGAAAGCAACTTAGATACTGGTACCTATCACATAATCTACTTATCTTATATACTAGTAAGAAGTTTGGTTTTTTTTCTTTTCTTTTCTTTTTTTTTTTTTTGAGACAGAGTCTTGCTCTGTCACCCAGGATGGAGTACAGTGGCACGATTTTGGCTCACTGCAACCTCTGCCTCCCAAGTTCAAGCAATTCTCCTGCCTCAGCCTCTCGAGTAGTTGAGATTACAGGCGCCAGCCACCACATCTGGCTAATTTTTTGTATTTTTAGTAGAGACGGGGTTTTCCCATGTTGCCGAAGCTGGTTTCGAACTCCCAAGCTCAGGCAATCGGCCTGCCTCAGCCTCCCAAAGTGCCAGGATTACAGGCGCGAGCCACCCCGCCCAGCCACCATTAAGAAGTTTCTATATTTAAATAAAAACTTAAATCCACTCCAAACAATAGTAATGCTCCCCAGATTTACCCTTGTTATTGCCATTCAATGAATACCTTCCACGTATATATGCTATGGTTACATTATTATAATTGGCTAATACTCATATCAACCAATATTTTGAAAGAATTGACAAACTCTTTTATCATGTAATAATATAACTTCTAGAGTCAACGTCCATACAAGCATGTTTTAGTAATTTTTTAGTAGAAAAAACATTGGATTGGGTTAGAGCTGAGAAAATTTGGCTCCACTTTGCTAGTATCTGCCAATGTGTACTAAAATGGGTCATTATATTTTCTTTACCTTAGTTTTCTCATGTATAAAGCTAAATGATGAAATTAATGATCTTTAAACTCTAAAGTTGTGGTAGAGTCAATAATTACCACCAAATAATAACCACTGCATTACTGCTCACGTTCCTGGAAACACTGTGAAAAGTCAAGGATTAGATATTTCAGTCCTTAGTACAACATACTATTACCTCTTAGACCAAAAAAAACTGAAAGAAATATTATTTTCAGATGATGATGCCTTGGGAAGAAAAAACAAATTAATGACAGGAATATAAAATATATAAGTTGATAGCCTGATTTTGGACATAATGTAAAGGTTTTCTATATGATATGGCTGTGGGTTTAAAGTTTAAAAAAATAAAACACAAAAATGAAAGATTTTCTCCCTAACTCTTTATTGTGAAAAATTTCAAATTTACCAAAAAGTTAAAGAATAGTACAATAGGCCAGGCGTAGTGGCTCACGCCTGTAATCCCAGCACTTTGGGAGGCCAAGGTGGGCGGATCACGAGGTCAGGAGATTGAGACCATCCTGGCCAACATGGTGAAACCCTGTCTCTACTAAAAATACAAAAAGTAGCTGGGTGTGGTGGCGGGTGCCTGTAATCCCAGCTACTTGGGAGGCTGAGGCAGGAGAATCGCTTGAACCCAGGAGGTGGAGGTCGCAGTAAGCTGAGATCCCGCCACTTCACTCCACCCTGGCAACAGAACGAGACTCCGTCTCAAAAAACAAAAAAAAAAGAATAGTATAATAAATACCATATACCTTTCACCTAGATTCACAAAGTGTTAACATTTCCAACACCCTGAGTGCCTCCTCTCTCTTTTTATTTTTGTGGAACCACTTGAAAACATTTGCAGATATGACATTTCCACTCTCTAATACCTGGCATGTGTTTTCTAAAAATACACGTCGTTTTATCTTTACAACACCACTATCACACTTAAGAAAATAAAATGTAACACAGTATCACCCATTATACAGTTCATTGTTAAATTTTCCCAATTGCTCTCCAAATGTCTTTTATACCTCTTTTTTATGTCTCTCAATCTACCATGCTCCTATTGCTATTTTTGTATTTTATGACATTAACTGATGTTAGAGTCCAGGTCAGTTAATTGTCTTGTGGTATGGTCCATATTCTGGATTTGTCTGAATGTTAACTCATAATTAAATTCGGGTTAAATGTTTTGAACAAGAATACTACACAGATAATATTGTGTATTTATTATATCATATCAGACTGAACATAATGAAAGGTTGCTCCAATATTGGTGATGCTAAGTTTGCTAAGTTAGTTAAATGGTGCCTGCCAGATCGCTCCATTGTAAAGGTATACTGTTTAACTTTGTAACTAATAATCAATCTGTGGGTGATAATTTGAGATCATAGGTTTAGAATGACCTTATCTAAATCAATTATTAAATTGAGGGTTTTAAAAATGGTGATTTTTCTATTTTATCTTTCTTTCTATATTTACCAGCTGCTATTTTTGTAAAAGAAAATTTTCCTTATCCCACCCTTATCTTCCTTATTTTCTTCCTTCTTTCCTTTCTTCCTTCTGTCCTTCCTTTTTTCTTTATGTCTGCTTTTGGAGTATCATATACACGTATGGAATGCTTCACAAATTTGCGTGTCATCTTTGCCCGGGGCCATGCTAATCTCTGTATTGTTCCAATTTTAATATGTGTGCTGCCGAAGCAAGCACATGGATTCTTTTTACCTAACATATTATAATCCATTATTGTCATTATTAGTTTTAATGCTCAATTGTTCCCAAATTTGGCTATTACTTAAAGATTTTGAAGTAAGTCAAAAGCATAAGTAAATCTGAGGCAGGATGGCAAAAGCTACAAAATAGCTATTTTTCCAGTATTGTACACTCTTTTCCTTCTTGTTTTGGTTAATCAGGCAGCCTCTGAACCAGAATAGGTTCAGACAGACTCTTGTACACATTTATTGAGGGGTGTTATTCAAAACATTGAACAAACAGCACATCATAGGAATTAACAAATCAGAGTCTACACTGGTAGTAAAGAACTGGTAAATAGCAGGGCGCGGTGGCCCAGCACTTTGGGAGGCCGAGGCGGGCGGATCACGAGGTCAGGAGATTGAGACCATCCTGGCTAACACGGTGAAACCCTGTTTCTACTAAAAATACAAAAAAAATAGCCGGGCGTGGTGGCTGGCGCCTGTGGTCCCAGCTGCTCTGGAGGCTGAGGCAGGAGAATGGCATGAACCCGGGAGGCGGAGCTTGCAGTGAGCCGAGATCGCACCACTGCACTCCAGTCTAGGCAACAGAGCGAGACTCTGTCTCCAAAAAAAAAAAAAAGAACTGGTAAATACTATGCACCTATTATTCTCTTCTTATTAGTAACAGAAGCAAATTTTCAAGTTTCTTATGGGAATAATTTTATTTATACAAAACAACCTCAATTTTACTAATGTACTACTATAAAACAACGTTGAACCAAGTAATATTCAATAACACCATGCCCTTTAAATTTCTTAATCTGGGCCAGGCACAGTGGCTAACGCCTGTAATCCCAGCACTTTGGGAGGTCAAGGTGGGTGGATCACTTGAGGCTGGGAGTTCAAGACCAGCCTGGCCAACATGGCGAAACCCCATCTCTACTAAAAATACAAAAATTAGCTGGGCGTGGTGGCACACGCCCATAATCCCAGCTACTTTGCAGGCTGAGGCAGGAGAATCGCTTGAACCCAGAAAGCAAAGGTTGCAGTGAGCCGGGATCGCGTCGCTACACCCCAGCCTGGGAGACAGAGTGAGACTCCGTCTCAAAATAAATAAACAAATCTCTTAATCTGACTCATTGGTGCTAACATGTCACAAGTAAACATTTTAAACATAACTTTGCTTTCAGAAAATGTTGAAACTGTAGATTCTAATCAAGTACCTTAATTTACTCTTACCTTTTCTATCAGAAAATGTTGGTCTTGTTCCCAAATAAAACTACCAATTTTTCTTCTTATTTCTGTGGTGAGAAAAACAAATCCAATACCGTTTTTTTTTTTTTTTAAGAATCTTCTGAATTTTGCTTAAAGTCTGAAATTTCTAGGCCAGTGTTATTCTATTTGCAACAAAATCACATAACACACTTGTTAAAATGCGGATTCCTATTGAATCAGATCATTGAGGAGGAGCTCTGGAATTTGCATTTCTAACAAACTGTCCAGATGATTCTAATACACTTTGCTAATCATTGTTGTAGACTTTTCCTGCTAGAATATATCTATATCTATATTTGTATCTCTATATACATTAGATGTGTGTGTGTATATATATATATATATATATATCATTGAGGTATGTTCATCCACTCTTCTTTTATATCTATATTTGTATCTACATATATATTAAATATACATCAATATCTATATCTGTATCATTAGATATACATTAGATGTATATGTATATATGTATGTATAGATATACCTCTGCATTTATAGATATATCTCTCTTTACATAATAATGCATATGTATCTATATAATGCATGGATATATATTAGATGTATATCTAATGTCTATATAGCTATAGATATTGATACAGATACACATATATAGATATAGATATAAATGAAGGGTGGATTAACAATATGTCTTGTAAACATGGTAGTACAGGAATTCTACAATGGTCAGTATGTCAAAGGACAATGTCATCATCCAAACTCAATGATCTCAAAAGTTTTCACAGTAGCCAAAAGGACAAAAAAGGTAATATTACTCTAGACTTTTGCTGTCCAGTATGGCAGCCACTAGCTACATGTAGGTACTGAGCACTGGAAATGTGTGGTTAATCCAAATTGAGAGGTGCTGTAAGTATAAAATAAATACAGGATTTTGAAGACTTAGTATCAAAAACAGAATGTAAGGTATTTCAATTTTTATAGATTATATATTGAAATAATATTTTAGATATATTAGGTTAAATAAATATATTTCTAAAATTAATTCTACTCAATTATGTAATTAATTTTTTTTAGAGAAGGGGGTCTCACTATGTTGCCCAGGCTGGAATGCAGTGGCTATTCACAGGGGTGATCATGGTGCATTGCAGCCTCAAATTCCTGGGCTCAAGGGATCCTCCCACCTCAGCCTCTAGAGTAGCTGGGATTACAGGTGCATGCCACCTCACCCAGTTATTTTTTATTCTTAGTAATGTGACTACTAGAAAATGTAAAATTCATATGTGGCTCACATTTACATCTCACACTTCTACTAGACAATAGGCAGATTAAAAAGGTATACTTTAAATTTTTTAAAAGCAGCATGTTTTCATTTAAAACAGATTTTTGAAAATTTAAATACATGTTAACATAAGATGCTAAACTCAAAGACAGAATAGGAGTGATAATTTAAAATCATATAAGTAAATAGGAGTGATAAATTAAATCACAGCCATGCTACAATATAAGCTCCTTGAAGGTGGGTATTCACTGATTGGCACAAGTAGTTTTTAAAATCAATTCCCCCATCCAGTCATTAATTGATATATGTAACGACTTAGAACAATTTAGTGTTATTACTTATAAGTAAGTTTCACCAGGACATCGACTATGGAAAGAAACAAATCTCTGGGGTTTCTAATGGCTCTTTTATAGAAATAATTTTTAAGTTGTTTGTTTTCTTTTCTTTTTAATACTCTCCTCACTGGGAATATGTACTCAGCTTCAATCTGTCTTTCTGGAGATGAACACGTATCTACGATATGTATGATAACACGTATCTTGATATGTAGGCAAGCTACATATCAAGAATTGATATGCTTGCCAGCTACATATCAAGAATTGGGTAATAATACAAAACCTACCCATGGGGTAGTTAAAGTTAGCCCAGGCCAGGGGCAGTGACTCACGCCTGTATTCCCAGCACTTTGGGGGGCTGAGGCGGGCAGATCACTTGAGGTCAGGAATTCAAGACCAGCCTGGCCAACTTGGTGAAACCCTATGTCTACTAAAAATATAAAAATTAGCCTGGTGTGGTGGTGGGCGCCTATAGTCCCAGCTACTTAGGAGGCTGAGGCAGGAGAATCGCTTGAACCCAGGAAGTGGAGGTTGCAGTGAGCTGAGATCACACCACTGCACTCCAGCCTGGACAACAGAGTAAGACTCCATCTCAAAATAATAATAATAATAAAGTTAACTCAGAAAAATAGGCAGGATTTGGGTAGAAGAATGGGATAAGAAAGGGTGTTCCAAGCAGGGAAAACTAAAAGAACCAATCTCAGAAGCAGTTTATTTACTTCCCCACCTTATTTCCTAGGGCTGCTGAAAAAATTGATGTGAAAGTGCTTTCAAATGTATTTTAAAAAATACAAATACATGGGTTCATTATCATAACCAATCTTTAAATATCAGAAGAAAAAATTAGAAAAATAATGAAGAGATTCAAAAGTAGCAAAGAATACATTTATTAAATGCTCACATCAGACACCTTAATACATTATCTTATTTTTAGAAATAATTTGAAATTATTAAAATAAATAGAGACAGGGTCTCACCATGTTACCCTGTTGCCCAGTGTAGTCTTGAAGTCCTGGGCTCAAGTGATCCGCCCGCCTCAGTTTCCCAAAGTGCTGGGATTACAGGCACACCCTACCGCACCCGGCCTATTATCTCATTTTATCCTCAAAACAACTTCAGAGAAGTAACTTGCTAAATGATCACAAAACTAGTAAGCATATAGATCTTAGCCTGTGAAGGCAAGATCTGCATCTGTTTTATTCTCCACTGAATCCCCAGCACCTACCCAGGTTGAAACCTGGCACACAGGAAGAGCTCAATGAATGTATGAATAAACAATACACAAACAAAGTCAGGATATGCACCCAAGGCAATCTGATCCAAAGTCCATGCTTTTTCCACTTATGTTAAATAGATACAAAGTTCAAAAATATGTGACTGAGAACAAAATAAGTACAGTTGAATTTGGCTGTTTAACAGAGATTAGCCAGATTTGGCTGTCTGACAGGGATTGGCTAAATGATCTTTGCTAACCTTTTTGCAGGCACGCAGGAGGAAGAATGAAATGACCCAAAGCCACTGAGTTTTTTATTTCGGCATTAGCTACTGCAGAGAGATAGTAGGCATGAAAAACTGTAGCATTATCTTCTATGTAATCAAGGCTCTGATATATTCTAGGAGAAAGAAAGGAAATATTTTAGGTTATGAAAGAAACAAGAATGTATTTAACCTTTCAAAAGAATAAATAAATAACTGGAAGTAGGGAGACGATTACATTGAAGTGTACATGTATGCTGTCCTTTTCTGGCAAGGAAGGAAAAACATATGGCATAAGATACTATTTTCTGGGGGCCTATATCTGGCGCATCTCAGCTTTACAGGGTCGGTTAATGATCGTATGAATTAGGAAACTTGATCTAAAACGGTCGTGTTCACTGGGCATCAACAGTGGATTGAGCTAACAGCCTATGGGGCTTATCCATGGTCATTGCTATAAAGAGGGATCAATTAATCCTGAGGTGAGGAGTGTGCATGCAATCAGAGAAAGCTTCACATATAGAAAGCAACATCTTTTCTATAGGTGGAGATAAGAAGAGCATTACAAGAAAAAGGCATGCATGAAGGTACAATAATGGCAGTTCGGGTTGACTGGGCTACGGAAGGCATGAGAAAAACTGGGAAATAAACAAGGTAGGCACAGTCACGATCTAAATCTGTAGGAAATCAGCAGGGGCAAGGGGCGGGAGTGGGGAAAAGAGGGTGGTAGGGCCCTGATCTGATGTCTGGTTTGTAAACGAAATCTGACAGCCATGTGAAGGGGGATCTCAGGGAACAGATTCGAGGCACAGTAACGGCTTAGGAAGTTACTCTGATAGTCCCGGCGAAAAGGGAATTAATGTGCTACTAAGTTAGTGTCAGTGAGGATGAAGAACAATTATAGGGATCTAATTCATGGTATTCGGCCACTGACTGATTCATGGCCTAGGGTTGTTATTCAAAGTTTTGGAGAACACAGGCCCTGGCGCAGGTATGAGGGGAAATGACAAGATTTGATTTAGACATTGAGTATGAGGGGCCTTCAAGGTGCTACATGCGGGTGTAGAAGAGGCAGCTGGAAACACACACTTGGAATTCAGGAAGAGAGGCCCGAGGACCAGGAGAAGCCTGTGACACTGCAGCAGAAAGGAAAGGAGGTTGTCTATTTCTTTCCCTCAAATCTAGGACTGAAAACTTGCCCGTTTCCAGTCTCATCCTATCGTCAATATTACTTATTTATTTTTTATTTTATTTTATTTTATTATTTTATTTATTTATTTTTTTTTTGAGATGGAATCTTGCTCTGTCACCCAGGCTGGAGTGCAGTGGTGCGATCTTGGCTCACTACAACCTCCACCTCCCGAGTTCAAGCGATTCTCCTGCTTCAGTCTTCCAAGTAGCTGGGATTATAGGTGTCCGCCACCGCGCCCAGCCTCATCAATATTTATTAGTGGACTGCAACTTCCATCCCTAACTCCCGGCTCATCCTAACATAAGAGGCACTGCCAGGTCGCCCTCAGTACCTCAGCGTGTCTGGGTGCGAGGCATCACAGCTGAACAAGAAGTCGGCGGCTCGCGGGTCACTGATCGTTCCCCCTTCAGCCACTGTGGAGGTAAAATCACAGGGTGAAACTATCAAGCACCCTGGACCCAAAGCATCAGAGAGAGGAGGATGCACCCCTCACCACCTAACCCGCTGCTTCCACTCAGCTTCCTACCCCAGAATTGCCTCAGATCCCGGCTAACGCTGCCGCAAAACCAACCGCGCTGCCCTTGAAACATGGCGTCGCCAAGCCTGCGGAGACATGAGAGAGAAGGCCACAGAGCTGAGATTCCTGATTGGTTCCAGGTCCAAAGCCAAGCTCGATGATTGGTTCTCAAGAGAAATGGCCGGGAAAGGCCTGAGGCCCTCAGATGAGGGACAGTCACTACCAGACTGAGCTGACTGGTTCTCAGGATCACTTAGGGGCCTCTCAGCCTTCCCCTGATAAGAGGAGGGCGGCAACTCGAGTTGGTGAGGGTTTTTTGTTTGATTGGTTGATTTTGTTTTAGATTTTGAGGTGGGGAGTTTTAAACCCGAAGTATTAACAAAGTTACCATGCTGTATGTGTACAGGCATAGGGCAGATTCTGCAGCATCAATTATTATTTTTGAAGCAAAATTCATTTCATCATTTCATCTATAAATGTTTCACTTTGAATCCCTTAAAAGTGAGGACTTAAAAAAGACACACACAACCGCGACACCATTCTCGCACTTAAAAGATAGTTCTTTAATATAGTCAAATAGCACCAGGGTTCAAATTTCTGTTTTACTCAAAATTGTTTTCCTTTTACAGTTTCCCGCCTCTTACATCAGTTGTGATAAGTAGTTATATTTTTCTGGTGTTGTGTTCCTTTAAACATTAAAAACTTGTTTATATAAAGTTGTCCATAAAATCTTTTACTTTTGTAATATCTGTGGGATCTCTAGTCATGGTTCTCGTTTTCATTTTTTTGTCCTTGTTTTTAGATTTTTCCTCCTACTTTAGTCACCTCTCTGACAATCTTTTTTTCATTTCTGATACTGGTTATTTGCGCCTTCCCTTTTTTTATTTCCTAGTCTGATTAGAACTTTGTCAATTTTTTAGCCTTTTCAAAGAACATACTTCTGGTTTTATTGATATTCTTTTCATGTATTTCTATTCTATATCGTTAACTTTAGCTCTTTATAATTTCCTTCCACTTTTCTTTCTTTAAAATTGCTGTTCTTAGGCTGGGCGCAGTGGCTCATGCCTATAATCCCAGCACTTTCCGAGGCCGAGGTGGGGGGATCACTTGAGGTCAGGAGTTCGAGACCAGCCTGGCCAACATGGTGAAACCCCATCTCTACTAAAAATACAAAAAATATCTGGGTGTGGTGGCACATGCCTGTAATCTCAGCTACTAGGGAGGCTGAGACAGGAGAATCGCTTGACCCTGGGAGACACAGGTTGCAGTGAGTTGAAATTACACCACTGCACTCCAGCCTAGGTGACAGAGCAACACTCCATCTCAAAAAAAAAAAAAAATGCCTTCTTTTTCTAATTTCTTGAACTGGATAATTCTTTTTGATCCTTTATTTTTCTAATATGTGCATATAAAGCTATAAATTTCCTTTGAAATGTGTGTCACATGTTTTTAAGAGGTCATTTTTTATTATTATTCAATTCAAAGTATTTTCAGATTTCCCATATGAGTGTTGTGACTCGTGGATTATGTGAAATGTTTTTAAATCTCCAAGTACATATGATTTTCTAGTTATCTAGTTGTTATTGATTTCTGGAGTTCGAGACCAGCCTGGCCAACATGGCGAAACCCTGTCTCTACTAAAAATATAAAAATTAGCTGAGTGTGGCGGCACACGCCTGTGGTCCCAGCTTCTTGGGAGGCTGAGGCAGGAGAATCACTTGAATCCAGGAGGTGGAGGTTTCAGTGAGCCGAGATCGTGCCACTGCACTACTACAGCCTGGGCAACAGAGCAAGACTCCATCTCAAAAAATAAAAAAAGGTGTTTTGTGTGATCTTTTCTCTTGAAGACCAGGAAGAGTTCGTCTTTAAATGTCCCATTTTACTTCATGTGCCCTTCAAAATTGTAAATTATTCTTCACCTTTTTTATCCTAATACATGCATAGTTACATTGATATATTTCTTTTTAGCCATAACAAGTTTTGATGTGCATTCTTGTCAATATTGTTTGCTTCAAAATCTACAAAGGCTAATGATTTTTCTAGCTTATGACTTAAAGTCTACTGTTTCAGGAGAATTTTCCCAAATACTCAGTCGACTCAAGTTTATTTCAGCATAAATGTCTTGCAACGTACTTTTAAATGTTATCTCTTATTAGTTTATTCCATTGTTTTATTACTTTTTTCCTGGGACTCCAACTTTGTGAATAGTGCCTTTGCTTAACTTTGATTTCTACCACTTTCCTGTGACCTCTTTTTTCCTTATGTCATTTTCATTCTCCAAGTGTTTTTCTACCTTTCTTCAATGCTAGTCATTATATTTTCATTTGAGTCTATTCTCTTTTGTGATCTTGTGGTTCCCTTTTTCTTTAGGAGATAACTTTGTCTTTCTTTCTTTCATTTATCTTCCGGCTTTAGTTCACTGTGTTTTCATTTCCTTATGTTTTTGCCCATTTTTGTTCCTATTTTTTAGATATCTGACTCAATTGGCTTTTCATATCCACAAATGCTTATTTGAATAAATTTTATTCTATTTGAAGTGTCGGCTTAGAATTGTATTCTGAGTCATTGTTATTTTATTTGGGGAGATTTGAATTAGTCAAACTATATTGGATCTGATTTTTTAATTTGTTTATTAATGATTTACGTAAGTTACATGAACTTGAAAATTTCTTAGACTGATTTAAATAATTTATGAACACTCTTAGACTGATTTAAATAATTTATGAATACTCCTGACCTCAGGTGATCTGCCTGCCTTGGCCTCCCAAAGTGCTGGGATTACAGGCGTGAGCCACCACGCCGGCCTATCAGACCTTTCAAAAACAACATACAAAGCAAAACAATCATAAGGTGGGTAGCAAATTCAAAATACTCTATAATATACAGAGGGCTTTATATCCAGCCAACTAACCTTGTGTAGTACCAGGACTACACAAGAAAGTATTAAAGATATAAGAACATATAAAATCGTTTACCTACAAGCCTTTCTTGAAGAAACTACAGGATGAGTTTCATCCAAACAAATATTACTGGGAAATCCTCATTAAAATGGTGGGTGTGAGTATTTACACATATTGTAGCTCTAAGGCTAAAATGAAAATAGGACAAGGGTGAGTTACTAATATGGAAATCTTATATATTGTGTAAGTTAAAAATAATGAAACTAAAAATGGGAGGAGAAGAGAGAGGGAAAGAAGAAAGTAGAATAAGTTAAATTTTTTAAAATACAGAAGCAATTAATACAGGACTTGTAGAAAAGGAAACACAGCAATTATAATAAAAATATTTATAAAATACTGTGACACAGTTGAGGCCAAATCTATCAAAAGTCATACTTATCCATATGCATGGCTTAACTACCAAAACAAGACATCACTTTGAATCACAAAACACAGCCCAAATATTTGCAGAATATAAGAGAAACACCAAAACCAAAGTGATTAAGAAAGGATAAAAATTTACACACAAGGCTGGGCGCAGTGGCTCACGCCTGTAATCCTAGCACTTTGGGAGGGTGAGGTGGGCAAATCACCTGAGGTCAGCAGTTCAAGACCAGCCTGGCCAACATGTTGAAACCCCATTTCTACTAAAAATATAAAAATTAGCTAGGCGTGGTGGCAGGCGCCTGTAATTCCAGCTACTCAGGAGGCTGAGGCAGGAGAATCACTTGAACAAGGCAGAGGTTTCAGTGACCTGAGATCGTGCCATTGCACTCCAGCCTGGGTGACAAGTGCAAGACTCTATCTCAAAAAGAAAAAAAAAAATGCACAAAGGCATACTAGGCAAATGAAAACATTAAAAAAACAAGGTGTACCAATCCTTATGTAAGTAGTATTCAGGCCACAAAACATTAAGCATGACAAAGAAAGCAAGCTTTTAATGCTAAAATCCAATTCACGATGAAGATACAATACTTATGAACGTCTGCATACAAAAATCACATTCTGCGTAAATAGAAACCAGACAGGCACTAATGAGTAGTTAGGAAGGCTCTCATCATTGGGAACTTTAAAACTCTACTCTCAATACAACACAGATCAAGTGGACAAAATAACTAAGGATATAGAAGACTTAAACATCATAAAATCAATAAGAAAAATCTTAAGAATAAATACAAACATTACACCCTTAGAGAATATACTTTTTTTTGGAGACACAGTCTCACTCTGTTGCCCAGGCTGGAGCGCAGTGGAATGATCTCAGATCACTGCAACCTCAAACCCCCTGGTTCAAGCAGTTCTCCTGCCTCAGCCTCCCAAGTAGCTGGGACAACAGGCGTGTGCCACCATGCCTGGCTAATTTTTGTATTTTTAGTAGAGACGGGGTTTCACCATGTTGGCCAGGCTGGTCATGAACTCCTGACCTCATGATGCACCCATCTTGGCCTCCCAAAGTACTGGGATTACAGGCGTGAGCCACCACGCCCAGCCTAGAGTATATACTTTGTCAAGAACACATAGAATCGTCACAAGAAATTATCATATAATAGATCACAAAGACATATCTGCAAGTTCCATAAGTATAAATATTATAAACAACACTTGCTAGTTACAATGCAATGACACTAGAAATTATTAGCAAAGTCATAAACACAAAGACTCTTTCCCATGGAAAATTTTTAAAAATTGTTAACTATGGAGAAAAAGAGGAGATGGAAAAATTCTAAAAACAATGATAATTAAAATATTACAGATCAGCATCTATGGGTCCATTTAATGTAGAAATCAGAGGAAAATTCTTAGCACTGAGCACTGTATTAGACCATTTTCACATTGCTGATAAAGACATACCCGAGACTGGGAAGAAAAAGAGGTTTAGGTGGACTTATATCCATGTGGCTGAGGAGGCCTCAGAATCATGGCGGGAGGCGAAAGGCACTTCTTACATGGTGAGGGCAAGAGAAAATGAGGAGGAAGCAAAAGCGGAAACCCCTGATAAACCCATCAAATCTTGTGAGACTTACTCACTATCCGGAGATGAGCACAGGAAAGATCGGCCCCTATGATTCAATTACCTCCCCTTAGGCAGCTCCAGCAACACCTGGGAATTCTGGGAGATACAATTCAAGTTGAGATTTGAATGGGGACACAGCCAAACCATGTCAAGCACATTTATTCGAAATGAAAGAATTCAATATATGATTTAATTTCACAGATGGAAAATATAGAAAAGTAATACAATAACAAAGTAATACAAAAAACCAAAAAAACACAAGAAAAATATAATAAAGATGAAAGGAAAAGTAAATGAGATAGGGAACAGAAAAACATGAGTGAAATGCAGGCCTCAATAGAACCATATTAATAGTGCATTAAGTGTAAATAGATATATCACCCCAACCAAAAAGCACAGAAGACCAGACAATATGAAAGCAAGAAACAACTGAATTCTTGTTTATTAGGTACAAAATTTAGATATGATGACACAGATAGATGAAACTGAACAAATGGGAAATGAAATACCATGCACATTATAAACAAAAAATTCTATGTAAATATCAAACATCAAGACAAAAGGGACAAAGAAGGACAGTTAATAATGTTAAAAGTGTCAATATATCAATAATACATAAAAATTATCGCCATACATGTGCCTAAAAACAGAAGTAGGATATAAAATATTTAACAACTAAAGGGAGAAAGGAAACTCCAAAATCATAGTTGGAGATTTTAACACTAATCTTCCAGCAATTAATAGAAGAGGTGACACACACACAAAAAACCATTTCAAAATAAATGATCAGATGAATGCCATCAACTACTTTAATCAAAGTAAAATGTATTTATAAAAATCCTAAAAGTTGAGAATAAATATCCTTTCAAGTCCAAATGCAATATATTTACCAAGATTTTGCACATACTGGTTGTAAAACAAGGCTCAATAAGCTTTAAAATTTAAAATTTTACAGAATATGTTTGCTGACCAAAATCATACTAAATTACAAATTAACAGAAATAAAACATCTAGGTATTGTCCAATATCTGGAAGCTAAACAACTCACTTTTAAACAACAGATTGCTCAAAGAACACATCACAACTAAAAACAGAAAATATTTCGAAATGGATGAAAATTAAAACAGCGTATCGATATTTCTGAGAGGTATGGAAAACAGTGCAGATGTATAGATTTATGTATATGTTAGGAAATAAAGCAAAAGCTCTATGTCAATGCTACATTTAAATCTTAGGAAGCTAAGCAAAGCAAAAAGAGCAAATTTAGATGACAGTAAGTAGGTAGAAAAAAACATAGGTGACAGAAGGAATTGATGAAAATGAAAGCTAATGAGCAATAGAGAGAAACAATGAAAACAAAAAGGTTTTTTTTTGGTAACGAGCTATAAAATTGGTAACACTTTAGTAAGTTACTAATATCTAGAATGAAAGGGAAGCTACTATTACAATTCCAACAAAGGAGGGGACAATTCCCAACGTACTTTAAATGACCAGCATAACTCCAGAAGCAAACAATATCCCTACGAACATAGATGCTAAATTTCTTAACAGATTTTTTTTTTTTTGAGACGGAGTCTCGCTCTGACTCCCAGGCTGGAGTGCAGTGGCGCGATCTCAGCTCACCGCAAGCTCCGTTTCCCGGGTTCATGCCATTCTCCTGCCTCAGCCTCCTGAGTAGCTGGGACTACAGGCGCCCGCCACCACGCCCAGCTAATTTTTTGTATTTTTGGTAGAGACGGGGTTTCACCATGTTAGCCACGATGGTCTCCCCTTCCTGACCTCGTGATCAGCCCGCCTTGGCCTCCCAAAGTGCTGGGATTACAGGCGTGAGCCACCGCGCCCGGCCCGCAGCAATATTTTTTACAGCTAATCCTAGTGACCAGGGTATCTGCTAATATTAGAACATTGATTGAGAAGAAATTGAACCCTGAAGATTGAAATGGGGAAACACAGGCAAGCCCCCAGTGAAAGAGTGGACCTCAAACTAAATTTACCGAGTTCTCCCCTCTCCACCCCCGGTCAAAGCAGCCCTTCAGCACTCAGCTGAGGAGGGTACCTCCCTCTGCCTGAAGAACATGTAATGCCCCGCTGTGAGGTAGTTGACTTGAAAGACACTGCTGAGTCTCACCAGAATCTATTTTAATAACATTATCCCGGCCGGGTGCAGTGGCTCACGCCTGTAATCCCAGCACTTTCGGAGGCCGAGGCGGGTGGATCACGAGGTCAGGAGATTGAGACCATCCTGGCTAACACGGTGAAACCCCGTCTCTACTAAAAAATACAAAAAATTAGCCGGGCGTGGTGGCGGGCGCCTGTAGTTCCAGCTACTCGGGAGGCTGAGGCAGGAGAGTGGTGTGAACCCGCGAGGCGGCGCTTGCAGTGAGCCGAGATCGCGCCACTGCACTCCAGCCTGGGCGACAGAGTGAGACTCCATCTCAAAAAAAAAAACCATTATCCCAATTTATGTGGACATTAAGTGGGATCAAGGCAGAAGCAATATAAAGTTGGATCAGGCTAAATGTATTGATATGGGTCAACTAAGCAGAGATCCTGGATGCAGCTTTCCTAGCTCCAGGAGTTAGGAAGGGCTTTGTTTGGTTGGTTGGCTAAAATGTGAGCCCAAAGGTAGCCTATACTAAGTGAAGTTGAAATGCCGGACTGTCTTGGTGTACTATGGAGAAAGATTGTTAAAGACTTAGAGGTATGGGAAGACAGAGTGGATTTATCATGTAAGGCCTGCTCACCCATGATCAGGGAATCCACATTTCACCACGCTGTTAGAAATGAATTTGTGAGGGAAACCCTAGCATCCTTAAGATCTCTGTGGTCATTCTTCTCTGTAGGTCAGAAATGACAGTGGGAACTGCAACCACCAAACTTAAGATCCCTAAATGCAATGAGGTGCCAAGTGGCGACACTTGATTGTCAAAGACAAGGTGGATGTGGTCACCACAATGGACAGTGGAACAAAAGCAGTGATCAGAGTAGACTGACTCAGAGAGATCTCTGGAGTTGACTGGTTATCAGGATGGTTCTAGGAAAGAAATAGATGGCTGGAGTTTTAGCACCTTTTTTTGTGTTGTTATAATAGATACCTGAGACTGGATCATTTGTAAAGAAAAGAAGTTTATTTAGCTAGTTGTTCTGCAGGTTGGGAAGTGGGACATGGCACTGGCATCTGCTCATCTTCTGGTGAGGGCCACATGCTATGTCAGAACATGGAAGAGAAGGTCAAAAGGGAAGAGAGAAAAACCAAGGGGCATCCTGGTTTCATAACAACCCACTCTTGAAGGAACTAATCCATTCCTAAAATCATTAATCCCACCTCACCAGAGCAAGAACTCACTCACTGCTGTGAGAACAGCATCAAACCATCTATGACCCAACACCTCCCACTAGGCCCCACCTCCCAGCACCTCACCTTGAAGATCAAATTTCAACATGTATTTTGGTGGCGGCAAACAAACTATATCCAAACCACAGCAGCCAGTCTACTAAATTCTCATTAGCCTGTGCAGTCAGAAAGATCTAGGTCCAGTGAACAGAAGTCAGACTTAAATCATCAAAAGAGAGTTACGCCTCTACAATCAATTCACAAACTAGAACCAGTTTATAGAATTCTTTCCTTTGAATTAAGAGGAAATGTTCCCTTGAGGAAGGAACACAATACAATGTCAGAAACTTGTAATGCTGATTTTCCTCCCAGCCATCCCCAAAGGCACCCACAGCCCTTTGTCACAGTGAGTGCCTTGAGGAAGGGGAAGTAATAAGACTTTTAAGGGATTGCTGGCTCTAAACTGACACTAATTCCTGAAGATGAATACTACCTGTGGCCCATCAGTCAGAATAGGTCTTTATGCAGGTCAGGTGATTGATGGACTTTTAGCTCAGACCTGTCTCATGGCTGACCGACTGTCTCCCTGAACCCAACCTGCACTCATTTCTTTAATTCTGGAATTCATAATTGGAAGAGACAGTCTCAGCAACTGGCAAAATCCCCAAATCCACAGGTTTCCAACCCATGGAGTAAGGGCTATTATGGTAAGCAAGGTCAAGGAGAAGCCCCTAGAAGTGCTGCTCTTTCTATAAAAATAATTAGCCACAAGCAATACTGCATTCTGGAAGGATTGCAGAAATCAGTGCTACCATCAGGATACAGGGGTGAGGATTGCACCACATTCCTGTTCAATGCACCAATTTGGTCCATGGAGAAGACAGACCGATATTGGAGAATGATAGTGGATTATCATAAATTATTCAGATGGTGACTCCAGTTGCAGCTGCTCTTCCAGATATGGTTTTGTTGCTTTAGCCAATCAACCATCCCTTGGTACTTGATTTGCAGCTGCTGATCTGAAGAATGCCTTTTTTATTTTCTTTATACCTATTAGTGAAGACCACTAGAAGCACTTTGATTTCAGCTGGCTAAGCTAGAAATACATTTCTGCTATCCAACCACAGGTGTTTATCAACACGCCAGCCTATACTTGATCACCTTTCCTTTCCACAGCACCTCACACTGGTCTATTACTTTTATGATATTATACTGCTTGAACTTGGTGAGCAGAAAGTAGCAATTACTCTGCAATGTAAGTGTCTCAGGAAATAGATATCATAAATATTCACGGACTTTCTTTCTCACTGAAGTTTCTAGGGGTCCCATGGTAGGAGAATCCCTCCCAAAGTGAAGGAAAATTTGTTGCATCTCGCCCTCCTATGACCACAAAAGAGGTATAATCCCTACTCAGTCTCTTTGGAGGCAACATGTATCTCATTTGGGTGTGCTATGCCAACTCATTAACCATAACCTGAAAAGCTGATAGTTTTGAGTATAGACGACAAGGGACAAGAGAAGGCTCTGTAACAGGTCCAGGCTGCTACATTTGTATTACCATCAGCAATGAGATTTTTCCAATAAAGTAATTTTTGCCAATTTACATGGATGTAATAAAATATCTTGCTGTATTCCTGCTTTTCATTTAATTGGTTATTAAATGGCATGTTGGCCGTTTGTGCTTACTCTTCTGTGAATTGTATGTTTCAGTCTGTTGCCCCCCATTTTTTGTATTGAGTTGTCTTTTCCTTATTATTTTATAGAACATTTTTATATTCTTTAGATATTCATTCTTTCTCATATGTTACCAGAAAATAAACCAAAAACAAAAGAAAGCAAAAGAAAAATACAGATAATTGCTTGTGTTTTAAATTTCTTTATTTTCTTTTTGTTTTTTGTTTTTTGTTTTTTTTGAGACAGAGTTTCACTCTTGTTGCCCAGGCAGAAGTGCAATGGCACAATCTTGGCTCACCGCAACCTCTGCCTCCCAGATTCAAGCGATTCTCCTGCCTCATCCCTCCCGAGTAGCTGGGATTATAGGCATGCACCACCACGCCCGGCTGGTTTTGTATTTTTAGTAAAGACAGAGTTTCTCCATGTTGGTCAGGCTGGTCTCAAACTCCCGACCTCAGGTGATCCACCCACCTTGGCCTCCCAAAGTGCTGGGATTACAGGCATGAGCCACCACGTCCGGCCTATTTTCTTTTTTATAACTGAAGTTCTTATTATTATTTTAGCAGTTGTCAACCTAAATAATACACAGAAGGACTCTCTAAAATAAAAGATATTTGAGAACAAAGGATTGTGATGAGAATATGTGTGCCATGGTAAACTATGAGCACATTCAGGGAGGAAATGGAAAACAATTGTTTTTAAAGGTAATAATGAAGAGGATTACATCATCTTTCTCAATAAAGGTGATTCCAGTCCAAGGTTGGACACACAGTTGCTAGGCAGATGTCGTCACAGAAGCATTTTTTGTATAAGGTTACAATGACCTTTGTGCAAAGTTGTGGTTTTTGCAGTCTTTTGTGATACTTTTTGTTATCAGGCATACAGGAATTAGAATTCTCTTTTCATGACCTTCCCTGGCTCTATTTGTCAAGCTTTCTTTTTTTTTTTTTTTTTAACATTAATGACTCCATTTTGATTTTGAAAACTTTCATACAGTATTTATCATTATTTCTACTTTTTGATTCGTGTTTTATAACAATTTTAAGAAATCTTTATCACAAAGTCTTCTTTATTTTTTATAATAAATTTAGAGTATGTCTTTGCTATTATGACCTTAACCCTTCTGGAGTATTTTGTAGATAATAAATAATATGAAGTAAGAGACTTTTTTTTTCTTTTTTTTTGAAACAGAGTCTCACTGTTGCCCAGGCTGAGTGCAGTGATGCGATCTTGTATCACTATAGCATCGACCTCCTGAGTTCAAGCAATCCTCCCACCTCAGCCTCCTGAGTAGATGGGACTACAGGCATGTGCCACCATGCCTGGCTGATTTTTCATTTTTTGTAGAGATGGAGTCTCACTATGTTTCCCAGGCTGCTCTAGAACTCTTGGACTTAAGCAATCCTCCTGCCTCAGCCTCTCAAAGTGTTGGAATTATAGGCACGAGCCACCATATCTAGCCATAGAAACTAGTTTTTTTTTCTCTCATGTGGATAACCAACTGTCCCAGCACCTCTGCTGTCCTTCCTCCTTAGCCTTCTGCTGTGATAACTTCATCATATGTAAAATCGTCCTCAATGTTTAGCTCTGTTACGTGGCTCTCCATTCCACTCCAATGCTTCATTTATTTATCCTTGAATCAACACTAGTGTGTCTTAATTTCACTTTTATAGTAGATTATAGTGAATTACTGAAAATATTTCAAACTGACTTGTAAAAAAAAAAGAGAAGATATGACTTCTGATAAATGGAATTTTTCCGATTTGTATGGATCTGGGTTTCCAGTTAGATGGTCAGACCTTCCTATGAGATGGTAAACCATCCTTCCCGTCTGCTGAGATAGGCCCTTGAGCTTCCCCTTCAGACGCTTTTGCCTCTGCTTGTCCTTTACTCACATCTTACATTGTTAGGGTCAGCATGCAAAGGAGTTCCCCATGAGAATTTTGATGGGATTTCACTGAATCTATAAATCCTCTTGGGAATTATTCACAATGAAGTATAATTATGTAATTTCACAGAGATGGACATTATATGAGTCTGCTAGGGCTGTCATAAGGTAATATCACAGACTGGGTGGCTTAAACAACATAAATGTATTTCTCACAGTTCATGAGGCTGGATGTGCAAGATCAAAGTGTGAGCAGGTTCGGTTTCTCCTGAGGCCTCCCCGCTTGGCTTGTGGACGCCACCTCACTATGTCCTCACATGGCCTTGTCTCTGGGCACTGCATTCCTGGTGCCTCTCTCTCTTCTCATAAGGACACCTGTCCTATTGGATGAGGGCCCCACCCATATGAGCTCATTTACCTTTAGGAGCCCCCTAAAGTCCCTGTTTCCAACTACAGTCACATTGGGGGTTAGGACTTTAACATATGAATTTTAGGGGGACACATTCAGCCTGTAGCAGACATTTCAGTTGTTTCTCGTGTCTTAATCTAATTCAAACAGCAGTGAGAGCTGCAGTAATCTCAGCCTCTGCCATCTCTCATAGCTGGGTAACTAGCCTTTCACAGGTTCTCACCTTGCTTGCTGAGGGTAAGTGTTAAATCACCCTTGTGACTGGCAGCTTTAAGCAAATGCCTCATGAGGTAATAACCTACATTGGTCACATTGAATTTTTATTTCCTTTTTTTTTTTAATTGAGACAGTCTCACTCTGCCACCCAGGCTGGAGTGCAGTGGTATGATCTCGGCTCACTGCAACCTCCACTTCCCAAGTTCAAGGGATTCTCCCACCTCTGCCTCCTGAGTAGCTGGGATTACAGGTGCCTGCCACCGTGCCCGGTTAATTTTTTTTTTGTATTATTAGTAGAGACGGGGGTGTCACCATGTTGACCAGGCTGGTCTCGAACTCCTGAACTCAGGTGATCCACCCGCCTCGGCCTCCCAAACTTCTGGGATTACAGGCATGAGCCACCATGCCGACCTTATTTCTTTATTGAAAAATAAATAGAAAAAAAATTTTAAGATGTAAAATGATACAAAATGAAAACCATCTCATCTTCCGTTCCTATCCCACTATCATATATCTCTTAATTTTCATATTTTCCATTATTTTCATAAATAAAGGCTGTTTCTTTTATGAATTACTGAAAACAATTCAAACTGGCTTGTAAAAAAGTGAAAATGAATGACCTCTGAAAAATGAACATTTTCAGATTTGTCTGGATTGGGTTTCAATTTTTTCTTTTCCTTTTTTTTTTTTTTTTTTTGAGACAGGGTCTTGCTCTGTCACCCAAGCGGAGTACAGTGACACAATCTCGGCTCACTGCAGCCTCAATCCCCTGGGCTCAAGCAATCCCCCCACCTTAGCCTCCCAAATAGCTGGAACTTCAGGCATGCAACACCACGCCTGGCTAATTTTCATTATTTTTGTAGAGATGAGATTTTCCATGTTGCCCAGGCTCGTCTCAAACTGAGCTCAAGCGATCCACCCACCTTAGCCTCCCAAAGTGCTGGGGTTACAGGCGTAAGCCAGTGTGCCCAGCACTTTACTGTCTTTTACCATATATCTCTTATATGGGATGAAGCACAGTGATTCACCAGGCCTGAGTTATGTGACTAATTTTATGGTGTGGATTGGGATGGATAATGTGTTTTCTGAAAAAAAAAAAAAAAAAAGAATTTTTTCTGAAAGGAAAACAGCAAGAGGAATTCAGTTGTTTCTTGCTTTTATATTCTGTCTGGTCTTCTGTGCTTTTTGGCTGGGGTGATATACCTATTTACATTTAATTCACTATTAATATGGTTTTATTGAGGCCTGCATTTCACTCTTGTTTTTCTATTCCCTATCTCATTTACTTCTCCTTTCATCTTTATTATATTTTTCTTGTGTTTTTTTGTTTGTTTTGTATTACTTTGTTATTGTATTACTTTTCTATATTTTCCATCTGTGAAATTAAATCATATATTGAATTCTTTCATTTCGAATAAATGTGCTTGACATGGTTTGGCTGTATCCCCATTCAAATCTCAACTTGAATTGTATCTCCCAGAATTCCCAGGTGTTGTTGGAGCCGCCTAAGGGGAGGTAATTGAATCATAGGAGCCGATCTTTCCTGTGCTCATCTCCTGATAGTGAGTAAGTCTCACGAGATCTGACGGGTTTATCAGTGGTTTCTGCTTTTGCTTCCTCCTCATTTTCTCTTGCCCTCACCATGTAAGAAGTGCCTTTCACCTCCCGCCGTGATTCTGAGGACTCCCCAGCCACATGGAAATGTAAGTCCACCTAAACCTTTTTCTTCCCAGTCTCGGGTATGTCTTTATCAGCAATGTGAAAATGGTCTAATACAGTGCTCAATGCTAAGAATTTTCCTCTGATTTCTACATTAAATGGACCCATAGATGCTGATCTGTAATAATTTAATTATCATTGTTTTAGAATTTTTCCATCTCCCCTTTTACTCCATAGTTAACAATTTTTAAAAATATCCATGGGAAAGTCTTTGTGTTTATGACTTTGCTGATAATTTCTAGTGTCATTGCATTGTAACTAGCAAGTGTTGTTTATAATATTTGTACTTATGGAACTTGCAGGTATGTCTTTGTGATATGATATTATATGATAATTTCTTGTGACGATTCTATGTGTTCTTGACAAAGTATATACTCTAGGCTGGGCGTGGTGGCTCACGCCTGTAATCCCAGTACTTTGGGAGGCCAATGTGGGCGGATCACGAGGTCAGGAGTTCGTGACCAGCCTGGCGAACATGGTGAAGCCTCGTCTCTACTAAAAATACAAAAATTAGCCGGGCGCAGTGGCACACACCTGTTGTCCCAGCTACTTTGGAGGCTGAGGCAGGAGAACTGCTTGAACCAGGGGGTTGGAGGTTGCAGTGAGCTGAGATCGTTCCACTGCGCTCCAGCCTGGGCAACAGAGTGAGACTGTGTCTCCAAAGAAGTATATTCTCTAAGGGTGTAATGTTTGTATTTATTCTTAAGATTTTTCTTATTGATTGTATGATGTTTAGGTCTTCTATATCCTTAGTTATTTTGTCCACTTGATCTGTGTTGTATTGAGAGTAGTGTTTTAAAGTTCCCAATGATGAGAACCTTCCTAACTACTCATTAGTGCCTGTCTGGTTTCTATTTACGCAGAATGTGATTTTTGTATGCAGACGTTCATAAGTATTGTATCTTCATCGTGAACTGGGTTTTAGCATTAAAAGCTTGCTTTCTTTGTCATGCTTAATGTTTTGTAGTCTGAATACTACTTACATAAGGATTGGTACACCTTGTTTTTTTAATGTTTTCATTTACCTAGTATGCCTTTGTGCATTTTTTTTTTTTTTGAGATAGAGTCTTGCACTTGTCACCCAGGCTGGAGTGCAATGGCACGATCTCAGGTCACTGAAACCTCTGCCTTGTTCAAGTGATTCTCCTGCCTCAGCCTCCTGAGTAGCTGGAATTACAGGTGCCTGCTACCACGCCTAGCTAATTTTTATATTTTTAGTAGAGACAGGGTTTCACCATGTTGGCCAGGCTGGTCTCGAACTCCAGAAATCAATAACAACTAGATAACTAGAAAATCATATGTACTTGGAGATTTAAAAACATTTCACAGCTGGGCACGGTGGCTCACGCCTGTAACCCCAGCACTTTGGGATGCCGAGGCAGGAGGATCACGAAGTCAGGAGATCAAGACCATCCTGGCAAACACGGTGAAACCCCGTCTTTACTAAAAATACAGAAACTTAGCCAGGCGTGGTGGCAGGTGCCTGTAGTCCCTGCCATACCTGTGCCAGGGCCTGTGTTCTCCAAAACTTTGAATAACAACCCTACTCCATGAATCAGTCAGTGGCCGAATACCATGAATTAGATCCCTGTAATTGTTCTTCATCCTCACTGCCACTAACTTAGTAGCACATTAATTCCCTTTTCGCCGGGGCTATCAAAGTAACTTTCTAAGCCATTACTGTGCCTCGAATCTGTTCCCTGAGATCCCCCTTCACATGGCTGTCAGATTTCGTTTACAAACCAGACATCAGATCAGGGCCCTACCACCCTCCTTTCCCCACTTCCTCCTGCCCCGCAATTTCCTACAGATTTAGATCGTGGCTGTGCCTACCTTGTTTATTTCCCAGTTTTTCTCATGCCTTCCGTAGCCCAGTCAACCTGAACTGCCATTATTGTAGCTTCATGCATGCCTTTTTCTTGTAATGCTCTTCTTATCTCCACCTATAGAAAAGATGTTGCTTTCTATATGTGAAGGTTTCTCTGACTGCATGCACACTCCTCACCTCAGGATTAATTGATACCTCTTTATAGCAGTGACCATGGATAAGCCCCATAGGCTGCTAGCTCAATCCACTGTTGATGCCCAGTGAACACGACCGTTGTAGATCAAGTTTCCTAATTCATATGGTCATTAACCAACCCTGTAAAGCTGAGATGTGCCAGATATAGGCCCCCAGAAAGTAGTATCTTATGCCATATGTTTTTCCTTCCTTGCCAGAAAAGGACAGCATACATGTATGCTTCAATGTAATCGTCTCCCTACTTCCAGTTATTTATTTATTCTTTTGAAGGTTGAATACATTCTTGTTTCTTTCATAACCTAAAATATTTCCTTTCTTTCTCCTAGAATATATCAGAGCCTTGATTACATAGAAGATAATGCTACAGGTTTTCATGCCTACTATCTCTCTGCAGTAGCTAATGCTGAAATAAAAAACTCAGTGGCTTTGGGTCATTTCATTCTTCCTCCTGCGTGCCTGCAAAAAGGTTAGCAAAGATCATTCAGCCAATCCCTGTCAGACAGCCAAATCCAGCTAATCTCTGTTAAACAGCCAAATTCAACTGTACTTATTTTACTCTCAGTCACATATTTTTGAACTTTGTATCTATTTAACATAAGTGGAAAAAGCATGGACTTTGGATCAGATTGCCTTGGGTGCATATCCTGACTTTGTTTATGTATTGTTTATTCATACGTTCATTGAGCTCTTCCTGTGTGCCAGGTTTCAACCTGGGTAGGTGCTGGGGATTCAGTGGAGAATAAGACAGACGCAGATCTTGCCTTCACAGGCTACGATCTGATGCTTACTAGTTTTGTGATCTTTTAGCAAGTTACTTCTCTGAAGTTGTTTTGAGGATAAAATGAGATAATAGGCCGGGCGCGGTAGGGCATGCCTGTAATCCCAGCACTTTGGGAAACTGAGGTGAGCGGATCACTTGAGCCCAGGAGTTCAAGACTGGACTGGGCAACAGGGTAACATGGTGAGACCCTGTCTCTATTTATTTTAATAATTTCAAATTATTTTTTAAAATAAGATAATGTATTAAGGTATCTGATGTGGTGAGCGTTTAATAAATATATTCTTTGCTAGTTTTGAATCTCTTCATTATTTTTCTAATTTTTTCTTCTGATATTTAAAGATTGGTTATGATAATAAACCCATGTATTCGCATTTTTAAAATGCGAATTTTAAAATTCCTTGAGCCCAGGAATTTGAGGCTGCAATGCACCATAATCTCCCCTGTGAATAGCCACTGCATTCCAGCCTGGGCAACATGCTGAGACCCCCTTCTCTAAAAAAATTAATTGAATAATTAAGTGAGTAGAATTAATTTTAGGAATATATTTTATTTAACCTAATATATCTAAAATATTATCATGTCAATATATAGTTTATAAAAACTGAGATACCCTACATTTTTTTTAATACTAAGTCTTCAAAATCCTGTATTTATTTTATACTTACAGCACCTCTCAATTTGGATTAACCACACATTTCCAGTGCTCAGTACCTACATGTAGCTAGTGGCTGCCATACTGGACAGCAAAAGTCTAGAGTAACACTACCTTTTTTGTCCTTTTGTCTACTGTGAAAACTTTTGAGATCATTGAGTTTGGATGATGACATTGTTGTTTGACATGCTGATCATTGTAGAATTCCTGTACTACCATGTTTACTAGACATATTGTTCATCCACCCCTCTTTTATATCTATATCTATATATCTGTATCTGTATCAATATCTATAGTTATGTAGACATTAGATATACATCTAATATATATCCATGCATTATATAGATACATATGCTTTATTATATAGAGAGATATATATCTATATATGCAGATATATATCTATATATGTGTATACATATACATCTAATGTATATCTAATGATACAGATATAGGTATTGATGTATATCTAATGTATACGTAGATACAAATGTAGATATAAAAGAAGAGTGGATGAACATATCTCAATTATATATATACATCTAATGTATATAGAGATACAAATATAGATATAGATATATTCTAGCAGGAAACATGTACAACAGTGATTAGCAAAGTGTATTAGAATCATCTGGACAGTTTGTTAGAAATGCAAATTCCAGAGCTCCTCCTCAATGATCTGATTCAATAGGAATCCGCATTTTAACAAGTGTGTTATGTGATTTTGTTGCAAATAGAATAACACTGGCCTAGAAATTTCAGACTTTAACCAAAATTCAGAAGATTCTTAAAAAAAAAAAAAAACCAGTATTGGATTTGTTTTTCTCACCACAGAAATAAGAAGAAAAATTGGTAGTTTTATTTGGGAATAAGACCAACATTTTCTGATAGAAAAGGTAAAAGTAAATTAAGGTACTTGATTAGAATCTACAGTTTCAACATTTTCTGAAAGCAAAGTTATGTTTAAAATGTTTACTTGGGACATGTTAGCACCAATGAGTCAGATTAAGAGTTTTGTTTATTTATTTTGAGACGGAGTCTCACTCTGTCTCCCAGGCAACGCGATCTCGGCTCACTACAACCTTTGCCTTCTGGGTTCAAGCGATTCTCCTGCCTCAGCCTCCCAAGTAGCTGGGATTATGGGCATGTGCCACCGCGCCCGGCTAATATTTTTATTTTTAGTAGAGATGGGGTTTCACCATGTTGGCCAGGCTGGTCTCGAACTCTGGACCTCAAGTGATCCACCCACCTTGGCCTCCCAAAGTGCTGGGATTACAGGCGTGAGCCACTGTGCCCGGCCCAGATTAAGAAATTTAAAGGGCATGCTGTTATTGAATATTATTTGGTTCAACATTGTTTTATAGTAGTACATTAGTAAAATTGAGGTTATTTTGTATAAATAAAATTATTCCTATAAGAAACTTGAAAATTTGCTTCTGTTAGTAATAGGAAGAGAATAACAGGTGCATAGTATTTACCAGTTCTTTACTGCCAGTGTAGACTCTGATTGGTTAATTTCTGTGACATGCTGTTTGTTCAATGTTTTGAATAACACCCCTCAATAAATGTGTACAAGAGTCTATCTGAACCTATTCTGGTTCAGGGGCTGCCTGATTAACGAAAAAAAAGAAAAAAATAGTGTACAATACTGGAAAAATAGCTGTTTTGTAGCTTTTGCCATCCTGCCTCAGATTTACTTATGCTTTTGACTTACTTCAAAATCTTTAAGTAATAGCCAAATTTGGGAACAACTGAGCATTAAAACTAATAATGACAATAATGGATTATAATATGTTAGGTAAAAAAATCCATGTGCTTGCTTCGGCAGCACACATACTAAAATTGGAACAATACAGAGATTAACATGGCCCCTGCATGAGGATGACACGCAAATTCGTGAAGCATTCCATATGTGTATATGATACTCCAAAAGCAGACATAAAGAAAAAAGGGAAGACAGAAGGAAGAAAGGAAAGAAGGAAGAAAATAAGGAAGATAAGGGTTGGATAAGGAAAATTTCCTTTACAAAAATAGCAGCTAGTAAATATAGAAAGATAAAATAGAAAAATCACCGTTTTTAAAACCCTCCATATAATAATTGATTTAGATAAGGTCATTAATGGATTCTAAACCTATGATCTCAAATTATCACCCACAGATTGATTATTAGTTACAAAGTTAAACAGTATACCTTTACAATGGAGCGATCTGGCAGGCACCATTTAACTAACTTAGCAAACTTAGCATCACCAATATTGGAGCAAACTTTCATTATGTTCAGTCTGATATGATATAATAAATATGCAATATTATCTGTGTAGTATTCTTGTTCAAAACATTTAACCCAAATTTAATTATGAGTTAACATTCAGACAAATCCAGAATATGGACCATACCACAAGACAATTAACTGACCTGGACTCTAACATCAGTTAATGTCATAAAATACAAAAATAGCAATAGGAGCATAGTAGATTAAGAGACATAAAAAAGAGGTATAAAGGACATTTGGAGAGCAATTGGGAAAATTTAACAATGAACTGTATAATGGGTGATACTGTGTTACATTTTATTTTCTTAAGTGTGATAGTGGTGTTGTAAAGATAAAACGACGTGTATTTTTAGAAAACACATGCCAGGTATTAGAGAGTGGAAATGTCATATCTGCAAATGTTTTCAAGTGGTTCCACAAAAATAAAAAGAGAGAGGAGGCACTCAGGGTGTTGGAAATGTTAACACTTTGTGAATCTAGGTGAAAGGTATATGGTATTTATTATACTATTCTTTTTTTTTGTTTTTTGAGACGGAGTCTCGTTCTGTTGCCAGGGTGGAGTGAAGTGGCGGGATCTCAGCTTACTGCGACCTCCACCTCCTGGGTTCAAGCGATTCTCCTGCCTCAGCCTCCCAAGTAGCTGGGATTACAGGCACCCGCCACCACACCCAGCTACTTTTTGTATTTTTAGTAGAGACGGGGTTTCACCATGTTGGCCAGGATGGTCTCAATCTCCTGACCTCGTGATCCGCCCACCTTGGCCTCCCAAAGTGCTGGGATTACAGGCGTGAGCCACCTCACCTGGCCTATTGTACTATTCTTTAACTTTTTGGTAAGTTTGAAATTTTTCACAATAAAGAGTTAGGGAGAAAATCTTTCATTTTTATGTTTTATTTTTTTAAACTTTAAACCCACAGCCATATCATATAGAAAACCTTTACATTATGTCCAAAATCAGGCTATCAACTTATATATTTTATATTTCTGTCATTATTTGTTTTTTCTTCCCACGTCATCATCATCTGAAAATAATAGTTCTTTCAGTCTTTTTGCCTAGGAAGTAATAGTATGTTGTACTAAGGACTGAAATATCTAATCCTTGACTTTTCACAGTGTTTCCAGGAACGTGAGCAGTAATGCAGTGGTTATTATTTGGTGGTAATTATTGACTCTACCAGAACTTTGGAGTTTAAAGATCATTAATTTCATCATTTAGCTTTATACATGACAAAATTAAGGTAAAGAAAATATAATGACCCATTTTAGTACACATTGGCCGATATTAGCAAAGTGGAGCCAAATTTTCTCAGCTCTAACCCAATCCAATGTTTTTCCTACTAAGAAATTACTAAAACATGCTTGTATGGACGTTGACTCTAGAAGTTATATTATTACATGATAAAAGAGTTTGTTGATTCTTTCAAAATATTGGTTGATATGAGTATTAGCCAATTATAATAATGTAACCATAGCACATATACATGGAAGGTATTCATTGAATGGCAATAACAAGGGTAAATCTGGGGAGCATTACTATTGTTTGGAGTGGATTTAAGTTTTTATTTAAATATAGAAACTTCTTAATGGTGGCTGGGCGGGGTGGCTCGCGCCTGTAATCCTGGCACTTTGGGAGGCTGAGGCAGGCCGATTGCCTGAGCTTGGGAGTTCGAAACCAGCTTCGGCAACATGGGAAAACCCCGTCTCTACTAAAAATACAAAAAATTAGCCAGATGTGGTGGCTGGCGCCTGTAATCTCAACTACTCGAGAGGCTGAGGCAGGAGAATTGCTTGAACTTGGGAGGCAGAGGTTGCAGTGAGCCAAAATCGTGCCACTGTACTCCAGCCTGGGTGACAGAGCAAGACTCTGTCTCAAAAAAAAAAAAAGAAAAAAAAAGAAACTTCTTACTGGTATGTAAAATAAATAGATTATGTGATAGGTACCAGTATCTAAGTTGCTTTCACAGAATATTTAGAAAAAGCTTAACATACATTTAGTTATTTTATATCTTTACAGCTAAATACTTCACTGTCCTTTTGAAGGAGAAATATACTTTGTTCAGCTTACTTTATATTTTTGATTTGTAGCTCACAGGAATCCTTAAGTCAAAGATTTTAAAAAAGTTTAAATTAGCAGCAAGATTTTTTGTTTCCTTATTTTCATGACTAAAAAGTAATATAACCACATTAGAGGAAATTTCAATAATTGAAAGGAGAATAAAATCAGTTAAAGTTTTACTTATCTGACATAACCACAGCTGGTATATTTAAAATTCTGGTCTTCTTTATGTGTCTCTAAAATTATATAGTATAATTATATGTGTGTGTGGACAAAATTTTGTAAATTTTCTCCACCAAGCTAGATTGAGTGGACTTAAATGTGTAAATATTTTTATGGCTTTTGATATATATGTTTCCAGTTTATTTTTCCTTTTTAAAAACATTACTGATTGGATCACTGGTATGACGATTTTTTAAAATGTGATTTATTTTTCTATCCACAGCATGATGAAGTAACACCAAATGAAATAAAGACCCTTAGGGAAAACAGTGAACTAGCAACAGAGCACAAAAAAGAATTATCCGAAAGGTATTGAATTCATAATCTTCATTAATATTCAATTCAATGTAGAAATCTGTGAGCACTGATTGTGTGCTTATCTCATTTAATTTTCAGTTTTCCTATGAGATAGATAGCATTATAATCATTCCCATTATACAAAAAAAAAGAGATCTATGATTAGAAAGACAAGCAATTTCCCCAAAGTCATACAAACTTTATTAAGTACGGGAGAAGCAGGATTTGAACTGAGTCGGAGCCCATTATTTAAATGGTAGTCATTAAATACTATACCAGGTATTTACTATGTAGAATACTATACTATCTCATAGTATAGCACACTATACTGTCTCTGCAGAAAGGAGACAATGATTTTATGTATGTTATGATAACAGTTAATAAATTATTTAAAAATTATATGTATCTGTGTGTGAAAACCCAATCATCATGCTTATGAACTACAAAAGAATCTTAAAATATATTTTTTACTTGGAAAGAAATACACTACATATTAGCAGTAATTTTATTAGGATGAAAAGTGGTGAGTGATTTCCCTTCTTCTTTCCAAATTGCTTGTAATATATTACGTTGGTTTAAGAAATTAAATTTAGACTGGGCATTGTGGCGCACGCTTGTAATCTCAGCACTTAGGGAGGCTGAAGCCGGATGACTGCTTGAGCCCAGGAATTTGAGACCAGTCTGGGCAGCATAGGGATACCCCATCTCTATAAAAAATTTAAAATACTAGCTGGGCATAGTGGCACATACCTATAGTTCCAGCTATTTGGAGGCTGAGGTGGGAGGATCGTTTGAGCCCAGGAGGTTGAGACCGCAGTGAGCCATGATCACGCCACTGCACTCTAGCCTGGGTGACAGAACAATACTGTGTCTCAAAGATAAACAAAAAATTAATTTAAAAAGACAAACAAACATGGCCTTGCCATTATATTAGGACCAGTTTATGAGAGGCCTTCTCATTGCAGGCTTATACATGATCTAGTCCTAGTTCCATATTTTCCAATTCAGTTGGTTTTCAAATATTCATAGGGAACATTGGTTCTTCAGAAGTCTATGTTTTATCCCTCCAGACCTGTGGCCAGAGTCAACCTAAAAGTGGAGGCAGGGGAATCCCCACAAGGGAGTGCCCCAAACTGTCCCAAGTTGGGGCCAGTTGGGATTCTAAAGAAAGAACCACTAACTAGAGTAATCAGTCTAAAGCATTTATTGAGGGAACTTGTAGAGTATTGCACCAATCCTTGCAATGGACAAGATATAAGGGGTGTTCTACCTAGGTATATCCACAGTGAGGGGGTCTGGGTATGGAGTTTATATGCGGGTTTAAGGAACCTGGCTCAGGGCTGAGGCCAGTTTCTTTCAATGTTTTAAGCAGCAACCTAGATACCTTTATCAGTGCCTGGAAATGTTTAAGGTCCTGGTTTGAGTTCAAGCCTGATGGGAAAACCCTGCACTGGGCTGTCTCACAGAGCAGTCAAAGCACTCTGTGATTTTTGGTCAGGACACAGAAAGAAAGCCAGGAGTGGAATCGGGGGAGGGGAGGATGGGACTGGGGTACCCTACAGTCTGGTATTTAGCTGCTGTAATATAAATGATCAAATAGTAGTTATCTTTCTTCAAAATAAAAGTAATGATGTAATTTATATAATTTTTTCAAGTTTTTCTCCCATAAGGGCTAATTTCCTTAATATACAAAGAGGTATTATAAATCTGGGAAAAATATGTCCAATCCAAAAACAACAGAAGTGGACAAAGGATACGAATAAACCCTAGGTAGGTGTCTACTTAGAGCCTTTTCTTTGTGGAAACACCAGAGGGTGCAGTGTGAACATAGATAAAATATACCCTCAATTTACCTGCTGAAGCATTTGTTAGCATAGTACTAGGGACATTGATTTTTTTTACATTGTACAAACTTGATGTACGAAAAATCAGGCAGTACAGAATTAGCATAAAATCCTAATTTCTCCCAAATCCTCTCCCAGTAATAACCTTTCCAGTAATAACTTTTTTTTTGTTTTTAATTGAGACAGAATCTTACTCTGTTGCCCAGGCTGGAGTGCAGTGGTGTGATCTCGGCTCACTGCAACCTCTGCCTCCTGGGTTCAAGCAATTCTTGTGCCTTGGCCTCTGGAGCAGCTGGGACTACAGGCACATGCCACCCCACCACACCAGCTAATTGTTTTTATTTTTAGTAGAGATGGGGTTTGGTCATGTTGCCCAGGCTGGTCTCAAATTCCTGGCCTCAAGTGATCTACCTGCTTCAGCCTCCCAAAGTGCTGGGATTACAGGCATAAACCACCCGTGCCTGGCCGAAAAATCTTATTTGATATTATGATGTGTAATGGCAGCATATGGCATTTCATTTTGTTTGTTTAACCTTTTTTTTTTTTTTTGAGACAAAAGCTCACTCTGACCCCCAGGGCTGGAGTGCAGTGGCACGATTTCAGTTCACTGCAGCCTCAACCTCCCAGGCTGAAGCGAGAGATCCTCCCTCCTCAGCCTCCCAAAATGCCACTAGGATTACAGGCATGAGCCACCACACCTGGCCTACAATTTATTACTTTTATGACACCTCCATGAACATCTTTTTAAAAGTAAATCTTGCTCTACTTTTTTGATAGTTTTCTTCATGTAAATTCTCAGATGTGGAAATTATGGTATAAAGAGGAGTTTTTCTTCTTTCTTAAACACCTTATGTTTATTTATTTATTTACTTAATTTGTGTGTGTGTGTTTGTGTGAGACAGAGACAGGATCTTGCTGTGTCACCCAAGCTGCAGTGAGGTAGCATAATCATAGCTCACTGCAACCTGGAACTCCCGGGCTCAAGCAATTCTCCCACCTCAGCCTCCTGAGTAGCTGGGACCGCAGATGTGTGCCACCACGCCTGGCTAATTAACAAAAAAAAAAAATTTTTTTTTTGAGGCAGGGTCTCACTCTGTCACCCAGGCTGGAGTACAGTGGCACAATCTTGGCTGACCGTAACCTCTCAATTTCCACCTCCTGGGTTCAAGCAATTTTCATGCCTCAGCCTCCTGAGTAGCTGGGACTACAGGTGTGTACCACCACACCTGGACAACTTTTTTTGGTATTTTTGATAGAAATGTGTTTTTGCCATGTTGGCCAGGCTGGTCTCAAACTCCTGGCCTCAAGCAATCCACCCTCCTAGGCCTCCCAAAGTGCTAGGATTACAAGTGTGCCCCAATTCACCCAGCCTAATTAAATTTTTTTTTTCAAGATGGCATCTCACTATGTTGCTGAGGCTGGTCTTTAACTTCTCGGCCCAAGGTATTTATTAACTAGTATGGTAGCAGGCCAAGCATGCTGGCTCACACCTGTAATCCCAGCAATTTGGAAGGCTGAGGCATGAGGATAGCTTGAGTCCAGGAGTTCAAGACCAGTCTGAGCAACATAGAGAGAACCAGTCTATACAAAAGATAAAAAAAAAAAAAAAATTAACTGGGTGTAGTGGTGTACTCCTGTAGTCCTAGCTACTTGGGAGGCTGGGGCAGGAGGATTGCTTAAGCCCAGGAGTTGAGGTTTGCAGTGAGCTATCTATGGTCATTCCATTGTGCTTCAACCAAGGTGAAAGAGTGAGGCCATGTATCAAAAAAAAAAAAAAAAAAATTAGCATATATCTGTTTCTTAGAATATGGAGCTGGAGGGTATTCTTTCATACTGGAAATAAACTACATAATATCATACAGTATGTTCAAATGCATGTACTAAAGAACTCTACAAAATTTTAATCAAAATCTATGTTTAGTTTGTTAAGAATTTCTTGAGAGAACCACTGAGAGACAGTGTCCTTGTGATCAAATGATGAATCTCTTCAGAGTTAAGTCTTAAAAAGGAAATTTTGATTAT
Organism: Pongo abelii; assembly: GCF_028885655.2. Taxonomy (NCBI): domain Eukaryota; kingdom Metazoa; phylum Chordata; class Mammalia; order Primates; family Hominidae; genus Pongo; species Pongo abelii. The sequence continues at coordinate 47,841,297 of NC_072001.2, read as the reverse complement.
GTTGATCCAAGTAATGCAGTAGTGGTACATTGGTTAAAAGGCAAAATTTTACTGTTAATTTCCCTAAATGCTGTCTCACTTGAGTCAGGAGGGATTGGGAATACTCAAAATGATCTTCCAGAGAGTTTCTGCCATAAGAGTGTGTGCCCTCATTAGGAATGGCTCTCTCATTATCTGTCCATGATTGGAGGACTGCTTTCTCTGATAAAACCTTTATATCTCCTGGTAAAGGGGAAGATGTAGTATAACAAAGAGTTTTGCCATTTGGTGAGAGAAGGAGATGTCTTGTGTATGTTGCAGTAAAATTCATCATGTGCAGTTTTGTGCCGTCTTTCCAAGGGTCTTCAATGTATCCTACTGAGGTGCAGGCTTTCTTGATTGCAGTTGGGGTTTTCAGTTTTCTTAATAGTTCAGCTAGCACTTGAGTCACCAGATATAAATTAGACATTTATCTCTTCAGTTGCCAGTATACATTCTGCGTATTATCACTTGAAGTTCTTACTCTTCAGAGATCTCTGCTCTTCAAGATTGTCTTCCTGATACAGATAGGTTTGTTTGGTTTTTGCGTAGTTCTATTTTGAGATCGTTACATTCTTTCATCATCAACTCTTGTTCCAAACCTTGGATCTTCAGGTTACAGCTTGAAACTTTTCCACCTCCTAATTTGATGAAAGTGGATTGAAATTCTTCATCACCAGCTGAGTTTCCACCTCTGTCCTTAGCTAGAGTTCTACTTGTTTAGATTGCATCTGTTTATTCAATACTTTTAAAGATTCAGAGTTGTGTTTACTCATTTTATCCAATTTGCTCTTTAAATCATCTCTATCAATGCAAATCTTCCTTTTTTTTTTTTTCTTTTTGAGACAGAGCGAGACTCTGTCGCCCAGGCTGGGGTGCAGTGGCACAATCTCAGCCCACTACAAGCTCCGCCTTCCGGGTTCACGCCATCCTCCTGCCTCAGCCTCCCCAGTAGCTGGGACTACAGGCGCCTGCCACCATGCCCGGCTAATCTGTGTTTTTAGTAGAGACGGGGTATCACCGTGTTAGCCAGGATGGTCTCAATCTCCTGACCTTGTGATCCGCCCGCCTCAGCTTCCTAAAGTGCTGGGATTACAGGCGTGAGCCACCGCGCTGGGCCACAAATCTTTCAATATACATAACAGGCCTTATTTACTTGTTGATATTCCACAAAACTTGTTTCTTCATCTAATTGAGCTCCTATAAGCTTTTCTTCCAAAAATCTAATTCTTTTCTTTAACATAAGATTTCTCTTTCTCTGAATCCTTAAGTCCTTTTTTGATGTCTTCATATGGGCAAATTGGGAAGCAACAGAAGCATCTCCTCAATATGTTGAAACTGGAGTTGCTGGGGTTTTCTCATAATTTAGCATACAGGTATCACCTTCTATCAGTGCATCCATGAGAGCCCGAAACCAGGCTACTTAGGGCCGCCACTGAGTTTCCATTCCCTAATGTTTAGAAACAGACAAAAACAGATCGGGTTGCCAGGGATCACCACGGGTTCAGATTTCCTTGAAGATACCTCCACTTTGCCAGCGAAAGCAGCCACTCTGAGTTATTGAATTGAGAGTATTGGTCTTATATCTACCCATTTGGAATTCCTTAAGATTCTAAGAATATTTTAATCGATTCTCTTGGCTCTTCAGGGTGCCTAGTCATATCATTTGTTAATAATGAAAGTATTCCGGCCAGGCGCGGTGGCTCACGCCTGTAATCCCAGCACTTTGGGAGGCCGAGGCGGGCGGATCACGAGGTCAGGAGATCGAGACTAGCCTGGCTAACATGGTGAAACCCTGCCTCAACTAAAAATACAAAAAATTAGCCGGGCATGGTGGCGGGCTCCTGTAATCCCAGCTACTCGGGAGGCTGAGGCAGGAGAAGGCGTGAACCCAGGCGGCGGAGGTTGCAGTGAGCCAAGATCACGCCACTGCACTCCAACCTGGGCGCCAGAGCTAGACTCCATCTCAAAAAAAAAAAAAAAAAAGAAGAGCAATGATAAATATTAAAATCAGCCATAGATAAGGACATATACCTACATTTGGACATGTAACAGTGCTGCTTTAAGTATTATTGCTGGATAAAGAAACAGTCTGATTGTTCAAAAAGACATAACTGTATAACACAAAAACAAATTTTAAAAAACTATTAAAAAATTAGTCAGAATTTTAAAAGTATAATTTCAACATGTGGTAATACTCTGTTGTGAATTTTATTGGTAGAACTAAAGTAAAAATTTTTAATCTTTTTATTTGCCCAATTGAATAAATTTCCTTTTTCATATTTCTGCATTAAATAATAGCAATTTCTTGGAAGAAATCTTCATTTTTAGAGATAATGTATTTGTTTTTAATTTTGATGTGAAATGACAAGTACTTCTCTTTTTTATCATGCCCATCTGCTTGCACAGGAAGGAATAACTTCTTGTTGGAAAAAATCAGCTTGTGTTAATTAAACATTTAGTGACTAAGAGTTCTAATTTAGGCTGTGGTATCAATTTTTGTGACTAAAACTTCACTATCTCTTCCTCAGAATGGGTTGGGTTCAGCTCATTGACTATTAAATTTCTGAAAATAGAATTAATTGTGGTCTTTAGTTATAGATGGTACATGTTGGGGCAATAGCCTAGAACAGGGTTTCTTAGTTTTGGCGCTACTGGCATTTTAGGCCAGATAATTCTTTGTTTGGGCGAGGGTAGGTGAATGTCAGTCCTGTGCATTATAGAATATTTACCCTGGCCTGGCCGGGGGCGGTGGCTCACGCCTGTAATCCCAGTACTTTGGGAGGCCGAGGCGGGTGGATCACGAGGTCAGGAGATGGAGACCATCCTGGCTAACACGGTGAAACCCCGTCTCTACTAAAAATACAAAAAGAAATTAGCCGGGTGTGGTGGCGGGCGCCTGTAGTCCCAGCTACTCGGGAGGCCGAGGCAGGAGAATGGCGTGAACCTGGGGGGCAGAGCTTGCAGTGAGCCGAGATCACGCCACTGCACTCCAGCCTGGGTGACAGAGCGAGACTCCATTTCAAAAAAAAAAAAAAGAAAAAATAGGATGCTAGTGGAGTTCTGAATTACTGTCTCTGACTTGAAACATATGGAGAAAAACATTTTAATAATTCATATATCATGTTGGATGGTTTCTGATAATATTTCTTTTTTTTTCTTTTTTATTTTTATTATACTTTAAGTTTTAGGGTACCTGTGCACAACGTGCAGGTTTCAAAAGTGACTTAACATAAACAGACTATGAGTGTCACGTCTTGTTAGATGAACCTGCAAGTCACCTTAGAATCACAGTTCTAGAAAGGACCTTAAAGAACGAGTCCAGTTCACTTATTGTTTTTAATGAGGAAATAAGGACCTTGAGAAGATGTCTTATTTAGGGGGACTAACTGGGGGCCAAAACAGAATTGGAACACAACCCTCTTGATTTTCTAGGCAAGTGCTTCCCCACTCTCCCAAATAGCATATGCTGTAGCTTCTGTGCCAGGTACAATACGACTGCAGATCCGCAAAGCAGACCCAGAAACAAGCCAACATGCTTGTCTTTTAAATAAGCTGAAATAGTGAGGGAGAAGAAAAGGAAAAATCAGTTAGGCAGACCACTAAGGCTAGTCCTCTGAGAAACAGCCTGAAAAAATCACAGCTACAGGCATAAATAGAGCAGCCCAGGGAAAAACCAAACTGCAGCTGCACTGATAAGAAAGCAAGGCCCAGCATAGAGCCTTTGTTCTTTGTGTGATTAGCAGGCTCTCAGGAAAAAATTTCCTCCCCTTTTCAGGCATTTATGTGGTGAGCTCCGTGGGAACTTGCACAGGGAGGTGAGGGGCTTGCCTAAAACAGACCCACAGTTACACGAACAAGAGAAGCTGCACTTTGTGCTTGCCCAAGACATACACAGATAAGGAGAGTTACATATACAGCTTCATAGATAAGGGAAGTTACACAAACAGCTACAGAGTTGAGGGGAGTTTCACATAAAAACTTTTGGATTCAAGTGTAAAAACAGCAGCCCACTCGGGTCCCCTCTCCACTGTGGAGAGCTTTCTTTCTTTTACTTATAAAAGTTTTGCTCCAACTTCACCCTTGTGTCCAGGCTCCTTAATTTTCTTGGTTGTGAAACAATGAGCTCAGATAACACCTCAGACTACAAGACCATTGACCCTAGACAGTTTCATTAGTATTGAGTTGTACTGATTTCAAGACGGCAGTTTGTTATCTTTATTCATATGGCCATGCTATATAGAGTCTGATTGGTTTATTACATTTTTGTGACTTATAAATGACAGTGTTATTTGTGAAGCTATCATCTTAGAACTGTACTTCTTCCAAGCAAGTGAATACCAGCTGTAGAATTATCTAAAGAAAATGCACACTTTTTTTTAGTGCTTGGACCATTTGGGTATATGTGGGCCCTGGCCCTGGTCCTTCTCCCATGACTCAAATTTCATAATACAAAATTTTAACACTACTTTTGGCATCAGCATTTGAGAATTATATTTTTCCATATGATAACTTTTCCTTGTTTATATTCACATCTGTGGTTAAGCCCTTCAGATCTTGTAAATTACACAAAAAAACAGAAAAGACAAAAACCTTAAATGTTAATTATCTTTCCCTGAGATGCATTTCTCCCGAATACTTTATCATAGTTACATACCATTGACTATTTCTTGTATAGAAACCAAGCCTGTCTGTAGATCTTAAATTAATGACTAAGAGGATTGAGTAAATTTACACCAAGTTGTGTATGTTGGAATTTCTTGAAAGAGAGTATCCAGTATTTTTCTGATACATTATGCATGTGTAAATTTAAAATTATAATGAAACGCTTTTTTTGGTTTGTTTCCCAAAGTGATTGTATCTTTCGATGTATATAGTAAAGCAAAATGTAACCTATATCATTGAAATATTATCAGACAGAATAAAATCAGTGATAACATAAGCCTTCCAGGAATTAGAAGCATATGAAAAAATAAAATAAGCAAAGTTGAACTATTTTAAGTTTATTGTCTTAATGGGAAGTGAAAAGCAATATGATCTTAGTTATTGCTCATGTAACCATTTTTTAAAACTTGCTTTAATATAGCTGATGGATAATGCCTCTGAATATCCTTATAAAAAGTGTTCTCTGGCCAGGCGTGGTGGCTCATGCCTGTAATCCCAGCACTTTGGGAGGCCAAGGTGGGCGGATCACGAAGTCAGGAGATTGAGACCATCCTGGCCAACAAGGTGAAACCTGGTTTCTACTAAAAATACAAAAATTAGCTGGGCGTGGTGGCAAATGCCTATAATCCCAGCTACTCGGGAGGCTGAGGCCGGAGAATCCCTTGAACCTGGGAGGCGGAGGTTGCATTGAGCCGAGATCGCGCCACTGAACTCCAGCCTGGAGACAGAGGGAAACGCCGTCTCAAAAAATGAAAAAAAAAGTTCTCCTCACTTTAGAACTTTTGATTATTTCTCCATCCTTTTGAAAGCATGTCTCCTCTGATGCTTTCAACTATTAAGCATAGTCATTTCCTAAACTGTTTAATTTAGTGTGTAGTTCATCTTAGTTATTTCATCCTTTGTGACTAGATTTTTTTTTTCTAGCTTTTGGTAGTGTTTTCTGTAATTAGATACATTATGAGTCATTGGCCAAGTCTGCCAGTTAATTTCTGAATGTCTGTTTCTCTTTTTTCCATGATGATATAGAACCCCTAATTTCCTTCCTTCTTTCCTTCCTTCCTTCCTTCCTTCCTTCCTTCCTCTCTCTTCTTTTCCTTTTCTTTTCTTTCTTGTTTCACCAGGCTGGAGTGCAGTGGTGCAATCACCTTGAACTCCTGGATTCAAGCAGTCCTCCCACCTCAGCCTCTCAAGTAGCTAGGACTATAGGCATATACCACTACACCTGACTAATTTTTAAATATTTTTCTAGAGACAGGGTCTCAATATATTGCCTAGGCTGGTCTCAAACACCTGGGCTCAGGTGATCCTCCCGCCTCAGCCTCCTAAAGTGCTGGGATTATGGGCATGAGCTACCACACCTGACCCTAGAACCCCTAATTTCTATCTAAGCACATGCTACCAAGAATAAAGAATATATTCTCAGTCCCACTTGAAATTAAGTATGGCTGTCACAGTGGTTTAGCCAATGGATATACAGCAGAAATGGCATCTGGGAACTTTTCTTAAAGGCCTTGGCTCATACCCTTTGTCTCCCTTTCCTTCCACTCCCACTCTTTCTGTGTTCTTTCAGCCTGTTACTTAGAGGATGTGGTAGTTACCATTTCAGTCCATAAGAGCAAGAACTATACCCTAGGGTTGGCAAAGCAGTGGACTGAAAAGAGCCTGAGATCCTGAGGATATTTTGTAGAAATTTGCCATCCCAGCTTTGGGCTGCCTACCTGTAGACTTATGTGACAGACAAACAAACTTCTGTTTTGTTTAAGTCACTATATTTTTGTCTATTATTGCCAAACCAATTATAATTGAGGTTTAAGGGCAAGTTGTTGACCTTGGTCTATGGATGAGAATTGTGTGGAAGGTACCATTTATTTACATCTGTAAAGTATTGACAGATTTGTAACCTTAAAGTGAGGTAGGTGACTTTAGTGACACCACATGTTTATTAGATTTATAGCAGCTTTAGTAAAAAGTTGTTTGTAATGGAGTGCTTGGTTACACTATTATTTAGCAGAGTGAAAAACTGAAAATAACCTCAATGTTTAATAATGAATAGATAGAATGGCATCTTAAATCATATTGCTATTTGAATTTAATGGAATAGCCATTTTTCCTTTAACTGCTTTATTAAGATATAATTCACAGACCTTACAATTCACTCATATAAAGTGTACAATTCAATGGTTTTTAGAGCATTTACAGAGTTGTACAATCATCGCCACAGTCTGATTTTAGAACATTCTCATCATTCCCAAAAGAACATTTTAGAACATTTCCATCATCCCCTTGCCCATTAGCAGTTATTCCCCATGCCCCCAACACACACCCCAGCCCTAGGCAACCATGAATCTACTTTCTATCTATATATATTCTCCTATTCTGGACATTTTATGTGAATGGAATCATACGATATATGCTCTTTTGTGACTAGCTTCTTTCACTTAGCATAATGTATTCCAGGTTCATTTATGTTAAAGCATGTATCAGTACTTCATTACTTTTTATTGCTAAGTATAATAATATTCCACTGTATGGATATACTACATTTTATTTACCTATTCATCAACTGATGGACATTTAGGTCTTTCCACTTTTTATCTACTATGAATAATGCTGCTATGAACATTTCATTTTTACGTGGATATATGTTTTTGTTTCTATTGCGTATATATCTAAGAGTGGAATTGCTGGGTCATGTAATAACTATGTTTAACATTTTGAGAAAGTGTCAACTGTTTTTCAAAGTAGCTACACCATTTTCATACCCATCAGCAATGAATAAGGGTTCTAATTTCTTCACATCCTCGACAACATTTATCTGTCTTTTTAAATATAGTCATCCTAGTGGGTGTTTAAGTGGTCTCTTGTGATTTGCATTTCTCTAATGGTTAATAATATGGAACATCTTTTCATGTGCTTATTGGCTATCTCTCCCTCTTTTTTTTTTTTTTTTTTTTTTTGAGATGGATTCTCACTCTATCACCCAGGCTGGAATGTAGTGACATGATCTTGGCTCATGGAAACCTCCACCTCCTGGGCTCAACCAATCCTCCTGGCTCAGCCTCCTGAGTAGCTGGGACTACAGGCACGGCCACCATGCTTGGCTAATTTTTTTTTTTTTGTAGAGACAGGGTTTTGCCATGTCACCCAGGCTGGTCTTGAACTCCTGGACTCAAGTGATCCACCCACCTCAGCTGCCCAAAGTGTTGGGATTGCAGGCATGAGCCACAGTGCCCAGCCTGGCTATTTTTTGTATCTTCTTTGGAGATAAAAAAGAAGCCAATAAAAGAAGATATTGAATATACTTCAATATCTTCTGAAGAATATTGAATAGATATTCTATTCTTTCTATTCACCTCCTTTGCCATTTTTAATCTGGGTTGTCTTTTTGTTAATGAATTATAAGAGTTCTTTATATATTCTGGATACAAGTACTTTATCATACATATGATTTGCAAATATTTTCTCTTATTCATGGATTGGTGTTTTTTTTTTTTTTTTTTTGCTTTCTTGATGACATTGTTTGCAACACACAGTTTTTAATTTTGATGAAGTCCAATTTATCTATACTTTCTTTTGTTGATTGTGCCTTCGGTTTATATGTAAGAAACCATTGCCCAACCTAAGATCATGAAGATTTACTTCTACATTCTCTTCTAAGAGTTTTACAGTTTTAATTTTTACATTTAGGTCTATGATTTGAGTTAGTATAGTTTGAGGTAGGAGTCCAGTTTCATCCATTCTTTGGCATGTGGATATTCAGTTGTTCTAGCACCATTTGTTGACGATTATTTCCTTCACTGACTTGTCTTAGCAGAAATAACCATCTTTAAGTTTATTTTTCTGACTATGTGTGATGTGTTCTTATAAAAAATTAAACATCATATAAATAAAAAAAAGAAAAAGGCCCTTAAAATATCACCTCCAGGCCAGGTGTGGTGGCTCATGCCTGTAATCCTAGCACTTTGGGAAGCCATGGCAGAATAGCTTGAGTCCAGGAGTTTGAGACCAGCCTGGGCAACATGGCAAAACCTTGTCTGTACAAAAAATAAAAAACATTAGCTGAATGTGCCTATTGTAGTCTCAGCTACCCAGGAGGCTGAAGTAGGGGGATCACCTGAGCCCAGGAGTTCAAGGCTGCAGTGAGCTGTGATCACACCACTGTACGCCTGGGTGACAGAGTAAGACACTGTCTCAAAAAACAAACAAACAAAACCACCTTCAAAGATAATTGTTAATACTATAAGTGCGTGGTCTGGAATAATTGATCTCTAAGGTAACTTCCAGATCTGTGAGTCTATAAAATTTTACTAGGCACAAATAATTCCCAGAAATAACTATTTAGCAGAAAATTCTATTTGCATGAGTGATGCCCTGAAGTACTTAAACGAAAGGCCTAGTGGCCCAGCGATACGGCTATCATCCTGTTACTACTGGATAGGAGAACCCACCTAAAGCTATTAATAATTTTATTAAAATCTACAGACCTTCCCTAGAATACCTTATTTTTTTTCTGTTTACTTTGCATTCTACATTATGCCACAGCAAACATACTCGTAAATGATACTTGAACTCATACCCTTTGTATTGGAGAGGGCATTGCATCTTAGTAGCAGTATAAGGGAGTGGCTAAGAGCACAGAGTCAGACTATCTCGGTTTAAATTCCAACTGTAACTCTTTTCTAGTTTGTGATCTTGGACCAGTTACTTAAGCTGTCTGTGCCTCAGTTTCCTGGTAAATGGGGATCTTAATGCCAAAATTATAGGGAAATTGTGAGGATTAAGCGAGGTAATACATGTAAAGTGCTTAGGACTGTACCTGATACTTAGTAAGTGCTCAATAAAAAAGCTATGTAGCTTCATTATTATTAGCATATTCTGGTTCCTGTCACAAAGTGATAAATGATCATCAAACTAGTACTTTGAAAACTCAAATTGGGGCCAGGCATGGTGGTTCTCAGCACTTCAGAGGCCAAGGCAGGAGGATCTCTGGAGGCTAGGAGTTCAAGATCAGCCTGGGCAACATAGCAAGAACCCAATCTGTACTTAAAAAATTAAGTTCAATAAAACACTCAAAGCTGGGCACAGTGGCTCACACCTGTAATCCCAGCACTTTGGGAGGCCAAGGTGGGTGGATTACTTGAGGCCAGGAGTTTGAGAGCAGCCTGGCCAACATGGTGAAACCCCGTCTCTGCAAAAAATACAAAAATTAGCCGGGCATGGTGGCGTGTGCCTGTAGTCCCAGCTGCTCGGGAGGCTGAGGCAGGAGAATCGCTTGAACCCAGGAGGCAGAGGTTGCAGTGAGCCGAGATCGCACCACTGCCCTCCAGCCTGGGCAATAGAAGGAGACTGTCTGAAAAAAAAAAAAAATCACTCAAATTGGGGCTATCTAGTGTGGGCAAACTAGATAGAGTTAGGGAGCTTTTTACCTCCTAAGACACAAAGAGTTCATGACAGCTCCATTTTTACCCTAACAGGTTGGAAGAGATAGAAATCTATGAATAGCTGAAGGCAGAATGTGTTTATCCAATACAATAACATAGTTGAAACCTTGAACAAAAGCTTTTTAAAAGTTTGCTTAATGGAAACAATGTTACTTGGAGTAGTTTTTTAGTTTTTTAATTTTTTCAGTAGATGACATCAATATAATATCCCTCATTTCTTCCCAAGAAAAATTTTTCTCTCTTTAGGGGAGATATATGGTAGAAATGTTTATTATTTACCCTAGCATATCAACAATTATCTTAAAGGTAAGTGGACTAAATGCCTCAATTAAATCACCACTTTGGGCAGCTAGGGTTTTAAAATAATTATATGTCATTTATAAAAGACATTTAAAATTTAAGGATGTTAAAATGTTGATGTAAAAGAATGGAAAATAGGGGCTGGACGTGGTGGTTCATGCCTGTAATCTTGGCATTTTGGGAAGCTGAGGCAGGAGGATTGCTTGATCCCAGGAGTTAGAGACAGGCCTGGACAACACAGGGAGACCCCATTTCTACAAAATTTTTTTTTAAGTAGCTATGTGTGGTGGCTTGCACCTGTAGTCCCAGCTACCCAGGAAGTTGAAGTGGGAGGATTGCTTTGAGCTGGGATGTTGAGGCTGCAGGGAGCCATGTTTGTGCCACTGCACTCCAACCTGGGAAACAGAGCGAGACCATCTGAAAAAAAGAAAAAAGGAAGAAAGAAATTGAAAAAGAAAAAAATCACCAAAAAACCCCAAAGAAAATAGAAGTTAGGAAATAATACGGAATTATAGTAGAGATAGAAGAAATTAATAAAATAGGAAACAAACTTACAATAGAAATGATCAACAAATCAAGAAGTTGAGTTTTGAAAACTAAAAGAAATTTATAAATTTCTGATAGGACTGGCAAAGGAAAAGAAAGAAGGCACAGATAATATCAAAAATGAAAAGAGGAATACATCTCAGATTCTAGAGACATTTAAAAAAATTAGAGGAAATTATGACCAAATTAATGTCAATAAATTTGAACATTTACATGAACTATTTAAATTTCTAGGAAATATATCTTACTAAAACTGCCACAAAAAAGAGGAAATCTGAACAGACCTATAACTGTGAAAAATAGTGATTTTATAATATTAAAAATCTTCCTACAGCCGCACTAATTACTAGTTTTTGTCATCATAGTGAGCTATGTAACTTGTTTCCGCATCTGAGAAATGAAGATAGTAACATAATGCCATAGTAATATTGGAGGATTAAATGAGAAAATGCCTGTAAAAGTGCATTGCACAGGGCCTAGCATTTGCCACATGATCAATGCATGATTGCCTTTATTAGTTTCCTTTACAGCTATGGTGTACCACTGAGTGTAGAATGTGTGTGTTCTTCAGGCTCCCTTGTGTGCATGCTCTGAAAGGTAAAGGGGCCTGCTCTTTGTTCTGAAGTAAAACTACTCAGGGCATTAGGTGGATCTGAAATTTAAAAATAAAATTGAAAGTAAATCAATCTTTTCCTTAAATCAGATTGTCTCTGCTTTTGTTTTGCACACCTGCCTCAATATCAGTCTTGGAATTTTTTCCCACTGTTGTGGGTGCAATTTTTGTGATATGTACAGAACCACCTACCCTACTCCAGGCCTTGGATCCTGACCTTAGTGGCTTGGAAAAGGCTGTCACTTAGAATTTACACTCCAGTCCTCACTATCACTGTCTCCATTCTTCTCCCATCTCCCCACCCTGGGGTGATTTCCCAGCCTGCTATTTGATTTCCTGTTCATATGGTTCCCCTAATCTCCAGAGCATGTAGTACTCACTAGCCAGAATATTGCCCATGTCTTCTGTGTTACATAAAGTTATTTCCAGCATATCTGATCTCTTCTCATCCTTTCTCTGTCACTCGGGGGCTTTGCTCTACCTGGTTGTGTCACAATCTTTAGGAGATTCCCTCTTTCTTGATCAGAGAGCCCTTCATTCCTCCATTCCTTGCCTCTGCAATCATGAGGGTGTGACACAGATGAGGGTGTGACACAGATGAGGGTGTGACACAGATGAAGGTGTGACACAGATCTCATCTCTTCCTGGAATTCCCAATCTCAAGAACTTTTCTTCATGGTGTTGCTGACTTAAACGAGAGTGCCCGCCAACTGTGGGGCCCTCACCCGTCTTAATGAGGTTTGTTTCCTTGCTACAGTGTTGTGATTTATTTCACTTGGCTCTTATCTTTAAAATCGAATTCATTTCCTTGTCCTAGTTAGGCTCCTCACCATACCTACTCTGTATTGTGTTTCTTCCTCATTTGTCAGATTTTTTTTTTTTTTTTTGAGATGGAGTCTTGCTCTGTCACCAGGCTGGAGTGCAGTGGTGCAATCTCGGCTCACCACAACCTCTACCTGCTGGGTTCAAGCGATTCTCCTGCCTCAGGCTCCTGAGTAGCTGGGACTACAGGCATGCGCCATCACACCCGGATAATTTTTGTATTTTTAGTAGAGAAAGGTTTCACCATGTCGGCCAGGATCATCTTGGTCTCTTGACTTTGTGATCCACCAGCCTCGGCCTCCCAAAGTGCTGGGATTACAGGCGCGAGCCACCACACGCAGCCCATTTGTCAGGTTTTTAAAAGCTGTTTCTTTCCCTCTCCCCATTCCCATCTGTCCAAATCCTGTCCTTCTTTCAGGCATCATCTCAAAGGATATCTCTGAATGAAACTTCTTTGGCAACCTCCTCTTCTTGCCGCCTCTCCCCACAGGACTCTAGTCTACTTAGAGAACTTAGGTTACTCAACCTAAAGTTATAATTATTTGTGTATACCTGCCAAAGGCCCCTACTACATTGTTAGGTACTTGAAGGCAAGGATTTTTTCTTACTAATCTTTGCAGCTCCCACAGCACCCAGCACAGTGCCTGGAATATGGGAGTTACTCAGGAACTATTTGATGAATTGAATTCATACATGTGTAAGAATCCAGAAGATAAAGGAAATTATTTCCTTCAGTTTTCAGACTGGGACCCAACAGTGCCCTGTTTCACTCTTTATTAGGAAGCAGGTTGTATGGACCTGGAGGTACCAGATAAAATGAAGGCTTCTATAATACACATTCATCAACCCTGCTAGGGTTGTCTCATTCATTCATTTATACATTCATTCAACAAACATTTGTTGATGACTGAGTGCTAAACTCACAGCTCTTTTTTCTTTTCCTGTAAAGTGAGATAACAGGGAGTGGGACCCTTCCATTAAGGCATTTATAATCTGGTTGGAGAGTTGGAAATATAAACAACTGACTGTAAGGCAAAGTGAAGTAGGTGCTAGAATAACATATAGGTCAAATTCTCTGAGAGCACTAGTCCTTGGTTTCTGCAGGGCAGAAAAGAGGGATATTGGAAAAAATCAGGATGGTTCAGAAGAAGGGCAACTTTGTTTTTCCTGGTGGACTCATAGCATCGCCATGATAACCACAACGAGGCCCCGAAAGGGGGAAATCCTGTCATTTCCAGCAACAACATGGATGAATCTGGAGGTCATTATGCTAAGTGAAATAAGCCAGGCACAGAAACATAAATACCACATGATCTCACTTATATGTGGAATCTAATAAAGTTGAACTCATAGAAGTAGAAAGTAGAGCAATGGTTAATAGAAGCTTGGGGGAAGGTGGGGAGGGAGAGAATGGAGAATTGTTGATTAAAGGGTACAAAATTTCAGATAGACAGGATGAACAGGTTTTGAGATCTACTGCACATCAGGGTGACTATAGTCAATGGTAATATATATTTCAAAATAGCTAAGAGTAAATTTCAAATGTCTCACTATAAAAAATAATAGGTAAGTGAAATGATGGATATGTTAATCAGCTTGATTTAATCATGCCAATTGTATACATATATCAAAACATCACATTTTACCCCATAAATATATACAAAAAAGATTTGTTAAAAAAAAAAAAAGTGAGTGGTCACTGTGGCTCACACCTTTACAGGTTCCCAGCACTTTGGGTGGCCCAGGCAGGAGGATTGCTTGAGGCCAGCCTGGGCAACATATTTTGTTGCCGTATTTAAAAAAAAAGTCCCTCTGAGCTTTTCTGGCCCACCTCTCATCAAATCCCTGGCACTGTCTCTGCATTTGATGAGAGTGTGAGGTAGAGTGGGTGGGAGCAGGCAAGTCAAGTTGCTGTAGACCTGTGCTGTCTAATATAGCAAGATGTAGCTAGTGGGCACTTGAAATGTAGCTAGTCTGAAATGAGATGTATTAAGTGTGAAATACACCTTGGATTATGAAGACTTAGCACAAAAGAAGAATAACTTTTATTTTTATTTTTTGAGACAGACCCTCACTCCATCACCCAGGCTGGAGTGCAGTGGCGCCATCTCTGCTCACTGCAACCTCATGCCTCTCAGGTTCAAGTGATTCTCGTGCCTCAGCCTCCCGAGCAGCTGGGATTACAGGCGTCTGCCACCATGCCTGAATAACTTTTGAATTGTATGTGTATTTATTTAATTTATTTTTATTTTTTGTTTTAATTTTTGTATTTTTAGTAAAGGTGGTGTTTCACCATGTTGGCCAGGCTGGTCTCAAACTCCTGACCCCAAGTGATCTGCCCACCTCGGCCTCCCAAAGTGCTGGGATTACAGGCGTGAGCCACCATGCCCAGCCAAAATAGAATAACTTTCGTGTTGATTACATGTTAAAATCATACTTATTTAGGATATATTGGTTTAAATAAAATATATTGTTGAAATTAATTTCACCTGTTTCTTTTTTTTTTACTTTTTTAATGTGGCTACTTGACCATTTAAAGTTAGATACACCATGGGCAATACAGGGTGTAGACCCTCATCTCTACAAAAAAAATAAATAATTGAGCATGGCGATGCATCCTTGTAGTCTCAGCTGCACGGGAGGCTGAGGGAAGAGGATCACTTCACCCCATGGGTTCAAAGTTGCAATGAGCTATGATTGTGCCACTGCATTCCAGCTTGAGTGACAGAGCGAGACTCTGTCTCTAAAAAAATAAATAAATAAAACTGTACATGGCCCACATTATACAATTGGCCCTTCATATCTGTGGGTTCTGCATCTGTGGATTCAACCAACTGTGGATCAAAAATATCTGGGAAAAAATAATGATACAACAATAAAAATAACAAATTTTAAAAATATGACAACTATTGACATAGCATTTACATTGTCTTAGGTATTATAAGTAATCTAGAGATGATTTAAAGTATACAGTAAGATGTGTGTAGATTATAAGCACAAACTATACCATTTGATATAAGGGACTTGAGCATCATGGATTTTGGTAGCTGTGTTGGAGGTGTCCTGAAACCAATCCTCTGCATATCCCAAGAGACCACTGTACTTCTATTGGACAGTGCTGTTCTAAAGGCTGTTCCCCAGGCTCAGGTACCCTAGGAAATTTGGAAAACCCTTGGGGGAAACAGATAGATCTTGATACTGAGCCGGGACCCAGTCCCACTGGTATTTACCAGTCCTGACCTGGATCCAAACTCCCAGGGACTTTGGAAGTGCTATAGGCATCACTTGGGTCTAGGCTATGGTGGAGTCAGGTCACAGATAGGAAACTTGGTTCTCTCCGTTCTGTGTTTCCCTGTAACTCAGGCCACAAGGACAAATGTGACAGGGTGTTGGTTTGTTTTTTGTGTTTCTTTCAAGTGGCTTCCTTGAAGACACAAATAGCTTCTGAATGGCAACAATAAGGAGCCAGTCTGGTAGAGTCTTTCATAAGAGCAACTAAGCTTTTGATCATTAATCAGTTAGCATACTGCTTGCCTGGGTGACTTCTTATACACAGAAAAAGGTGGCAAGGTGACGAATGAAACAAGATGCTATGCTGCCAGCTTTCAAGATGGAGGAAGGTCCCCAAGAATGCAGCTCTAGATGCTGGAAAAGAGAAATAAACAGATTCTCCCCTAGAGCCTCTGGAGGGAGCTCGACTTTGCAGACACTTGGATTTTGGCTCAGTGACACTGATTTCAGACTTCTGACCTCCAGAACTGTGAGAGAATAATGTGTATTGTTTTTAGCCACCAAGTTTGTGGTAATTTATAACAGCAGCTATAGGAAATGAATACAGCCAGGCACTATTCTAAAGAACTCCCTTGTATTGGTTCATCCAACTCTCACCTCTTCCCATCTCCTCATTGATGGTGGGGAGGTGTATCCAGGGATCATACTTACCAATCTATCATCCTCACTAGGCTTCACCACACACCACACCCTGTACTCACATGTGCAGAACCTTCCTGACCCACTTTATTCTAGGCCAGGGAGAGACCTGAAGAGCCTCAAGCCACAGCTTTCTCCCAAACCACTCCTCACCAATCCCATAACCCCATAACCCAGGGTGCAGAGTGAAAGAAGTTGCAACAAGGAAAAAATAATTATCTTTTCACTGACTTGTTTTGTAAATCTGGATTTTTATATTAGGTTAGGATGAAGGTGGCACCTTCCTCCATCTCCAGGGCCAGCAGCATAGCATCTGGTTTCCATCATCACATTGCTGCCTTCCTCAGTAAAACCCTTCCTACATTTTACTCCCTCTATCTCCCTCTTACAAGGACACTTTGTGATTACATTTAGGGTCCACCCAGGTAACCCAAGATAATTTCCCCATCTCAAGATACTTAATAACATCTGCAAAGACCCCTTTTCCATTAAGGTAACATTCAGATTCCAGGGATTAGCGCCTAGATATCTTTGGGGGCCATTATTTAGCTGCCACACTGGTATAAAGTAAATGCTTAAGAAATTAGCTATTATTATTACTGTGCTAAGCACTTTTTATGTGCTAATTAATCCTCACTACAACACTATGAAGCAGAGACTATGGGTATCCCATCTTACAGAGAAGAAAGAGGCTTAGAGAGCTTATGCAGTTGCCTAAAATCAGATGGCAAGTGTCAGAGCCCATGCTCTTAGCCTCCATACAGGCTGATTTGGGGAGCACACCTATGACTGCACTTGTGATAAGGGTGACACTCACCCTACTTTTCCATTTGAATCATTTGAGTTGTTGTATATATTCTTGGAGTAGGGGTGGTCTTTCCCCATAGAGTGTCATCTCTTTCAGGACAAGGAGTCTGTCTGTCATGCACTTTCTCTTGTGGTTTGGTGCTCTGCACATACTGAAAACAAAATTAATATTGTTGATTTAACTGCCAAAGCTGGAGCACATAAGGATCATTAAGTGCAAAGAATACTGATCAAACAGAACAAGCTCTACCTCCTTATTTGCCAACCCCCAGAGGTTGACATGGTGAGAGGGGTGAGTTGAAAAGGAAGAAGTTTAGTTTTACCTTCTAAAGGTCAGCCTGTCTGTTGGTCTGGTACAGGTAGAGATTACAACAACAACCCTTCAGGAAAACGTTACATTTTGTTCCATGAAAAACAAACAGTATTTCGTTCATGCGGCACATACTAGTCTTTCTGGCATGATGGACTGTGGTTAAACTCAGCATATCCTGGGAATGGGTAGGAGATGGACATCACTGAGTAGGAGAAAGTGAAACTGGGAAATGAACTGTGGAGAAAGAGATCTCCACAGGGTCAGTGACAAGTATTCTGAATGATCATGGGAAAAAGAGTAGTGTGGAGGAAAAGGGGGGCAGTGGAAGTGACTGAAGTTCAGACTGCATTCTGGGAGATGAAAGAAGCAAACAAGGGTGCAGCACTAAGGAAGGAGAGAAGAAGGAGTTTGAGTTACACAAGATTTTCTCTGAAAAATGAAAGATACCAGAAGTGACCATATTAAAAACCATCTCATAATGGACCTGCTTTACTTCAGAAGGGATAAGTGCTAGTATTTGCTAAGTCTGAGAAATCATCATCGCAGTCTTGTCATGATGAATCATGTAGTGGCCACCCCAGAAACCTGAATCACCAAAGCTTCCTTTCCTCACCTCATTGCCATATAAACTGACTAGACTGGGATGGGAGAAAAAGATGGAGGCTTACAAATATCCTCTCCAGCATCACCCAGGCACTAAGGGCAGTGAGATGGCCAAGGTCCCAGTCCTAGGGCTTTTAGATTTCCCCTGATACCGCTCTAGGGGATTTGATGGATGTGCTTGTTGGCTCATCGTGTCATCCCCTTTCCATAGGCACATCTGTAAAAATGTCACCAGTGGCCCAGTGAGCAGGAAACCTCAGGGATGGGGTACGGGAGGCTCCATGGTTCTAATGGCTGATGCCACCCTGCTTCAGTGGCCTGATGCCTCCATGTCTGTTATTAGGGTGTTCCTACTGTGGGGATTGACACATTGTTTTCGTCCTATGTTATTATGCAACTGATTAGGTTGAGACTTAACCTAATCCAGTGCAGTCCAGTTCCTATTTTCCAGAGATGACAGTATACCCAGGCCACTTAAATTTGATCTGGGTGTTGGTGAGACTATTACACACCCACAAATAATCCAATAATCTCTTTGGCTGTGTCATTTCTACTGGTGTCTAACCTCATCCTTTTTATTTGGCTCACATTGATTTTATTCTAAGTTTTAGGGATTATTTGGTGTGTCATCCCAACATATTACGTGTATAAATACTGTCTCCTTAATTCCACAAATGAACATTACTGAGAGTTAGTGTTATTCTTATTTTATGGCTGAAAAAAACTGACACTAACAGGTTTGGTAACTTGTCCAAAATCACATAGCTGGTAAATTCTAAGAATAGTGGTTCTGACTGGGTGTGCTGATCTCACACCTGTAATCCCAGCACTTTCGGAGGCTGAGGCAGGCAGATCGCAAGGTCAGGAGATTGAGACCATCCTGGCTAACACGGTGACACCCTGTCTCTACTAAAAATACAAAAAATTAGCCAGGCGTGGTGGCGGGTGCCTGTAGTCCCAGCTACTCGGGAGGCTGAAGCAGGAGAATGGCGTGAACCCGGGAGGCAGAGCTTGCAGTGAGCCGAGATTGCGCCACTGCACTCCAACCTAGGCGACAGAGGGAGACTCTGTCTCAAAAAAAAAAAAAAAAAAAAAAAAGAATTATGATTCCATCCCTGATCAGTCTGATTTTAAGGTTCAGTCTTTTCCAACATAATGCTGAAGTGACTGGGAAAAGTCAAGCTTCTAAATTGACAATTCAATTGGGAATTTACTATTATGGTCTGTGATGATGACATCTTATATCATGTACAACAGTGGATCAAACCTGACTGCATATCAGATCATGTTGTTGAGCTTTTAAAAACTATACATGCTTGGCCGGGCATAGTGGCTCACACCTGTAATCCCAGCACTTTGGGAGGCCAGGGCAGATCACCTGAGGTCGGGAGTTCAAGACCAGCCTGACCAACATGGAGAAACCCATCTCTACTAAAAAATACAAAATATTAGCTGGGCATGGTGGCACATACCTGCAATCCCAGCTACTTGGGAGGCTGAGGCAGGAGAATTGCTTGAACCTGGGAGGCAGAGGTTGTGGTGAGCCAAGATCATGCCATTACACTCCAGCCTGGGCAACAAGAGTGAAACTCCATCTCAAAAAAAAAAAAAAAAAAAAACTATACATGCTTTGAATGCATTAATACAATTAGATTTGCTAATATTTTGTTCAGAATTTTTGCATCTGTTGATGAGAGAGATCAGCCTGTAATTTTCCTTTCTTGTCATGTCCTTGTCTGTTTTGGATATCAAGGTTATGCTGGCCTCATAAAACAAATTATAAAGTGTTCTCTTCTCTTTTTTGTATTTTTTTTTTTTTTTGGTAGTGACAAAGTTTCACCTTGTTGCCCAGACTGGTCTCAAACTCCTGGGCTCAAGGGATCCACCTGCTTTGGCCTCTCAAAGTGCTGGGATTATAGGCATGAGCTACTGCACCTGGCTCTTCTCTTCTTTTTTATTGCCTTGTATTTAGACAATGTTATCTGTATTTTTTCTATAGTTTATACCTCACAAATATTTTCATTTTGGCCTAATGTATGGTAAATTTTTGTGAATTATCCACAGATACTTTTAAAAAAAAAGGTGTATTCTCTTTCTTGAGTACCAAGTTTTATCTGTTATTAATTATGCTATTTAGCCCTTCTCTGTTGTTTTGGCTTCTACTACAGTGTTTACATTTTTACTTGTACATCCTGTGATTTTATATTTTAATTAATATTCATGTTGGTGCTAAGTTATTTGGTGCTTAGGTATTCATAACATTGTAACTTGTGAACTGCATTTTTTTATCATTATAGATTATTTATTTGTACCTCTTAATACTTGTTTGTCCTGATGTTAGCCTTGCCTGATGTTAAAATTATAACCATTGCAGTCACTTCCAAGATGGCTGAATTGGAACAGCTCTGGCCTGCAGCTCCCAGCGAGACTGATGCAGAAGATGGGTGCTTTCTGCATTTCCAACTGAGGTACTTGGTTCATCTCACTGGGACTGGTTGGACAGTGAGTGCAGCCCACAGAGGGCTAGCTGAAGCAGGGCGGGACATTGCCTCACACAGTAAGCACAAGGGATTGGGGCATTTCCCTTTCCTAGCTAAGGGAAGCCATGACAGACTCTACCTGAAGGAAAGGGTACACTCCCACCCAAATACTGCACTTTTCCCACAGCCTTAGCAACCGACTGACCAGCAAATTCTCTTCCGTGCCTGGCTCGGCAGGTCCCACACCGATGGAGCCTTGCTCACTGCCAGCGCAGCAGTCTGAGATTGACCTGCAAGGCTGCAGCCTGGTGGGGAGAGGGACATTGGCCATTGCTGAGGCTTGAGTAGGTAAACAAAGCAGCCAGAAAGCTCAAACTGGGCAGAGCCCACCGCAGCTCAGCAAGGCCTACTGCCTCTCTAGACTCTACCTCTGTGGGCAGGGCATAGCTGAACAAAAGGCAGCAGACAACTTCTGCTGACTTAAATGTCCCTGTCTGACAGCTCTGAAGAGAGCAGTGGTTCTCCCAGCACAGTGTTCAAGCTCTGAAAATAGACAGACTGCCTCCTTAAGTGGGTCCCTGATCCCGGTGTAGCTGGACTGGGAGGCACCTCCAGTAGGGGCCAACTGACACCTCATACAGG
This sequence comes from Pongo abelii, assembly GCF_028885655.2. Taxonomy (NCBI): domain Eukaryota; kingdom Metazoa; phylum Chordata; class Mammalia; order Primates; family Hominidae; genus Pongo; species Pongo abelii. The sequence goes on along the minus strand of NC_072001.2, from coordinate 47,820,117 downwards.
TGGGTACCCCTCTGGGACAAAGCTTCCAGAGGAAGGATCAGGCAGCAATAGCTGTTCTGCAATATTCACTGTTCTGCAGCCTGCACTGGTGATACCCAGGCAAACAGTGTCTGGAGTGGACCTCCAGCAAACTCCAACAGACCTGCAGCTGAGGGGCCTGTGAGAAGCAAAGCTAACAAACAGAAAGGAATAGCACCAACATCAACAAAAAGGAAATCCACACCAAATCCCCATCTGTAGGTCACCAACATCAAAGACCAAAGGTAGATAAAACCACAAAGATGGGGAGAAACCAGAGCAGAAAAGTGGAATATTCCAAAAACCAGAGTGCCTCTTCTCCTCCAAAGTATTGTAGCTCCTCGCCAGCAATGGAACAAAACTGGACAGAGAATAAGTTTGACGAGTTGACAGAAGTAGGCTTCAGAAGGTCGGTAATCACAAACTTCTCCAGCTAAAGGAGCATGTTCTAACCCATCACAGGGAAGCTAAAAACCTTGAAAAAAGGTTAGACAAACTGGCTAACTAGAATAAACAGTGTAGAGAAGACCTGAAATGACCTGTTGGAGCTGAAAATCACAGCACGAGAACTTCGTGATGCATGCACAAGATTCAATAGCTGATTCGATCAAGTGGAAGAAAGGATATCAATGATTGAAGACCAAATTAATGAAATAAAGCGAGAAGACAAAATTAGAGAAAAAACAGTGAAAAGAAATGAACAAAGCCTCCAAGAAATATGAGACTATGTGAAAAGACCAAATCTACATTTGATTGGTGTACCTGAAAGTGACGGGGAGAATGGAACCAAGTTAGGGAACAATTTTCAGGATATTATCTGGGAGAACTTCCCCAACCTAGCAAGGCAGGCCAACATTCAAATTCAGGAAATACATAGAACACCACAAAGATACTCCTTGAGAAGAGCATTCCCAAGACACACAATTGTCAGATGCTTGAAGGTTGAAATGAAGGAAAAAATGTTAAGGGCAGCCAGAGAGAAAGGTTGGGTAACCCACAAAGGGAAGCCCATCAGACTAACAGCGGATCTCTCGGCAGAAACTCTACAAACCAGAAGAGAGTGGGGGCCAATATTCAACATTCTTCAAGGAAAGAATTTTCAGCCCAGAATTTCATATCCAGCCAAATTAAGCTTCCTAAGTGAAGGAGAAATAAAATCCTTTACAGACAAGAAAATGCTTTTGTCACCACCAGGCCTGCCTTACAAGAGCTCCTGAAGGAAACACTAAACATGGAAAGGAACAACCATTACCAGCCACTGCAAAACATGCCAAATTTTAAAGACCATCGATGCTAGGAAGAAACTGCATCAATTAACGGGCAAAATAACCAGCTAACATCATAATGACAGGATCAAATTCAGACATAACAATATTAACCTTAAATGTAAATGGGATAAATACCCCAATTAAAAGACACACAGACTGACAAATTGGATAAAGAGTCAAGACCCATCAGTGTACTCTATTCAGGAGACCCATCTCACATGCAAAGACACACATTGGCTCAAAATAAAGGGATGGAGGAAGATCTACCAAGCAAATGGAAAGCAAAAAAAATAGCAGGGGTTTTATTCCTAGTCTCCGATAAAACAGACTTTGAACCAACAAAGATCAAAAGAGACAAAGAAGGCCCATTACATAATGGTAAAGGGATCAATTCAACAAGAAGAGCTAACTATCCTAAATATGTATGCACACAATACAGGAGCACCCAGATTCATAAAGCAAGTTCTTAGAGACCTACAAAGAGACTTAGACTCTCACACAATAATGGGAGACTTTAACACCCCACTGTCAATATTAGACAGATCAATGAGACAGAAGGCTAACAAGGATATCCAGGACTTGAACTCAGCTCTGCACCTAGAAGACCTAATAGACATCTACAGAACTCTGCACCCCAAATCAACAGAATACACATTCTTCTCAGCACCACATCGCACTTCTTCCAAAATTGACCACATAGTTGGAAGCAAAACACTCCTCAGCAAATGTAAAAGAACAGAAATCACAACAAACTGTCTCTCAGACCACAGTGCAAACAAACTAGAACTCAGGATTAAGAAACTCACTCAAAACCACAAAACTACATGGAAACTGAACAACCTGTTCCTGAATGACTACTGGGTAAATAACAAAATGAAGGCAGAAATAAAGATGTTCTTTGAAACCAATGAGAACAAAGACAAAACGTACCAGAATCTCTGGGATACATTTAAAGCAGTGTATAGAGGGAAATTTATAGCACTAAAGGCCCACAAGAGAAAGCAAGAAAGAGCTAAAATCAACACCCTATCATCACAATTGAAAGAACTAGAGAAGCAAGAGCAAACACATTCAAAAGCTAGCAGAAGGCAAGAAATAACTAAGATCAGAGCAGAACTGAAGGAGATAGAGACACAACAAACCCTTCAAAAAATCAGTGAATCCAGGAGCTGATTTTTTGAAAAGATCAACCAAATTGATAGATGGCTAGCAAGACTAATAAAGAAAAGAGAGAAGAATCAAATAGATGCAATAAAAAACGATAAAGGGGATATCACCACAGATCCCACAGAAATACAAACTACCATCAGAGAATACTATAAACACCTCTATGCAAATAAACTAGAAAATCTAGAAGAAATGGATACGTCTCTGGACACATACACCCTCCCAAGACTAAACCAGGAAGAAGATGAATCTCTGAATAGAACAATAACATGTTCTGAAACTGAGGCAATAATTAATAGCCTATCAACCAGAAAAAAGTCCAGGACCAGACAGATTCACAGCCGAATTGTACCAGAGGTATAAAGAGGAGCTGGTACCATTCCTTCTGAAACTATTCCAAACAATAGAAAAAGAGGAAATCCTCCCTAATTTTATGAGGCCAGCATTATCCTGATACCAAAGCCTGGCAGAGACACACACAAAAAAGAGAAATTTAGACCAATATCCCTGATGGACATCGATGCAAAATTAATACAATCAAACCGAATCCAGCAGCACCTCAAAAAGCTTATCCACCATGATCAACTTGGCTTCATCCCTGCAATGCAAGGCTGGTTCAACATATGCAAATCAATAAACATAATCCATCACATAAACAGAATCGATGACAAAAAACACATGATTATCTCAATAGATGCAGAAAAGGCTTTTGACAAAATTCAACAGCCCTTCATGCTGAAAACCCTCAATAAACTAGATATTGACGGAATGTATCTCAAAATAATAAGTGCTAGTTATGACAAAACCATAGCCAATATCATACTGAATGGGCAAACACTGGAAGCATTCCCTTTGAAAACCGACACAAGACAAGGATGCCCTCTTTCACCACTCCTATTCAACATAGTGTTGGAAGATGGGCCAGGGCAATCGGGCAAAAGAAAGAAATAAAGCGTATTCAATTAGGAAAAGAGGAAGTCAAATTGTCCCTGTTTGCAGATGACATGATTGTATATTTAGAAAACCCCATCGTTTCATCCCAAAATCTCCTTAAGCTGATAAGCAACTTCAGCAAAGTCTCAGGATACAAAATCCATGTGCAAAAATCACAAGCATTCCTATACAGCAATAACAGACAAACACAGAGCCAAATCATGAGTGAACTCCCATTCACAATTGCCACAAAGAGAATAAAATATGTAGGAATCCGACTTCACAGAGGATGTGAAGGACCTCTTCAAGGAGAACTACAAACCACTGCTCAATGAAATAAAAGAGGATGCAAACAAATGGAAGAACATTCCATGCTCATGGATGGGAACAATCAATATCGTGAAAATGGCCATACTGCCCAAGGTAATTTATAGATTCAATGCCATCCCCATCAAGCTACCAATGACTTCCTTCACAGAATTGGAAAAAACTACTTTAAAGTTCATATGGAACCAAAAAAGAGCCCGCATAGCCAAGATAATCCTAAGCCAAAAGAACAAAGCAGGAGGCATCACACTACCTGACTTCAAACTATACTACAAGGCTACAGTAACCAAAACAGCATGGTACTGGTACCAAAACAGAGATATAGATCAATGGAACAGAACAGTGGCCTCAGAAATAACACCACACATCTACAACCATCTGATCTTTGACAAACCTGACAAAAACAAACAATGGGGAAAGGATTCCCTATTTAATAAATGTGCTGGGAAAACTGGCTAGCCATATGTAGAAAGCTGAAACAGGATCCCTTCCTTACACCTTATAAAAAAATTAACTCAAAGTGGATTAAATACTTAAATGTAAGACCTAAAACCATAAAAACCCTAGAAGAAAACCTAGGCAATACCATTCAGGACATAGACATGGGCAAGGACTTCATGACTAAAACAACAAAAGCAATGTCAACAAAAGCCAAAATAGACAAATGGGATCTAATTAAACTAAAGAGCTTCTGCATGGCAAAATAAACTATCATCAGAGTGAACAGGCAACCTACAGAACAGGAGAAAATTTTTGCAATCTACCCATCTGACAAAGGGCTAATATTCAGAATCTACAAAGAACTTAAACAAATGTACAAGAAAAAAACAAACAACCCCATCAAAAAGTGGCCAAAGGATATGAACAAACACTTCTCAAAAGAAGACATTTATGCAGCCAGCAGACACATGAAAAAATGCTCATCATCACTGGTCATGAGAGAAATGCAAATCAAAACCACAATGAGATACCACTCTGACCAGTTAGAATGGTGATCATTAAAAAGTCAAGAAACAACAGATGCTGGAGAGGATGTGGAAAAATAGGAATACTTTTACACTGTTGGTGGGAGTGTAAATTAGTTCAACCATTGTGGAAGACAGTGTGGCGATTCCTCAAGGATCTAGAACTAGAAATAGAATTTGACCCAGTGATCCCATTACTGGGTATATACCCAAAGGATTATAAATCATGCTACTATAAAGACACATGTACACTTATGTTTATTGTGGCACTATTCACAATAGCAAAGACTTGGAACCAACCCAAATGTCCATCAATGATAGACTGGATTAAGAAAATGTGGCACATATACACCATGGAATACTATGCAGCCGTAAAAAAGGATGAGTTCGTGTCCTTTGCAGGGACATGGATGAAGCTGGAAACCATCATTCTCAGCAAACTATCACAAGGACAGAAAACCAAACATCGCATGTTCTCACTCATAGGTGGGAGTTGAACAATGAGAACACATGGACACGGGAGGGGGGAACATCACACAACAAGGCCTGTCAGGGGGTGGGGGCCTGGGGGAGGGATAGCATTAGGAAAAATACCTAATGTAAATGATGAGTTGATGGGTGCAGCAAACAAACATGGCACATGTATACCTATGTAACAAACCTGCACGTTGTGCACATGTACCCTAGAATTTGAAGTGTAATAGAAAATAAAAAGGAAGAAAGAGAAAAAAACAAACAAAAAAAAAACAAAAAAAAATTATAACCATTGCTTTCTTCTAATTTACATTTGTAAAGATTTCGGATTTACTTTGTTTTGGATCCCTTGTATACAGCATAGAGTTGGATTTTCCTTTATGATTTAATCCAAATTCATTTTATTTTATTTGACTTTCAATTTTTATTATTTTTTAAATAAAAAATAGTGATGGGATCTCACTATGTTGCCCAGGCCGTTCATGAACTCCTGGGCTCAAACGAGCCTCCTGCCTAAGCCTCCCAAAGTGCTAGGATTACAGGTGTGAGTCACCACACCTGACTGAAATTTCTTTTATTTTAATATGTTAGCTTAGCACATTTATATTTATTAAATTGATAAACTTGGTCTTAATTATTTATATAATTTTATATGATGCCTTCTATTATTTCATAGATCCTTTAAAAACTTTGATGTTGTGGTATTTGGTTTTATTTTTTCTGAAAATCTGGAAAGGTTATATTTTTGTTTTAGTGATTGTCTTTATAATTTATATACTTAATCTTCAAGGCATTATCTATCAATCCCCTAATATGACTAAATAATGAAATTAGAATATTTTCTCATCTTCTCCCTATCCTGCTCTTGATGACCTCTCTTTTTGCCATAGTTTTCCCATTTATTTATTGGTTGGTGTAAGTTCATCTTCTAGTACTTTCTTCAAGGAAGGCTCATGGAAACAATATTTCTTGAGATCCTCCCATGTTCAGAAATGTCTCACTGTGCCTTTTTATGTAAACAGACAGAGATAAACACAACAGAATATCTCAAGAATTGACTCAGAAGTATGCCATGTGATGCTACCTTGAGGTCAGAATAACCTGCATTATAGCTTAAATAAACTTTAAATTGCTATTCCTTTTTACTTTCCTCCCTTCCTCTCTCTCTCTCTCTCTCTCTCTCTCCACTCACTGCAGCCTCTGCCCCCCTGGATTCAAGCAATTCTCCTGCATCAGCCACCCAAGTAGCTGGGATTACAGGCGTGTGCCACCACACCTGACTAATTTTTGTATTTTTGTATTTATTTTTTATTTTTATTTTTTGTAGAGACAGAGTTTCACCATGTTGCCCAGGCTGGTCTCGAACTCCTGAGCTCAACCGATCTGCCTGCCTTGGCCTCCAAAAGTGCTGGGATTCTAGGTGTGAGCCACCGTGCCCAGCCCCTTTTTAGTTTCTTATCCAGCTGCTCCCATATCAGACCTCATCTTTTTAAATTTTATTTTTGTTTACCTCCCTCCATTCATTCACATGCTCATTTGAGAAGACTTAAGTTCTCCCAGCTTTGGACAATAACTGCTTTTAAAAACTGTAAGATTTCAAGAGAACATTTGCCCAAGACTCAGAATTGTTTTACAAATGGAGCATGTGTATTATGTGGCCAGTGTCTTCACTCTAACTTGGTTATAAGACTGAAACCATTCTTCACTGCTCTAACATGCTGAATAAATCAACTGAGGGGGAGGGGGTGTTTATCTCTGTCCGTTTATATATGTTATATGCGTTGTCATGAGGCTGTGTGACTTATCTGAGTGGAATATTGAATATCCATTGAAATGGATTTGTTAAGTCATTTATATTATTAATGAGCATTTAAATGCAACAGATATCATTCCAGATGACTTCACATGAATGAATAAAAGTCAGTGCTATTTGATTATTTTTGGCTTGAAAAAAAATAGACTTTGTACATCAGAGTGAACTCCTCACCCTAGAGAAGTATAATTTTCCAGCTTTTGCCCTAAGGTCTTCAGCCATAGGCCTTCTCACTACCTTTCTTCTTGCACCCTGGCATTTCCTACAGTGTAAAACACTGGAGGATCTATGTGAACCCCTGGGTTGGGTCACTTGCTAGGCTCTAGTTGCTGTTGTTGTTTTTGTTGTTTTGTGCCACTCTCTCCTTGTTCACTGTGATTCTGCCACACTGCTGACTTTTCATGATGGCCTCGCACTCTTGGACTCCACGTTTGTGGTGGTTCCTTCTGCCTGGAACACACAATCTCCCTCCATAGCCTCACTGCTGTCACAACTCAAGTCTCTCAAGTACAGCTTTATCTATCACTCCCTCAGGACAAAATTCCCTTGCTTTCAAGCTAGACTAGGTTCCTCTGCTACACACTTCCATGGTTTTCTTTTCTTTTCCTTCATAGCCCTTACCATAATTGTGTTTGAGTCATTACTTCTATGATTATCTGCTTAATGGCTTGTCCTCCCCTAAGTGGGGATTGTGTCTTATTCATTGTATCGCCAGCACCTTGTACCAGCATGTCATAGACACTTATTACATAGTTGCTGAATAAATGGATGAATGATCCTGTCCCAATATGGCTCCCACTCCCATCTTTCCACCAAAACTCCTTTTGCATGATTACCAATTACCTCCTTGTTGCTGAATCCACTAGACATTCTTTGGTTTCCCTCTTGACTTCTTATCAGTATTAAACACTTGAGCACTTTTTTCTTAAAATACTGCTTTCTGGCTGGGCACGGTGGCTCACACCTGTAATCCCAACACTTTGGGAGGCCGAGGCGGGTGGATCACAAGGTCAGGAGATCAAGACCATCCTGGCCAACACGGTGAAACCCCGTCTCTACTAAAAAAAATACAAAAAATTAGCCGGGCTTGGTGGCGGGCACCTATAGTCCCAGGTACTCAGGAGGCTGAGGCAGGAGAATGGTGTGAACCTGGGAGATGGAGCTTGCAGTGAGCCAAGATCACTCCACTGCACTCCAGCCTGGGCAACAGAGTGAGACTCTGTGTCAAAAAAAAAAAAAAAAGATACTTAAAAATGTGGAAATGGCTTTGGACTAGTTAATGGGCAGAGGTTGGAAGAGTTTGGAGGGCTAAGAAGACAAAAAGACTAGAAAAATTTAGGAACTTCTTACATATTGGTTAAGTGGTTGTGACCAAAATGCTTATAGACATATAGACAGTAAAGGCCATGCTGACAAAGTCTCAGATGGAAATGAGGAACTTATTGGGAACTGGAGCAAATGTCACCCATATTATGCCGTAGCAAAGAACTTGGCTGCATTGTGTTCATGGCCTAGGGCTTTGTGGAAGGCCAAACTTAAGAGTGATGACCTAGGGTATCTGGTGGAAGAAATTTCTAAACAGCAACGCATTCAAGAAGTGGCATGGCTACTTTTAACAGCTTATGATCAGATACAGCAGCAAAAGAATGATCTAAAGGTGGAATTTCTAAATAAAAGAGAAACAGAGCAAAACAATTTGGAATATTTATAACTTGGTCATGTGGTAGAGAAGGAAAGAATGTTTTCAGGTGAGGAATCCAAGGGTGATATGGAGCAACCACTTGCTAGAGAGATTACCATGGATAGAAGGGAACCAGGTGCTAATAGAACAATGGAGAAAAGACCTCAAAGACATTTCAGAAATCTTTGAGGTCATCCCTCCCATCACAGGCTCAGAGGCCTATGAGGACAGAGTGGTTTCAGGGGACAGGCCTGGGATGCTTTTGCCCTGTGCCACCGCAGGATGTGGGGAGCATTCTAATTGCTCTAGCTCTAGCTTGAACTCAAACAGCCCCAGGTACCACTCAGGCTGCTGTTCCAGACAGCGTAAGCCTTAAGTTCTGGCAGCTTCCAGATGGTGTTGTCTGCAGGCTCCCAGAATGCAAGAGTGGTAGAGGCTTGGCAGCTTCCACCTAGATTTCAGAGGATGTATTGGAAAGCCTGAGTGCCCAGGCAGAAGCCTGCCACAGGGGCAAGCCACTGCAGAGAAACTGTACTAGGGCAGTGCCTAGTAGCTGTGGAAGAAGGGCTGCTGCCCTCCACCCTAGCATTATGGAGTCACCAGCAGCATGCACCTCAGTCTGTGAAAGCCTCAGGCACTCCACTCCAACCCATAAGGGCAGCCATGTAGGCAGTGCTCAGCAAAGCCATAGGGGTAGGGCTGTCTGAGGCATTGGGAGCCCATCCCTCAAGCCAGTGTTCCCAGAATGCAGGACATGGAGTCAAAGTTTATTTTGGAGCTTTAAGATTTAATGTCTGCCTGTCTGCCCTACTCAGTTTCAGACTTGCATGGGCCTGTTACCTTTCTTTTGGCCAGTTTCTTCTTTGGGGAATGAAAATCTTTACCTAATGCCTGTACAACCATTGCATCTGGGAACTAAATAACTTGTTTTTGATTTTACATGCTCATAGCTGGAAGGAATTTGCCCTGAGTCTCAGATGAGACTTTGGACTTCACATTTTTAAGTTGATGTTGGAACAAGTTAATGCTTTTGGGACTATTGGGAGAGAATGTATTTTGCATGTGAGAAGGACATGAGTTTGGGGGGAAAGGGGCAGAATGTTATAGTTTGGATGTTTGTCTCCCCAAGCCTCATGTTGAAATTTGATCTCAATGTTGGAAGTGGGGCCTAATGGGAAATGTTTGGGTCAAGGAGGATGACCTCTCACGAATAGATTAATGCCCTCCCTTTGTGGGTTGGTGGGAGCAGGTAAAGTGAGTGAGTTCTCACTCTATTATGCTGGTTGTTAGTTCCCATGAAAGCTGGTTGGTAAAAAGAGCCTAGCACCTCCCTGCTCTCTCTTGCTTCCTCTCTCACCATGTGATCTCAGCACATGCTCACTCTCCTTCCCCCTTCCCTTCTGCCAATAGTGGAGGCAACCTGCAGCCCCTCACCAGAAGCTGAGCAGATGCTGCCACCATGCTTATTGTGCAGCCTGCAGAACCATGAGCCATATAAACCTTTCCTTTATAAATCACCCAGCCTCACATATTCCTTTATAGCAACACAAAGTAGACAAAGACACCATCTCAAACTTGGCCTACTCAAAATTACAAGTTTGATATTTTCTCTAAATCTGCTCCTCCCCAAATCTCAGCTGAGAGTATCTTCATCCATCCAGTTAGTCATGCCAGAAATCTGGGAGTCAGCCTTTCTGCTATCTTCTCCTCAACTCCCATAAGCTAACACCTTACCAAGTTCCATGGATCCTACCACCAAAATAAATCTTGGATCTGTCTACTTCACTCCACCTCCACATCCACCATTTATCCAAGTCCAAATCACCATTCTCAGCTGGCATATAGCAGGAACCTCAACTGGTCTCCTTGCTTCCACTCTTCCTGTGCCACCAGCACTGCCACCACTACCAAAGTGCCTCTCTCCTTGGATAGTTCTGGACTAAGATTCCTGCTCTCTGACTCTCCTTTCCTAACTCTTCATAGTGCTTTCTTCAGGTTTGTTAATAGAAAGTATGTTAATGGTTCCTCAGGGTGGCCTGTATTAATCTCTTTTACTGCATATGAATTTTACTAGTTTAACGTTCATTGTCAACCTTATTTCCAAGTTCTTCAAGAAACTTTATGGTTTTTGTTTTTTTTTGTTGCTTGTTTCTTTTGCTGTGAATAGCTAGGTGTGAGTAACTGAATAGCTGATGAAGCAATGGAGAAAGCCATAGTCAGGATTTTATAACTGTTCTGACTTTTGGACCACCAAGGACCTATGGCACACTGATTTTTCTTGTTAGTACACTATGTAATCCAGACCTGCAATAACCCAGTATCTGTGATAAGTTAAGGGGAGACTAACCCATCACAGACACTGGGTTATTGCAGGTTACCCAGATCCAGTATCTGTGATGGGTTAAAGTATCCCTTAGATATGTGACCCCACAGGATTAATTTTTAATTAATTATATTTTAAACTCCACATAAGTTTTTTCCTTTTTCTTTTTTTTTTCCCCAGGGGAAAGCACGAATGCAGTTCCTCACTACCACAAATTATGCAGTCGAGTTTCCCACATTTGGGAAAATCACAGGGGTAAGCACACCTATGGAGTGCAATGGATGAGCCTCACCCTGGGAAAACCACATTCATGATCATGGCATCTCCCCTGCCTGGTAAGAATCCAAATAAGCTTTGATAGTAGAGATTTATCAACAACTTGTTAGTTGTATTCAGTGGGGAGAGTGTTTCAAAGTGCTGTGCTGTCTAGGAAAGTTAAGCAGAGACCCAGAGAAGCTGTGCCAAATAGGCCACCAGCAAAGGCAAAGGCAGCATTTTACAGCTTATTCAGTAAAATGCCTGGAAAAGTCTGTTCCTCAGCACTATGAATGCTGGTCTTTGTTAGGAAATTATGCAGAATGTCACAATACTATAATAACAACTTTATTTTTTGTTTTTAAAATGTCAGTTTCAGTTTCTTAAGACTCCTTATCAAGTTCTTCTGCTCTGAAAAAACAGAATCCTTACCAATTCATCCTTTTACTTTCTCTATAAAGAGCCCTAGTCATAGAATATATTTCTAAATTTGCCTTCCCCTCCTCCAAATCTCTGCTACCAGGCATCAATCTTCAAGACAGCTTTAAAATGTTACTGCTCAGGAGAAAACAAATACAACTCCAGGGTGGCCATTATGTCATTATTCCAGTGGCTTTTGCTTTGGTTCTGTGTGTTTTGTTTTCATAATTTAAAGTCCAAGGAGTGTCTCCTTAAAGTGGCCCTCAGCTCTTAAGCCATTCTTGGGGTCTTCTCCTTCAGCTTCACCCATTGGAAGGACATGCTTAGAAGACTGTGCGAAAACCCCACAAAGCAAGGGGGGTTAAACTGGGTTTTAAATTCAGTGGGTAAGTGAAGGAAAGCACCTCATCTCTCCAAGCAAGACCTTCTTAGCTGCTAAGTGCAGGAGCTACTGAAGGAACCAGTCATGCACAGCTAAGAGCTGTGGGAGGTATCTAAAAGCAAAGGACCTGACTGATTCTATAAGTCATTCCACTGCAAAAATCCATTCCACTGCCTTGTACATCTTGTAATACTCCCCCACCCTGCACCTACATGTGCAGGTGTGTGCACACACACACACTTCCCTTGTTGTCATTACTGGGGCTCCAGAGATTGATCCGTCATCATCATCAAATTTTTTGGGGGCTTTTATGCTGTATAGAACACTTTACCACATCCTGGTTAAGAAATGAGGCCTGTCATCTGTGGGATTCCAGTGCATTTGGGGAAGGGGTGATTACTGGTGAAAGTACAGGCTGTGCCCTGTATGTTGGGCGGGCCAGGGGGAGACAACTTCAAGGGCTGGGGCAAAGTCTACTGGATTAGGTAAGAGGATTAGCAGTGTGTCTGTGAAATCACCACTGCAAAATCATAACTGAGACAGTGAAAGAGATCTGACCTAAAATCTTGCTTCTAACCTCCAAGCTGTCCTTCTTCATTCCTGGGCATGGTCTGAACCAACTTCAGGGGGATCTTAGTTTTTAATTTATAGTTTAAAACAGAGATAACAGCCCTTCTCCAAAACAAACCTCCTTCTTGCCTGGGGACTAGACTGCCTTTGTAGGACTAATGAATTAGCCACAGGAGTAGAAATTATGGTTTAGGAGTCACGCAGCTGGAGACTACAGGATTCTGACCCTCCCCAAATTGCTCCTGGGGATAACATCACTATTGTAAAATGAAATGTTAGTGCTTTAGATATTTTGCAGACCCCACACGTGATGGATCAGGTGGCACCACCCAGAATGATAAACTGGCTCATCTGATTTGGGGGCCCCTACCCAGGAACTGGCTCAGCCCAAGAAGACAGCTTTGACCCTTTATGATTTCACCTCTGACCCAACTAATCAGCACTCCTGACTCACTGGTTTTCCCCCACCCTCCAAATTATCGTTAAAAACGCCAATCTCTGTATGCTTGAATGCTTGGGGAGACTGATTTGAGTAATAATAAAACTCCAGTCTCCCGCAAAGCTCGCTCTGCATGTGTTACTTTCTTTATTGCAATTCCCCTGTCTGGATAAATTAACTTTGTCTAGGCAGCAGACAAGGTGAACCCATGGGCAGTTACAAATTTGGGGCTTGCTGGGGCTTGCACTTGTGGCTGCCTGCCCATGGTTTGGTAGACTCCCTCCAGCAACAGATCCAGAGGCCAGCCCAAGTGGCCACCTAGTTCTCTTGGACTCTAGGCTCTACTGGTGGGGTGCTGCTGATCCAATGTGCATGGATTTAATTGCAATACAGAAATAGTCCTGGGAGATATCCCATAACTGTAGCTCCATGGTGGAATGTTTGTCTGCAGCCCCATGGTGGGGTGTCTGTCTCCAGCTCCACCACTGGGTGTCTGGGACTGTAGCCCTATCACTGGGTGTCTGTCTGTAGCCCATCATGTAGTGTCTGTAGCTGTAACCCCATTATGGGGTGTCTGATTTGATGAGTATTCTAGGTGCTGCCAACAGCCCCTTCCTTCTCCTATTTGTCAACCTCTCTGGAGGTGCTGCTGTCTCTTGGTTGCCTTGCAGGATGTCTGTCTGTAGCCCCATCATGGCGTGTCTGTTTTTAGCCCCATCACGAGATATCTGCTGGTGGGGTGTCTATTGGATGGAGAATAGGGGACTTGTTTAGAGGAATACTCTTGGTTTGTGACTGGGTCTGGAATCTGTGTCTCAAAGGCCTTCTGTCTGTCTTGTCTTTGTTGTGTGTGTGTTTGTATATGTTGAGGGGATCTCTGACAGAATTGCTGATGGAAGTCCAGCAGGCCTAACTCAGAGAACACTCCGTAAGTCAGGTTACATCTAGTGAGCCCTGAAGAAAGTTCAACACGCCTGACATGGGGTGACTGTCCACTCTTCATCTTGCCCAGAGACCACCCATTTAATTACCGGTTGGAGGTCATCACTCTCCACTTGGAGTGGATCAAAGACTATAGGAACCAACATGAGAAAGTTTGAGCCTTGCCAGGTCAATATTGGGTGCTGAACGAGGTGACTAGTGTCTGTTTTGTTATGTGTATTTTGCTTCGGCTGGGATGGAAAATATTAATTCAGTTCCCCATGCAACCCGTCAGGCAGCATCTTGCAAAAGTGAGAAGCTTTTGCCTATGGTTCCATAAAACAGAAATGGATGATTTTCTTTTGTAACAGGGCTTGGCCTCCACAGCTATGGCACAGTAAGCAGGGTCATCAAAAGCTTCTCCATTTTCTGGAAGCTTCAGAGAAAGGGGACACAGAAACCTGGTATGCCAGCAAAAAGGGTAAGAATTCCTTACCAGCCGAGTTTCTAGTCTCTGTCTCTCTCTCTCTGTCTCTGTCTCTGTCTCTCTCTCTCTCTCTCTCTCTTTCTCTGTGTGTGTGTGTGTGTGTGTGTGTGTGTGTGTGTATTTGTATAAATGATAAACATCACTGTTTGTCTCCTCTGCAAGGGTTTGATTAGTAGAAGAAAGGATTTGTGAGACTAGTCTTAAGTCGTAGCAAATCTGGTGTACTTTGTGCTAAGAATTTGTCTTTCTGTGTTCTTCTGTAATGGAGAGAAAGGAATCACAGAATAGAATGTGGGTTTAGGACTCCTGTAAGCCCACTTTTCAAGCCAACCTGGCAGGCTGCTCAGTTACAAACTTTGCTTTGTGTACCTGAAACCAATACCAGATGACATTTATCTGTTTGTTTTGTGTCCTTAAGAGCCCAACCTTGTGACCATGTGGGGATACGTTCTCTTGGTCTCTGCCACCTAGAGGACAGGAATTTGGGGGTTCATGTCATAGTTAACCCTAAAAGTTATCTTGAGCAGTTAAAAGCCTTTGCAAGCTCAAAATTGGCTGCTCTAGGCTTCTTCTAGGAAGAACAATAGAAATTGCTCAATGCTGTAACTCAGTAGCTAAGGCCTTGCCTTTTGACAATGGCAGCCCAGGTTCAATTCTTAGCCTAGGGAATGAGTCTTTTCTGGTTTATTTGTGTAACTTTTTGCCACTTATTGATTCTTTTTCCTCCGTGGACCACTTTTGATTTCTTGTCTTGAGTTTTCCTTTGAACTACCTTGGGAAGATTCTAAATCTTCTTACAAAAAAAAAAAAGAAAGAAACTGATTACTATCTCTTTGAATCACCTTGTGTATCCATTATAACCTTATTTAAAACATTAACTTCACATGGGAAGCTACCTGTGGTAAAGTTCAAAAGGAAGGAACATTGACTGTCTGTCCTGGCTAGAGTCTAGTAATTAGATATTTAAAAAATAATTTTTTAAAGAGCCGTATGGTTAAAATCGGCTTGATTAAAAGCATATATCCAAATTATACATATATTTAAAATAGTTTACTTTTTTTTCTCTTCTTGGATCTTATTTTTCTAAACAAAAAAAAAAGGTTTTTTCTTCTCAGTTGACTGAATTGTTTTTCTCCACTTTTGTCTTCTCAACACTCTTGATGCCCCCATGAGAAAACCTAAGATAAATTCTAACAGCCTGGGACTCTTAGGGAAAAACATAGGAGATGCCACAGACCCCATTCTGGGAAAAAGCTCTGTTTTTCTCATGGAACCCTAGGAACTGAAAGAGAATAGATCCCTCTCAAAATCTAAGGCTGTCTTCTGTTTTACATTACATTACCTGACATTTTTTACTTTGGCAGGTATCAAAAATTACTTTGCATTACGGGAGAGCTTTTAGTCTTGTTGTGTAATAACCAGGTAGGAAATATACTTTAAGCGATAACTAATAGCAGTTAAGAGGGATGCTTGGCTCTTGGATTTTTGGATTAGAGAAGTATGCTCTTGGCCACCTGGAAGGTATGGAATATCCCCACCCCCAACTGAGAGGAGGCTCCCATGGGGGATGGGCTGATTTCAAAATGGGCTGATTGGCTTTGGGTTGCTTTGCAATTACATGCATGGTAGAAGTATTGCACTATCTTCTCCCATAGTATTTCCCTGTTTTGCGGGGATCCAAGATGCAGTATACAAATGGCACCCTTAATTTTGGGGATATGTTTTTGCCTTCCAGCTATGCCTTCTTATTAGGCCCTAGAAATGCCATACTTTCCTGGTGCTGTTCCTCCAAGGGTGCCACCTTGAAGCCAGTAATCCAATTAGGAAACTGGCAAATGAAAAATCTTACAACTACCGGACCTTCTGTCTGTCTGTCTATGTATATGTGTTGTATGCATGATGTTTGTATAAAAGAGCTCTAATTGGCTTAGAAAAATAAGCACTTAAATCAAGTATTTTGTCAGAAAAATAGAAACTTTTTAATGCCTTTTTGTTCACATAATTTCAGTGATCTTTCAGAAATAAAAACAGTTTTAAAGATCATTGGTAAATAAAAAATGTCTTCACAATTTAGATGTTTGGTCTAAATAAAGTCAGATGTTAGGTTTGCTAAATGCTTTAAGGTCATAAACTGTTTCTTTGACTTTTGAAAATTGTTAGACTTACCTACTTTGGAGCCATTAGAAATTCTAGCTAAGGTCTGGGGACATGTGGAATTAGCCATGTCCCCTAGCTATGCTGGAGTCAGACCTTATTTGCATTTCTGTCTGATGTCCTAGGCTCCACACTTAGTACATAATTAAAACCACTTATTTATCAGGTTTTTCACCAAAAACAAAAGTTGCTAAGAGTTAACATTGTAACATGTAATTGAGACTACTGGAGAAATAGTTTTACATGCAAGATGTGTAAGGAAAGTGGAATGTGCTTTAGCTAAAGGATTAAATAAGGTATGGGAATATGGCTTTTGTCAAAGGGAATGTAGTTTTGTCTAGTTCAGAGGGCTTTAAAGATTGTTTTAACCTAAAAGAGTAACGGGACAAAACTGAAGGTTTAAGCAAATTGAAAAGTGTTTGTGAAGGGTTGGTCTTGTACAGAAAGTTCTGTGGGTATGAGCAAGTTGACTAAGATTTGAAGGGGATTATTTAATTTTTTTCTGTAGGTTGAACATAAAAGCACACTAATGCAGGGCCAGAATCTGGGCCCATGTGTCTAAACAACAGGGTTTTCTTAGAAAATTAATCTGCTGTTTAATGGAGAATTGTAAAGGGTTCTAAAAAAGTTTATAAAAACCTTACCTTATGGTCAAACTAATTAAAACTGGATAATTTATAACATTTTATTTAAAAACTAGCTTTAGCATTAAAGAGGCATTAATGCAAACATGAAATTTGGTTTTCTTTTTTGAAAAAGATTTTTGTGTTATTGATATATGTTCCAAAATTATGTGAAACTCCTATAATTCTGATATGACTTTGTATATGTTATCATTAATAATTATAATTGCTATGTTAAATTATTGTGTGCCCCAGAAGTAACAAATTTCCTTGTCAATTGTGTCTTTAACTGTGGCTGGCCTAAAACTTTTTGTCATCCACAGACAATTATTGTCTTTTGATCCTCTTTAAATGGTGGTTTTATAATCAGCTATAACACTCTAACAGGTGCTTTTAAATGTAGGTTTCTGAAAACTTTGGAGATTGTGACGTTAGAATAGAGGAAAAACTTTCAGGACTCTCATTGAGAGCTGAAATGTTCATGAATACTAAGCAGAACAGAAGTTAACTGCATGGGCTGAACTGAAGCAACTTTTTTTGACTTTTTGCTTAAAACATTGCTGCTCGTTTTCTTTTTTTTCAGAGCCAAGAAAACCTTTCTTTTGAGCTATTTACAGCTTTTAATACTGAGTAAAGTATACATCTGTAAACAAAACTTGGAGTATATTTGTTTCTGTCTTCCTGATTTTGCCAGAATTTGGTAACTATTTGTGAGTATTCTTATGGCAATATTGTTACTTCCATAAGTGCAATAAGAATGTTTTCCTTTGCAACAGGACACAATTGAAGAAACTGGTTATTTTACCAAGGCTTTGACTGGAATTGTGTGCTTGCCTTTAAGGAATAAAAGGCTCTTGGGGCTAGGCATGGTGTGGCTCATGCCTGCAATCCCAGCACTTTAGGAGACCAGGGCAGACAGATAGCTTGAGCTCAGGAGCTCAAGACCAACCTGGGCAACATGGTGAAACCCTGTCTAATTTTTGTATTTTTAGTAGAGACAGGGCTTTGCCATGTTGACAAGGCTGGTCTCAAAATCCTGACCTCAGGTAATATGCCTGCCTTGGCCTCCCAAAGTGTTGGTGAGAGGTGGAGCCAGCTGGACTTCCTGGGCCGAATGGGGACTTGAAGAACTTTTCTATCTTACAAGAGGATTGTAAAATGCACCAATCAGTGCTCTGTAAAAACACACCAATCAGCATTCTGTAGCTAGCAAGGGGATTGTAAAATGCCCCAATCAGTGCTCTGTAAAATGCACCAATCAGCAGGATCCTCAAAGTAGCCAATCACAGGGAGGATTTAAAAAAGGGCATTCTGATAGGATAGAAATGGAACATGGGAGGGGACAAATAAGGGAATAAAAGCTGGCCACACCCAGCCAGCAGCGGCAAGCTGCTCAGATCTCCTTCCACACTGTGGAGGCTTTGTTCTTTCACTCTTCACAATAAACCTTGCTAGCGCTCACTCTTTGGGCCCGTGCCACCTTTAGGAGCTGTAACACTCACCGTGAAGGTCTGCAGCTTCATTCTTGAAGTCAGCGAGGCCATGAACCCCCAGCAAACCAACTCTGGACACATTTTGGGGGCTCGTCCAGGATAGCATCATGCAGTGAGTACCATTTCACTCGCTATTCTGTCCTATTTTTCCTTAGAATTTGGGGGCTAAACACCGAGCACTTGTCAGCCAGTTAGAAGGAACTAGTGCAGCCCTTGGAATAAGACATGGGTGTCAGGCTTTCTAGGAAAGGGCTCTCTAAAGACCCCTGACTCTACAGAGTTAGGAGCATTGGTTTGCCTGGAAACAGCTTCTGCTTTTCCTGTACTTCCAGGCTGAGCTAAGGGTCGACAGAGAGGAAAGCCATTCGCTCTGGGGTCCCGACAAAAGTTGGTTGACCTTGCAGCCATGAGCAGACTCTCAAAGTTATGTCACCCAAGTGAGACTTGTCCATCTATCCTATCTAACCTGACCCTTGCTTCCTGGGTCCTAACGCCTGTCAGACAAACTTCCTCCTGCCTCTCTTCTCCAAGGGTAGTCCTGCTTCTAAAAACCACTCCCTGTCCCTGGTGCTTTTCTAGTTTCTCCTGTAAGAATGATTTCTAGTATAAATTTTGGGACTCTGTTCCCTTTTTTAGGCACCAGGCTCACCAATCAGAAAGACATAATTATTGCCTGAAGCCCTATCTTGGGGGCACTATCTGGAATTTTAGGATCCCTCTACAGACTAGTAGGCCTAACAAAGGCTATTCCTGAAGCTAAGATATGGAGAGCCTCAGAAATTGTAGACTCCAAAATTGGGAGGGGGGGATATCCTTCCTATTCATATGATGAGAAGTGAGGACAAAAGGCATCACTCTTACAACCCTGGAGATCCCTTCCCCCCTTCAAGGTATGGCCCTCCACTCCATTTTGAGGCATATCATCTTTATAGGACAAGGGTAAGGTCCCAATACCAACAGAAGAAAATGCTTAGGACTCTTAACTAACAGGTTTTTGAGAATGTGTCAGTAAGGGCCACTGAATCCGATTTTTCTCGGTCCTCTTTGTGGTCTAAGAGGAAAGGCAAGGGTGCAGGTTTTTGAGAATGCATTGGCAAGGGCCACTAAATCTGACCTTCCTCGGTCTTCTTTGTTGTCTAGGAGGAAAACTAGTGTTTCTGCTGCTGCTTCAGTGAGCACAACTATTCTGAACAGCAGGGTCCAGGGACCATTGCAAGTTTTTGGGCAGGGATAAAAAAACAAACCTAAACCATGGATAGTTTTTTCTTTTAGACGGGAAACACTCAGGCATCAACAGGCTCACACTTGAAATGCATCCTAAGCCATTGGGACAAATTTGACCTTCAAGCCCTGAAAAAGAAGAAGCTTATTTTTTTCTGTACTATGGCCTGGTCCCAATATTCTCTCTCTGATGGGGAAAAATGGCCACCTGAGGGAAGTAAAAAATTACAATACTATACTGCAGCTTGACCTTTTCTGTAAGATGGAAGGCAAATGGAGTGAAATACCTTATGTCCAAGGTTTCTTTTCATTGAAGGATAATCCACAACTATGCAAAGCTTGCACTCTACATTCCACAGGAGGACCTCTCAGCTTACCCCCATATCCTAGCCTCCCTACAGCTCCTCTTCCTATTAATGATGAGCCTCCTCTAATCTCCTCCACCAAGAAGGAAACAAGCAAAGAAATCTCCAAGGGGCCACAAAAACCTCCAGGCTATCAGTTGTGTTATCTTCAAGCTGTAGAGGGAGGGGAATTTGGCCCTAACTGGGTACATGTCCCCTTCTCCCTCTCTGATTTAAAGTAGATCTGGGGAAGTTTTCAGATGATCCTGATAGGTATATAGATGTCCTACAGGGTCTAGGGCAAAACTTCAACCTCACTTGGAGAGATGTCATGCTATTGTTAGATCAAACCCTGGCCTTTAATGAAAAGAATGCAGGTTTAGCTGCAGCCTGAGAGTTTGGAGATACTTGGTATCTTAGTCAAGTGAATGATAGAATGGCAGCCAAAGAAAGGGACAAATTCCCTACCAGTCAGCAAGCCATCCCCAGTATGGATCCCCACTGGGACCTTGACTCAGATCATGGGAACTGGAGTCACAAACATCTATTAACCTGTGTTCTAGAATGACTAAGAGAATTAGGAAAAAGCCCATGAATTATTCAATGATGTCCACCATAACTCAGGGAAAGGAAGAAAATCCATCCACCTTCCTCAAGTGGCTATGGGAGGCCTTAAGAAAATATACTCCCCTGTCATCTGACTCCCTCAAGGGTCAGTTGATCCTAAAGGATAAGTTTATTATGCAACCAGCTGCAGATATCACAAGAAAGCTCCAAAGCGAGCCCGCCCTGCACCCTGAACAAAATCTGGAGGCATTATTAAAGCTGGCAACCTCGGTGTTCTATAATAGGGACCAAAAGGAACAGGCTGAGAAGGAAAAGCGAGATCAGAGAAAGGCCACAGCCTTACTCATGGCCCTCACACGAACAAACCTTGGTGCTTCAGAGAGGACAGAAAATGGAGCAGGCCAATCACCTGGTAGGGCTTGTTATCAGTGTGGTTTGCAAGAACACTTTAATAGAAGATTGTCCAACGAGAAACAAGCCGCCCCCTCACCCATGTCCACTATGCCAAGGCAATCACTGGAAGGTGCACTGCCCCAGAGGACAAAGGTTCTCTGGGCCAGAAGCCCCTAACCAGATGATCCAACAACAGGACCGAGGGTGCCCAAGGCAAGTGCCAGCTCATGTCATCACCCTCTCTGAGCCGTAGGTAAGTTTAACCATTGAGGGCCAGGAAATTGATTTCCTCTTGGACACTGGCACAGCCTTCTCAGTGTTAATCTCCTGCCCTGGACCACTGTCTTCAAGGTCCATTACCATCTGAGGAATCCTGGGACAGCCTGTAACCAGGTATTTCTCCCACCTCCTCAGTTGTAATTCAGAGACTTTGCTCTTTTCACATACCTTTCTTGTTATGCCTGAAAGTCCCACACCCTTATTAGGGAAGGACATATTAGCCAAAGTTGGAGCTATTACCAATACGATATGAATATGGGGGACAGGTTACCCATTTGTTGTCTCCTACTTGAGGAGGGAATCAACTCTGAAGTCTGGGCATTGGAAGGACAATTCAGAAGGGCAAAAAATGCCCAGCCAGTTCAAATCAGGCTAAAAGACCCCACCACTTTTCCTTATCAAAGGCAATATCCCTTAAGGCCTAAAGCTCATAAAGGATTACAGTAAATTGTTAGACATTTAAAAGCTCAAGGCTTAGTAAGAAAATGTGATAGGCCCTGCAACACCCCAATTCTAGGAGTACAAAAAGCAAATGATCAGTGGAGACCAGTGCAAGATCTTAGACTCATCAATGAGGCAGTAATTTCTCTATATCCAGTTGTATGCAACTCCTATACCCTGCTCTCTCAAATACCAGAGGAAGCAGAATGGTTCTGAACCTCAAGGATACCTTCTTCTGCATTCCCTTGCACTCAGACGCCCAGTTTCTCTTTGCCTTTGAGGATCCCACAGACCACACATCCCAATTTACATGGACATTCTTGCCTCAAGGGTTTGGGGATAGCCCTCATCTGTTTGGTCAGGCACTGGCCCAAGATGTAGGCCACTTCTCAAGTCCAGGAACTCTGGTCCTTCAGTATGTGGATGCTTTACATTTATTATTATTATTATACTTTAAGTTCTAGGGTACATGTGCACAACATGCAAGTTTGTTACATAGGTTACATGTTGGTTTGCTGCAACCATCAACTCGTCATTTACATTAGGTATTTCTCCTAATGCTATCCCTCCCCCTGCCCCCCACCCCATGACAGGCCCCCGTGTGTGATGTTCCACACCCTGTGTCCAAGTGTTCTCATTGTTCAATTCCCAACCATGAGAGAGAACATGCAGTGTTTGGTTTTCTATCCTTGTGATAGTTTGCTGAGAATGATGGTTTCCAGCTTCATCTATGTCCCTGCAAAGGACATGAACTCATCCTTTTTTATAGCTGCATAGTATTCCCTGGTGTATATGTGTCACATTTTCTTAATCCAGTCTATCATTGGTGGACATTAGGGTTGGTTCCAAGTTTTTGCTGTTGTGAATTGTGCAACAATAAACATACGTGTGCATGTGTCTTTATAGTAGCATGACTTTTAATCCTTTCGGTATATACCCAGCAATGGGATGGCTGGGTCAAATGGTATTTCTAGTTCTAGATCCTTGAAGAATCACCACACTGTCTTCCACAATGGATGAACTAGTTTACACTCCCACCAACAGTGTAAAAGCATTCCTATTTCTTCACATCCTTTCCAACATCTGTTGTTTCCTGACTTTTTAATAATCGCCATTCTAACTGGTGTGAAATGGTATCTCATTGTGGTTTTCATTTGCATTTCTCTGATGACCAGTGATGATGAGCATTTTTCCATGTGTCTGTTGGCTACATAAATGTCTTCTTTTGAGAAGTGACTGTTAATATCCTTTGGCCACTTTTTGATGGGGTTATTTGTTTTTTTCTTGTACATTTGTTTAAGTTCTTTGTAGATTCTGGATATTAGCCCTTTGTCAGATGGGTAGATTGCAAAAATTTTCTCCCATTCTGTAGGTTGCCTGTTCACTCTGATGATAATTTCTTTTGCTGTGCAGAAGCTCTTTAGTTTAATTAGATCCCATTTGTCTATTTTGGCTTTTCTTAACATTGCTTTTGGTGTTTTAGTCATGAAGTCCTTGCCCATCCCTATATCATGAATGGTATTGCCTAGGTTTTCTTCTAGGGTTTTTATGGTTTAGGTCTAACATTTAAGTCTTTAATCCATCTTGAATTAATTTTTGTATAAGGTGTAAGGAAGGGATCCCATTTCAGCTTCCTATATATGGCTAGCCAGTTTTCCCAGCACCATTTATTAAATAGAGAATCCTTTCCCCATTGCTTGTTTTTGTCAGGTTTGTCAAAGATCAGATGGTTATAGATGTGTGGTGTTATTTCTGAGGACACTGTTCTGTTCCATTGATCTATATATCTGTTTTGGTACCAGTACTGTGCTGTTTTGGTTACTGTAGCCTTGTAGTATAGTTTGAAGTCAGGTAGCATGATGCCTCCAACTTTGTTCTTTTTGCTTAGGATTTTCTTGGCAATATGGGCTCTTTTTTTGGTTCCATATGAACTTTAAAGTAATTTTTTCCAATTCTGTGAAGAAAGTCATTGGTAGCTTGATGGGGATGGCATTGAATCTATAAACTACCTTGGGCAATATGGCCGTTTTCACGATATTGATTGTTCCCATCCATGAGCATGGAATGTTCTTCCATTTGTTTGTGTCCCCTTTTATTTCATTGAGCAGTGGTTTGTAGTCCTCCTTGAAGAGGTCCTTCACATCCCTTGTAAGCTAGATTCCTAGGTTTTTTTTTCTCTTTGTAGCAATTGTGAATGAGAGTTCACTCATGATTTGGCTCTGTTTGTCTGTCATTGCTGTATGGGAATGCTTGTGATTTTTGCACATGGATTTTGTATCCTGAAAGTTTGCTGAAGTTGCTTATCAGCTTAAGGAGATTTTGGGCTGAAACGATGGGGTTTTCTAAATGTAAAACCATGTCATCTGCAAACAGGGACAATTTGACTTCCTCTTTTCCTAATTGAATGGCATGAACCCAGGAGGTGGAGCTTTCTCTTGCCTGATTGCCCTGGCCAGAACTTCCAACACTATGTTGAATAGGAGTGGTGAAAGAGGGCATCCTTGTCTTGTGCTGGTTTTCAAAGGGAATGCTTCCAGTTTGTGCCCATTCAGTATGATATTGGCTGTGGGTTTGTCATAAATAGCTCTTACCATTTTGAGATACGTTCCGTCAATACCTAGTTTATTAGAGTTTTTAGCATGAAGGGCCATTGAATTTTGTAAAGGCCTTTTCTACATCTATTGAGATAGTCATGTGGTTTTTGTCGTTGGTTCTGTTTATGTGATGGATTACATTTATTGATTTGTGTATGTTGAACCAGCCTTGCATCCCAGGGATGAAGCCGACTTGATCATGTTGGATAATCTTTTTGATGTGCTGCTGGATTTGGTTTTCCTGTATTTTATTGAGGATTTTTGCATCAATGTTCATCAGGGATATTGGTCTGAAATTCTCTTTTTTTGTTGTGTCTCTGCCAGGCTTTGGTATCAGGATGATGCTGGCCTCATAAAATGAGTTAGGGAGGATTCCCTCTTTTTCTATTGTTTGGAATAGTTTCAGAAGGAATGGTATCAGCTCCTCTTTGTACCTCAGGTAGAATTTGGCTGTGAATCCGTCTGGTCCTGGACTTTTTTGTTTCATAGGCTATTAATTATTGTCTTAATTTCAGAACCTGTTATTGTTTTATTCAGAGATTCAACTTCTTCCTGGTTTAGTCTTGGGACGGTTTGTGTGTCCAGGAATTTATCCATTTATTCTAGATTTTCTAGTTTATTTGCATAGCGGTTTTTATAGTATTCTCTGATGGTAGTTTGTATCTGTGGGATCAGTGGTGATATCCCCTTTATAATTTTTTATTGTGTCTATTTGATTTTTCTCTCATTTCTTCTTTATTAGTCTTGCTAGCAGCCTATCAATTTTGTTGATCTTTTCAAAAAACCACCTCCTGGATTCATTAATTTTTTAAGGGTTTGTTGTGTCTCTGTCTCCTTCAGTTCTGCTCTGATCTTAGTTATTTCTTCCCTTCTGCTAGCTTTTGAATGTGTTTGCTCTTGCTTCTCTAGTTCTTTCAATTGTGATGATCGGGTGTTGATTTTAGATCTTTCCTACTTTCTCTTGTGGGCATTTAGTGCTATAAATTTCCCTCTACACACTGCTTTAAGTGTGTCCCAGAGATTCTGGTACGTTGTGTCTTTGTTCTCATTGGTTTCAAAGAACATCTTTGTTTCCGCCTTCATTTCGTTATTTACCCAGTAGTCATTCAGGAACAGGTTTTTCAGTTTTCATGTAGTTTTGTGGTTTTGAGTGAGTTTCTTAATCCTGAGTTCTAGTTTGTTTGCACTGTGGTCTGAGAGAGTTTGTTGTGATTTCTGTTCTTTTACATTTGCTGAGGAGTGCTTTGCTTCCAACTATGTGGTCAATTTTGGAAGAAGTGCGATGTGGTGCTGAGAAGAATGTGTATTCTGTTGATTTGGGGTGCAGAGTTCTGTAGATGTCTATTAGGTCTTCTAGGTACAGAGCTAAGTTCAAGTCCTGGATATCCTTGTTAGCCTTCTGTCTCATTGATCTGTCTAATATTGACAGTGGGATGTTAAAATCTCCCATTATTATTGTGTGGGAGTCTAAGTCCCTTTGTAGGTCTCTAAGGACTTGCTTTATGAATCTGGGTGCTCCTGTATTGGGTGCATATATATTTAGGGTAGTTAGCTCTTCTTGTTGAATTGATCCCTTTACCATTATGTAATGGCCTTCTTTGTCTCTTTTGATCTTTGTTGGTTCAAAGTCTGTTTTATCAGAGACTAGGATTGCAACCCCTGCTATTTTCTTTGCTTTCCATTTGCTTGGTAGATCTTCCTCCATCCCTTTATTTTGAGCCAATGTGTGTCTGCATGTGAGATGGGTCTCCTGAATACAGCACACTGATGGGTCTTGACTCCTTATCCAATTTGTCAGTCTGTGTCTTTTAATTGGGGCATTTAGCCCATTTACATTTAAGGTTAATATTGCTATGTGTGAATTTGATCCTGTCATTATGATGTTAGCTGGTTATTTTGCCCATTAATTGATGCAGTTTCTTCCTAGCATTGATGATCTTTAAAATTTGGCATGTTTTTTGTTTGTTCTTTGTTTTTTGTTTTTTGGTTTTTTTTTTTTTTTTGAGACAGAGTCTCACTCTGTTGCCCAGGCTGGAGTGGAGTGGCATGATCTTGGCTCACTGCAAGCTCCGCCTCCTGGGCTCATGCCATTCTCCTGCCTCAGCCTCCTGAGTAGCTGGGACTACAGGTGCCCACCACCATGCCTGGCTAAATTTTTGTATTTTTAGTAGAGACAGGGTTTCACCATCTTAGCAAGGATGGTCTCAATTTCCTCACCTCGTGATTCACCCACCTCAGCCTCCCAAAATGCTGGGATTACAGGTGTGAGCCACCGTGCCCAGCCAAAACTTGGCATGTTTTTACAGTGGCTGGTACCAGTTGCTCCATTCTATGTTTAGTGCTTCCTTCAGGAGCTCTTGTAAGGCAGGCCTGGTGGTGACAAAATCTCTGAGCACTTGCTTGTCTGTAAAGGATTTTATTTCTCCTTCACTTATGAAGATTAGTTTGGCTGGATATGAAATTTTGGATTGGAAATTCAGAATTTTTTTCTTGAAGAATTCTTTTCTTGAAGAATGTTGAATATTGGCCCCTACTCTCTTCTGGCTTGTAGAGTTTCTGCCGAGAGATCCGCTGTTAGTCTGGTGGGCTTCCCTTTGTGAATAACCAGACCTTTCTCTCTGGCTGCCCTTAACTTTTTTCCTTCATTTCAACCTTGGAGCATCTGACAATTATGTGTATTGGGGTTGCTGTTCTCGACGAGTATCTTTGTGTTGTTCTCTGTATTTCTTGAATTTGAATGTTGGTCTGCCTTGCTAGGTTGGGGAAGTTCTCCTGGATAATATCCTGAAGCGTGTTTTCCAACTTGGTTCCATTCTCCCTGTCACTTTCAGGTACACCAATCAAACATAGATTTGGTCTTTTCACATAGTCCCATATTTTTTGGAGGCTTTGTTCATTTCTTTTCACTCTTTTTTCTCTAAACTTCTCCTCTCACTTTATTTCATTAATGTGATCTTCAATCACTGATATCCTTTCTTCCACTTGATCGATTCGGCTATTGAAGCTTGTGCATGCATCATGTAGTTCTCGTGCCATGGTTTTCATCTCCATCAGGTCATTTAACGTCTTCTTTACACTGTTTGTTCTAGTTTGCCTTTCATGTAATCTTTTTTCAAGGTTTTTAGCTTCTTTGCAAAGGGTTCGAACATCCTCCTTTAGCTCAGAGAAGTTTGTTATTACCAACCTTCTGAAGCCTACTTCTATCAGCTCGTCAAAGTCATTCTCTGTCCAGCTTTGTTCCATTGCTGGTGAGGAGCTGTGATCCTCTGGAAGAGAAGAGGCGCACTGGTTTTCAGAAAATTCCACTATTCTGCTCTGGTTTCTCCCCATCTTTGTGGTTTTATCTACCTTTGGTCTTTGAGGCTGGTGACCTACAGGTGGGGTTTTGGTGTGGATGTCCTTTTTGTTGATGTTGATGTTATTCCTTTCTGTTTGTTAGTTTTCCTTCTAAGAGTCAGGTCCCTCAGCTGAAGGTCATTTGGAGTTTGCTGGAGGTCAACTCCAGACACTGTTTACCTGGATATCACCAGCGGAGGCTGCAGAACAGCAAATATTGCAGAAAAGCAAATATTGCTGCCTGATCCTTCCTCTGGAAGCTTCATCCCAGAGGGGCACCCGCCTGTATGAGGTGTCTGTCAGCCCCTACTGGGAGGTGTCTCCCAGTTATGCTACACAAGGGCCAGGGACCCACTTGAAGAGGCAGTCTGTCCATTCTCAGAGCTCAGAAACCATGCTGGGAGAGCCATTGCTCTCTTCAGAGCTGTCAGACAGGGACATTTATGTCTGCAGAAGTTTCTGCTGTCTTTTGTTCAGCTATGCCCTGCCCCCAAAGGTGGGGTCTACAGAGTCAGCATGCCTTGCAGAGCTGCGGTGGGCTCTGCCCAGTTCGAACTTCCCCAGCCACTTTGTTTACCTACTCAAGCCTCAGCAATGGTGGATGCCCCTCCCCTGCCAGGCTGCTGCCTCAGACTGCTGCGCTAGCAGTGAGCAAAGCTCTGTGGGCTTGGGATCCACCAAGCCAGGTGCGGGATATAATCTCCTGGTGTGCTGTTTGCTAAGACTGTTGGAAAAGCACAGTATTTGGGTGAGTGTCACGATTTTCCAGGTATAGTCTGTCACAGCTTTCTTTGGCTAGGAAAGGGAAATCCCCCAACCTCTTGGGCTTCCTGGGTGAGGCAATGCTCTGCCCTGTTTCGGCTTGCCCTCTGTGGGCTGCACCCACTGTCCAACCAGTCCCAATGAGATGAACTAGGTACCACAGGTGGAAATGCAGAAATCACCATCTTCTACATCAATTATGCTGGGAGCTGCAGACCAGAGCTGTTCCTATTCAGCCATGTTGGAATGGAATCTGGATGATTTATTTTTGGCTACCAGTTTGGAAGCCTAATGCCAGCAGGCTACTGTAGATCTCTTGAACTTTCTAGCTAATCAAAGGTGCAAGGCATCTAAACTGAAAGCCCAGCTCTGCCTACAACAAGTCAAATATGTAGGCCTAATCTTAGCCAGAGGAACCAGGGCCCTCAGCAAGGAACAAACACAGCCTATACTGACTTATCCTTGCCCTAAGACATTAAAACAGTTGCGGGGCTTCCTTGGAATCACTGGCTGTTGCTGACTATGGATCCCCAGATACAGTGAGATGGCCAGGCCACTCTATACTCTAATCAAGGAGACTCAGAGAGCAAATACTCATCTAGTAGGATGGGAACAAGAGACAGAAACAGCCTTCAAAATCTTAAAGCAGGCCCTAGAACAAGCTCCAGCCTTAAGCCTTCCCACAGGACAAAACTTCTCTTTATACATCACAGAGAGAGCGGGAATAGCTCCTGGAGTCCTTATTCAGACTTGTGGGACAACCCCACAACCAGTGGCATACCTAAGTAAGGAAATTGATGTCATAGCAAAAGGCTGGCCTCACTGTTTACAGATAGTTGCAGTGGTGGCTATCTTGGTATCAGAGGCTATCACAATAATTCAAGGAAAGGATCTCACTGTCTGGACTACTCATGATGTAAATGGCATACTAGGTGCCAAAGGAAATTTGTGGCTATCAGACAACCGCCTGCTTAGATACCAGGTGCTACTCCTTGAGGGACCAGTGCTTCAAATATGCACATGTGTGTCTCTCAATCCTGTCACTTTTCTCCCACAGGTTGGGGAACCAATCGAGTATGACTGCCAATAAATTGTAGCCCAGACTTATGCCACCCAAGAGGATCTTTTAGAAGTCCCCTTAGCTAATCCTGACTTTAACCTATATAACAATGGAAGTTCATTTGTGGAGAATGGGATACGAAGGACAGGTTATGCCATAGTTAGTGATGTAACAGTACTTGAAAGTAAGCGTCTTCCCCCAGGGACCGGCGCCCAGTTAGCAGAACTGGTGGCGCTTATCCGAGCCTTAGAACTGGGAAAGAGAAAAAGAATAAATGTGTATACAGATAGAAAGTATGCTTATCTATTCTACATGCCCATACTGCAATATGGAAAGAAAGGGAGTTCTAACCTCTGGGGGAACCCCTATTAAATACCCCAAGGAAATCATGAAGTTATTGCACCCAGTGCAAAAA
Source organism: Pongo abelii (assembly GCF_028885655.2). Taxonomy (NCBI): domain Eukaryota; kingdom Metazoa; phylum Chordata; class Mammalia; order Primates; family Hominidae; genus Pongo; species Pongo abelii. The sequence continues at coordinate 47,789,992 of NC_072001.2, read as the reverse complement.
CCCAAGGAGGTGGCAGTCTTCCACTGCCAAAGCTGTCAAAAAGGTGAAGGAGAAAAGGCAAAAGGAAACTATCAGGCAGACACTGAGGCCAAAATTGCTGCCAGGAGGAAACTCCCATTAGAAATACCTATGGAAGGACCCTTGGTATGGAACAACCCTCTCCAAGAGATTAAGCCCCAGTATTCCCCGACCAAAACAGAATGGGGACTTTCATGGTGGCATAGTTTTCTACCCTAGGGTGGTTAATGACAGAAGAGGAAAAGGTACTCATGCCCAAAGCCAGCCAGTGGAAAATACTTAAGAACCTTCACCAAACTTTTCATATGAGTATTGAGAACACTCATCAAATGGCCAAATCCCTGTTTATGGGGCCAAATCTCCTCCAGACCATCCAACAAGTAGTCAAAGCCTGTGAGGTGTGCCAAAGGAATAATCCCTTGGTCCATCATAAGGCCCCTCTGGGGGAACAAAGAATAGGGCATGATCCTGGAGAAGACTGGCAGTTAGACTTCACCCATATGCCTAAGTCAAGGGGATTTCAATACTTGGTCTGTGTTGATATTCTTACAAATTGGACAGAAGCCTTCCCCTGCAAGACAGAGAAGGCTTGGGAAGTGGTTAAAGTCCTAATTCATGAAATAATTCCTAGATTTGGGCTTCCCCAAAGCTTACCAAGAATACCCTAACAGGACATGCAATCCAGCTTTTACATTTCCAAACTCACCTATTACATGACCAATGAAAAGCCCATACACGGCCCTGTAACCATGAATACTGTCTTAACTTTCAAAGCCCCTTTATGCCTCCAGCACAGCCTATGATCAGGCCTGCCCTTGGGGCACCTACTATCCCATCAGTGTAATTACACCCTACAACTTCAAGCCCCAACTGATCATAGTAACTTCTGAGTCACCCAAACAGCTCCATTCAGATGGCTTGTCTGCTTCTCAGGGCCTCCAAAAATCATTACCTCCTCCCTGCTTAACAAACAGTCTGGGTTTTGTAATGGCAAACATACTCCCTGCATGACCATTCACCCCTGGTCCCCCTGCAGCAGTGCCCCCACCATTAATTATTGCCTTCTCATCCTCTCTTTCAATCACTCCCTTGAATGGTTCGTAGTTGATACAAAATGATTTTTTCTCCAATGGGAAAACGGAACACAGGGAGCCACTCAGTTTGCTCCTAACACCCCTTTCCAGCCACTCACAAGAGCTACCTTGGCAAGTACTCTAGGAGTATGGGAAAATGAAAACAACAAACTCATACACCTTTTTAACATAAACAACCAGTTCTGTCTACAGCCAAGGCATATTCTTCTTATGTGGAACTTCAACCTATATCTGCCTCTCCACCAACTGGACAGACACCTGCACCTTAGTCTTCCTAAGTCCCAGCATTGACATTGCCCCAGGAAATCAAACCATATCAATGCCCCTCAAAGCTCAAGTCCATCAGTGCAGGGCCATACAACTAATACCCTTACTTATAGGGTTAGGAATGGCCACTGCTACAGGAACTGGAATAGCAGGTTTGTCCACTTCACTATCCTACTACCACACATTCTCTAAGGATTTCTCAGACAGTTTGTGAGAAATAACAAAATCTATCCTTACTCTACAATCCCAAACAGACTCTTTGGCAGCAGTGATTCTCCAAAACCGCTGAGGCCTAGACCTCCTTGCTGCTGAGAAAGGAGGACTTTGCACCTTCTTAGGGGAAGAGTGTTGCTTTTACACTAACCAGTCAGGGATAGTATAAGCATTTACAGGAAAAGGCTTCTGAAATCACACAATGCCTCTCAAACTCTTAGACCAACCTCTGGAGTTGGGCGACATGGCTTCTCCCCTTTCTAGGTCCTGTGACAGCCATCTTGCTATTACTCACCTTTGGGCCTTGTATTTTATTTTATTTATTAATGTTTTTGAGATGGAATCTTACTCTGTCACCCAGGCTGGAGTGCAGTGGTGTGATCTTGGCTCACTGCAAGCTCCACCTCTCTGGTTCATGCCATTCTCCTGCCTCAGCCTCCCAAGTAGCTGGTACTACAGGCACCTGCCACCATGCCTGGCTAATTTTTTGTATTTTTAGTAGAGACGGGGTTTCACCGTGTTAGCCAGGATGGTCTTGATCTCCTGACCTTGTGATCTGCCCACCTTGGCCTCCCAAAGTGCCGGGATTCAGGCATGAGACACTGCACCCAGCCCAGGCCCTGTATTTTTAACCTCCTTGTCAAATTTGTTTCCTCCAGGATTGAGGCCATCAAGCTACAGACGGTCTTACAAATGTAACCCCAAATGAGCTCAATTCACAACTTCTACCAAGAACCCCTGGATCAACCTACTGGCCCTTTGACTGGCCTAAAAAGTTCCCCTCTGGAGGACACTACAACTGCAGGGCCCCTTCTTTGCTCCTATCCAGCAGGAAGTAGCTAGATCGGTCATCGCCCAATTCCCAACAGCAGTTGGTGTGTCCTGTTTAGAGGGAGGATTGAGAAGTGAAGCCAGCTGGACTTCCTGGGTTGAGTGGGGACTTGGAGAACTCTTCTGTCTTGCAAGAGGATTGTAAAAAGCCTGGTCCCACCCCTGCATGCACTGCCTCTCCCAGGCCCCGCCTCACACCCAGTGTCCTGGACCCTCAGCTGGGCAGCGCCACCAGAGCAACCACACATCCTGTGTGTTCCAGGCCACACTCGAGAGCCAAAAGAGCTCCATGGCGGTGGCAGCCAAGCCTGAGAACCTCTCCCTGGTGGTGCACGGACCAGGCGACTTGCGCCTGGTAAGCCGGGAAGGAGGGTGGGAAGCCTACCGACCCTGCCTCACTCTCCTCTGAGCCCAGCCACAGTCCTGGCTTCCCACTTATAGTCCGGTGCTGGCCCCACACCTTAAGCGCCCTGGCTGCCCAGATCCCAGTTCCCCTCAGGATGTGGGGGCGGCGGGTAGTGGCTATTGCGAAGAGCAGGGATCTAGTTGTGTGCCTCTGAGAACCTAGCCCTGTGGCTGGCATGTGGCCAGTGCCCAGGATGGTTGCAAACTGATTTAATGAAGCTTTCTCTCTCCTTTGCCAGCTGCAGATTCATAGTCCAGCCTCTTGTCATTGACCTTTTCAAAGAAAATGCTAAGGCTGTCTGAATTATCCGGGCAGATAGTGCAAAGCAGAAAGGGGGGCCAGAGGACACTTAAAAACAGCAGAACTTCTATTTAACTCCCCTTGCTTGGGACTGATAAACCTCCCTTGCAGGATTATTATGATCACAAGAGTACTCAGCACTTAGTATGTGCTCAGGAAGTGCCAGCTCCTTCTCCTTTCCTTCAAGTCTAGGCCGCCATCTCCAGAACTCCTGGTGTTCCCCTTGCCTGTGCCAGACTTCTGAACCTTGATAGTCCCCTTGTCTGTAAGGCTCCTTCTCTCCCTAAGTCCCTATCTGGTTCACTTTCCAGCAGTTTTTCTTTCTAATCCTGTGCCTCTGTCCCTTTAGGAGCATTCTGTATGTGTGTCCTCTGCTTTAAACCCTGCCTTTTGCTTCCTGCTTTGTGGCACCAAAGTTTAGGGAGGGGCTGAGTAAGCACCCTGGTCATCCCAAGGCTCCCTTGACAAAGTCCCTCTCAGATGGGCCTGGGATGGCAGTGGGTATGTGGGACGAGTGCCAGCCTTCTCTGCTGCTCCCCTGTACCTCTTTCCCTCAAAGTACATGCGTCAGTATGTAAATTGCAGTAATTCAGAAGCTTATCCAGATTAGCAGTTCTTGACTATTTAAGAATCAGTAGTGTCCCCTCGACAGAATGCAAAGAGACTGAGTTTGGCAACAATTTCAGATTGTTCAAGGACTCCCTTTAAGCCACTCTAAGCCCCTCTATAGAACCATTGTCCCAGCTGACTCTCCATCTCCTCAGTTGAAGAAAGTGCCATACCCAAGGTAATAAGTTTTGTTAGTTAACAGAGCCACGACAAGGACTCAGATGTTCAGACTCCCCATTCTAGTGCTCATTCCACTCTTTGGAGCCTCCACCCAAGGTCCTGAATTAAAGTGAGGCTGTTAGTGTTTATTGTTGCAAATGCCAGATGGTATTATAAGGGAAAGTGGTCCAGCTCTACACAGCTTGCAGAGTGATTTCCAACTCAGTACTTCATTCCACAAACATTCACTCATGAAAGGGTGCCTGCCATGTGCCAGGCACTGGGCTGAGAGCCCAGAGAGGAGGACACAACCCCTGCTCCCAAGTTTACTGAGGGAGGCAGACAGATAAAGTCAACAATTATGACAGAGCCCAAGGGCTTTGATGGAGGCCTCAGAGAGAAAAGACCCCACAGGGAGGGGCCCTTGGCCCTCTATCTGCTCAGAGCCTGCTTAAAAGTCATGCACCTAAGGTGCAGAAACACGGTTAAGTTCTCCTTCATCTTACCTCAAACTCATGGTCTTCCACTGCTCAGGCAGACTACCTCTACTATGGTTCCGTAGACAAAGCTTTGAAGATTAGAGCAGCAGCGAACTAACATTGATCTCATCAGCTTTGCATTAGAACCCACTCTCTGACTGGATTAGGGGCTAGGTTGGGGTGGCTGTAACCTAAAAAATATAGAAAATATGATGAGCTAGAGAATTTCACCTGTGGTTGTGTGCTGGTACACTAACTGGGTAAAAGAGTTCAGAGGAGGATTTAGGGAATGACATCTAGGCTCAGTTTGAGAATGGGAAGTGGTAGGGTCATTTACTGGTCAGAGTAGATTAAAATGAGATCAGGTTTGAAAAGTTGAGTTTAAAATGTCTCTGGAGGCCAGGTGTGGTGGTTCATGGCTGTAACCCCAGCACTTTCAGAGGCCAAGGTGCACAGATCACTTGAGGTCAGGAGTTCGAGACTAACCTGGCCAACTCAGTGAAACTCTGTCTCTACTATAAATACAAAAATTAGCTGGGTGTGGTGCGGCATGCCTGTAATCCCAGCTACTTGGGAAGCTGAGAATCACTTGAGTCTGGGAGTCAGAGATTGCAATGAACTGAGATCGCACCACTGCACTCCAGCCTAGATGACAGCAAAACTCTGTCAAAAAAAAAAAAAAAAAAAAAAAAAAAGATGTCTCTGGGACAGGACACAAGGTGCCTTTGAGAAATTTCCTTGGGTGCAGGGGTCTGGAGTGCAGGGATACTATCTAGGGTGGAAATGTAAACTCAGGAGTCCTTTGCTCCTCTACTGAGCAGTACTGCACTGCCCCCCTGACCCAGAGGGCATTTGGAAATATGTCAGGGAGCTTTGGTTGTCACAATGACTGCGGAGCACTACTGCACACTTTATTCAGTTCACAGCACTGTCCTGCACAACAAAGAGTTGTCCTGTCCCAAATAGTGCCCTATGGGGAATTGTGGATGGCTGAGCTTGCCTGGGCTGAGTGAACCATGTAGAGTGAGAAGGAAAGAAGAGGAGGACATTACCCTGGAGAGAGCCCCAACACTGGAGGGGAAAGGGCAGAAAGAGTTGTCAGCAGAGGAGACCCATTGTGCTGCCTCAGGTGCACCTGCAGCTCAACACAGACCTTCTGGGCCCTTGCCACTCCTTCTCAGGCATCGTCTTCCACCAGCACCTCCACAGTGCCCAAGCCAGACCCCCAGTATGGTATCACTGCTCCTCCACCTTTTCCATAAGACAAGTAGGCTCAGTGTCTTGGGGTTGGGGTCAGTAGTGAACCAGAGATAGCAACTAGGAGGAACAATCCTGGGGAAGCTTTGATGGGAACCACCCATTTTCCTCTCTGCAAGAGGACCAAAATGAAACCCGGGATTTCCTGGGCTTAATAAATTGTCAGCGGTTGCATTTTGGGGGAGGAAAAAACCCTTGGTTGGATATGAACTGGAGAATATTACTGTTTTCTTCTTTTGATGTAAGACCACCAGCCGCAGATTAAAAACTCTTCCATTTCTGGCTGGCTGGGGAACTGAAGCCCAGCAAACTGTGGCCGGTTTAGGTATAGCGGGGGCAGGGTCTGCTGATAAAATGGTTCAGTGCCTCAGGAACTCCTATGAAGGGAGTTGTTTGAGGAAACTCTCATTCCTAAAATCTTTTCAACAAATGTATAAATTTTCAAGGGGAAAGTGTATCATTTAAATTACATCATTATTTGCTTTCCAAAAAGTGTATAAATCATTCCTAAAATCTGAAGCAGGATTCCAAAGTGTTCTGAAGCAGGAAGCAATATCTCAACCTTTCCCAGTGCTGCCATCCTACTTGAGGGAAGGCCAGGAACCAGCCAGCGTCCAGGGCAGTGGTTCTGTGGGGGAATGCGACCTGGTCCACTTTACTTGTCCCTTAACTGGCAGGAAGGAAACCTACCGCACAGCCTCCCTACTGCCTAAGGAGACTGCACCATTCTCTTCTTTCTTGATGTATGGCTGCAGGGAACAAAAAAGTAAACTCCTCGCCTACTAATTAGTTAATGATCACCTTGACCACAGCAAAGATAAGTATTTATAAATTGGGTGGTAAGTCAGACACACACTAAGACCGGTGGTTTTCTTTTATAATTAGGAGAACAAAATGAAACATCAATCTGAGACTTAAGGACTTTCGCTTTTCCCCTCATTTTAAAAAGAGAAAGTTTGAGAGTTGGCAGGAGGAAAAGGGACTGTTGACCAAATTGATGTATGAAGAAGCAAACAGTGTCAGCTTGCTGGAGTTCTCTCTAAATGGAAACAGTACGAAGTTCCCAAACCAGGCTGGGGAGCCAGAGTGGGGTTTAGTCCCCATTCTCCTGCTGCTAGTTGTATGACTCAACAAATTATTTTCCACTTCAACTTCCCAGTGAAATGGGGATAATGGTAGTATTCATCTTTGATGGTATGAGGATTCAGTGGAACCAGTCGTGCATGTGAAAGGCCTAGCACAGCATCCAGCACACTGTTAATGGTACGTGCTAACTGTGGAGATGAGCAGGAAGCCAGAGCCTCCAAGGACAGACACTTAAACCATATCAGCTTAAAAAGAGGTGGATGGAGACCAGGGCCTTCAAACACAGAGACAGTTTTCCTAACCAAATTATTATAATGTGGGCCCAGGCAGTAATCTTTCTTTCCACTGTATTTACTAGTTTAATTACTGTATGCCCCTTTGATCAGTCTATAGAGACCTAGAAGCTTTTAATTAGGAAATGAATTACTGGTTTATGAAGTTAGAATATAAAACAGTCAAATTAGTTTTTCCCCCACAGAAGCTATGTTTGGTGGTGGGGGTGGTGGGCAGCTTGTTTTTATAATGTAGGGTTCACTCGAATGGTAAGGAAATGAGGGGAATTAATATGTTGACTGCCTACTGCATTCCAGGCATGTGCTGGGTACTTTAATACAGGGCTTTACAAACTGTCCACAATGAAGGACCAATTTTACTTTTTCCAGTCGGCTATGGACTGATATGTTTGCATCAATATATTTGAATGCTGTGTCACGTCAAAATGCTATAAACAGCCAGGCACGGTGGCTCACGCCTGTAACCCCAGCACTTTGGGAGGCCAAGGTGGGCAGATCACTTGAGGCCAGGAGTTTGAGACCAGCCTGGCCAACATGGCAAAATCCTGTCTCTACTAAAAATACAAAAATTAACTAGGTGTGGTGGTGCACGCCTGTAATCCCAGCTACTCAGGAGGCTGAGGCATGAGAATCACTTAAACGGGGAGGCAGAGGTTGCAGTGAGCCGAGATCACGCCACTGCACTCTAGCCTGGGTGACCGAACAAGACTCTACCTCAAAACAAAAACAAACAAAAAAATTCTATAAACATTTCTAAATGCTCCTCTCAATTTCTGTACATTGCATTACAAATCAGTTCATCAGTCACCCTCTGAGTGCACTTTATCTCCCTTTTTCCTGAAAGCTGGCTCTTCCAGACTTCAGGCAGGAGCATCTGAACAGGGAGAAGTATAGGAACAAAACAGGCTCCACTTCCAGGAAACAACACCATGGAGGGGATGTAGTCAGATTTTTGTTATGATCAGCTATATGAAGAGACAATAAATTAAAGGAAAAAATAATAATTTCAGAATGATGGGTTAATGTTGTTTAATTATAAAGGGCAGAAAAAAATAATACATTGGCATCAAGTTTAAACATTACTTGGAGGTCCATGAAGATATTTCTTGAGTTTTTGTCCATTGAGGCAACATATTATACCTTAGGTCAAAACAATTGCTTTGACCAACTTTTATTTATTTTTAAAAATAAGATAAATCTATATCTGTAATGCAGCACATTCAAAATGTTCCCTCCTTGCTGTCTATACTTTACTGTTAAGATTTTGGGGTGAGAAGCGGATTGTATAATGAGAGGGCATGAACATAGGCAGCTCAGATGGTCCTGCGCATCATGTCTGTTTCTCTGAGCCAGCTGCTTCTATGTGATCAGATTAAAGGCGCTGATAGTCATGAAGGAGCAGCTGGATTAAACCAGATTACCCTGATAGTGATGAGATGCAGGCCACTTAACCCTTACCAGTCAGAGACACTCGAGAATGAAAAGAGAATCTAAAACTCCTCCAGAAAAAGAGAAATTTGGTAGCAGCAAGTAACCCAAAGAAGCATCTTTCTTGCTTTTATCTTAATTATGTTTTAACAATAAAACACAACCCAAACGGGACAAACCATTTCAAATTCAAAACAGGAAATTAAATCCAGCAAACACTCCCACCTCCACCAACAGCTCTGGAAAGGCAGTGCCTTTGTCTGTGAAATACCATGAAGCACAAAGGTAGAATTTTCCTCTCAAAGAGATGCAAGCTTTTTCTTGGCCCCTTTGCCAGACTTACAGAAGCAGTGCATTATCTACTGGGCCTACCGTGCTCATCCCCTTGTGGGAGGGAGCACGTGAATGAGCGAGTGCGGAATCCAGCCAGCCAGCTGCTCCAGACACTGGCACAGGAGCAAGCTCCTTGAGGGGAATGTGGCAGTGCCCAGGTGAGGGTGTCCATGACCCCGAAGCCCCAGAGGGGCTGTTACAGTGCTCCTTTAGTTCCACCGTCTGCAGATGGTGTCAGGTTAGCAGCTCAGTTGGCCCCTTGCCTCGCTGCACGGGGCATGCCACTGGTGAGGGGCAAAGGGCCAGTGTGACAGCCTTTTCTGGGTACCTGCACTTGGTGGGCCCTGAACTCTTGTCCAGTGTCCAAGAAGAATGAGGTCACACAGATGATTGAAGGATGGTGAAGGTGGAGAATTTTACTGAGCGATGAAAATGGCCTTCAGCAGAGAGGGGAACTGGAGAGGGGATGGGAAGGGCAGGTCATCTTCCCAGAAGTCAGGCTGCCTCCTCCTCAAAGTCAGGCCATTTCCCCCGCTACCAACTGAGTCTGGGATCTTTATAGGCACAGGAGGAAGTGTGTATTGATGGGTTTGTGAGTATGCAAAAAAGGTTAAAGTGAAGACACCACTCAAAGGTGGGCAAAACAGTGTAGAAAACTACTTAGGAAAGGTTAGGTATATGTAAAATAGGTGAAGGGTGGGGATCAATCAGAGGGAAGCATCCAAACAGGAAGACAAGTTCTCGATCCAGTCCCAGGATTTGACTTGTAGCTTGGCTTTCAGGCTTTAAACTGTCTTCTACTTGGAGGTGGAATTTCACTGGGTACCCACCCCTGTCTGCCTAGGCATTTGGCCACCTCCTTTTGCTATCAAAAGCAGGAGAAGAAGCAAGCAATATCACAAGTAGGATTTTACCATTCCTTAAAAGCAGCCCTATTTTAAGGGGAGACACTAGAATTACGGATGTAGGAGAAATTTCTCTTTAAAACTTGCATGACAGAAATTAAGAAGGAGGAGAAATATGTACACGTAGATACTCAATATTAGCATCTAACTTAGAAGTCTTTTAGTGTGGCTGTTAATGCTGGCAGTTGTCCACAAATCAGGTTTACACTAAGAACATTAGTTACCAGGGAAAATATATTCAAATTTTGCAAAGTAATATTCAACTCAACAATTTTGAAAAACACGGAAATATTCAATTACATAGACCTGAACACAGTGAGCACTTATCAAGATTCACGAACAGACTAGAGCATCCAACAAAGCTCAGAGACTTAGAATTTTTGCTCCATATATAAAACCATTTAATAAGATCATGTATGGTTATGTTCATACACTTTGAATTAGGAGGAAATTTTAATATATTTATCCCTGATGAAAATTAAATAGTCCTTAACTATCCTGTGTGGATTCAATGCTAGGTGCTGGAAAAGTGCAAATGAGAGAAAGGAGTCACCTCTCCAGCCTGGTGAGGACAGGGGAGGCTTCTTGCAGGAGGTGATGCCTGAGCACCAGTCCCAGTAACCAACTGCCTATTGAACAGCTGTCATGTCAGGTTCCAGCCTACTTGTGCTGACTCCGACCAGGAGCCCAGAGGTTTCACAATAACTCAATGGCCAATTAAATGCGAGGCTTTCACATACCAACAATCATGCAAATATATTCAACACACACAGGTAGTGATAGGGGAGGTCGGGGCGGGCATGGTGGTTCACACCTGTAATCTCAGCACTTTGGGAAGCTGAGGTGGGAGGATCACTTGAGGCCAGGAGTTTGAGATCAGCCGGGGCAAGACTTCATCTCTACAAAAAATGTAAAAAGTAGCCAGGTGTGATAGCACACTCTTGTAGTCACAGCTACTCAACAGGCTGAAGTGGGAGGATCATTTGAGCCCAGGAGTTCGAGATTGTGGCGAGCTATTAATGTGCCAGCCTGGGCTACAGAATAAGAACCCATCTCTTAAAAAAAAAAAAAAAAAAAAACAGAGGGAATGAACCACGGCAAGTAGCTCCAGAGACCAGCACGCTGACTGATGAACCGATTTGGATTTCCCTTGAAACAACAAAGTGGGAGGAGTGTTGTGGCTGTTCTTCTCCCAGCAGAACTTATGGCAGCCTCTGTTCGTGAGGAGGAGGCCTCAGAGTTCTCACGGCAGAGCTTCTACAGGCTCTCGGCCATGGTCACTTTCTTTGCTATTTTTATACCCTGCACAGGAATGTCCATTGTCATAACTTAGCCATCTTTTGGCTTCACTTTCTTATTTTATTTTTTAAAATTAATTTTGGAGACAGGGTTTCACCGTGTTGCCCAGGCTGGTCTGGAACTTCTGAGTTTAAGCAATCCACCTGCCTCGGCCTCCCAAAGTGCTGGGATTACCGGTGTGAGCCATCCCGCCTGGCCTTGGCTTCACTTTCTTGTCAAGTTTTGGGGTTGCCTGGCCACAGCAGGTGTTGTCATCTCAGTCCCACATACATATGCTTATCACTTTGAGCAGTCAGCAGTTTCACTGTGAGCTGAGTCACTTATCATTGTGACTCCATTTTGTTGGTGGAAACAACCCAGATGTTATTCAAGTGATGAACACTTTTTTAAAAATGTGGGATATAGATATATAATGGAATATTATTCAGCCCTGAAAAAAATTTTGTCACATGCTGTGTTAAAAATAAACCTTGAGAATATTATGTTAATAAAAACAAGCCAGTGACAAAGTGACAGATAGTGTATGATTCCACTTATATGAAATAAGTAGCCAAACTCACAAAAAGTAGAATTGTGTTTGTTAAGGGCTGCTGAGGGGGTAAAATGGGCAGTTGTTACTTAATAGGTATTCAGTTTCAGGTTTATAAGACGTAAAATTATAGAGGTCTGTTGTATAACAATGTGAATATAGACAACAATATTGAATTATACACTTAAAAAGATTTAAGATGGTAAATTTTATGTTATGTATTTTACCACAATATATTTTTATAAAACAATAACTGGAAGAAAAAAAAGACTCCATTTTGAGACATTTAGAATCACAAAACATTATGATATATCAATAACCCTACCTGGATGTCCCAAGACACCTCAGTCCCAGCATGTCCAAACCTAAGTGTCTCGTAATTCTCATAGGAATTTAGAAGTCATCCCAGATGCCTCACTTCCCACCTCCTGCGGGATCTGAAAGAAGGAGAGGGATTAGGCAATGGGAAAGGGTGAGTGTGGTGTGGTTGGAGGTAAGATAGGGGCGTGGTGGCCAACAGGTGAGGGGTTTAGGAGTCTCCAGGGTCACTGGCGACTTGATACAGATTTGCATTTCAGCAAGATTGTTATCAGCAGAACAAAGTTGAATGGAGCCAGGAGAGCTTAGGCTGGAGACCAGCTCATTGGACCTTGGGAGGACATTCTGCCTCCTACTTTGACCTCAAGTTTGCCAGGACCAACGCGGCTACAACAAAGCCTCTCAAATAGCCAATTGGGAAACCTTTGAATTTTCCTCCCACCTTCAAAACACCCTTCAGGCACTCAAGGGAAAAGGAAAATGGAAGGGGAAAGGAAGAAAAACAGGGTCTCTTGCGCTCTGCAGGTGTGCAGGGCAGCCCTCCACAGGCCCACAGCAGGCTTGGCAGCAGGGAGCAGGTGACTGCTGTGCATCTGGGATGAATCAGCACCTTCCCCACACACTGCTAGCCATCCCCCACCCTAAGACAGTGGGAGCACATTGCACTCTTTCCACAACTGGCAGAGTCAAGCCTAAAAACTGCGAGAATCCCTTCACTTTCTTCCAAATTCCAGCCTTGTAAAGAGTGGTCAGATTTTCTTAATGTTGATATGAAAACCATGAGAATACAGTTGTCCTTGGTATCCTAGAGTAGGGGAAGGATTGGCACCAGGAACCCTTTGTGGATGCCAAAATCCAAGGATTCTCAAGTCCCTTGTATGTAATAAAATGGTGTAGTATTTGCATATAACCTACATGTATCCTCCCATCTACTTTAAATCCCCCTAAATTACCTCTAATACCTAACACAATATAAATGCTCTGTAAATAGTTGTTATATATATTTTTCATCTGCTTTATTTTTATTGTTGTACTGCTATTTTTTATTTTTTGAATATTTTTGACCTGAGGTTTGGTTGAATCCAGGATGCAGAACATAACTTTTCCACAAAACAATTTAAAATACTGGTCAAAAGATAAAATTACTGCAATTTAATTTAAAAGATTTTCTTTGGCTTTATTTGCAATTCTAGAATTGGGCAACACTTCATTCCATAAAATAGCCTGTGTTCTAGTGAGGTAAACAGAGGAGTCTGGTTTTACAAACAGAAAAGAGCTAAAGAAAGCAGAAACACAAGAAAAAGCAGATTGGTCATTTCAGTTGTTTTCCTTGTAAGGTGGGAACAGGGAAATAGAACAACAGAAAAATAACTGATTGGTTAAGATCAGATTTCTTCAGGTCATTATTTTTTATTTTTTTGGTAAGGATTAAAGTAGAGGGAATTTTATCATCATGCTGACTGAAACTGGCCTGTTTGGGATATTTGGCTATTATCTCTCCTGATTTCTCTGAAGGTCATATAACAACTTAGTTTTGCTTTGATGATGTGGAGCTTTAGTATGAGTGGCTCCATTTTGGGTTTTTAATTCTGTTCTCTTGGGGCCCAGTGCAGGAGCAAAACAGTGGCCTCCTGTAATTTCTATTTAACATGCTTTACTCTTATCAAAAGGACAAGATTGTCCAGGGTTGGTTCAACCATAGTGTGAGCTAATTATGGAAAAAGAACTTTGATTTTACTTCTTTTGTAATAAGAGTGAACGTATTTACTGAGTCGGCATTCCCTTTCATGATTATCATTATATGAAGGAGGAAATTGGGGCACACAGGGGTTACATAACTACCCTGAGGTCACACAGCTGGTGGGGGAAGCCTGGGTGGCATGTAGACAGGCAGTTCCAGAGTCTGAGTTCACTGTGCCACTCCGGTTGGCTGGAGGAGGGAAAAGTCATCTTCCTTCCATTTCTGCTTGTGTTGAGGCCGTTGCTACAACCCAAGCAAGACATGTTGAGGGAATCAACTCAGTTATGCAGGTGGAAGTAGAGGTAAAGGGACCAATGATGACATAGCTAGGAAATATATATTTAGGCTAATGTAAAAAATATACTTAGGAAAAGCAAGATAACATTTAGTATGTGAGAGTTACCTGAGATGATTCCATGTCCCCACAGAGAGTACTTCCTGAAGTATTTCCATGGATTACTTCAGGAGTGGGCTGGTAGGGCAGCGGGAGGAGCTGAAGCGGATAGAAGGGAGAGTATATATGTGATTCAGATATGTATTTCTGACTTGAAGTGAAATATGCTGGAAAACTCACACAACTATGGTAAAGAAGAATTACTCAATTCCTTTTTACCCTCTTGTACAGTCACTCATTAAAAGATTAGAAATTCGGCCGGGCATCGTGGCTCACATTTGTAGTCCCAGCACTTTGGGAGGCAGAGGCAGGCAGATCACTTGAGGCCAGGAGTTCAAGACCAGCCTGGCCAACATGGTGAAACCCCATCTCTACCAAAAATAGAAGAAAATTAGCCACGCAGCGTGGCACACACCTGTAATCCCAGCTACTCGGGAGGCTGAGGTGGGAGGATGGGAGGATCACTTGAGTTCAGGAGGTCAAGGCTACAGTGAGCCAAGATCATACCACTGCACTCTAGCCTGAGTGCAGTGACATCTGACATCAGGGACTGCTGATGAGTTACAAAAAATAAATAAATAAATAAATAAAATAAAGAAAGAAATTCATTTAGGAAACCTTGAATATGATTGAGATGACGAAACCTTTGGGAATGAGAAAAAAAGGAGCTGTGGAGATAAAAGTGAAAGTTCGGGATCTCAGAGGAGCTAAGAAACTTTGGTAGATGAGAAATAGGATAAATGGAAGAGTATATGAGACAGAAAAAGAGATTAAGCAAACAGAGGATTGTGACCAACATCTGCCAAGGAAACATGAAAAGCAAGGTTTTGAGTAACCATGCTGTAATAACTTCCTAAAACATTATAGTCTCCACAGTGTGCTTAGGGCAATATTTACAAACCTACTGGCTGATGTTAAAATGGTTTTGTGCTCAGGTAGGATGTCTCCTACAGAGGCAGGAGGCAGGAGACAAGCCTGAGTTGTAAGGGTAATTAGAATCAGCAAGAAAAAGAATGGAAAAGGAAAGTTGGTGTGCAGGGAGAATAATTTATTTTAACTTCTCCATCAAGCATGTTCTGCTATAAGCACAGCACAGGGTGTCGGCACAGCACCCTCTAGTGTCTGGGAGGGTCACTGCAGCTTTGCTATGTGGTACGAGCACAGTTGTTCAGCTCTGTTAAGTTGAACAAATATTTACAGTAGTGTTCTCTCTAGTGACCCAGGGCCTACTTGGTGTGCCTGACTGTTGTTCTAAGCTTTAGTCTTACCACCTCTCCCCCTCCAAATGGGGCGTTCAGGTCTGGGCTGGCTGGAGGCAAGGCTATGAATTGTACGCTGTGGAACTGTCTTTCAGTGTCTGTGAATTTGCCTACTAGCAAATTTAGCAGGGAGGGTGGGGTGCTCTCCCATGTTTGAAATAAAGGCCTTAGTCTTCAGTTTCAATTTAACCTGCAGTTTAACATTTCAGGCAGTATAATGCAGCCATAAAAAAGAATGAGATCATGTCTTTTGCAGGGACATGGATGAAGCTGAAAGCCATCCTTCTCAGCAAAGTAACACAGGAACAGAAAACCAAATACCACATGTTCTCACTCATAAGTGGGAGTTGAACAATGAGAACACATGGACACAGGGAGGGGACCATCACACACTGGGGCCTGTCGGGGGGTGGGGGGCAAGGGGAGGGAGGGCATTAGGACAAATACCTAATGCATGTGGGGCTTCAAACCTAGGTGACGGGTTGATAGGTGCAGCAAACCAGCATGGCACATGTATACTTATGTAACAAACCTCAGGTTATGCACATGTATCCCAGAACTTAAAGTAAAAAACAAAAAAAATCCACGTGGTGTAACAGAAGCATCACTTTACACAGCGGTCCCTGATGTCTGATGTGGGACCAGCAACAACTTTGAGGAAGGTTTTGGTGACAATCAGCTATCATGAGGTGGCTATTTCTAGACTGATTACCTACCTCCCTCCCTCCCATCCTCCCTTCCTTCCTTCCTTCTGATGTAGCCAGACTAAATTATTAAGAGATTAAGAAAACTCCCTTAAGCCCTTTTGCCCCCATCAGGCTGCTTTGGATGCAGCTCCACCATTTACTGCCTTAGTGTTACCATGGGCGGGTTCCTCAGTCTCATCATATGAAAAAGGGACAATAGTAGGATGTACCATTTAGGGTTTCTGTGAGTATTAAATGAGGTAATGCCTGTCAAGCACACAGTACCTGACACAAATAAGCCATTGAGCAATGTCAGCTAGGCAGCAATAGCATTAAAACGTTCAGCTTTGTTTCACTGGAGAAGAGGTTCACATTAGCACTGAGCCTCTTCAACAGAAAGGGCTGGTAACTTGAGATGAGTGAAAACCTCTGACCTTCCTTGGAAACACTAGTTTGGATAGTGGTTATTTAACAAGTACAAACACTTGAGTTTGGGTCCAAGCAGTGTACCTGGTGCTAAAGAGATGGAAGGCGTGGTCTTTGGCTTCAAGGTGTTTATTATCTTGTTAGGAAAAATAAAAAGCCACTGATCACTAAGCACAGTGATAGTACCGAGCAGCATTTGTCTAGTGCTCTTTGGTGTTGTTTAGTGCGGTGGGGCTGCCTATAAAAGTAGCTAGATAGGCCCTTTAGGGAGGAGGTAAGCTTTGAACAGTGCCTCCTCCCAGAGCTTTCTTCATAGGGCCCAGCTCTGACATTCTCATCACTTATTTGGCAGCTCTTTGCACCACCCCTGAAGGAGAAAAGACATATTCCACCTTGGTGCTACAGTAGGGTACAGTGGAAGCAGGCTTCATCCACTCTCTGGTAGCATGACCTTGACCAAGTTATTTAACTTCCCAGCTTCGAGTTTCTCATTTCCAAACTAAGTGCTATGGTGAGGATAGAGTCCAGTCCACTGTCTGGCACATGGCAGGTGCTATGAACATTTCCATCTCTCTCTCTCTTTTTTTTTTTTTTTTTTGAGACAGAGTCTCACCCTGTCACCCAGGCTGAAGTGCAGTGGCACAATCTTGGCTCACTGCTACCTCCATCTCCCGGGTTCAAGCAATTCTCCTGCCTCAGCCTGCTGAGTAGCTGAGACTACAGGCACGTGCCACCACGCCCGGCTAATTTTTGTATTTTTGGTAGAGATGGGTGTCACCATGTTGGCCAGGCTGGTCTCAAGCTCCTAACCTCAAGTGATCCGCCCGCATCAGCCTCCCAAAGTGCTGGGATTACAGGCATGAGCCACTGCGCCTGGGTACATCTCTTTTCTTGATTACCTTCCAAGAATAAAATGAACACTTGGATTTGGCCACTCAGTGGCCTTCCTTGTCACTAGGACTTTCCTAGACCGTTGACAATGAGGAAAGAAGGCTTAGTAAACCAACACTACTACAACTACTGCTGCTACTGCTACTACTACTAGCTGTGAATACCAGAATAGCTCAGATTGCTTTTGAACCTGTAAGAGGGGCCAAAATGCAGGTCTTATGTGTTCCCAAGGGGCCCCTAAAATGCCACATGGGACATTTAGGAAAAGAGGACCAGATATCAGTCTTTGTGCTGATGTAAAGGAAAGAGGTTGGCAGCACAGACACTTTCTCCTACCTGTCTAGAGGGAAACATCCTCACGTGCAACTGTCAGAAACGCCTGCATCCTTTCCCTGGGGGAATTTGTCAGACCAAACAAATCTGTATCTAAGAACATGTTTTTCCAGGAAGGCAGGATCTGATATGGATGGCAGATCTAGAGACCCAAAGATCCCTTCTGCCTAGAGTTACATGGACTGTGTTTTTTCCTTAGTCCTGGCGAAGTTGCACCAGTGGGTGGGATGAGGTCAGCAATTAGAGTCAGCTCTTCCTTGGTTAGGATTGTGCCTTCGGCTCGTAGGCTGTTTCCCAGGGAGGGAACCCAGCATCAGAACTTTATCTCACCCTGTGACATGTCACTAGTGACAACAAGTGTGGTCCTCTGTATGCTCTGTGAGTATGCTGGGCATGCTGCTGTTGGGTCCGTCACTGTGTTATGCAGAAAAGTGATGAAGGGCTAGGCAGATGTGTGCAGCGTGCCATTTAGCTTATCCCCTCAGGCAGGATCCCAGGAGCAGTGTGGTCTGAGCTTGTGTTAATTCTAAGAAGAAATAAACTAATGATGAAACTCTAATTGTTTTTAACGGAAAATGTTCATAAGGTGAAGTTATTATGCATGCTAAATGATTTTTTCAATTTTGTTTCTTTTAGGAGAACTATCCTATCCCTGAACCAGGCCCAAATGGTAAGTTCTTGGGAAACACGACTTATATTTTGTTATTTCCTGTTGTTTCCTTTGGAGTCACATGTATATTGTTCCCTTACCTCTCTTTTCCTACTGTTTATTACTTTTGTGTCCATTAAAAACCTATGCTTTTGTTAGGCTGAGAACAGAGTGTACTGTCCACAGCATGACCTGATGGGAAGTTTATCTTGGCTGCTACATGAAATAAAAAGAACAGTGATAGAATCAGAAAAATTACCATACCAGACTGCTGACTTGTCCCAAAGAGTTTTTGATGTGAAGTATATGGACCAATGACAGAATTCGTCCTCTTTTGACCTAATGACAGTGTACCCTATCTACCAGAAGCTGCTGTTGGAGTGGCCAAGTGTCCTAACCCTAACCCAAACTTTGAAAAGGAGTGAGTCTACAGAACTTAATCTTTAGCAAAGGGAGCATCATGCCAGCTTTCCCCACTCCCCAGGAAGGCCAGTCACCAAAGTGTGAGGCAGCCCAGGACCTACTGTCCAGTGGGGGTGGAAGGGGCTGCATGAGGCCCTGTCCCCTGCCCTAATCAACCAAGCACAGAAAGTGAGTGAGCACACTGGGGCAGGGTTTCCAACACCTTTGCTCCACTCCTTCCAGGCCTCTCACTTGCTAAGCCTGTGGGGCTTAGCTGACATGCTGACACCCAAGGTGGCATCTGCAACTTCCCAGCTTTGAGTTTCTCATGTACAAACTGAGTGCTATGGTGAGGATAAAGTCCAGCCCACTGTCTGCACATGGCAGGTGCTGTGAACATTTCCATCTCTTTTTGTCTGTTGGCTCGGGCAGATCCCTGCTGACAGCTTTCTAATCCCTCCCATCCCTGGAATTCTACTTTGTCATAATCGTGCAGGACCCTGAAGTGAGGCTGGGGGCAATGGGCAGAGTGTCTGTAGATACTCACCCTCCGCCTCTCACACCTAGACAGTCAGGTCCCCTTTCTGCCCTTGAGGAGTTGGGGGTGTCCTTTCCCACTTTGTCCTACCTCACACAAGAACCGCAGCTTCTGGGTGAACATCAGATCGAAGGCAGCTTTCCTGGTAGATCCAGACTTTGCTGCTGAAAGGTCAGTTGGGTTATCGACTTGTAAGTGGTAAGAATACAGACTAGATAGAATATAACCATTCTATGGGTGCTGAGTAAGTATTGTATAGTTAGGGTTCAAGGATTTTCACCAAGATACCATGTTCAGAGAAGTGAGTTACCTCACTGTCCTGAAAAGTTGACTGTTGATTCCAGAAGTGGCCAAACGAGGGCTGTCTTGGACCCAGAGTACAAGCTTGGCTCCTGGTACAGCTTTTCTCCCTAAAGCAGCATTCTGCTCGCACTCTCTTCTCTTGCTACACTTGCATTGGAAGGGAAAAGAGTGCATTTCAGCGAGTGTTCTAGCAAGTCAAATCTAATCTCTCGCTACCAATTGCTACTTCAAGAGAGGAAATTCTGAGATGATTTTCCTAACTCAAATGACTTTTCCCTGCATTTGACCTGAGAATTCACCCTGCCATTTCTTACTCTTCACTAAAACTAAGGAGGAAGAAAGTTCTGAAGAGCCACCCCTGGCAGTCTGTGGCAAGAGCAGTGCATAGCAGAGATTTGGGTCTCTTTGTCTTTCTAAGGCAGAGTGTTTTTTCAGGGAGGTATTCATAACCATCATCTCAGTCAGAGATGATGGTACTTATTGGTACTTATTTCACCAAAGGGGCTCATTACCATCATTATTTTAAACTTAGAAAACTGGCCAGGCGCGGTGGCTCAGGCCTGTAATCCCAGCACTTTGGGAGGCTGAGGTGGGCGGATCACCTGAGGTCATGAGTTCAAGACCAGCCTGGCCAACATGGCGAAACCCCGTCTCTACTAAAAATACAAAAATTAGCCGGGCGTGGTGGCGCATACCTGTAATCCCAGCTACTTGGGAGGCTGAGGCAGGAGAATTGCTTGAACCCGGGAAGCGGAGATTGCGGTGAGCCGAGATCCTGCCATTGCACTCCAGTCTGGGCAACAGAATGAGACTGTCTCAAAAGAAAGAAAGAAAGAGAGAGAGAGAGAGGGAGAGAGGGAGAGAGAGAGAGAGAGAGAGGGAGGGAGGGAGGGAGAGAGAGAGAGAGAGAGAGAAAGAAAGAAAGACAATAGGCATGAAGAACTCAACTTGATAGTTCACAAAATGTTGCCAAGCTGAGATTCTACCAGACCTTTTCTCATAAATAGATATGCATCTACGAATCACGCATAGCATATTAATTGTCTGGAAAGTTATCTTTTGGAAAACAGTTTGTTCTCTTAAGTGGTTGGTACATTTCATCCTACTAATGATATATTGTTTACCCAGTGTATTGGTCAGTGTTGTCCAGAGAAACAAAACCACTAAGATATATGTGTATGTATGTACGTGTG
This sequence comes from Pongo abelii, assembly GCF_028885655.2. Classification (NCBI taxonomy): domain Eukaryota; kingdom Metazoa; phylum Chordata; class Mammalia; order Primates; family Hominidae; genus Pongo; species Pongo abelii. The sequence goes on along the minus strand of NC_072001.2, from coordinate 47,769,353 downwards.
TGCGCACAAAGGGCAGGCTGGAAATTCAGGTAAGAGTTGATGTTGCAGTCTTGAGGATAATTCCGTCTCCTTCAGAAAACCTCAGTCTTTGCTTCTAAGACCTTCAAACTGATTGGATGAGGCTCACCCACATTATGGAGAGTAATCTACTTTACTCAAAGTCTATTGGTTTAAAAGTTAACCATGCCCAACACGTATCTTCAAACAACCAGGCACTATAGCCTAGCCAAGTGGACACATAAAATTAGCCATCACATGTGGAAGCTTGTTTGCCTTGCGAGAGTTAATCAGGGTTGCTATGGAGCTTGTTTTCCTCTATGGCCTAAATCGTGTACCTGGCCTGGTAACCCAGCCCTGTCCCCTGGGCAAAGGGAAATCACTAGGTCACCTCAGAGTGATAGGGGTTCTTCCCTCTCTCACTGTTTTTTTCTTCCTTTCTTTTATCAGAGGTGTTGCTGAGGATGCATTCTGTTGGAATCTGTGGCTCAGATGTCCACTACTGGGAGGATGGTCGAATTGGGAATTTTATTGTGAAAAAGCCCATAGTGCTGGGACATGAAGCTTCAGGAACAGTCGAAAAAGTGGGATCATTGGTAAAGCACCTAAAACCAGGTCAGCAAGGTCCTTCGACTTATGTGTTCATTCAACATAAATATGTGTGCATGCTTTCTTTGGGCCATGCCCTCTGTTAAGCTCTGGGTACAGCAGGGAACAAGACAATCTTGGTCCATACTCACATGGATCTTACCTTACACAAGAAAAGAGGGACCTGGAGCAGACAGATAGTTACTTAGTCACCATGTGTTTAGGGCAGTAGAGGAGAATGCAGGGTGTGATTAGTGTATTTTACCCAGACCCTTGGTTCATTTGAGGAAGGGACAATTAATCCAACATCCGGAGCCAAGTAAGAAATAAGCCAGGTAAAGGGCTGGAGAAAACATTTGAGGCACAGGAACCCAAACTACCTTTACATGCTGTGAACCACGGCCTTGGATATAGTGTTTGATTTTTATTAGATGGCTGGGAAACCACCATTATTTTTCCTAGATTTACTTAATTCATTTTTCCAGAGGGAGGAATTCTCAGCTGTGGCAGGCTGTGTTGTTCCCTGATACCGTGAATTAAATCCAAGTTGTCTTGGCATAGTTAGCTGTTGGCTTTAACCTTCCTTTACCGGTGAGGCTGCTGTGCAGCCTGGAAATAAGGTCACATTATTTGGGGGAAGGTGGAGGTTGACAGGAGGCCCCATCCTGTGTTAGTTATAAAGTTCTCTGAGCCCAACCACATGGAGAGGGATTGACTAGCTGTGAAGAAGTCAGGCATGTGTCTTGTTTAGGGATTTTAAGTCATTCATCATTAGCGGAAGTCAAGAAGGCTCCTGTGGTGTTATGAGGTTATTTCATAGTGGAATGTTTATAGCTTCCAACAGCCACTGATGATTGGTTCTCACCTGTGGGACAAAGTCTCTGACTATAAATTATAACAAAGAGTGGGGTTCTCTAAATGTAAATTATAACAAGGGTTTAGTCAGTTGTCTACAATGAGCTCAGTCCTATGCCATGAGCCTTGAGGGATATAGAAAAATGAGCAGATATGATCCCTGGATGCTTAGATCTATATGGAAACACTAGATGTCAGTCCCTTCATAAATACCAGCAATTAGACAGCAAGCCCATAGGGTACAATTAGGTGTGGGAAAGAATAGGCTTTAGGAGATCTAAGGGCATTTGTTGTGGGCAGAGGTGGTTAAAGAGTTCATGAAGGAGATAGGTCTTTGAGCTAGGCATCTAACAGTAGTAACATTAATAAAAAGGTGGCTAATATTTATTGATTTGCTACATTAGTCTCCATGTTAAACACTTAGATGTACAATTATTTCTTCTTTTTTTTTTTTTTTTTGACGGAGTCTCCCTCTGTCACCCAGGCTGGAGTGCAGTGGTGCGATCTCGCCTTGCTGCAACCTCCACCTCCTGGTTCAAGTGATTCCCATGCCTCAGCCTCCTGAGTAGCTGGGATTACAGACATGCACTACCACGCCTGGCTAATTTTTGTATTTTTGGTAGAGACAGGGCTTCACCATATTGGCCAGGCTGGTCTTGAACTCCTGACCTCAAGTGATCTGCCCACCTTGGCCTCCCAAAGTGCTGTAATTACGGGCCTGAGCCACTGCACCTGGGCTATTTATTTCATTCTTGAAACAACTGTATGAGATAGGCATTATTATCTTCATTAATTGAAGAAGAAATTGAAGCCTGGTTATTGCTCAGGGTCACTCACTAGTTGGTCTCAGAGCTGAGATACCCACCCTGGTCTTTTGGACTCTAGAGCAAGTGCTCAGAACCACTGGGCTACCCAGCATCTTCATACTTGAGAAAGGTTTTACATTTGAGTTATTGAAGAGGTCAGAGCTAATATTCTAGTTCTTCTAGAAAGAAGACCACAACTCAAGGACAAAAAAGCAAACACCACATGTTCTCACTCATAGATGGGAATTGAACAATGAGAAAACATGGACACAGGAAGGGGAACATCACACTCTGGGGACTGTTGTGGGGTGGGGGGAGGGGGAGGGATAGCATTAGGAGATATACCTAATGCTAAATGACGAGTTAATGGGTGCAGCACACCAGCATGGCACATGTATACATATGTAACTAACCTGCACATTGTGCACATGTACCCTAAAACTTAAAGTATAATAATAATAATAGAAAAAAAAAAGAAGACCACAACTCATCAAATATTTCCTAATGTTCATTTACAGAATTTAAACATATAAGTCAGCCAGGCACAGTAGCTCATGCCTATAATCCTAGCACTTTGGGAGGCCTATGTGGGCGGATCACTTGAGGTCAGGAGTTCGAGACCAGCCTGGCCAACATGGTGAAACCCCATCTCTACTAAAAATACAAAAATTAGCGAGATGTTGTGGTGTGCATCCGTAATCCCAGCTATTCAGGAGGCTGAAGCAGGAGAATTTCTTGAACCTGGGATGTGGAGGTTGCAGTGAGCTGAGGTCCTGCCACTGCACTCCAACCTGGGTGACAGAGCAAGACTTTGTCTCAAATAAACAAACAAACAAACAAACTTACATATAAGTCAATAACTCTAAAGCATGGAAGCATTCCTATTTTCTTTAAAACTAGTCAAGTGCAGTAGTGAGAAGCGGGGAAAGAATAGAACAAGGAGTATTATCTGTAACTGAGTATGAACAATCAATTAAGATGATGCACTACCTTCAGACCAGCCTTCACCACTTATTTTAATGAGCACTGACTATGTATCATGACTCTACACTATTCTGTGAGTACTTTCAATACAAAAAGACTTAGGAAAAATAGCTTATCATGTCCCTGCTGAATAAAGGCCAGACCTTCCATGGCCTCAGTAGGCCTAACCCAGTTCCTAACATCCTCTTTAGGCTCCAGAGGGCCCGAACACTAGTACAGAGGTGAGCGGACGGTCAAATCTCCACAGCTTATCACTGTGTGACCACCTGAGCTTCTGTTTCCTCATCGCTAAAGCAGAGATAACACCATCTTGTTGGTTTATGGTGAGGGAAGGGAGATTTTGTGATGTGCCTTTCCTGGTACCTGGCACACAATGGGCATTTGGTAAATGGCAGGACTTGATCCCACCGTTATTAGTAAACTCTATTCTATGTAGTAGGTTTAAGCACCTCTTCCCAGTGGAGTCTGTCCGTCAGACTTTTCCTGAATAACCAGGTACTGAGGCAGGATAAGGCCTGTGGGTCATTTCCTGGGCTCCTGCCACATGGCTTCCTGCCTCACTGACGTTTGGCTGTGTTGGTCTCTAGCTTGTTCCTGGCTGCTAGAAGGGGAGATTTCTGCTGTTCTCTGTAGAGTTAATGCCTGGGCTCAGGCAGGGGGTCTGCCAGAGTTTCTAGTTTGGTCTCTGATTCGCTGGTATGGGTCACTCCCCAAATTCAGACAGAGTTTAAATCCAATTGTAACTTTGATGTGTAGCAATACCTGTGATATTAAAATCCCCTGTAAGTCTGCTTTCTGTTTTCTGCAAACATGGAGGCCATTGCTGTATTGACAGTGTATTTGGAGTTCCCCTACACAGGGCTGGGTACCTACAAGAAGATGAACCATCTAAACCATCCCAAAACCTCAGGATAACTATTTGTCCTCAATTATTCCTACCTCTCTCCCTTTCCTTTACAACAGAAAAGTGCTACTGTCTTTAACCAACAGCTTTTACTTGTCACATTCCAGGGGAAATGTTTGCCAATAACTAATGACCTTCTAGATACTAATGACATTTGTGTCCCATGGTTTGTTTTCCCCCAATCCACAAATTCTATGTTTAGCAATAAAAATTTGTAGCACAACACTAGACACTATGAAAAAATAAATATGGAGCGGAAGACTGACTAATCCTGAGGCATTCCCATCCTTGATGAGGAGGCAAGATAGTCATGAAAAACAACCAGGGATGGATGTGGTGGCTTACATCTGTAATCCCAGCACTTCGGGAGGCCAAGACAGGAGGATTGCTTGAGCTCAGGAGTTTGAGACCAACCGGGGCAACATGGAAAAACCCTGTCTCTGCAAAAACAAAAACAAAAATCACCCAGGCATGGTGGCATGCACCTATAGTCCCAGCTACTTGTAAAGCAGTCTAGGGTCAATATAGCAATCTCACTATCTGAGGTGTTATCCAGAGTTCTTTGTCTCATTACCAGGAAAATTAAGGAGTGTGGACACCAAGGGTGAGGTTGGAGTGAAAGTTTAATAAGTCAAAGAGGAAAGCTCTCAGCAGCAGAGCGGGGGATCTGAAAGAGGGTTATTGTTTTACAGTTAAATATGAAGGTTTTTATAAGAAACTTCCCTTATCTGTGTAGGTGCTGTGTAACTTACCTTACCTGTGTAGCTGCCTGTGTAGCTTCCCTTATTTGTGCGGCTGCGAGCATGTATTAGGCAAGCACAGAGTGCAGCTTCTCTTGCCTGAGCGACTACAGGCATGTTTTAGGCAAGCCCCCACCCCACCCCACCCCATGCAAGTTCTCATGGAGCCCACTGTGTACATGCCCAAAAAGGGGAGGAAACTTTTTCCTGGGAGTCCAACGATTACACAGAGAACCAAGGCGTTTCTATGTTGGACCTCACTCCCTTATCTGTGCCTGTAGCTTGATTTTTCCAAGCTGCTCTTTATGTGCCTGCAGCTTTTTTCCAGACTGCTCTTTTGTTTGAAAGAATTTCACCAAGGACCTGCCCTAACTGTCTGCCTGCTTTTTTTCTTTCTCCTTCCTCACTTGGGAGGCTGAGGCAGGAGGATCCCCTGAACTTGGGGAGGTCGACGCTGCAGTGAGCTGTGATTGCACCACTGTACTCCAGCCTGGGTGACAGAGTGAGATCCTGTCTCAAAAAACAAACAAACCAAAAAAACAAAGAAACATACACAAAAAAAAACCCCAAAAAACCAGCAATGAGAAAACTGGAAACAACCAGGTTTTTTCCATCAATAAGAGAATGGTGATACTGACTGTGGTATAGTCTTACATTAGACAAGCACAGGGTGCAGCTTCTCTTGCCTGAGCAACTACGAGAACGCTATTCAGCCATGAAAAGGAACAAACTGTCATTTGTTTTTGACAGTCTTGCTCTGTCACCCAGGTGGGAATGTAGTGGTGTGATCATGTCTCTCTGCAGCCTCAACCTTCTGGGCTCAAGTGATTCTCCTGCCTCAGCCTCCCAAGTAGCTGGGACCACAGGCACACACCACCATGCTCAGCTAATTAAAAAAATTTTTTTTTGTAAAGATGAGATCTTTCTGTGTTGCCCAGGTTGGTCTCAAACTCCTGGGCTCAAGCGATCCTCCTGCCTTGACCTCTCAAAATGCTGGGATTATGAGATTATAGGCATGAACCACCACACCTGGCCGGACAGTTAATACCACAACATAGATCAATCTGAAAAGCGTTATGCTAACTTAAAGAAGAAAGATACAAAAGAGTATCTACTGTATGATCCCATTTTTGTGATGTGCTAGAACAGGCAATATTAATCTGTGGTACAAAAAAAAAATCAAAACATTGGTGTCCACTGGGGATGGGGGTGGGGATTGACTGGGAACAGATACAGATGAATAAGATTTCTGAGGTAGTGGTAGTGTTCTGTATCATAAAAGGGGTTTGCGTTCCTAGGTGATACCTTTAAAAAAGAACCATAAACAAATACTGAACTCTAGTTAATGATATGCAGGCTGAAGCATTTAAGGGTGAAGTATACTGATGTCTGCAGCCTGCTTTGAAATGCATCGGAAAAGAAGATAGATTGATGGAAGGAGACAGAGATGAGATGGAGGGGTAGATGGATAGATATGTGATAAAGTGAATATAGCTAGATGTTCCTCGAAGAATGTAGAAGGAGGGTATCCAGGTGTTCACTATACAATTCTTTGAATTTTGCTGTGTGTTTGAAATTCTTCATAATAAAAAGATAGAAAAAGAAAACAATTAGAGAGCAGTTCTCAGGCTGGGTTTCCAAGCAGGTGTTGTGAGGCATAGAGTAGAAATATAATAGAGCTGGCTGTTCAGAAGCCTTGAGTATTACTCTCCACTGTACGAGGCCTCTGCAGGTCATTGGCCTTTGCAGTTCTACTACCAGGAATCAGTTGACTCCTAATTATTGTCTAAAAATGACCAGACTGGACATAAAACATGCTGTAATTATAGCTCTTGTCTTTGTAAAGGCTTTGCTCCCTATCTTCCAAACAGATGAAGAAAAAATGCCTGCAAACTCCATGTATTAGCTACACCTTCCCCAGCAGTGTGAGATGGGAACTATACTTGGCTTGCCTTAGCTGGGAAGTGGCTGTGGAGACAGAGGGGTAGCTTGGCTTGTTGCAGGAGTTGGAAAAAGGGCAGGCCACACTGGGCTGTGGAGGAGGGGGCTGGTCCTTTTCCCCCAGAGTGAGTCTGTGCTTCATCCCGAGTTTCCTCACTTGCCTAGGACACCCTGGGTCCCCAGGGAGGAGGGTGGCTCGTTAAGCTAGATTCTCTCATCTGGCATCTGCCCGTGAGCATGCAAGCCTTCATAACATCTCTGCTTCTGCTGTTTTCAAAGGTTGGAAAACAAAGAACCAGACCAAAGAGGGGGCAGACTCTGCTCCCACCCTCGGACATGGTGCCATCTTTGTTTTCCTCTCCAGGTGATCGTGTTGCCATCGAGCCTGGTGCTCCCCGAGAAAATGATGAATTCTGCAAGATTGGCCGATACAATCTGTCGCCTTCCAACTTCTTCTGTGCCACACCCCCCGATGACGGGAACCTCTGCCGGTTCTATAAGCACAATGCAGCCTTTTGTTACAAGTTAGTGTCCACAGTCCCACTGGGTCTCCTGGGACCTCTTTCCCTTCATTAGCTTGGTGCTGTTTCCTGTGGTTATTTCTTTATTCTTTTCAGCTCATAATTCCAAACATGAGGCATCACCTGGGCAGGCTACTCTTCTTGGTGGCATTGAGAGAGGGTAGCCTCCCTAGGAATAAGACTGACTCACAGTGGTTGGTTTTAGTCTTTCAGTTTCAGTTTCCCTTACTTAGAGCAACAATAGAAAATTATTGCTGAAATCACTCACCCTCTGCAGACATCCTGGAGGGAATTCCTGTGGTTCATCCTCTGTTATTAGTTTCCACTGCAACCACCAGAAAGGTCATAACAACAATGACCTCGGCCAGGTGTGGTGGCTCACGCCTGTAATCCCAGCACTTTAGGAGGCCGAGGCGGGTGGATCATGAGATCAGGAGATCGAGACCTTCCTGACTAACACAGTGAAACCCCATCTCTACTAAAAAAATACAGAAAATTAGCCAGGCCTGGTGGCGGGCACCTGTAGTCCCAGCTACTTGGGAGGCTGAGGCAGGAGAATGGCTTGAACCTGGGAGGTGAAGGTTGCAGTGAGTGGAGATCGCGTCACTGCACTCCAGCCTGAGCAACAGACCAAGACTCCGTCTCAAAAAGAAAAACAACAACAATGACCTCGACAATAACAACGACACACCATGACAGCAACAGCTGACATTTCCTGAGGTGCCGTGATGTGCTGCCAGGGCTTGAGCTCTGGGATCCTGGATCTACTCCCTCCTGGCAAGTGATTTTGGAGAAATGATTTCACTTTTCTCTGATTCAGTTTCATTTACTCGCCAAAATATTAAATAAGGTGATGCATGGAGAGTCATAATTATTATTACTATGTGCCTGCCCTTGTGCTAATAAATGGTTTGCATGCTTTAATTTATTTAATCTCCACAAGAATAATGGTGAGGTGGGCACCGTTATTGGGTTAACCAAGGCAGAAGGAAGCTCATTGACTTGGGCACAGAGCACAACCAAGAGTCAAACTGGGGTCTCTGAGTCTCAAGCTCCTGCCCTGTGCCCACTCCCTTACCCTACTCCAATTCTCACCCCTGAAATTGTGAAGTTGAGTCTGGAGGAAGCAAAGTGCTTCCCTTTCTGCATGACCCCTCATGGCCCCAGCCATGGAGCTCTAGGGTGCCGAAGTGCTGCTTTCCCCCTGACCCAACCCAGATGCATTCTTCTCCCACCACAGCCTGGCCCCATTGGTTGTTTTCAACCAGGATGGGGCTTGTCTGATGGAGGCCAGGTGCCAGTCACAGGAGCAGTATGACAGATCTGAGTTTTTCTAGGGCCCACCGGGAGCCTTGAGAGGAGTCACAGGCCAGAGACCTTGTGATAGGTTTAAGTCAACCCCTGAACCTGCTCTAGAAGTAAGCAGGTTACATGTGCAGAGTACACCTTTCAGCAAGTGGTTCCTGAATGAGCCCATCTTTATGGGGCCCTTTCCAAGTCAAGACACCAAACAAAAGTTTCATGGAAGGCAGAAGAGCATAGTGGTGAAGCCCACTGGTCTCTGCCAATTACAACTGTGTGACCTTGGGCAAGTCACTTAAATTTTGTAACCTCGATGTCCTCGCCTGTAAAATAGATAGTAATGGTACCTCCCTCATAGAATTACTGATGAGATCCAATGAGAAAAGCATATCAAGTCTCCAGCATGAGGTCTGGCACATAGTAAGTGCTCAGTAAATCGTACCAAGCTATGCCATAGTCATGGCCTAGTGGTCTGGGGATGGAGGTGCAGGAGTAGGCCTTGTGCTGGTGGTTTATAGGGAATGATGGGGCTCTGGTTGGCAATGGCAGTGGGGGTGCTGAGGAAGGTCTCTGGGGAGTCCTACAGCCCCTGCCTTTCTTCTCCTCCCAGGGTGCTTTCTGCCTGTGTCCCCAGTTCTTCCCCAGACCGAAGCCCTCCTCTCTGATGTCTTTTTAGGATTCCCATACTACCACAGCCTCTTTATTTGTGTATCTATTTTCTTTCTATTTTCCTGCTTCCTCCTTGTCTTCTTGATCATCCGTTACCCAATTTGGACTGTTCCCTGAACCCCATTGTAAAAATTACCAAGTTGTCTCATCACTCTCTGGTGTTTATAAAGTCATGAAAGTTTGGGGCTGGGAAGAAACTTGGAGTCTTCTCATCCTTGTTCTCCATCAACCCCCACTGGACAAGATTGGGGAGGGTGGAGTCAGTGGTTTTCCCAAGGTCAGTGCCAGTGGGGCTGGCCTCCAGGACTCCTTGTGCACGCTTCTGCCACCACACCAGGTGGCTTTCCAACATGGTTGGCTGTGTTGGGTGCAGGCGGATGAGGCAGAATCTGCTTAATCAGTAGAGTATTCTTCCTGATAACAATCTTCCCTCATCACCTTCCCCAATCCCATCTCTCCTCCATGTAGTTTCCACACAGGCCACCCTCTGCATGGAGCCCTTATGAGTTCCTCAGGAGGCCCAGATGTGGAAAGGCAGGCATGTCTAGGAGCCTGTGGAGTCCCTGAGAGAGTTTAGGAATCTTCACTGTTTCATTTTAAACTTTTTCGTGTTATATAGAAGGGATACTTCTAGGGGGAGTAGAAGGAGTGTGATCGCAGTCAGAGCAGGAGAGTGGATTGGAGTAGGGGAAGTGATGGGAAAGAAGCCGAGGGGAAGGGATAAGGGGGTGGTGGGTGGCAGCTGGGCCTCCATTGGCCGGGTGAGTAGTTCTATCAAGGATCAGGGACAGTGACAGGAGGACTCTGAGTTATTCTGTTGAAGGTTGGAGACAATGTTGAAAGGATCATGGGGATGAGCACATGGTTTGGCTGCCACATTTATTTCTTTTTGGAACTTGAGGGTTTTCCTGTTCCTGTGTGTGGAGATTTGGGGTGCTGGGTAAATCCTGGGCAGTGAGGAACTAGCAGAAATTGGATATTAATATTAGCTACACAGCTGCTCATACCAGGAAGCAGCTGATATGGGACAGGCAGAGGATGTGGAATCAGGACACCTTGGTTAAGTCTGGCCTTCATTCCCTAGCTTCATAACCTTGGCAATTCTCTCAATGTCAGTGAGTTTCAGTTTCCTCTTCTGTGAACTAAAGGTTTTCTAAAAAAAGCCTGCCCTACCTGCCTAACATGGTTATCATGAGGATTAAATGAGATAATGGATGAGTGTGCTTCCTAATCTGTAAAGCTTTATGCAAATATTTGCTGTCGTCATCAGCTGTATTATTGATAGGGTCAAGATGCCAGTGGAAGTGAAAACCTAGAACCCAGAGTGAAGGTGACACAGCATTTAATCAGCTTTGTGGAACAGGTCCTTTTTCCTTCTTGACTGGTCCTGGGTCAGCAGGGCAGCCGCTGTCCTCAGATGTGGTTCTTCTGGAATGTATAATATGGGAGGCGACTATCAGAGTGATGCCCATTGCTAAATCACTGTTGTGCAAAACTGGTGATAGGATTGTTTGCTAAAGTGAAACTAAAGAGGCTGTAAGTTTGAGAAGCAGATGAGATGCTGGATCGTGGCCATGTTAACTCCTTGTTAAATAAACTTTTCAGCCAGGCATGGTGGCTCACACCTATAACCCCAGCACTTTGGGAGGCCGAGGCTGGTGGATCACGAGGTCAGGAGGTCAAGACCATCCTGGCTAAGACGGTGAAACCCCATCTCTACTACAAAATACAAAAAATTAGCCTGGCATGGTGGCGGGCGCCTGCAGTCCCAGCTGCTCAGGAGGCTGAGGCGAGAGAATGGCATGAACCTGGGAGACAGAGCTTGCGGTGAGCCGAGCTTGCGCCACTGCACTCCAGCCTGGGAGACAGAGTGAGACTCCATCTCAAAAATAAATAAATAAATAAATAAATAAGTAAATAAACAAACTTTTCACTTATTAATGATAACCACCATACCGTAGCTTGGATAACACATTAAAGAAAACATAATGTGTTCATTTCACTGAATTGATTTCTCCAAAGAAAACCATGTTGCCTTCTTCAGATGGGGACATTGTGGCATGGGTTCTGTGATGAGAACATATCTGGCTTCTAATTTGAACGCTTTGGGCCCCTCACTAGCTTTGGACCGTTGGGGCGAGTCATTTAACCCACCACGCCTGTTTCCTCATCTGTAAGACGGGCATGATAGTACCTACCACAGAACTATTCCAGGGATTTACATGAGTTAATGTATATAAATTGCTTAGCACATTGCTCTGTACATAAATAAATGCTCGATAAATGTTAGCTATGGTTGTTATCACAGTGACGTTGGGCATATATAATACTATTGTTAGCATTGTAGTTAACTCAGAGTATCGCTGTGTTCGATTAACTCCTCAGGCTTCCTGACAATGTCACGTTTGAGGAAGGCGCCATGATTGATCCACTTTCTGTGGGGATCCATGCCTGCAGGAGAGGTGGAGTTACCCTGGGACACAAGGTCCTTGTCTGTGGAGCTGGTAAGAAACAGAAGCCAACCTGTTGCGGGTTCATTGACTGGGAATGCAGGGACCCGTCTACCCATCTCATTCCCCCTCCAAGGCTTGAGATTTGTTTTAGAATCCTTCTGGGTAAGGGAGGATTGCAGTGTCCCATTCCCTCAGTGACTAGCACTTTGCTAAACAAATGAGTATCTGCAGACATGATATTAACTAGGGTTATATGTCCTAGGAAACATAGCCCTTTCATTCATTTAAAGAATGAATTGGCTGGGCATGGTGGCTCCTGCCTATAATACCAGCACTTTGGGAGACCAAAGCCGGTGGATCACTTGAGCCCAGGAGTTCGAGACCAGTCTGGGTAACATGGTGAAACCCCATCTCTACAAAAAAATACAAAAATTAGCAGGTGTGGTAGTGTGTGCCTGTAGTCCCAGCTACTCAGAAGGCTGAGGTGGGAGGATCACTTGAGCCTGGGAGGTCAAGGGTGCAGTGAGGCATGATTGTGCCACTAAACTCCAGTCTGGGTGACAGAACAAGACCCTGTCTCAAAAAAAACAAGACCCCATCTCAAAACAAACAAACAAAAAGAATGAATCTGGGCCAGGCACAGTGTCTCATGCCTATAATCCCAGCACTTGGGAAGGCTGAGGTGGGTGGATCACTTGAGGCTGAAAGTTCAACACCAGCCTGGCCAACATGATGAAACCTCATCTTTACTAAAAATACAAAAATTAGCTGGGCGTGGTTGTGTGCCCCCTGTAGTCCCAGCTACTTGGGAGGCTGAGACAGGAGAATCACTTGAACCTGGGAAGCAGAGGTTGCAGTGAGCCAAGATCATGCCACTGCGCTCCAGCCTGGGTGACAGAGCAAGATTCTGTCTCAAAAAAAAAAAAAAAAAAAAGGGAATTAATCTGGTGATTATTTTTGAACCCTTAATGGGAAACTAGGGAAATTTTTTTATTTGTGTGATCTTGGCTCACTACAACCTCCACCTTAGAGAAATATTTTTGATAGTAAAAGGAAGGGCAACTCTTGGAATTTTCAAATTATACCAGCAAAGTGGTGGCCTAGTCCCATCTATGATTAAGGTAGACCCTGCTCCCGGCCAGTGGGAGGAGTGAGCAGTGGTCTGCTCCCACACCACTGTGAGCCAGCAGTCTGCCTGCAGTAGGGTTGTAGCTAGCTGCCTTCTCTCATCCCGTTTCAAGCCATCTGGAACAGGCCCTAGCAGCCTCAGACCAAATCATTCTGGTGACCCAAACAGTACGCTCACACTCCTTGTGGGTGTGATCTGGTGTTCCTCATACTTGTTTGTGATTTTCTTTGGCTGGTCAAATAAGTGATCACAGGGCTTCCTAAGAGGGCTGATGGATGTAGAATAGACTTGCCACAATGGGCTAGCAGACTGCGGGACTCAGGTGACAGATTCTTATAAAAATCTGCGTGGATCCAGTACCTTTTTACCATAGAAAAGGAAAATAAATCACACACACCACACACATGCATGCCTTGCCCCCAACACACACACACAGAAATTCACCTGCAATCCCATCACTGATTAGCCCAAGAGAACCACTATTAATATTTGGGTATAGAATCTTTTAGTTACTTAGTTTTTTTCTGAGACCATGCTAAATACACTTCCTTTACCTACTCTTTTTTAAAAATCAGGCTGGGCACAGTGACTCATGCCTATAATCCTAGCACTTTGGGAGGCTGAGGCAGTCGGATCACCTGAAGTCAGGAGTTTGAGACCAGCCTGGCCAACATGGTGAAACCCTGTCTCTACTAAAAATACAAAAATTAGCCAGGCGTGGTGGCGGGTGCCTGTAATCTCCACTACTTAGGAGGCTGAGGTGAGAGAATTGCTTGAACCCGGGAGGTGGAGATTGCAGTGAGCTGATCGCACCACTGCACTCCAGCCTGGGTGACAGAGCAAGACTCTGCCTCAAAAAAAATACTGTGAACATTTTTCCATGTCAATAGATAAAGAGTTATGGCATAATTTTTAGTAGCCGTGTAGTTTTTAAATCATGCTTTGTTGGACATTTCAGGTATTATTTTTCAATGTTTTGTTTTCTGAGGGAGCTCACAAAATTGTTCTCGGGGGTGTGTACAAAAAGTAAATCCCCAAAGATAGTCTGCATTGCTTTCATTCTGTGGGCCTGATTTTTATATTAAAACCATAGTGTCACATAGCATGCAGATACTATGGGGAAGCAGGTGTCTCAGGCAAATCCTTGGATACCTGAGTATCCTGGGGCTATCTGGGCACCTGGGCCAACCCAGGGAGCCAGCTCACTTAAGGACCCTCTCCAGGTGGTCCTCAGAGGGCACCTAAAAGGAATATGTCTCTCTCTGGGGGAGGTGTGATGGGTTCTCACGAAGGTAGGAGCAAAGAAAGAACAGGAAAACAAGTCCAGACCTTCTGAGATTTCTTATTTTCTGAGTAAGTTTGTGCTTCCTTGAATCCTGTGGTTTGAGATTATCTCCATTAGTGTCCAGGAGTAAGTAGGAAAATTTTAGCTCTGAGGTTTGAGAGGATTAAATAGAACCCAGCACTAGGAGCGTATTTTATGTAGAGAATAATTCTTCATGGATTCATTCACTTCTGCATTCAACAAACAGCCGCTAAGGTCTTATCATGCCAGGCACTGGGATAGATGCTAGAGACACACAAAAGATATGGTTCCTGTCCATGGCCTGGACAAGTGGGAGAGCAGATGTTTAATATTTCACAATCTTCCGTCTTTTGCTTTGTTTAGGGGCAATCGGGGTGGTCACTTTGCTCATGGCCAAGGCAATGGGAGCAGCTCAAGTAGTGGTGACTGGTAAGACTTTGTTCTTTTTCAATCTTCTTGACTGGGAAACAGCTGGGCCTACTGTATGTGTATGTGTGAGGAGAGGTTATCTGTGACAGTGTGGAGGGGGTGAGTGTGTAGTGTCATATGGATTGTGGAGATATAGAAGAGTGTGAGTGTGTGTTTTGTGTTAGGAGAAGCTATCAGAGAGAGAGAGAGAGTTTGTGTGAGAGAGAATGTGTGTGTGTGTAGCTGTGTGGTGGATATGGGGGTGTATGAGGGTGTAGAGCAGGGGTGTCCAATCTTTTGGCTTCCTTGGGCCACATTGGAAGAATTGTCTTGGGCCCCACATAAAATACACTAACACTAATGATAGCTGATGAGCTTAAAGAAAATTTTTTTTAACCTCATAATATTTGTAGAGAGTTTATGGATTTGTGTTGGGCCATATTCAAAGCCATCCTGGGCTGCATGTGGGCTGCAGATTGGACAAGCTTGGTGTGAAGAGTATGTGTGTTGGGCTCAACACCACCACCCATTGCACGAGAGCTTTGTTGCCATCAGATCTTACACCTCCATTTTCTTTTCTTGCTAATGAGTCATCAGATTTCTCCGTTTGAAAGAATTTCTTTTTTTTTTTTTTTTTTACCTTCAGATCTGTCTGCTACCCGATTGTCCAAAGCCAAGGAGATTGGGGCTGATTTAGTCCTCCAGATCTCCAAGGAGAGCCCTCAGGAAATTGCCAGGAAAGTAGAAGGTCTGCTGGGGTGCAAGCCGGAAGTCACCATCGAGTGCACGGGGGCAGAGGCCTCCATCCAGGCGGGCATCTACGTGAGTGGGCTGAGGGCAGCTTTGGGGAATCAGCGTAGGGGAGTGAAGGAGGCAGAAGTAGGGAGTCAAGCTTCTTTACCAGCTTGCTGTGTGAGCCCCAAGCCAAACTTATTCATCTTTTGCTATCTCTGTTTTCTTATCTCTAGTGTGGACACTGTACTTGAACTTGCCTTACATCCTCATTGGGCCATCTGAGGTTCACACAATATAACAGCTATACGTGGGCCTTGAAAAATGTTAAGGACACACACTTTGGGGACACGGTTGGCTTCATGATCATACCTGTGATGTTAAAAGTGCAGTAGTTTTGGTAAAAATATCAAGAAGAAAAACAGGGAACCATGCCTTAATTGTATATGGGAAATCTCTGTCTTATTTTATTGAGGAAAACTGCAGTCTTTTAGTCATTGATATAAAGTGACAGTCATTCAGTTAGTCATGAAGGTGAGGTGATTTTCCAGGGTCACAGCTGACTACTGCTTGTTTTGTCTCCCAGACCTAGGAACAGATAAGCTGCCAATGCCTGACTCGCCCCTCAGCGACCCACCAACCACTTATAGGAAGTTGGCAGGAAGTTGGAGGTGGTGGGAGGGAGTGGCATTGACAGATCAAAGTATGAGGAAACGAAGGGAAAAGAATAACTTCCAGGTTCCAAGCCCTACTGTATGCCAGGTTCTCTGCTGTACTTTATAAACATGAGGCCTAATCTGCATAATAGCCCTGAAAATCAGTTACTGTTTTATGCTGAGGGATTTGTGGTTTGTTTGAGGCAAGCCAAGTCAGGCCCAGGCCCAGCCCTGCCAGGCCCCAGTGCCTGAGTTGCCCCGCTGCTTAGGAGAGGAAGGGAAGGAGGGCATGAACAACCCTGCTAGGGTTGGGGGACAGGGCCAGGGCTGGAGAGGGTAGCAGGCAGCTGCCACCACAGGGGACTTCCGTCCCTGCCTCCCAGACAGCTTCCCCACGGTAGCGTGGGCTTCCTCCTTCCTTCTGAGAGTCACAGCAGGAGGGCACTTTGCATCACATGAGACATTCTAGGGAAGGCTAACCCACCAAGCTGAGTAGCAGAGCTGCCTAGACTTCCTCTACTAAGTTGCCCAGTGGCCTTGGGAGCTGAGGAAGCAGTGGGGGAGAGGGAGGACCGGGTGCCACCTTGGCACTGTCCTGAGTTTCAGCTGGAGTTGGCCAGCCCTCTGCTTCACTGTCATAGGCAGTGGTCGCCATGTGGGAAGGGGCAAAAAGAAGCTGAAGCTCAGAGAGGAACAATGGGTCTGTGTGTGTGTGTGTGATTGATCTACCCATGGTATGTCTTGGGTACCTGCCATGTGCCAGGCTTTGTGCTGGGCACTTTGAGGGCTAAGACATGAGTAAGTTGCACCTACTGTCTTCAAGTTGTCGGCAGGTCAGTGACCTGCACCCCACAGAGAGGCAGTATAAGCTGGGGGACTTAAAGGCCGTGGCTCTCCTTCTTCTTGCACCCTCTTGTACCCTGCCCTGAGAGCATTTGGAACAGTTGGCATTTCCAGCTGTTGATGGTGGGGGCACCACAGGCCTCTCTCCATGGCGTATCCTTCATCTCAGAAGTGGAGGCTGTGATCATGGTGTATCCCTCATCTCAGAAGTGGAGGCTGTGATGTGTGCCTTTCTCTAGTTCCACTGTTTAGCACCTAGAATGGTCCCAATAAATGCTTGCTGCTGACTGTAATGAACACCCAGCATGACTGAATTGTCCATTGTTCTGTCTCTCACCACACTGAGCACAGTGATCCCCAGAAAGCTCTGAAACAAGCACAGCACTCACAGGGAGTTCTGGGGAAATTTTCGTGAGAAATTTCACTGCTGCCTGTGACCCACTCCAAGTGGGGAACTGATAAGGCAGATAAACATTCAAGGAAGACAAAACCCATTATGGCTCATACTGTTGAGGTAAACATCTCCGGAACAAAAAGATTTCTAACTGCCAGCCTGCACGCACAGATAAAGCCTTTTTTAAACCACAGAATACAAGTGGCCCATCTGTCTCATGTTTATAGTTTTCTCACCACCGGTGAGCTTAGAGGGCAAGTGGTTCCTTCCAGCTCTGATGAAAGTGCTGCCTGTGGAGGGGCGCTCTGTGGGAGGAACAGGTGCTTAGACTGTGGAGGTGGCTGAAGCCAATATTGGGTCCCGAATCTGTAAAGCTTTGGAAGATGTTCCCACTGTTCCTGGTTCTCCATGGGTTAAGTGTATTTTTTCAGAAGCTTTAAAGAAAACAGTGTTTACTCTGCCACTCAGTTAAGTTTGGTTGGCAGGCTGAGCAGTTCAGCAGTGTACAAGAATCACATTCTCTGGTATTTTTGGATGCTCAGCTGATGCAACCAGAAGATACTTGTGTGATGACAATATGTTATTGTAAGTGGGAAGTCAGTATTTCTTATCTTCTGAGCTTTCTTGTTTTTACCTCCTTTACAGGCCACTCGCTCTGGTGGGACCCTCGTGCTTGTGGGGGTGGGCTCTGAGATGACCACCGTACCCCTACTGCAAGCAGTCCTCCGGGAGGTGGATATCAAAGGCGTGTTTCGATACTGCAACACGTGAGTATGCTGTGGGTGAGCCGGGATGCCCAGCCTCCAGCAAGACCAGGGCAGGCCCCACTCAGCCTCTGAGCCCATGAGTCTCTGCCTGTTTGTTCATGGGGGCACTCCCTGGCCACACTGATAGCTGTGTGATATAACAGGGATCCAAAGAGAGAACACTCACTCCCAGTTAAAGAATGGGAAGGCCGGGCATGGTGGCTCATGCCTGTAATCCCAGCACTTTGGGAGGCCGAGGCAGGCGGATCACGAGGTCAGGAGATCGAGACCATCCTGGCTAACACGGTGACCCCTGTCTCTACTGAAAATACAAAAAATTAGCCAGGCGTGGTGGTGGGAGTCTGTAGTCCCAGCTACTCGGGAGGCTGAGGCAGGAGAATGGCGTGAACACAGGAGGCAGAGATTGCAGTGAGCGGAGATTGTGCTACTGCACTCCAGCCTGGGCGACAGAGCCAGACTCTGTCTCAAAAAAAAAAAAAAGAATGGGAGGAACAGAAGGATGGATGGAGGGAGGGAAGGAGCGGATTTTGAAGCATGCTGTTACTGAGTGTCTGCTGCTTATCCGCCCTAAGCCCCCTTTTCCCCCAATTTTCTTAAGTTGCCAGATCTCCATTTTCTCCCTTTAAAGGGAAGAAGGAGAGAAAGGAGGACAAAAGGAAGAAATCAAGTCCTGTGGCTTCCGTTCCTGAGCCCTAGGGCCCACGCTGGGGAGCGAAAGGGTCTGAGTTTGCTCCACCCATGTTCTGCAGCTCTACCCTCTCCCCTGCTGCGGCCCTCTGGCTGGGACCCCCCTCTCCAGCAGTGTCCCTTACTCCTGGCTTTAGAGGCTGTAACTCCATGCCCTCATCAGGGCGCCAGTTTTCCAGTAAGCTGAGCTGTTAGTGGGTGTGACTGGTTTGTCCTGGGCTGCCTCCCCACGGCTTCTCTGCCTTTTCCCAGTGGCCTCCACCATGTGCCTTGTACCTTCATGCCACAGGAATTCTAGGCTCCGTGCAGACATGGCAGAGTGAGCGGGTGGGTGAGGGGTGGGGGCAATTGGAAATAGGCTCTGTACCCCTGAAGCATAAGCCATAAGGTCCTTTCCTGGGTTGTTGGCCTGTAAAATTGGCTTTGCAGAACCACAGTGCTATCAATAAATACGGCCAAGCTGATCTAGTGCTTGGTAGTTTGGGGCACCTGGCTCTTTCCTCTTGAAGGTTGAATATAATGCTCCTGTTCTTTTACAGGTGGCCAGTGGCGATTTCGATGCTTGCATCCAAGTCTGTGAACGTAAAACCTCTCATCACACATAGGTTTCCTCTGGAGAAAGCTCTGGAGGCCTTTGAAACATTTAAAAAGGGATTGGGGTTGAAAATCATGCTCAAGTGTGACCCCAATGACCAGAATCCCTGATGTTAATTGGCTCTGCCCTCATCTCCATAGTCTCGGTATCTCAGGGCACAATGGCTGGACATGGGTGGGCTTTGATGCAGAACTTTCTTTTTTGAATGTTAAGAATAACTAATACAATTCATTGTGAACAGAAGTCCTTACACAGAGGAATTGGTGTGCCTTAAAGATACAATCTGGGATAGTTTGGGGGAACTTGTAGCCAGAATGGCCTGTTCATGCTGAGCAAAGTTCAGCAAGTAGAGCGGAGTCTGGCAGGCAGGTGCCAGGAACTCCCCTTCTTCCTGGAGTGCCTTCACTGAGGAAGGAAATCTGGCCCTTGGGTTTCCTGGTTCCACTGCTACTGACCCGGAGGGGAATGACGGCTGAGTTATGAAAAGATAACTTCATGAAGACTTAACTGGCCCAGAAGCTGATTTTCATGAAAATCTGCCACTCGGGGTCTGGGATGAAGGCTTGTCAGCACTTTCAGTTTAGAACTCAATGTTTCTAGACACATATTGGCTGTTTGGTTTGATGATAAAAGGAGAATAAGAAAAGGTATCACTTTCCTGGATCCAGGATAATTTTAAAACCAATCAAATGAAAAAAACAAACAAACAAAAAAGGAAATGTCATGTGAGGTTAAACCAGCTTGCATTCCCCTAATGTGGAAAAAGTAAGAGGACTTCTCAGCACTGTTTGAAGATTGCCTCTTCTTCAGCTCCTGAGAATTGTGTTATTTCACTTGCCAAGTGAAGGACCCCCTCCCCAACATGCCCCACCCCACCCCTAAGCATGGTCCCTTGTCACTAGGCCACTGGGAAACTGCCACCTGTGGACCTCACCAGAGACCAGGAGGATTTGGTTAGCTCACAAGACTTCCCCACCCTAGAAGATTAGCATCCCATACTAGGCTCATACTCAACTCAACTAGGCTCATACTCAACTGATGATTATTAGACAATTCCATTTCTTTCTGGTTATTATAAACAGAAAACCTTTCCTCTTCCCATTGCCAGTAAAGGCTCTTGGTATCTTTCTGTTGGAATGATTTCTATGAACTTGTCTTGTCTTGATGGTAGGGTTTTTTTCTGGTAAGATTTGGATCCAAATCACATCATGCCCACTTGTGACTTTGAGATTATTCATCAAGAATGAGGATATAATAGCCATGACATAGCTTGAGCTATAGCCTTTAATCCCTTACTTTGGCTATGGGTGGTGGGTGAGTTTGAAGAGGTTCTGATTTTCTTGTAACTTGGGAAAGCCATGACCTTGTGCCCTAATCTTTCAGATTGCTTTGGGTAATAAATATTGTTGGTGCTATCTGACTCATGCTGCTATTTATGGACCTGTTTAGCGGGGAATGGACTTAGGTTACCCATTTCCCAGAGGAAAGGATCCCAGGATTTTTGAAGGTGACATATTTTCTTTACCAAATATAATTTCATTGACATGAATTATCTCTAATCCTCACAACAAGCCACATACAAAATCATTTTGTAGATGAAGAAGATATAAATGCCAGAGGAGACCTTAAGATTGTCTTAACACAACCCTTCAGTTAACAAGAGAGGAAATTGAGGCTCAGATTGGGGAAGTGACTTGGCAAATCACACAGTGGGTTAGTCAATGGCCCAGGATTAGACAGAACCCAGGAATCTTGGCATCAAGTCCTTTACAACATGCTGCCTCTCATAGGCCTGAGGGGTCCAGTCCTAGAGGACAATGATGCTCCCCATGCCACCACCCCCGCCAAGCAGCTCCTACTGATGAGAAGATGCACTAAGCAGTCTTGGTGGAAACATCATCCTCACGCCCTGTGCCCACTTTCAGGTGCCCAGAGAAGGAGCTCAGTGTCTGCTTCAGCCAGGGCTTTAAGAGGAGAAGGAAGCTGGGAGTGAGGGGCAGAGGCTCTACCAGAGAATGTCTGCTGGTGTCTTGGAGGCACGTCCTGCAGCCTATGCACTCCTTGCGAAGCCATTTCACTGCTGCCCCTTCATCGTCCTCCTCCCTGAGCCCTAGGTAGAAGTCAGTGTGTGGAGGAGGCCACCCAGAGATGACCCTGACCAGGCCCCACCGCCTGTAGCCAGACCCAGCCTCTGTCCCAGCTGGCTGCTAGTTTTCGAGCATTGCTTCCCTGTTATTTGGCCTCCATACCTTGAACCTAGGTTGACATCATGAGCAGAGGACAGTTCTTAGGAAAGGCAAATATCCCATAAATCCTATTTGCCTCCCCTTCTCCTAACCTCTGGCTCCACCAACTCCCCACCAGGCCTCCCGCACACACAATAGCAGGCAGGAGGGAGGAGGCAGCACCGTGCTGCACAAGGGAGACTGGGTGGGGAAGATGTCAGAGAACCAGTGACTGAGTGCAGAGGTGACTTCACACCAGCATCTGCTGTAGCCAGAGGTGGGCTGCAAGAGGGAATTAGAGGAGCCAACATGTCCTCTTTCTCCTTTAGGGTCCGTGGAGCAGTCCGCTGCTTTCTGCCTTCCAGGTTGCCTGTAGGGTCCTTCCCAGCTCTCCGCCCTGACACCTCTTCACTCCCTAGCACTCGTGGTGCTGACTGGGTGGGGTCCTCAGTGTTGACTGAAAGCATGAATCAAGTGCCAGGCGCTGGTGACAGAGCACACAGAGGCTGCTGGGCCTCCCAAGGTCGGGGAGCTTGTGGGGAATTCACATTCTTGGTTCCGGGACTGATTCACTGAGTCAATCAATATTGATTGAGCACTTAGTTGGTTGTGGTGGTGGTAGGAATGAAATCCTGGGCTTCCTGCAGCCCCTTTCCATGAATCTATACATATCAAACATGTGCATGCATTTGTAAACATTAATGGGAGTGTACTTTACTTTTTTCATTTTACTCGTTAACAGATGAGGACTTTAAAAAAATCACAATTATTAAATAATTCCCATTACTATACCTGATAAAACTAATAATAATTTCATAATAGCTAATACCCAGTCAATCCATGCCATATTTTCCCTCATCTAAGAAACAGAAAAAATTACTTTTTTTTTTAACCAAGTCAGGGTCTTGATCAGAGCTCACTGCAACATCAAACTCCTGGGTTCAAGTGATCCTCCTGTCTCAGCCTCTGGAGTAGCTGGGATTATAGGCATGCACCACCATGCCTGGCTACTGTTTGTAGAGAAAAAAATTTAAAAAGGTCTCACTATGTGGCCCAGGGTGTTCTTGAATTCCTGGCCTCAAGCAATCTTCCTGCCTCAGTTTCCCAAAGCACTGAGATTACAGGCATGAGCCACCATGCCCAGCCAAAACTTTACTTTTTTACACTTGCTTTTCTGGAATCAGGATCTAAACATATTGCATGTGGTTGATGTATTAAGCCTGTTTTATTTTTTATTTTTTCTTCATTCTTAAGCTTCTTTATTATAGTTCCCCCTACATTTTGGTTTACATGCCACTGTTATGTTGAAGAAACTGGGTCCTTTGTCTTCTAGATACTGTTTTACAAACGTACTTGTTTTCATTTAATAAATGGCTAAATTTCTTTCTATGTCAATAATTATACACATCATTATTTTAAATCACCACATCCCATTGTATGGATAGACTATCATTTATAAAGAAAATTGCAGTATTTTGAGTGTTTGGATAGTTTACAGAGTTTTGCTCTAATAATAAAATTGCAATGACTACCCTTGTTGCATACTTTTGTGCTCCTGACTCATTATTTCCTGAAGTTATTAATATGTTATTTCTTGAAGTTATATTTTAGAATGAAAATAGCTGGGGTTAAGGGTACACACATTTTTAAGGTGACCTGGTTAGACAAGAAAACACAGTATTGACATTCAGATTGTCTAAGAAAATCTCTGGGGTTGCCCCAGGCCTTGTGTGATGTGGGAGGACTCTGGGGTCTTGGGTAGCTCACAGGGGCTGCTGAGGATGAGGCCATGAAGCCACTGGCTCTCTGGCTTCAGGCCACCCTTGGGAAAGCAGGGGCCTAGACCCATAAACTTGGACAGATTGCCATTTTCCAGGCCCCAGTTTCCTTATTAGTAAAATTGGTGGTCCCTTTTAGCTCTGGGACTACTGCCGGGACGACAACAAACAGCTCCTGTGAAGGACTGGCACAGAATTCACAGGGAACTGTGGCCCAGCTACTGTGGAGCAGTGAGCCGCCATCAATGAACTTATACTGGAAGCCTTCCCTACCCCTGCCCCTCCACCTCAATTCCAGGGGACACTGGGTACCGTTCACCAAACTTTTTTTTCTCCTCCAGGTTTATCTTACAACCAAATCCAAGCAGAGGCTGCCCCACCCCAACACCCCATTTCACACAAGGCGGGAATGCCAACCAGAATTCAGCAGCATGGCTCCCTCACCCCCCACCACTTCCATTGCTCAGGGCACTGTGGGGAGGGAAAATCCCACCTCAGCCCAATATACTTCCAGAGTTCCCTGCTACAGGCATTCTGCAATAGTTAACCAGACCTGGGCTCACTGACATGGTTGGGATGGAAGAGGCTGGGCAAATGGCAGCTTCAGCTAACCTTGAGGCTGCCATGTTCACTTTTCCCCACTGGGCCTCAGGAGGGTGAGAATCCCTGATCCCCTGTGGCACACAGCAGAGGGCACAGGAGGAAGAAGCCAGAGGGAGGTAAAACAGAGAGCCCAGGAAACTTGCCCACCTACAGAGAGCAAAATGCCCTCTCCTTAAGTAATCCGTTCCCACTGCCACAGCAACAGATGGGCGACTCGGAAGTTGGGGAGCCTCTGTGATGGCTTCAGGGATCTTCCCAGAAAGTACAGAACACATGTTGCTCTTTCTCCTGGCTAGGCCCACCCAAGTTAGTCAATATCCAGGAGCCCCTTCCCCTTGTGCCTGTCCTGGCGATTTCAGGAAACTAAACTCTGGGACTCCTGATCTATCTTTTGGCCCAGTAACAATGTTATTCAGGACAAAAATATTTCTGCTTGTAATAACCTAGAATTAGTGTTTCTTACAATATACAAAGATGGGGCATATTGCTGTTGAACACTGCCAGCAATGAAACGGCAAAACAAAAAATGGGGGAGAGGGAGGAGCATAAGACCATTGAAATCTGTTTCACTGAGAAGTTTAGGGCAGGAGCCCCTGCAACTCTAAAGAAAGGCCATTCACCAAACCTTTTTTTTTTTTTTGGAGACAGGATCTCGTTCTGTCGCCCAGGCTGGAGTGCAGTGACGCGATCTCAGCTCACTGCAACCTCCACAGCCCAGATCCAAGAGATTCTCCTGTCTCAGCCTCCTGAGTAGCTGGGATTACAGGCACACACCACCACGCCTGGCTAATTTTTTGTATTTTAGTAGAGACCGGGTTTCACTATGTTGCCCTGGCTGGTCTCTTGAGCTCAGGCAATCTACTTGCCTCGGCCTCCCAAAGTGCTAGAATTACAGGCAAGAGCCACCGCGCCCGGCCCATTCACCAAACTTTAACAAGTCACCAGGAAGAAGTAAGGGTGTTGTGTGCAGAATGTTCCTTATTGGTCCTGACCTCTCCAAGTGGGTGCAAATCCATGTGGCATAAAATGACTTGGATTGGGTACTGGCTTAGTCCATTTTGTGTTACTATAACAGAATACTTGGGACTGAGTGATTTACAAATAAAGGGGTTTATTTAGCTCACAGTTTTGCAGGCCGGGAAGTTTAAGGGCATGGCCGTGCCTTCTGGTAAGGGCTTTTATGCTACATCAAAACATTGCAGAGAAAGTCAAAGGGGAAGCAGACACGTGTGAAGAGGCCAAACTCAAGGGACATCCTGGCTTTGTAACAACCCACTCTTGTGGATCTAATCCATTCCTGAGAGAATTAATCCAGTCTTGCCAGAGTGAGAACTCACTACCTCAAGAATGGCACCAAGCCATTCGGGAGGAATCTGTCCTTATGACCCAAACACCTCCCATTAGGCATCTGCTCCCAACACTGCCACATTGGGGATCAAATTTCAACATGAGTTTTGGTGGGGACAAACTCAAACCATAGCAAGTGTTAATATGCAGATCTTAGATGCTCAGACCCCAAGAGACTTGGCAATTTGTAAAACCCTTAAGGAACTTTGCCTTCTGAGTGATTCAAAAGCATTTGTCACATTGCTGTTTCATTCTGTGGGCACATATGTGTATGTAACGCTGTGCTTACATAGCTTAACAATACTGTGTAGATTTTCGAGTGCTCTTGCATATTTGCACTATCTGCTTTCAGGAATACCAAAGGGAATCATATCTCTTGCCACCCATCATGTGAGATGGGATAGGGCTGCCAGCGCTGACAATATTAAGGTTTAATGATTCTCAGGAACTTCTGGAAAAACTGTTATCAGTAAGCAGAAGGAGTCCATCACATGATCTGTGAAAAGGTGAATGCAGAAAAAGCTGGGAGGCAAGGAACTAGTCATCCAGGGCAGACTGAAGAAAGTGACTCAGCTCTGGCCTTTGGGGACTGGGGCTGCTGGTTCTGGGGAGCAGCTGGGCTTTCAGCATAGCACAGGGACAGACAGGCTCTAGCCAGAGCTCTCCAACCCCTACCTGCCTTCCCCTGTACCACACACTAAATCCTCACACTTCGCTGAATGCCCAACAAACCTAGGACCTGAGGAAGGCCCTTGTTCCTGCCATGCCGCCTTCCTCCGGAATGGGGTTCCAGAGGGAACGATGCTTCCGAAGGGAAGACACATTGCCAAGGTGGTTGGCTGGGGAAGTTTCTGTCATCCAGTCCGTGTCTGGCCATGGGCCTGTGGCTGACTGGAGGGACAGCTCTCCTGCATTTGGAAGAGGCACCTGTAAAGGAAGAGACCAGTGGGTTGTGTAGATGTCTTGGGCTCCCTATAGTAAGAAAGAGGTGGGTACACGTTAGGCTACTCTGCTTCCTGATGACCTCGAGCAACTCACTTGACTCCTCCAAGCTTCAGGTTCCTCATCCTTTAAGTGGGAAAAATAAAACAAGCCTCAGGCTTGTCATAGGGACAGAATAAAGAAGCTTCATGTTCTTCCCCTGGTGAATGGCACTCTGATGATGCTTATTAAGTGCTTGTGCCCCTGCCCCTGACTCACCAAATTTTCTCTCTTGATCTGTTAAATGAGTAGGATGAATGACCCTCAAGACTTTTCCAGCTCTGAGCCCTGAGTCTGCAAAAGTGCTCGAAGGTAAGTGAGGAGTTCCCAGGGTGGCAGAAAAGGCCTCAGCCTGGCCTTGACCTGGCATTCTCAGCAATTCCACAAACCTGCCAGGGAAAGAGAGATGGCGGCAGACCTGGAGGCCAGGCAGGGAGGAGGAGAGGAACCAGGTGTCAGCACTTAGGAGCTGCCTCTTACCGGCCTGCTCTGCTCTGCTCCCCTGAAGCCCCCCTGAAGAGCCACTGGACCCAGGAGCCCTGGGCAGTTGGTTCACATGGACGGGGACCCCCAGAAGCCATGACCAAGTCTCACACTTACATTATGGAGGTGTCCCTAACTGGCTGGCACAGTGCCTGGCATGTAGAAGGAGCTCTGGAAATGTCTGTAGCCTGATAAGCAACCAGACCTCACTCCCAGCTCCCAGCCGTTTCTTCTGCCCATTAGCCTGAGCTAAACCCAGAGCAGCTGGGAATCCTCAGGCCAGCAGTCTCAACATGTAGTGACTCACTGTGTGGAAGGGGAAGCCAAACCTCGAGGACCAGGAAGGGCACGTCCAGAGACTGCAGCAAGAGGAGGGCTCGCCTGGCCTAGAGCTCCCTGCCCCAGAAACCCACCAGAGACAGCCTAGGGTGCAAATAAGACAACTGAGCTGGACGTCACTGAGGGAAAAGGAGTAGGACCAGCTGCTGCATCCAGTTTCGGCTTTTAAGGGGGAATTGTGGGGGACCCTGTGGTGTGGTGAAAACAATACCGGACCAGAGGCAGAGTTCTGAGTTCTGGGCCAGGGTCCCCAACCCATTAATTTCAGGAGAGCTAATAGTAAGTATGTTCTTTTTTTTTTTTTTTTTTTTTTTTTTTTGAGACAGAATAGAGTCTTGCTCTGTTGCCCAGGCTGGAGTGCAGCGGTGTGATCTCAGCTCACTGCAACCTCCTCCTCCCAGGTTCAAGCAATCCTCCTGCCTCAGCCTCCCAAGTAGCTGGGATCGCAGGCATGAGCCACCACACCCGGCCTTGTGTATGTTCTTAAGTATCCAGGTAGGAGTCGGTGAAACCTCTCAGAATTGTTATCATCTCTACAATAGAATGCTAAGCTTCTGTGAACGAGAAATAAGGAATGAATCACAACAGCTGAACCTGGGTGCCCACTATAGGCCAGACACTATTCTGAGAATACCAAATATCTTAATTCATATAACCCTCACAATAACCCTATGAGAGTAATATCATTGCCCCCATTTTAAGGCTGAGAAAACTGACATACAGACGGATTAAATGACTTGCCCCAGATCCCGCCTAGTTCCTACATACATATATTTGAATATGTGCAGAAAATAATGTCCAGGCTGATGGACATCAAACTATTAATAGCAGTTAGCTCTGGAAGAAAGGACTTAGGGGTTTTATGTTGTTTGCCCAGTGGGGTGGTTGGGGACAGGAGGACTTTCATTTTTTACTGTATAAATTCCTCTATAATTTGAAAAATTTTTAAAAAGCATGTTCATGTATCATTTTTGTAATTTAAGAAAAACTAATAAGAATGTCACACCTTGCTGTGGCTTTCAGGCTCAGCTGCAATCTTTTCATTTCCAGAAAGCCCTTGACTGCAGCAATTTCCTAGGAGCAGTGGAAGGGAGGGAAGCACCCACTCACCACTACAACCCTAGCAGACCCCTGGGTAGCCTGGGCAGGGTGATCTGTGATACCATAGACTGCGTAGGTTTGTTATGAGGCCTCAAAGACCGTGGGAGGACAGTAAAACAGATCCCGAAAGCGCTGGTTCCAAAAAGCCAGCTGCTTCCTTTCACTAGCACTCAGTCTTTTAACTAACCATCTACTTTATCTGATGGTCAGCAGAGTAACAGCAGGGCAGTCCTTGACACCTCCTTTTAGGTTGTATGCCTGTATTTTTGGTTTTAGCCATGTTTTGTGGACTCTGAGTCATTGAGTTTTGTTTTCGAATCAAGATTATGAGCCTTCCACTTTTCTGAGGAGTTCATCTGGTTTATGGCTGTGACTATGATGCCTGCATGTCCATCCCGCCTTGGATGTAGCTTTATTGCTTCCTTCATTTGCTTTCTTTCCCTCTGTATCACCCCCTGCGATTTCTGTAGAGGACTTTGTTTCCTGGGTCCTTTTAAATTAGGTCAGAAGGAAACATTATTTTATCTTTCTAGTTTTTAAACTGGATTTACCTTAAGAATCTTTAACAGACTATTTTTTTGGCCTGATGTGGTAGCTCACACCTGTAATCCTACACTTTGGGAGGCCAAGGTGGGAGGATCACTTGAGGTCAGGAGTTCAAGACCAGCCTGGCCAACACAGTGAAACCCCGTCTCTACTAAAAATACAAAAAAATTAGCCAGGCGTGGTGGCGGGCACCTGTAGTCCCAGCTACTTGGGAGGCTGAGGCAGGAGAATGGTGTGAACCTGGGAGGCAGAGCTTGCAGTGAGCCGAGATTGCACTCCAGCCTGGGGGACAGAGCGAGACTCTATCTCAAAAAA
This sequence comes from Pongo abelii, assembly GCF_028885655.2. Taxonomy (NCBI): domain Eukaryota; kingdom Metazoa; phylum Chordata; class Mammalia; order Primates; family Hominidae; genus Pongo; species Pongo abelii. The sequence continues at coordinate 47,740,358 of NC_072001.2, read as the reverse complement.
AAAAAAAAAAACAAGAAAATCAACTGACTGAGGGAACTTAGAGGACAGGTCAATAGGTGCAGCAAACCACATGGTACACGTATACCTATGTAACAAACCTGCACATTCTGCACACGTATCCCGGAACTTAAAGTAAAAAAATAAAAATAAAAATAAATCCTTTTCTGCTTAAAATATATATAGAAAGGAAAATCAGTTGACTGTTTACCGAAGGGTTTATGTCTAGACTCTAAATTTTATCTGATTGAACTATATGACATCTTTGTGGCAGTACCAGGCTATATTGATGACTATAGCTTTGTAGAAACTTTTGAAACTGTCTCCACCTAATTTGTTCTTCTTTTTAAAGGTTGTTTTGGCTACTCTAAGTCCCTTGACTTTTAGGATCAGTTAGTCAATTTCTGAAAAGAAGTCATCTGGGACTTTAATGAAGATTACATTGAATCTTATAGATCAATTTTGGGAATATTTATTGCCATCTTAGACAAATAGTCTTCTAATCTGTGAACATGGCATGTCTTTCCATTTATTTATGACTTTTTCAGTTTCTTTCAACAGTACTTTTTAGCTTTCAGAGTATAAGTTTTACACTTTTTATTAAATGTATTAAGTATTTTTCTTTTTGATGCTATTGTAAATGAAATTGCTTCTTTATTTCATTTTTGATTGCTCATTATAAGTGTATAGAGATAGAATTGATCATTGTGTATTGATTTTTTTGTCCCTCCTACTTAAATCTAGTAGTTTCTTAGTGAATTATTTAGGATTTTTTGTATATAAATCATGCCATCTGCAAGTAGAGACAATTTTAATTTTCCCGTCCCAATATGGATGTCTTTTATTTAATTTTTCATCTAATTATACTGGCTCTGACCTTCAGTACAATGTTAGACAGATGTTGTAGCAGATTTTTTTTTATTTTTTATTTTTTGAGACGGAGTCTCGCTCTGTTGCCAGGCTGGAGTACAGTGGCGCGATCTCGGCTCACTGCAAGCTCCACATTCCGGGTTCAAGCCACTCTCCTGCCTCAGCCTCCGGAGTAGCTGGGACTACAGGTGCCCGCCATCACGCCCAGCTAATTTTTTTGTATTTTTAGTAGAGACGGGGTTTCACCATGTTAACCAGGATGGTTTTCATCTCCTGACCTCGTGATCCGCCCGCCTCGGCCTCCCAAAGTGCTGGGATTACAGGCGTGAGCCACCGTGCCTGGCCAACTAGCAGTCCCAGTGTTGGCTGCCGCCCCTCCCACAAGAAGCTCAGATGGCTTAGACAGCAGGCAGCCACAGCTGTGTTGATGGCTGCGCCTCTGCCCGTTAATGCAACAGGCTTAGATAGATTCTAGCTGTTGAGAATTTGTGCGGCTCCGTGGTTGGGATCCTAGGCCATGCTAGTATGGGGTCACAAGTGGGATATTCTGATCTGTGGGTTGCACAGTTCCATGGAAAAAGCATGGCTTCCCAGGTTGAGTAGCAGGCTCACTCACGGCCTCTCTTGGCTGGGGGCTCCCTTCCCCCATGTAGCTTTCTGGTGGGCCACCTCACCACACTGCTATTCCTTCCTCTCTGTGGGTCACACCAGCCACCTAGTCAATCCTGATGATAGAACCTGGATACCTCGGTTGCCAGTGCAAGATTTGGATGCTGTTTTGGTTCTTTTAGATGACAGCCTTTGATTACCACTGCTTCTAGTCAGTCATCTTGGCCCCACCCCCAGTATTTATTTATACCTTATAACAACTCTATTGCATGGACATTATTAGCTGACTGGTAAGGATACCTGGGTAACAGAGCCCCTTTTGACTTGACAATCTTTAGTTCAGAGAGTCACTGGACCAGGCTATATTAGCTTGGGAAGGCTGGGAATGATAAATAAGGCTGTGTTTATGTCCAAGTATATTGTACTGAGCTGGCCACCAACTTTAGTTTTATCGTAAATCGTATAGTCCCAAAAGTAATGGTGTGCACCTGACCCAAATGAGGGCATCCCAATATTTATGCAGGCTACCTAACATGCAGGGCAAGCCCATCCTTATTAACGGAGGGGGATAGTTGGGTGTCTAGAAAGTCTAATGTGGTCTTCCTCTCTCAAATTTATCATTTGCAACTGTGGGTCTATTGTTGGGAATTTTTGTGACTTGGAAGCTTATAACTCCTTTGGAGAGTAGCATTGACCTCTCTGCTGTACATTTTTACCACTCTGACTTCCTTCTGTACTTTTTCAATTAGTAAACCTTGTTTGATTTGCCCAAACCAAGGTCAGTGTTTGTTCCTTGAATCAATCTGCATTCTCCAGAGAAACAGAACCAATAGAACGTATATGCATGTATACATCCCTATATGTCTCTATGTATCTACGTATCTATCTGTCTATCTGTCTATCTATCTATCTATCTATCTATCTATCTAGATTTATTATAAAGAATTGGCTTGGTCGGGTGCCGTGGCTCACGCCTGTAATCCCAGCACTTTGGGAGGCCTAGAAGGGCGGATCACGAGGTCAGGAGATTGATACCATCCTGGCTGACACAGTGAAACCCCGTCTCTACTCAAAATACAAAAAAAATTAGCCGGGCGTGGTGGCGGGTGCCTGTAGTCCCAGCTACTCAGGAGGCTGAGGCAGGAGAATGGCGTGAACCCGGGAGGTGGAGCTTGCAGTGAGCCGAGATCGCGCCACTGCACTCCAGCCTGGGAGACAAAGTGAGACTCCATCCCAAAAAACAAAAAACAAACAAACAAAAAAAAAATTGGCTCAGTTGGCTCACATGATTATGGAGGCTGAGAAGTCCAGACGCAAGAGGCTGATGGTATAGTTAAATTCTGAGACTAAAGGCCTGAGAACCAGGAAAGCTGATGGTGTAAGTTCCATTTCAAGTCTAAGTCTGAAAACCAGGAGAGTCAATGGTGTAAGTTCCAGTCTGAGTCCATGTCTGAAGGCAGGAGACCAGTGTCCCAGCTTGAAGACAGTCAGAGACAGGAAAAATTCTTTCTTATTCATCCTTTTATTTTATTTAAGTTTTCAACAGGTTGGATGAGAGCTCAGTCTCCTGATTCAAATGTTACTATCATCCAGAAATGACATATTCAGAAAAAACATTTAACCAAATATCTGGGCAGCTTTGTTGCCCGGTCAACTTGACATATAAAATTAACTATCACATAGTTACCCTACTATTGACATTTACCAATTCAGTGGTTACCTATAGCTAACTGCTTTAGACCAATCCTGGACCACCTTGAAGTTGGAGCTGGCATCAGTCCCTGCCTAAACCACATAGAAATTCTACAGTGGACCAGGGCTGAAATTGATGCTGAGGGAGGAGATCACAATGTCTACTCATTTTCATTATCTTTTCAACTTCTAATGGATATTTCCTTTGCTGTGGCAGAGATCATTATTGTCTTCCTTTAGCAAATGAGGGAACTGAGATCACATTCTTACATTTCGAATTATTTATCAGTCTAAAAGAGACTATTTGTTAATATAAAGAGTATTTGGAGGTGTGAGAAATGTAACTGAAGCCAGCATGCCATAAGAAAGTGGTTTGATCTGTGCGTCATGGAGACTCAGGGCTTCCCCAAGGTATCTGAGAGCCGAGATGGACAAGGAGTGGGTGAGGCTATGGATTCCCATCCTGCTTCAATCATGGTGCTTCTTTCTGAGATGTTTCATATATATTGCAGTTATGCGTGCAGGATTCCATTTAGATCTAAGCTGTCACCATGCAGGTTGAAAACCACTACTCCATCCTAGCTCTATGATCTTGAAAACAAAAATCCCTTCCTTTTTTTCAGTGCTCAGTTCCCTTTACTTGTAAAATGAAGGTGTTGAACTACGAGTTCTTGAAGGTTCCTTCCATCTTTGACAGTTCGTGATTTTGTGACTTTTACCATTGGCCAAGGTGGAACTTATTAATTTCATGAAAACTGACTAAATGACTATCTCAGAATTAATTCAGCACAGCTTCCTCATCTTAGTGAGTTTTCAGGGGGCTAATGCCACCTGACAGTCAGAAAATGCCAACATTGCTGGTGTGGGATGGAGTTAACGGTGTGAGATTTGCTAAGTGTTTCTACGCAATCACTGTGAAAGCAATCACATCTCCAGAGTGAGAAAGGTCAGTGCCCTCTAGCTGCCAAAATTCACCACACTAAGGGGACATGAAGGGGACTGCCACCCGCAGAACACAAATCAGGCTAAAAAATGATACCTTTTGCAGTTGCAGTCAAATAGCAACGAATGTCAAATGATATTACTTTGGGAGATTGTTAAGCCCCCTTCTCAGTGCACAGCAGTGTATAAATCCCCTCATCTCATTTGATTAATCTGAGAGACTATAGAATATGTTATTAGGCACAGAACACATGACTGCAATGTGATAGTCTAGTATTACTGAGCATGAAAATTCCTTTAAGTCCTGATTTTTTTTCTAGTTCCACATTGTTTGAAAGTGGGGGAACATTGATCTTAGTGAATGAGTGTCCTATATAAATCAATGTTAGTGAATACATATATAAGTGAAAAATATGATTTGTTTATACAGTGAATCAGAACCCCCCCTTCTTTTACTCTCTCTTTTACAACCTGTAACTTGGCAGGAAGGAGACTATAATACTAGCTGTGTTTATCTCTAGCTGGTAAGATTACAAGTGATTTTTAACATTCTTTCTGTTATATCTTATACTTTTTTATAGTGGGCACATATTATAACAAGAATTACCTTTATTCATTTAAAAGTGATCCCTTTCCCCAGAAAGGTCCCTGAGAATACTTTTTCTCCCATCCTAAAAT